>NC_142593.1:24275813-24889980 GCF_965207765.1 Zootoca vivipara | reverse complement strand
CTGCATCCACCTCAGGATAAACATGAATACAGTAATACCTCAGTTTAAGAACAGTCCGGTTTAAGAACGATTTGGTTTACAAATTCAGGTAGGTAGCCGTGTTGGTCTGATGTAGTAGAAATATAATTTTTAAAAATAAATAAATTTCCAGCAGCACCTTAGAGACCAACTAAGTTTGTTCTTGGTATGAGCTTCCGTGTGCATGCACACTTTAAGGTGCTACTGGACAATTTTTTTGGTTTACAAACTCCCCAAAACCGGAAATAGTGTCCCGGTTTGAGAACTTTACCTTGGTCTAAGAATGGAATCTGAATGGTGGAAGGGCACTGGCAGCGGGAGGCCTCATTAGGGAAAGTGCGCCTCGGTTTAAGAATGGTTTTCGTTTAAGAACGGACTTCCGGAACGGATTAAGTTCGTAAACTGAGGTACCACTGTATATCTCTTTTCAAGGGCATATGCTTGGAGTGGATGCATAAAAAGGGGCTTCTCTTAGATAAATTTGGAAGTTTGGGAATTAAGGGTAAAGAAGACAGGAAAACATGTGTTGCGGAATTTATTTGAACTGAAAACCTCCTTCAGGCATTAATTTCATGAAGCGTTCCCCATGCAATTACTGGAGAGCAAGACCATACTGCTTTCTCTGGCCTGGAATTAGATGTGCCACTGCTTTTCCTCCCTAGATATCCACACACTGACACAGACGGCTGCACCGTCCAAACCTTGGTGTGAAAAACCAAAGCAGTTAGCACATGGAACGGGGTTACATTATACCTGTATTGTGTGGCTCGCCCTCATCTTCCACACTGCCATACTGTAGAAAAATAAAAAACCAACCAAACTATCTGTTTAAAGAAATGTTAAAGGTAGCTGTATGCATTTTAGGATATACCATTTTTCTCTGTCTATATCACAAGCAAGCACAAGCAAGCACTGCTGCAGCTGCCTATCATCCACAGTAACGCCAGTGAGAATCTGCTACTCAAGACAGAAACCATTTCCACCATCCCCCCTCTGCACTACCCCAATGTTAAAGCATTTTAAGATTTAAAAAAAACATCGTCTTATACACAGAAAAGTATGGTATTTTGATAAATTTTATTAATGCTCATCATATGTTGTCATATAGATCCCCTCCTTGATAATAGACCATAGTAACACGTGACTACCATTATCTTGGGACATAATATGAGGCCATGAGCTTTCCCAAAAACATCTGGGGGTGGGGAGTAAATGGGCAATTTACTCCCCATTCTTTCCCTAATTGTGGCTTCAGATTGTACCATTTTAATTATACACCAAATAATATATTCAAAATTTGAAAACGACACTGCAATTTATGCATGTTGTTAAAAAGGAAAACTCATTGCAGAAAACACAGCACAGTAATTTATTTTTATTTTTAAAAAAAGGTTTCTTAAAAGGATATGTTTTCCAGGATGAAAAACAGTATATCATAGACAAGTACAAAAAGCGAATGGGCTGGAATAAGGTCTTTATATGCTTGAATTCAAATACTTCTGTTAATTTATTAAAACTTATTTGACAGAAAATAGCAGGAAGCCATTTTAAATCAAAACTGTGCATTCACTGATTAGGGACAATGATAATAGATGGCTAAATAAGGCTAATTTTTAAAGCACAAGCTTCTATTCGTGTTTCCTGAGAATATGTATAAATTTGGTCCTCCAGCTGCTGTTGGAAGAGAACTTCCATCACGGTTGACCACCGGCAATGCTGGCAATGGTTCGTGGGATTTGGAGTCCAAGAAAGTCTGGAGGACCACAAGTTCCACATCCTTGACATAATCTATCAAAGATTTCAAATGACTCCCAAATGGCATCTTACTGTTCCTATTCCCATCACTATTTCGTATTTCCTCCCAGTATGCAAATCGAGACTGAACGATATGCAGTACAGCACTTTTCCCTCTAAGTGGCTTCTGCTTAAGACAGACTCTCTTCTCAAAGAATCGAATGTCTAAGGGCCACTTTACAGAACTACGAGTATTATGGCAGAAAACTAGTATATTGAGAAAAAATGTGCACGGAAGTGCATATAAAATATGTTGCCCAAAATATGTTGAAATGGAGGAAACTGAACTTCAAGGTGAGAAAATGAGAGGCAGAAAGGATTGTGCTTTTCATCATCATTTTTGGCTCCCAAAAGAGCAGAGCATCTTTTCTCCTTTAATAATAACTTTAAACAATTGACAGAGGAAAGAACACACTCATTGGGAAGGATATGGTTTTTAAATATGCAAGAGTAAAAAAGGAAAAAAAGGCACTTACATTTTGCTCTCATTACTTCTGCCTGTAGTTTAAGCTTAGCAGGCATAAAAAGTGACGCACTCTTCTACTATTCTGGCATGATAAAACCACAAGAGGAACTGCAACTGACAATCTTCCAGAATATTTTCTTAAGGAGGGCAATATCTTTTCAGCGTGTGTGGTCATCCACGAAGAAACTTAAAAGGAACAAGTTTGACAGGAAAGAAACTCAACTTTCCTGACTCTCTTGAGGCAGCTTGCGTGTGTCAGTCTCTAGATTTCCATTTCAGCCAGAAGTGACGGGTGTCTGGCCATTATGCACCATGAGTACAGGGGTTTTGAAAGCATTTGTGGCGATCATCTTGCATTTTAATACAAGTAAAGATAAAAGCAATGTGTCAAATAACTGGTTTTCTTCTTCTTCTTCTTCAATGTGCCTCCCCCCCCCTACACAAATCCTGGATGAATGATTAATGACTGTATAGATTCTGACATTCTGCATCCAGAATAGATGATAGATAGATAGATAGATAGATAGATAGATAGATGATAGATAGATAGATAGATGATCGATAGATGATAGATAGATAGATAGATAGATGATAGATAGATAGATACCGGTAGGTAGAGATAGATAGATAGATAGATAGATAGATAGATAGATAGATAGATAGATGATAGATAGATGATAGATAGATGATAGATAGATAGATAGATAGATAGATAGATAGATAGATAGATAGATAGATGATAGATACCGGTAGATAGATACCAGTAGATAGATAGATAGATAGATAGATAGATAGATAGATAGATAGATGATAGATAGATAGAGACAGGCAGGCAGGCAGGCAGGCAGGCAGGCAGACAATCTAGGGACCAAACAAACCCATAAATGATGTACCTATGCAACTCCTGTTGATTTTGGATTTTGTTGTATATTAATATTTCAATACCATTGTGACTGGTATTGTCAAACTAATAATACTTACGTGTATTTAATTGTCTGCTACAACCTTCCAAAAGTGATCTTGTGGATTAAAGTTGGTACAGTGGAAAAACTTTATTCAAAGAGAGGCTGCAATAACATGATATATGGAGAGGGAACTCTTTAGTGAATTAATTGATTTGCCTTAATACTTCAGCCATAATACTTCAGCCACGACTATGTGAGGTAGGTCACTAGAACATTCCTGTTTTACAAATGGAAAACTTGTGCAGAGTGAAAACTGCTCAATTTAGGACAGGGGTAGGCAACCTAAGGCCCATGGGCTGGATACGGCCCAATCGCCTTCTCAATCCTGCCCGTGGACGGTCCGGGAATCAGTGTGTTTTAACATGAGTAGAATGGGGGCTTTTATTTAAAATGCATCTCTGGGTTATTTGTGGGGCCTGCCTGGTGTTTTTACATGAGTAGAATGGGGGCTTTTATTTAAAATGCATCTCTGGGTTATTTTGTGGGGCATAGGAATTAGTTCATTTTTTCCCCCAAAATATAATCCAGCCCACCACATGGTCTGAGGGAGGGTGGACTGGTCCACGGCTGAAAAAGGTTGCTGACCCCTGATTTAGGACATCTAAAGAAAGTCTGTGGCAGTGGAGGGCTTTGGAAATCTAGGTAGATGATGTACTTGTAGATCAGGCATCCCCAAACTGTGGCCCTCCAGATATTTTGGCCTACAACTCCCATGATCCCTAGCTAAGAGGACCAGTGGTCAGGGATGATGGGAATTGTAGTCCAAAACATCTGGAGGGCCGAAGTTTGGGGATGCCTCTTGTAGATGGTACATGAGGATATTTATGGAAATGTTTCCCCATGTATCTGATGTCCAGATCTTGCAAGATTTATTGCAGTCAATCTGAATCAATGCTGAAGCAGAACAAGCTATATTCTGTACACTGATTTGCTGACCCAGAGAAGGCTCTGGGTTAAACTAGGGCCAGTAGTTTGAGAGCTATTGGTGCTGACCTATGGGATAGGATCTCCCAGGAGCCAACAGGTTCACAATTCCTTGTGCATAGTCAGGAAGAAGGAAGAGCTGGTATGAGGGACAAGGCACAACAATTGTTGTTGTTTAGTCGTTTAGTCGTGTCCGACTCTTCGTGACCCCATGGACCATAGCACGCCAGGCACTCCTGTCTTGCACTGCCTCCCACAGTTTGGTCAAACTCATGTTCGTAGCTTCGAGAACACTGTCCAACCATCTTGTCCTCTGTCGTCCCCTTCTCCTAGTGCCCTCAATCTTTCCCAACATCAGGGTCTTTTCCAAGGATTCTTCTCTTCTCATGAGGTGGCCAAAGTATTGGAGCCTCAGCTTCACGATCTGTCCTTCCAGGGAGCACTCAGGGCTGATTTCCTTAAGAATGGATAGGTTTGATCATCTTGCAGTCCATGGGACTCTCAAGAGTCTCCTCCAGCACCATAATTCAAAAGCATCAATTCTTCGGCGATCAGCCTTCTTTATGGTCCAGCTCTCACTTCCATACATCACTACTGGGAAAACCATAGCTTTAACTATACGGACCTTTGTCGGCAAGGTGATGTCTCTGCTTTTTAAGATGCTGTCTAGGTTTGTCATTGCTTTTCTCCCAAGAAGCAGGCGTCTTTTAATTTCGTGACTGCTGTCACCATCTGCAGTGATCAAGGAGCCCAAGAAAGTAAAATCTCTCACTGCCTCCATTTCTTCCCCTTCTATTTGCCAGGAGGTGATGGGACCAGTGGCCATGATCTTGGTTTTTTTGATGTTGAGCTTTAGACCATATTTTGCGCTCTCCTCTTTCACCCTCATTAAAAGGTTCTTTAATTCCTCCTCGCTTTCTGCCATCAAGGTTGTGTCATCTGCATATCTGAGGTTGTTGATATTTCTTCCGGCAATCTTAATTCCGGTTTGGGATTCATCTAGTCCAGCCTTTCGCATGATGAATTCTGCATATAAGTTAAATAAGCAGGGAGACAATATACAACCTTGTCGTACTCCTTTCCCAATTTTGAACCAATCAGTTGTTCCATATCCAGTTCTAACTGTAGCTTCTTGTCCCACATAGAGATTTCTCAGGAGACAGATGAGGTGATCAGGCACTCCCATTTCTTTAAGAACTTGCCAAAGTTTGCTGTGGTCGACACAGTCAAAGGCTTTTGCATAGTCAATGAAGCAGAAGTAGACGTTTTTCTGGAACTCTCTAGCTTTCTCCATAATCCAGCGCATGTTTGCTATTTGGTCTCTGGTTCCTCTGCCCTTTCGAAATCCAGCTTGCACTTCTGGGAGTTCTCGGTCCACATACTGCCTAAGCCTGCCTTGTAGAATTTTAAGCATAACCTTGCTAGCGTGTGAAATGAGCGCAATTGTGCGGTAGTTGGAGCATTCTTTGGCACTGCCCTTCTTTGGAATTGGGATGTAGACATAGTCAGGGACATTGATCCCAGAGGCAGAGTGAGCCAGTAATTCTCGTTGGATTTACAGGGTGGTATCCAACAAAGTCATTCTATCAGCAGAAGAACTTCCACTTCACAGTGGAACTTCCACCACTTCCCCCTCTGTGCCCTGCCTAAATCTGTTCTGGGTCCCCCCCCCATCCTTTGGAGCAGATTTGGGGGGAGGACATGCAAAGAAAAGAGAGAGGAAACTCCATTGTGCAAGCAGACATCCTTTTCTGATTCAACAATTATTTGGATACCACCTGAAGGAATTCCCAAAAGGGCTACATCAGAAATGCTTAAAATGTTTTTGCGCATATTCTAGGTGTTATTTGCACTCCTTCTCACTGTAGCTCCTCGTCCCCATTCCCTAAATGCTTCAGATTCTCAAAAATCTATCCATCTGGAGGCACGCACAGAAATTATTTGGATTTTGACCTGCCTGAGTTAAAATTTTATTTGTATACATTTTACTACAGTATTAGGATACGTTGCAGTATAGTCTGCTAGATAAGCTTTTTTCTAGCCCTTCTGTAGTATGCAATGGCGATAGTACTAGCGCATGCTATCCTGTGTTGTGTCATTGCTTTGCCTGCTTTTGAGACTTGGACCATCCATTAATAAAGGTTAATGCTACCTTCCATCTTCTGTATTGCCTCCAAAGAGCCTTTCTTGCTCTGCTTCCTGTCTCACTTTCTTCATTAGATAGAGCCACCAAGGGAGCCCTATGACTGAACAGATTTGTCTCCTTTATGCATCTCCTTCCATGTTGACATTTTGTTTTGAATTTCTAACAGGCCGTTGCAGTAACTCAGTTTGATCATCTGCTGAAATCAACACTCTCGCAAAGCACAGTTTCTATTAACTCAGTAGAAAGCTTAATGATTTTGAGACTTGCTCAGAAAAAGTCAGGTTTCCTATTTACTACCAAAATAACTCAACACAAAGGTCATGTTGAATTTACAACAGCAGATGGGTTCCAGTGGCCATATATTGTTAAGGTGATAAAATGCAGTTTTTTAAACTGTTTTACAGTCTGCCAAGAAGGGCATTCAGGAAGTTAATTGTAGCAAAAAACCCACTAATTGCTTCTTGAAAACACACAATGTGGAATGACAACCCCATTCAATGATGTACTTGCGCACATGTCTAAATCTGTATATGTGGATGGCCCCTTTCATGCTCATTGGCACCACTCTAATGGATTTTAATTGTATTTGGAATGTGTAAGAAGTCGTCGTAAAGTGGTAAATAAAAGTTATTTAGTTAGTTAGTTAACTAAAAGCTTACTGATAAAAAGAAACAAAATAAAACAAAACTGAAAATCTTTCTGATCCTATGACTTGCACTGTTGCCTTTCAGACACTAAGAAAACTGATAGCTTAAAAGATAACAATAACAATAAATTATTATTTATATGCCACTCATCTGACTGGGTTACCCCAGCAACTCTGGGCGGCTTATAACAAATTAAAACACTGTAAGATGTCAAACATTAAAAACTTCCCTATTCAGGGCTGCCTTCAGATGTCTTCTAAAAGACAAATAGTTTTTTTTATTTCCTTGACATCTGGTGGGAGGGTGTTTCACAGGGAGGGCACAACTACTGAGAAGGCCCTTTGCCTTTATATATATTTTGGGTTGGGTTGCATTGGGAACCCTTCACCTGGTCCTAGGGATGGAGGTTATATTTGTTCAAATTCACACTTCCTGAACTGATATGAAAAGCACAGCTCTCTGTAGAAATTTAGATTCTCTGAATTCTACAATGCAATTCTCCAGCGAACAAATGCCTACAAAATTGCATATATTAGTGCAAGGTATGTGCAAAAATGTGTACTTTCGTGAAAATTATGTACAGTTATTAAGCGGAAAATTGGGAGAAATGAGAATGCAAATTGTATGTTTTTATACAGACTTTTTAAAAATTGCAAACATGTGCAGAAATGGTACAAAACAAACTTAAGGTTGAAAAAAAGAGAAAGAAACTGAACACTACAGGTTCATCTATCCCTAGCTGCTTATCCCCGCCCGCTCCAGCAGTGGAAATGTGAGCAGCAGACCAGCTCAGAAACAGTGCAGAATTCTCAAGTGTGTTGCATTGAATTTGGGTTGTGCTGCTTTGGGGAAATTGGGAAGTGCTGCTGTCTGGGTCTGATGTAACACACCTAAAAATGGCAAGCCGCTTCGATGTTATCACAGAGTTCTCTGACACATCCCTTCTTTGGGTCTCAAGTTCAACTGTCCTGGTTGAACCATCCTCTCAGCCAAGTTTTGAAATAGACTTTTTCTGCAGTGAACTCTGCTTAATAATCTGAGTCTGTCTCTAATTTATATTGTATTCATATATTGTTATTGTTGTACGCCGAGTAATGCATTGCTTAAGCATTGGAAGGGTAGGATACTAGATTCTCAAACAAGCATTAAATAAAAATTAACAAAGCTGTTTTTCAAGGATATGTTAACCATTACACAAACTAAAAAAGGGGAAGCATGGAAACTTGTAATTCCTCTAATTTAAATAGGGGATATCTTCACTGGGTACTACGGTAATATTTGCCCTAAGGATCAGTCGGCTTTGCCAGATCAATGAAAACAAATCATAGCAGAAATACACGCTGGGAATGATACTATTTAAAATCTACAGCGCTAGCTGTGAGCATTCACAATGCACTGTGCTATGTTGATGAAATTCCTTCTGCCCTAAAAACGGTGGCTTTGCTTTAAAAGAGTAGTTTCGTATGCATCAGAAAAACACAGATTTTTATACGGCTTTCCCATGTTCTAGGTATAAATCAGTGCTATTTTTCTGGGAAATGAGGTGCTGGAACTCACCATAAATGCCTCCTGCGTTCTCTTATAATGGTGCTCATCTGAGAGGTGCCAAAACTGAGTTCTGGTGAGTTCTGGCTGAAAAGGAAGACCTGGTATTGATGACTAGATCTCCCCCCTTTTAAAATAAGAACATAAGGCTTACCTTATTTTGCATTTAAACCTTATCTATTGTACGCTGTTGTGGAATGGCAAGCAATGGCATAACTGACTATATCAAGAAAATCAGGCTGGGGAGCTACTAGATATGAAACTAGGGAAACGACCAGAATTGCAGTGGTGCAACGGGCTCAAAGCAACCTCCTTCATTCCCTGGGTCAATGAGATGCAAAGGAGCCAGTCTTTTGAGCTGAAGAAGCAGTGGATATGGGTAAGGTAAATACTGAGTATTTTGATGAAATAAATGCAGGTGAGGTTAGACATGATACTAAACAGATGTTGCTTTCAGGATTTTGTTCTGTTCTGTTTTGTTTTGAGGCAGCGTTCCTAGTTGGTGCTTTGTCGAGCTGAAGAACAGAGTCAAAGCGTTTTTTATCACAGTTGCATGGGAGTCGAAAGCACACACTGCTTCAAAAGAGAATATAATTGTTATGCTGAAGCAAACGGTGTAGCTAAAGCTGAGAGTGTAAAGTCTTAAATGAAACCTAGCTAAGCAACATAATATCCCAAATCAATACCTCTAATGGAGAGACCCTTTATGGAACGAAAGCAGCAAAATGAAATAACAAAGGAACTGAAATTGTTTGGCGTCTCACGACGCAGTCTTTTAAGAACTGCAAAAAGAAGAAGAAGAGGTGTAATGGGGTTGCTTTCTGATCATAAGATTCTTTAACATTTTACCTCAGAGAGCAATAATGAAAGTAAGATGTTAGAGACTGTACACTTAACCCTGGGCGCAACGTATCAGTAATCAGTGCGTAGGCTAAAGCAATGTTGCACACATCCACGCACCCTGTTCAAAACATCTCCTGCCTTTGAACATATGAAACCACCTATTCTTTGTAGGAAAATAGGTGGTATTTGGCAGAGAAGTAGGGACTTGGCTCAGCAGCTCTGGAGAAAAATGCATTATTCATGCCTGCACTGTGCTGTCTCAAGTAAACAGAGGATTTAAGTCTCCGGTGTATGAGGGCTCATTTGAAATTTTGATTTCTACTCATATTTTCTTTTTCTTTTTTAAAAAAAGATTAGTTCTATTTAAAAAAATCTGTTTCTTTCTGCTTACTTGCATTTCCCTTTTGCTTCTACCCCACTAGGGGCCTTGTTATTGGGGCCTTCTACTCCCCTTGAAAGACAGAAACACTGTGTGAGGGACAGGGGATATCGCGAAGTCCCTCCCCTCCTGAGTTCAAGCCCGTCCCCGAGCAAAGGGGAAAGCAGGGAGAGTTCCGATTCCAGTGGGGAAGCAGGAAGTCGTGTCCGAGGCTCAGGCAAGGTAGAGGAGCCAGGGTCCCAGGTGGGACAGGAAGGGGCAAGTAAGGGGGGAAGACCCATCCCCCCAACTCCAGAATTACGCAGGAAGAGGAGGGGCAAGAGGATGGGTCTGCCAAAGCTTTTGTGTTGGAGAAAGACGCGCCAAAAGCCATTAGGAGGTTCTGAAACCGACTGACAACATCGCTCCGTGTAAATAGCAATGACTTGAGCACTGTAAATACGCAGCACCAATAAAAGAATAAAATGCAGAGCTGCGTAGCGTCGTTACTCTGAAGTAGTCCACTCCGGCCACTGTGACAGCAACCTCCTAATCATTTTTGGGCTACTTTGGAGTTGCCGGGATGAGCGTGTCAGAGGCGGAGAAGTGGCGGCAGATCGCTGAGCAAGCCCAGCTAGAACTGCAACAGCTGTCGCTGCAGGCGCAGGGAGAATTGAAGGCAGCTAAAGAGGAGACTAAGAAGGTCCAGGACGACCGGCTACAACTTGCGGAACAGGTGAGAGAGCTCCAGGAAAAAGAGCAGCATTTAAGGGCGGTGGCGGTAGACCTCCAAAACAAGCTGGATGCAGAGAAAAACAAGGCGGGAGGGGCACCCCAAGTCCAAGTGCTGCCAGGAAGGAGAGCCGGGACCCTAGTAAGCAAGTTCAATGGAGACCCGAAGGAGTTTCAGGGCTTTGAGACTGAGATTGTGTATGCTCTTGAGCTGCACCACGATGAGTTCCCTGATGATGAGCACAGAGTAGCGTTTATTGTGGAGCACCTTACAGGGGCGGCCAGGGAGTGGCTAAGACCGTTAATTGCAACAAGGAATCCTTGCATGAAGAATGTCAAACTATTTCTAGAAGGTTTGAAAACGATGTATTCGTCCGATAGTCATATGGACCAGACTAAGGAGGAACTTCATAATTTACGCCAAGGAAATATGACAGTTCGCGCGTATTGGGCGAAATTCACCATGCTGGTGCACAGATTGGGGTGGGATCTGGAGTCTGCCCCAATGCAAGCGGCGTTTTACTTGGGGTTGCATGAGGAGGTGAAGGATGAGCTCTCGAGAGGTCCAAAGCCCAGTAATATGGATCAACTGAGCAAAGCGGCTCTGGCGGTGGGGGTGAGGCAGGAATCCAGATGGAGCGACAAGCAAGCAACGCGCGCAAAGCGGGCTTGGTTCCCACGGTCGCAGGAGAAGCCACTCCCTCAACAACCCTTTCAAGCCACGCCTGGGGCCAGTCAGGACCAGGAACCCATGCAGATTGATAGCGCGCGCGCGCGGGCTTTTCAAACCCCAGCGGCGCCAAGACGCAAGGAGGGAAGGGGTGGGAATTGCTTTCTCTGCAACTCCCCCCAGCATCTCGTCAGAGACTGCCCACATCGCAGGGAGTGGCAAGGAAAGGCGGGAACGGTTGTGCCCTCCCCCACTGACGCAGCACCACAGCAGGGAAACGGGAAAGCCTGGCTGCAGGAGACAAGGGGCGGCAGCCAGGCACAGTCAGCAGACAACAGCCCCAGCCCACCCACCCGCACAGAGAGGAGCAGAGCCAGCCCACCCCTCCCAGAGCAGGAGTGGTTCTAGAAGTGACGCTCACGCTCCCAAATGGCTATCCATTGACGGTCCTCGCCCTAATTGACAGTGGTGCCTCAGCCAACTTCTTCTCGAGAAACTTTGCAGAAGAGCACCAGATCCAGCTTCTGCAGCTGGATTTTCCTCTGCACGTGGCAACCATTGACGGCAGAGAGCTGCTGGGAGGGGCCATCACTCATCAAACCCCCCCCATGAGAATGACAGTTGGAAGGCACTCAGAGACACTGGCATTCAACGTCACCACCATCTCAGACCCCCCAATCGTTTTGGGCATGAGCTGGCTGGCGCGCCACGACCCCTCCATAAGTTGGCATCAGAGATGCATCACTTTTGGATCGGACTTTTGCCTGGAACATTGCATGCAGCACCAACCAGGGGAGGGGCCTCCGATAGCCACGGTGGCCACCATGCACGTCAAAGGGGGTGAGGCGATACCCAAACCATACTGGGACCTGCAGGAGGTCTTCAGTGAAGCGGAGTCCGACCACCTGCCCCCACACAGGCCTTTTGACTGCCAGATCAACCTGGTGCCTGGGGCAACTATACCCCCAGCCAAGCTGTACGCCATGTCAGACCAGGAACTGGAGGATCTGCGCGCTTTTATCGACAAGAACCTCAAGCGGGGGTTCATCAGAGAAAGCAAGGCAGCAGGGGGCAGCCCGGTCTTCTGGGTGGACAAGAAAGACACGCAACAGCGCCGTCTTGTGGTGGATTTTAGACGGCTGAATTCGGTGACAGAGCCAGTGGCTTTCCCCATGCCCAGAGTGGATGATCTCCTGACAGCGGCACGCAGAGGCAAGATTTTCACCAAGCTAGACCTGAGGGGGGCGTACAACTTGATCAGGATCCGGGAAGGCGATGAGTGGAAAACCACGATGTTCACGCCTCTGGGCTCTTTTGAATATCTGGTGATGCCCTTCGGGTTGCAAGGGGGCTCAGCATGCTTCCAGGCCTTCATGCACCACGTCCTGGGGTCCCTACTCTTCAGGAAATGCTTGGTCTTTCTGGATGACATCCTTATTTACTCCAACGACCCAGTGCAGCACGTGAAGGACGTCAGGGAGGTGTTACAGCGCCTGAAGGAGAACCACCTGTATGTGAAGCTGGAGAAGTGCAAGTTTCACACCAAGGAGGTGGACTTCCTGGGCTACAAGCTGTCAGACAAGGGGCTGGCAATGGACAAGGACAAGGTGCAGACCATCCTGGACTGGCACAGCCCCAGGACGCGCAAAGATGCCCAACGCCTACTAGGCTTTGCCAACTTCTACAGGAAGTTCATCAAGAACTTCTCTCGAGTTACGGCTCCCATCACTGACTGCCTGAGAGGCAAGCAGAAGTTCAGGTGGACACCAGAGGCGCAAGCAGCGTTCGAAAGCCTCAAGAGGGTGTTCGCCTCAGACCAGAACCTGTTCCACGTGGTTCAGGACGCGCCCCTACGCATTGAAACAGATGCTTCTGATAAGGCTGTGGGCGCCATTTTGTTGCAACTGGACGCCAACAGAGAGTGGAGACCCTGTGCCTTCTTCTCCAGGAAGTTGACCCAGCCCGAGCGAAACTACACAGTTTTTGATCGGGAACTTCTTGCGATCCACGCGGCGTTCCAGCACTGGAGACACTTCCTGGTGGGCGCCAAGCACCCCATCCAGGTGTGCACAGACCACAAGAACCTGGAGTTCTGGAGAACTGCCAGGGTGCTCAACCAGCGGCAGATACGGTGGGCGGAGTTCTTCTCGAACTTCAACTTCTCCATACACTACATCCCAGGAGAGCAGAATGTCAGGGCGGATGCCCTCTCCCGCAAGCCAGAGTACATGGAGGAGGAGGCGCCACCAGCCCCAAGGCACATTTTCCCCCCGTCGGCATGGTCCTGCGGAGCAGCAGTGGTGAGCGAGGCAGAACTCACAGCACTGACGGCAGCGGATGAATTTGCCAACCGCATCTTCAGAGAACTGAGAGGGGGGAGGGAGCAGGCAAAAGACTTTGCAGAACGCAGAGGGCTGCTTTTCTACAAGGGTGCGCTGTACCTACCCACCACCCAGCTTCGACGTACGGTCCTCAAGCAGATGCACGACAACCCTACAGCGGGGCATTTTGGAAGGGACAAGACCACTCACCTAGTCATGAGACACTTCTGGTGGCCAGGGGTGAGGGAAGATGTTCGAGACTATGTAAGGGGCTGTACCACCTGCCAGCGGGCGAAGGTGGTCAGAGCAGCGCCACCGGGGTTGCTGGAGCCCTTAGCCACACCACACAGGCCGTGGGAAGTGGTGTCCATGGACTTCATCACAGATCTGCCTTCGTCCAGGGGTAAGACTGCAGTGTTGGTGGTGGTGGACCTCATGTCCAAAATGTGTCACTTTATACCGTGTGCCAGGGCAGTCTCGGCAGAAGAGACAGCCAAACTGTTTGTTGATCACATTTTCAGACTGCATGGATTACCTTTAAGGGTTATTTCGGATCGTGGCCGCCAATTTGTTTCCAGGTTCTGGCGGCGGCTCATGAACCTCCTGCAGGTGGAGGTCAGCTTGTCGACGGCTAGACACCCGCAGACCAACGGACAAGCGGAGAGGGTCAACGCCATTCTGCAGCAGTACCTGAGATGCTACGTCAGCCAGCGGCAAACGGACTGGGTGGATCGCTTGCCACTAGCAGAATTTGCCTACAACAATGCAGTGCACGTCTCCACAGGGGTGTCGCCCTTTAAGGCCAATTACGGGCGCGACCTCAGATCTTTCCCAGAGAGGGAGAGGGAGGAGGAGGAGGAGGGCCCACAGGCTGAGGATTGGGCAGAGGAACTGGAGACGGTGCACCAGCAGCTCAGAGAACACTTGGAGAGGGCCAAGGAAGCGTACAAAAAGGGGGCAGATCGCCACAGGCGACAAGGGGAGGTCATCAGGGTGGGGGACAAGGTGTGGTTGTCCTCGGAGGGCCTTCCCACCAGGGGGAGGTGCAAAAAGCTGGCACCCAAATGGCTGGGCCCCTTCACGGTCACGCAACAGGTCAACCCGGTGGCATACAGGCTGGCACTGCCAGAGGACATGAGGGTGCATCCAGTGTTTCATAGATCGCTGCTGTCGCCGTACAGGGAAAGCAGCAGGCTCAGAGACAGCGAACAAACCCCCGAGGGAGGGGGGGAGAGGGAAAGCAGGGAGCAACTCAATGAGGCCACGGCCATCCTGGATTCAAGGTGGGGGGTGGGGGGCCTGGAGTACCTCATGGCATGGGAGGATGCTCCACCGTCCCAGAATGAATGGGTTCCCGCCACTCAGATACAGGAGGAATTCTTGGTGGAAGAATTTCACGCCCTCTTTCCCCACAGACCCAAGCCCTGGCACATGGAAAGGGAGGGGGAGGAGGAGGAGGCACGGGAGAACAGCTCACCATGGCGCTGGGAAGCGGAGTTTGAGGAACCAGAGGATGAGGTATGGGTGTCGCCAAGATCCACCCAGTCAGAGGAAGGAGCAGATTGGCAAAACATTTTTACCCCCACCAGCTCTGACGCCACGGACTTTTTGGGATTCCCGTCCTCCCAGGCGGAAGGGGGGGGCTCGCAGGACTGGGGGGAGGTGTTCACACCAACGGGCTCGGAGAGCACCGAGTTTTTAGGCTTCCAGTCGTCACCGACACATGGGGGGGGCCTGGGGAGGGGTGAAGGAGAGCTTGGGAGGGGGGTGGATGTGAGGGACAGGGGATATCGCGAAGTCCCTCCCCTCCTGAGTTCAAGCCCGTCCCCGAGCAAAGGGGAAAGCAGGGAGAGTTCCGATTCCAGTGGGGAAGCAGGAAGTCGTGTCCGAGGCTCAGGCAAGGTAGAGGAGCCAGGGTCCCAGGTGGGACAGGAAGGGGCAAGTAAGGGGGGAAGACCCATCCCCCCAACTCCAGAATTACGCAGGAAGAGGAGGGGCAAGAGGATGGGTCTGCCAAAGCTTTTGTGTTGGAGAAAGACGCGCCAAAAGCCATTAGGAGGTTCTGAAACCGACTGACAACATCGCTCCGTGTAAATAGCAATGACTTGAGCACTGTAAATACGCAGCACCAATAAAAGAATAAAATGCAGAGCTGCGTAGCGTCGTTACTCTGAAGTAGTCCACTCCGGCCACTGTGACACACTGTAAGGCCTTCTCCGGCTGGAAACTTCTCCTTGCCCCCTGCAAGGGACCTTCAACAATCATGGGGGGGGGGAAGCCTTATGAGGTCTCTCCTTCCCAAAGAAAGAATGCTGGCAAAACAAAAAGTGGGTTCAGCACTTCCCAAGCACCAACCAGCAGCTAATCCAGGGGAGGGGGGTAACTTGAATAAAATATAGGGGCAACCTCAGGTAAGCCCCGCCCTGCATAATCAATCACAAGAAACATCACACATACCTCATTTGAATGGGAATGCCCATCAACTTTGGGGGCCTTGCCCCCTGAAATATTTTATTGGGGGGACTAGGAGTTGGCTCCTATGCCAGCAGTGCTGGAAAAGCTTTTGGACACCTGATTGTCTGCACTTGGGAAGTACTGATTGTAGCACCTGCAAAGCTCCTTTTGTCCAAGGCACCCCTTTGCTTGCCCTATACCTGATTTCAAATATGATATCTCATGTAGGGTGGGTAACTATGGCTTAGCCAAAATGGCCTTATGGACCAAGTGGAGAGGCCTGGTGAACCTACTTCTGTTGTGGGCAATTTTGACCTAGTTGGAGCAGTGGTCTGATTCAGCATAAGGCAGCTTCCTATAATGCACATATTGCACATATTGCACGTATTCTGGCCCAGCTATAATGGATTCTCTCCTTCTCTCCTTTCTTTGATTTTAATTTGGGAAACATGCTCCTCCTTTGATGGCCTCCCATCACCTGCCACTAGTCCTTTTCCCTAATGTGATCACTTGCCATTATTTCTTCCTCTGCAACCACATGGCTCTTTGCAGAAAATTCTATATGCACCATTGGATTCAGTGGAAAGCAGCTACACAGATGTAGAAGAATGCCATTTCAGTGTGTGTGCATGATAATCCTGAACCTCATACACCCTGAGAAGTTCAATTGATATCAGCTTGATGACATGGACAAGTTGCTTAAAGGATCCAGCCCACCACTTGTCTCATTGACCTTTAATAAATTTCTAGATACCAGTAGATGATAGATAGATAGATAGATAGAAATATAGAAATATAGAAGATATGTATATATAGAGAGAGATGAGAGATGATAGATAGATGATAGATAGATAGATAAATGAATGATAGATAGATGATAGATAGAAGATAGAGATAGATAGATGATAGATAGATAGATAGATGATAGATACAGATAGATGATAGATACAGATGGATGATAGATAGATAGATACTATACTACATTGAAATGTTTAAATGTTTCTTTGATTGTCCTTGAATCATCCTAGCACACTTCATGCTTTTGACCGAAGGTGATTCGAAGTCCCGGTGTGATTGGGAATTATGCAATAATCTGAGTTCCCACCTGTGGGCTTCTAAGTGTGTTCATTCAAGAGCATTTACAAAACCCATTCACACAGGGGATGGTGCATGCAGGGATGCAAGGATCTTGACTAGTGTACATTCCTCCATGCCCTCCACTCATGTTTACATTCTGTATTCTGCAACAATGGCTAAACAAGATGGGTGAGTCTGTCAGTATCAACGGTATTTACTGTCAGTACCTATCACCTTAGACAGCCAATTCAAGGCATGGCCTCCCCACCACCTTGCCTTTCCATCAGGTAACTTAGCAGTGTGAAAACTGACCAACCACCTGTTTGTTGGAGAAAATGGTTGAACATAAATGCACAGGTATTCAGCACCCTAGAGGATCTCTGGATCAGGGCCAAACAATGCATAGAAACTTTTAATACCCTTCGTTAATAAATTCTTCTGATACCTACTTGATTTTTTTAAAAAAATTATTCTGCCCATGGCTAGAATATCAGGTTATATTGTACTGTACTTTATTTGTAGTAAGGTAGATAGCCTCCAATATCAATGTGTGTTGCCTTGCATTGTAAAATAGAATCTTGCACAGTTGAGTTCTAATCTAAAATAGGCTGCTTCTCTGTTTCATTTACCATGGATCACAGGGATGAAAAAAGTTTATAGACATGGAAGATGAAAGAGAGGAGTAGGAATAATAACGAGAAATAAAGAAAGCAAAGAAATATGTATAAGCCAGTTGCCACTGAGGCAGACAGAATGAAGCAAGTTAACAGAAACCGATATAAAGCTTCAGGCTTCAGAGCTGAACTGCTGGCTCAGAACACCTTCTGCTGCAAAAAAAAAAAAAAAGCGAGAAAAAAGCAAGATGGGTAATAAGAATGCAGAGAGTGCAACTTTCAATACAAGACTGTAGCTCAAAGATCTCATTCCTTCAACTTCAGTGTAACATTTTCAAGCTGATAGGCTTTCAAAGGGGTTTAATTTGTAATTTCACAAATTAAAAGTTCTTGCATAATTCTAAACTTCTGTTCCATATTTTCACAAACACTTAAAAAAATTACCCATTTGTTTCCTGGAGCCCGAAATAATTAATGTCGCCATGAGTTTTCCCTTTGTGTTATTCTAAACAGTGGTTTTGCATACAGAGATTTCTGTGTGAGCGCTATAACAACAGCAACAGCCCGTCAGTTTCCTTTAATGGTTAGCCATGTTTCCTGGAAAGGCAATTCAGTATGGTGGATGGGGGTCTCAGTCCAGTGCTGTGAGTGTGTAACTGGAATGATTAGATGGAGTTTGATGAAATGTAGTTTTGGAAGATGGGGAAACTGCCCAAGTTGTTCCCTGTTGGATTTCCAGTTTTCTGAATTTGAATTTCCTGTTTGCCCCACATGTTCTTTTTATGCATTTACAAGTAAAACAAGTATATTTAAAAGACTACATAAGTCTCTAGTACTCTTTCATCCAAAGGAGGTTAAACTCAGAGAAGTGAGGAGCACACCATTATATTTATTAAACGAAATTAATATTTACTAAATGAATACAATATTCATTAAATGAATATTAGTAGGATAATCTAGTTAACACACATTATATGCAAACCAACAACTCAGAAACAGAGTTTTATAACAATTGTGGGAAATGAGTAATTATAACAATTGTGGGAAATGTTAAGTGTGTTGGGAATTCCAGCCCTCTGTGGTGTAAAGTGCAGTTCCCAGGATTATTTGGGAGAAGTCATGTGCTTTAAATGTGGAATGACCTTATATTCACTTTGGCAGCTATTCTACTTGTATTTATGCACTAAACATTTGATAATTTCCTGTTTTGATCACTGCCTATCTAGCCCCAGGACTTGCTCTTCATAGGCTGGTCAGATGCAATAGACCAGGCACGACCAACTCTCTAGAGACTGTGGTCTACTCCCAGTATAATAAAACTGGCAGTGATCTACCCATTGTCATTGCCAAGAGTTGTCAAGTTTTTTGGGGGAGCATTGCCCAGAGTTGTTGAACTTTTTTAGGGAGGAGTGCCCAGAGTTGCAGGGCTTCTTTTTTGGGGGGTTGCATAAAATCGGGCACCCAACAGTCCAGCGTTGTCCCTCTTCCCTTTCACCGGCGGCGATGGGACATAGCGCAGGAGGTGGGGAAGGAGCGATAAGTCAGGAGAACCAAGGCAATCACTTTTTAAAGTCCCGCAATCGATCTGGAGCACCCAAGCGATCAAACTGTAGATCGCGGCCAACAATATAAGAAAAGGTCTACTTCCTGAAGGAGGAATGGAGTAGGATGATATGCAAGTTACATCTGCTTGAAATTCCCTCTTCTACACAACTACCAGTAGTAAAAGTGCACAAACCATGTTCTCCATTTCACCTGGCCACTCCACCACTTGCTCTAACACTACTGTCATCTAGTGCTATGGAACCATTTTGATTCATCTTTCCTCCACCATCACAAACAGCTCAAGAATTTTGCAGTTCAGAAATTCTACTTGAACAAAATACTTGCCAAGGCATCTACTACCGGTAAGTACAATCTGTGCAAATCATCTGCAAACACAAATTGACTAAAACATTTAAGCAATAAGCCAAAATAATTTCTTCAAAGCAGATAGGTTACTATAGACATTAATATAGAACAATTGAGTTTGAACTCGATAATTTGATAAGGATATTTCTCTTTGGAACGAAGTCAATAAAGATTTTATTTATTTATTTTAAAAAATGCTGACAACACTCCTAGACAGAACCATATTCATTTGATTAACTGTTTTCTATAACTGCCCATTTATTCGTGAAAACTGGCAAGATTTACTAGTTCAGACAATGATCTTTGGTATTGATTTCTGAAGTCTGCTTGAGTTGAAATAAATTGGCATTTATGTCACTAGCCTAGAAAGAATAAAATGTGAAGGAGCTTATAACGAAGCCCTCCGGAGCAACCGTATCAAACAATACAAAGGTTTTTTAACTTCACTTTGAAGGTGGAAAATGAGGGAGGAATGGGGTAAGATGACCCTGTATATTTCTAGAGAATAAAACAACAAGAAGAGAGAAAGCAGAGCAAAATACAGCAAAACGAAAGAGTATTCCACTACGGTAGATTCAGTAGAGTATTTCAGTGTATCTCTTGCGATGGAATAAAATGCAATTCTATGCATATTTACCCCACTGAACAAAGACATGTAGAGCGTTGCACTGTTGGGTTGAAATCCTAACACACTTACGAGGGAGTAGGAACCATTGAATTCATTTCAGCAGGACTTACATTTGAGTAAGTGGGACTACAGTGCTGATTGATTCCAAATTTGACTATGATATAAAACTCAGTTGCTCCAAAAAGGCACCAAAGGATGGTGTAAGCATCAATGCATCTACAAATTGTAATTCATTATGTTCTGTTCTTGCTTTCGAACAGATGCATCTTCTGCAAAAGCGCCAAGTCAACATATAACTTACAGAGTTGTTTATGAACTTGCACATGCCTATTATGTCCTGCGAGCTCATTCTCATTCCATAGCAGCCTTCCCCAACCTGGTAGCCTCCAGATGTTTTGAGAAAAACTTCCATCATCTCTGACAACTAGCTGTGCTGACGGGATGATGGGAGCTGGAGTTTAAAACATCTGGAAGCCACCAGGTTGGAGAAGGGTGGTGTTGTTTAGCTTAGTGCACATTATCTATCTACAAATGTACATGGTCTACTAGACAAACATGTAGATGGTCACTTCTAACTCATTTCTAATACTTTGCAGTGGCTATAATTTTCATCTTCTATAATGCACTTGGAGTAACATAGGGAGAGAATCAACCCAAATTCTCCTTATGTCCCAGCACCACTGTTGACAGGTTTTACTTTTTAGAAGTGGTTGGTCAGAAAGAGAAGTCACCAAGAACATGTTGTGGCACATCTTGCTTCTCTCTCTCTCCCAAATGCCAGCTGCAGAGCCATCAGGTCAGATAACAGTGTGCCGCTCTGCTAATTCCTCCCTATGGAACTCCCTTGCATCAGATGTCAAGGAGTTAAAGAACTACACAACTTTTAGAAGACATCTGAAGGCAGCCTTGTATCAGCAAGTTTACTATGGTTTTATGTGTGTTGTACTACTACTACTACTAATAATAATAATAATAATAATTCTTCCACCTGGGGCACTTGACCCCTGAAAAGACAGACACAGTGTTATTGCTACTGCCCAGTGATCCCCACTCCTTAGAATAGGCATTCCCAAACTGCAGCCCTCCAGATGTTTTGGCCTACAACTCCCATGATCCCTAGCTAACAGGACCAGTGGTCGGGGAAGATGGGAATTGTAGTCCAAAACATCTGGAGGGCCGAAGTTTGGGGGTGCCTGTAGTTTTGGGATGCCTGCCTTAGAAATTGTTGGCATTCTATGATGGATGTGATGAATTGGCCCACCCAATTCCTCTGCCCTCAAATGCAAAAAGAGGGTGTGAAATTTTGAGAAGCCATTTCTGCACATCTCTGCCTTAAAACCCCCTGTGGTTATTTAGTGAAGAGTTAGTTTTGCAACTCATTATAGCAGGTGAATCGGGCCGAATAGCACTTATGCAGGTTTGTCAATAACAGCTATGGGCAATACAACAGGCCCTCCCATTACTCACTTTACTGAGGCTTAAAGCGGGGAAAGAAGCACAAGTCTCAAATACAAACTTGCCTGAGCCTTATTCAACAAGCTAAGCCAACATCAGAAAATTGATTACAGTATAGGCAGCATTTTGCCCTGAAGCTCATTTCTTGCTTTTCGGTAGACATAGCAAATAGAATATCAAGCAAACAGGAGCCCATTATCTGGAATAGTTCCCAAGATAGTTGGAGGCATTTTGGAAGAAGGGCTTGAGCGCAACGTTAGAGTCTGACATTCCAGATTGTGCAAACTACTATTACAGGAGTTTAATTATGGAGAAGCAGCTTGCCTTAATTATCGTAGCCAGCAGTGACTAGACCCAGGCTAAAATAACGAGAGGAAAATAGCAGTGGAAATATTAATTGAAAAGGGTTGCTTGGTGACATTTTCATGCTTTGTGACATATGGCTTCATGGGGAGAATCTTGTAAAATGGGCAATAGAGGCTAAAAGCTAAAATGTTATTATGGAAATGGTGGTATATAGAGTCACGGGGCACTCTAAGGCAGGGCAAACATATGGTGTAGGAAATGTGGGTCATATCCCTCATTCAGAGTGCATATAGAGCAAAATAAATAAAGAATACAGCTATGTAGCCTATAATTGCCACTCCATATATACACTCCTGAAACAGCAGAGACTATTCAGAATATAAGAAGAAGCTGTTTCAGGTTGTCTGAAATTAAGCTATATTTTAAATTTTAAAAGTAGGAATTTGGAGGAATTTGCATTGTGCACTGGTAAACCAGTTTCTTTCTTTTTTTATATAATATATTTATTGATTTTTTTCAACATACAACATAAAAACAGAACAAGAAAAAACACAATACATATATACCCAACATAACAAAATATCCACATTGCAACAAAAACAAAAATATTTCCAATCAATCTTATATCACATATCTCTGTCGACCTCCTCCATTCCCTCCCAGCTACGTTTCTATATATCACTTCCTTAATACTTTCCAAATCTTGATTCCAATCTTTTCAATAATTATTTAAACCTATTAATACTCTTAATACCTTATCTATACAATAAATCTTTTATACTTATCTTAAAATATAAATCTATTCTAATTAAATCTTAAAAATTCAATACCATAATAATACTTATCTAAATCTTAATCCACAATACTCTTAACTAACATTCTTCTACAACCTCCTTTTGCTTCCAGATCTGTAGCTAAATACTGCTAATCTTACAATTCTTCTCTATATAAACTTTAGATTTCTTCCAATCTTCTTCCACCGATTCTTCTCCCTGGTCCCGGAGTCTCCCAGTCAGCTCGGACAGTTCCATGAATTCTATCAGCTTCATCTGCCAATCATCCACCGTAGGTATGTCTTCAGTTTTCCAATTCCTTGCTAATACAATTCTAGCTGCTGTTGTGGCATACAAAAAAAAAGGTAATATCTTTCTTGGGTAATTCCTCTCTAATTATCCCAAGTAAAAAAGCTTCTGGTTTCTTAACAAATGTGTATTTCAACACTTTCTTCAATTCATTATAATTTTTTTTCCCAGAAGCTCTTTACTTTGGGGCATGTCCTCTGGTAAACCAGTTTCAATAAAAATTGGAGGTGCCTGATGATGCCCGACTCTCTCCCCCAAATATGGAACGGTTAGTGTCATGTCCCTGCAGGTGATGTTTGTGGTGACAAAGTAACTTTGACAGGAAAGGAACAAACTCAGTTGAAAGTTAGCATCAAAAAGCTAAAAGACACTTTCTTTAATATATGAAGAGCAAAAGAGAGAGGAAGGATCATGTCACATACCCAAAATTAAACATCAAACTTCATCGTATGCATCACTATGTTTAGGGCAGTTTAACATTCCTATAGAAATTACGGTAAGTGGGGCTCCATCTTCTAGACTTTTTAAAAAAGGTATTAAAAACTCTCCAACTTATGCTGGAGGAAGACATAGATGAAGGTGCCTTATTGGATTTGAGCCCCGCCACAATGGTATTACACTGGTTTTATTTTGCAGAGTGTAGTTTTGATATGCGGAAGTGTTTTAGCATATCTTAAGATGCTGTTTTGTTTTGTTTTCTTCTAAAAGGTGACATTGATTTAAAAACAAAAGCACAGGATATTTCCCTACATCATTCCACAGCAAGCAAGGGATGTTTTAGAAGTGACATTTGTTTTCCCTATGTACATGTGGGGAAAAACACACACACAAATCGAGGTGTACGCAGTCGCATATCGTGAGTGCATACCTGACTTTCCCGGTGCCAATTGTCATCATGTAAAAAGGCAACATGATGGTATGTTAAATGAACAAGACAGCCATGAGATAATTGTAAGCAGCATTTTACAACTTTATTGTATGGTTCTAGGCCCACAGTAAGATGCTTTTGGCAGTCTTGAGCCCTGAATTCCTTTCTAGGGACCCTCAATTGAGAATGAAGAACCAGATTTGATTTGCAATTTTTAATGAATGAAACACAGAGTTCACTTATGATCAGCATCCAAACAGAGCGCTGGGAAGTTATCCATCAAAATGGCAGGTTGTCATTCAAGGGGGATTGCTAATTTACTCCTTCCAGCCATATTCTTTTGCCCTGCCTCCGTGGAGCCTGCAGCTGGTCTTCTCACTGAACTCATGTACATCCATTATGTTGCATTAGGGTCACAGAAGGTGTTAGACCAAAAATAGAGAGAATTCTTCTGTCCAGTAGTGGATGGCAGATTACTATCAAATTTTAATTTTATCCAATACGTTTTTTCAAGGCTTGGGAAACTCAAAAGAAACTTATTAGCAAGACATCTCGCTGGAACATATATTGGATGCATGCATATTATTTAGTTCCCTCATGACAAGAAAAGATGAAGGGAGCCTCTGCGATGCAAAAGGGTTTGGAGAGCCATGACACTAATGTGATCTCCAATTTTGCTGTCAGATATTATTTGCTTGACATCTGGCAGCTGTGCCTGGCATGTTCTGAATCTGTATGCTTCAATTCAGCACGGTAGAAACTAGCAAAGGAAGGGTGAGTTACAGATGCAGGCAGCCCTGTTGAAACTGGTGTGGACGGAGGACAATTAGCAGAAGATACCCCACAAATGAATAGGTCAGCCCTTCACCAATCTGTTGCCCTCCAGATGTTTTGGACTACAGCTCCCATCAGACCCAGGAAAATGGGAAGTTACAGAATATTCTCTAGGAGAGCGTGGAATGAATTCTTCAGTAGCACAAAGGGGGGAAATGTCAAAAAATCCCATAAGGTTCTCTTCTGCTCAATTTTTCTGGCTCACTTAAAACAGAAAGAAATGGAACTGTTAGTTCATACTGGTGGATGAAAAAAGAAATGGGTTAAGACAGAGTGAGCCATGCACAGTGCTTCTTTAAACAATATTAAAATATATTGGGTTAGATCCACAGTTGCACCCTATTCACAAGACATAAAGTGGGAAGGGGTATTTCTCTGATTAATGTTTTTAATGTTTGATGTTTTATCGTGTTTTTAATATTCTGCTGGGAGCTGCCCAGATTGGCTGGGGAAATCCAGCCAGATGGGCAGGGTATAAATAAGTTGTTGTTGTTGGTGGTGGTGGTGTTGTGTGAGAGAGAAATTCTCCAACTGTTTGGGAGTGGTCTGAAAAAGAAAAACTGTGAAAAATTGAGCTCAGTCTAGAAAGTCTTCAAAACTGCACCCAAACTATAGTCATGGCCTTTGTGACCATCTGGTTAAAGCATTACTTAATTTCAACAGTGATAAAGTGAATGTGACAGGTAGGTAGCCGTGTTGGTCTGAGTTGAAGCAAAATAAAAAAAATTCCTTCAGTAGCACCTTAAAGACCAAGTTTTTTATTTTGGTATGAGCTTTCGTGTGCATGCACACTTCTTCAGATACACAGAAACACTGAAACAGAAGTAACCAGACCCTTATGTATATTCAGAGGGTGGTGGGGGTGGGTGGGAATGGGTGATGGGCTGATAGGAGTGGTAAACCTGTTGATGGCTGTTAATGACTGCTGATGACTGCAATAGGTCCTGCTGGGGAAAAGCAAGGGCTGGTGTGTCAGTCTTTGAGGGTGGGTGCCCTCACTTATGTATCAGTGGTTTTTCTTTTTTTAACTTCTTCCTTCTCATGTGGATTGTGGGGAAACAAAACCCTATATGCCAGGGGTCCCCAAACTAAGGTCCGGGGGCCGGATGCGGCCAATCGCTTTCTAAATCCGGCCCGCGGACGGTCCGGGAATCAGCATGTTTTTACATGAGTAGAATGTGTCCTTTTATTTAAAATGCATCTCTGGGTTATTTGTGCGGTATAGGAATTCGTTCATTTCCCCCAAAAAACATAGTCCGGCCCCCAACAAGGTCTGAGGGACAGTGGACCGGCCCCCTGTTGAAAAAGTTTGCTGACCCCTGCTATATGCATACAAATTTGCTCTGAGGAATTTGGGGGGGGGGGACAGAGCTTTGGCATGCAGCTTGACAGAGAGAAATGTCCATAATTCATAATGACCTGGTTGAGAGCACAAATTTGCCTAGCTTTTAATGCTCATTTGAAATATGAACGGAATGCTATTTCTCTCAAAGGTTCTTCTGCAGCACATGAAATGAAGTTGTGCTGCGTACATTGGCAAGGGGTGCACTTTCCTTTGTAGCTGGTGACCCATTTCCAAACAGAGTTGAGGAGAGTTTGTGTAAAGTCTATCACACTGAATAAAGTGTTAGACACTGTGGAAGGAGAGCTTCAGTTGCACCTGATCTTTGCCCTCTACACAGCTGATCTGTAAATGGAAACGTTTTTTCCCCCCAAGAGAGAGCAATTTGAACAGATAACATTTGCTCTTACTACACCAGCCTTCTAAACATAGAAACAGCTGGTCCTGCTCATACAGCTGCTTTGCTTAAGATCTGCATTCTTTTAAACTTCAGATCAGTTGTGAATGCAAGGACTATGAATTGGATGTCTGCTTGCTTGTTTGGCCAGGGAATAGCACAGTAGAGGTTCGGCATCTCAGCAAAAGGGCAAAACAAACAAGAACTGTGCTTGGAAAGTGGATTTTAGAAATCTGACTGACACTGCTCTGTACAAGGCTGACGTTTTCAGGGGTTAGGGTATGAAATTGAAACTCGAAAGACGATAAAGCAAAGGGCAGAGAGCATCTTTCATTACCCTTATGAAAGCTTGTGCACTTTTTGACACTGTCCTCCTTGATGGAGTACAAGGTATTTCCTCCTCCACCGCCGCTACCCTTATTGAATGTCAACATCTGTCTCAAAGCCGAATGTCACAATGCAAACTACTTTTCTGAAGAGTGTGTGGCATGTTGATCTCCTAACAGCTTAACAAATATCCAATATAAAGTAAGTGGTTTGCTGTGCCAGGTATGGGCAGAAAGAGGGAAGAATGCAGCAGAACTGAAGAAATTATCTCCCAAGGCTATAACCAGAAACAGCCCTACCATTAGGCAGAGTGGGGTGGTTGCCTCAGGCGGTTGATGGTACGTCTCATAAGAGGGCAGCAAATTGTTAGCTGTTTAATTTGTTATTATTTGACTTTTACTGCCAGAGAGAGAGAGAGAGAAGGGGGAAAGTGCTTGTGGGATTTTCAGGTGCAAAATAACTTGGTTGGTCTTGGGTCCAATGCATTTGACTTAGGAGGTGTGGGCTCTGTTTAGTGCTTGGCCTAGGCAACAGCTCTGGCTATCATTCACAACCCACTTACTTCAGATAATTTCTTTCAAAGCACCTGGTGTTTGCAATATTTGATTTGTGTGAATTGTGACCTAATTTTTCTGGGTCTCAAACCCTTGGTGATTTAGGGACTTGATAGATTCAGCTTCAAATGAGACCTGAACCAAATTTCTCAACCATTCCTAGGTCAAAGGAAGGGTCAAAGACCATAGCTCAGCTCAACTCCATTTTCAGTTAATGTAGATATATTATCTACATTACTATATTATCTGAAAAGGACTAAAAACAATAAATACATAAATTCAGCATAATATCTATAAGGCCTAGTCACTGATCCACACTTTCCTTTCATCTTTTTGTTGTTGTTTAGTAGTTTAGGCATGTCCGACTCTTCGTGATCCCATGGACCAGAGCACACCAGGCATTCCTGTCTTGCACTGCCTCCCGCAGTTTGGTCAGACTCATGTTGGTAGCTTCGAGAACACTGTTCAACCATCTCATCCTCTGTCGTCCCCTTCTCCTTGTGCCCTCAATCTTTCCCAGCATCGGGGTCTTTTCCAGGGAGTCTTCTCTTCTCATGATGTAGCCAAAGTATTGGAGCCTCAGCTTCAGGATCTGTCCTTCCAGTGAGCACTCCGGGCTGATTTCATTAAGAATGGATAGGTTTGATCTTCCTGCAGTCCAGTTCATCTTTTTAGGACTTAAATTTCACATCCAACTCATATACTTCCCACTATGCACCAAATCTTGGCATAATTTAGTTCTAGATGCCTTTCAAGAGTA
This sequence comes from Zootoca vivipara, assembly GCF_965207765.1. NCBI lineage: Eukaryota > Metazoa > Chordata > Lepidosauria > Squamata > Lacertidae > Zootoca > Zootoca vivipara. The sequence continues at coordinate 24,861,942 of NC_142593.1, read as the reverse complement.
TATATTGACTCCCCCCACCCTGGAGGGTTTTGAATTATTTTTATGTTAACTTTTATTCCAGGCTTATGTTTGGGTTTTTTCAAAGCCCTGGGCTTTTACCATCACCACAATTTTCTTCTGAAACCTCATAAGCAGTGATGCCAGCAGGGGAGGACTTGGGGGGAGATGTCTGGGGCCTCACTCAGTAGAATGAGCAGGAAAGCCCCCAAACACAGTTGGGCTGGCTTTTCACATTTTGAAGTCATTGAAGTAAAATATAATTGTCATCTACAGAGGGAAGACCCCATAAAACCATAATAGCAGAATCTCAAATCACCTAACTGCCCCCCTGCTCATAGAGGCTATTGTTTCTGATCTGAGTGGGGAAGGTGTGTGTGTAGGAACACAGGTTAAAATTTTACAGATGCTAAAGGGCCAACGTGCATCAAAAAAGACAATCTCAAGTGTGATTGACATAAGAAACCGGTCATTACTCCAGCAATGAGTGCCATAAACTGCAGAACAAAGGCATTAGGAGGCTTAGATTAGTTTTTACTTATACCCTTTATATTATAGCTGTGGTAGAAAAGATGTCTGAGCAGCCAATGGAAGAGATATCACTCTATAATTGAGAGAAAAAAGAGTAAAATGTCCTGATGGGTATATATGAAAGTAATTTCTTTTTGAAGTGGTCTGTGAAACAGAGTTTCACTCCTGGGACCATGCTCTGTGAATTCTGGCTTATTTCTGTTTTAGGCGTTCTTAAGGACGTCTTAGAAAAGGTGAAGTCTTTTGTGAAGGTTCCTGCATCTTCATGTGTCTGTAGTTATAGCAGCTAACTCTGTGGGTACCTAGGCCAGACTTGACCTCCGACGTGTGATCTGAAGTAACTCACTTCCCAGGGATCCAATTTAGAGTCGGAGAGCTGTTTCACATGTTTACAAGAAATGCCAAAGGAGGAAACCCAAGTCTTTGTCTCTTACCATTTCGTCTAGCACAGGGCTAGATGTTGTTGGAGCAATCCCCACCCCCACCCCAAATGTGGCCAGTAGTAAGAGATGATAGAAGTTGCCTGATTTGATATGTGAAAGAGATAGGCTGGCCAGCACAGTCCAATGGGTGAGCTGGGCAAGTCATTAATGATATCATAATGACACTCAGTGCTAACAGCTCACAACATTTCTCCAATGAGAATAGGGACGTACCATTCCATAATGATAATTTTACTATTTATACCACACTCATCTTACTGGGTTGCCCCAGCCACACTGGGCAGCTTCCAACATATATAGAAACATAATAAAACATTAAACATTTTTTTAAAAAAAACCTTCCCTATACAGGATTACCTAAAGACGGCTGGGGGGGGGGTCAGATAACTCCACACCCTCCAACATTTCTCCAATGAAAATAGGGACACCCTAAAGAAAAGCGGGACATTCAGGGATCAAATCAGAAACTGGGACAGCTTCTCTAAATCAGGGACGACCCTGGAAAACAGGGACACTTGAAGGGTCTGCAGTGGCCATAGATAAAGGGAAGGAGTCTAGCCTGGGTTCATGGTACGTGGCAGATGATGCTATGCATTGGTTTGGGGTAGGAGCCAATACCAGTAGCAGCTGGAAGGGGACATGGCTATAGCATGGGACCAGGGTGAAAACAGTGTTGCTCTGAGCTTTGACGAGGCCTTTAAGCCAGGCCTAAACAAACCATTCATATATGTCAGTTCAAACTATCTGCCTAAACTCAGTTTGAAATGGAATCCTGTAATGTCATCCTCGTTAAACCTTGGCAAACATTGACACTATTGACTACACTCACTAGGTCAGGGGTCAGCAAACTTTTTCAGCAGGGGGCCAGACTATATTTTTTTTGGGGGGGGGATGAACCAATTCATATGCCCCACAAATAACCCAGAGATGCATTTTAAATAAAAGGACACATTCTACTCATGTAAAAACACACTGATTCCCAGACCGTCCACTGGCCGGATTTAGAAGGCGATTGGGCTGGATCCAGCCCCCGGGTCTTAGTTTCCCTACCCATGCACTAGGGGGGCATGAAGATATAGCTCCATTCTGCCATTAATTCAATTTTTCTAACTGCCTTAAAATGAATAAGCTTGGGAGGTGATCTGCTTCGAAATGCTTCTCCTGCACCTCTCTAAGTTAAACAAAATAATGACAAAATGCTGGATCTTCCTACATTTCCTCCTTCAAAAAAAATTCATAAAATATTAATTCGGAAAATGTTTTATCAAGAGTGTTTCCTTGAACATTTTTATATTGTACATAGTACACAATAGACATTATATATTTGTAAAAGACTAAGTGGTACAGGAATGCTTTTAAATACATACCTACATACATAGAATGAAGTTATTGCAGTACCGTTTTTCTTGAATTACATTAGTAGTTTAAAACAGAATAGTGATACAGATGTCATATCAATAAATGAAGTGTCCACGTACTATAAATATTATGAAAGACTGGTTTTCTCGTGTCCTTGATTCTTGATCCTTCAATGCATAAAATAAATAAGTTAAAATAAAGATGACATAAAAGTCCAATAATATAAGAGAATTATATCAACAGTTGTGCAACTGAAGGTAGGGATGGACTTAGGGAAGCTTTTAATATTTGATGAATTATTGTATTGTAATATTTTGCTGGAAGCCACCCAGAGTGGTTAGGGAAACCCAGCCAGATGGGTGGGGTATAAATAATAATTTTTTTCTGATTCTTATTCTTACCCAATGTCTTCCTCCAGGTGTTGATTGTCCCTTTAGATCCTGATGACATGAGATTCCTGACTTGGGCTTTGTTGAAGGAATTAGATGGTTATCTTAAAAGTTTAGTCTTTGGAGTATTTTTAAGGAATTATTTATAGCAATTCAGAAATAAGCTGTACTCAGGGCCTTTTTTTTCAGCCAGAACTTGCTGGAATTCAGTTCTGTCACCTCTCAGGTGGGTGCTATTGCCATTCTAAGAAAGCCACAAAGGTGATAATGGTGAGTTCTGGCACCTCTTTTTCTAGAAAAATAGCACTGGCTATGCTGTTTTTGATTTTTGTAAAGGTCTCTGCTGATTTTTAACCTGTGAAGCCATACCTTACATGCAGTTTTACACCTTAAAATCAAGAGTAGTCTCTCTCCCTCTCTCTGCACTCCCCATCCAACCTCCTTACAGTACTACAAATCATAACTTCACTGATATGACCACTGTATCTCATTTAAAACACTTTAAAAATAATAAAGTTCTGTTCATTAAAACACACATGAGAGAGAGAGAGAGAGAGAGAGAGAGAGAGAGAGAGAGAGAGAAGACAAGCTGCTCCTTAAATAATTAATCTAGCCATGAGATTTTATAGCTTGGGGGACACCTTCCTCACTCAGTGTCACCCCAGTGACAGATTAACAATGCTGAGGACCATCCAACCATGCAAAATATATGAGGAAGCCTTCCTACTCACTCATACCTCAAACCTTGGCCATACATTTGAATGAGTAGCAGATCCTGACTTACTATGTTGTCAGCATTTTTAATGAGACAACCCCAACCCTTAACCAGCCCCTGTTGCATCCACCACCCCACCACTTCCACTGGCCAGGGTGGAAGGGGGTGGGCAGGAAAAAGGCCTCTTTATTATATCAGCTCCCAAGCTGGCGCAGTGGAAAGGCCCAATTGAAGCCACTGAATTAATAGGCCCCTATTATAAGGCACCAGGCACCATTTTGTAGTGGTATTTGGGAAGAAAGTGCTGGTGAAACTTGACTCAGGTTATGGGGATTCCTTTTATGGAGGGTGGGGGTGAAAATGTATCAAATTCTCAATGGACCGTCTATATCAGGCATCCCCAAACTGCGGCCCTCCAGATGTTTTGGCCTACAACTCCCATGATCCCTAGCTAACAGGACCAGTGGTCGGGGAAGATGGGAATTGTAGTCCAAAACATCTGGAGGGCCGAAGTTTGGGGATGCCTGGTCTATATCCATCTGAAGCTCCAAAACAGGCCTGTGGTTGGGGGGGGGAACAACATATTTCCCAGGGACCGCTTTGGAGCAAACATTCTAGGGTTAAAAAAAAAGTTCACAATAATCAGTTCCCTTGTTTTTATAGTACACTGGTAATCACATTTGTGAATATAAAGTACAATTATTAATTAGAATTAATAGCCTCTAATCATCTACTGTCATCAACTGATTACATTTAATTAGGCTTCACTGGAAACTAATTTCAAATATTCATACTTAAAGCTAATATCAATATATTTTGTATGTCTTCCAGCAATAAAAAAAGGGTAACTTAACTAAAGCCACCTGTTTTCATGGTTTTTCAAGATTCCCTCTAGATAATATAACGTGCACTCAGCTCCATATCATTGATCAGATCCTAGACTATTTGAGAAACGGGTAAATATATTATCTTACCCTGGATGAAAAATTTGTTGTTTCAAGACCCAAGGCAAGCCATGGTGTGTCCTAGGATACCATTATTTTTCTTTCAAGTAGATAATGAAAGATAAACTAAAAGAACAGAGGGGTTTTAAGGACTGACATCTTTGCAATTAGAGGGCATTGGTCACATCAGACTGAATGCCTGATTGTGGTCTATTCAGATCAAAAAATGTATAACTAATGTTACTGACCATTATGGCCAATGCAACTCTTAAACTAGTAGAAACAAGAATTCCGGCTTGGGATTCATCTAGTCCAGCCTTTCGCATGATGAATTCTGCATATAAGTTAAATAAGCAGGGAGACAATATACAACCTTGTCGTACTCCTTTCCCAATTTTGAACCACTCAGTTGTTCCATATCCAGTTCTAACTGTAGCTTCTTGTCCCACATAGAGATTTCTCAGGAGACAGATGAGGTGATCAGGCACTCCCATTTCTTTAAGAACTTGCCATAGTTTGCTGTGGTCGACACAGTCAAAGGCTTTTGCATAGTCAAAACTCATAACAGTATCCATTTATATGTGTTAATGGTATCAGGGTACATTGCAAACAATTCATTGGAGAGAGGCAGAGCTGATGAATAGCGCCTCGTCTCAAAAAATGGGTGAAAGCCTGGGTGAAACATTTCCCAACACTTAAAAACATAAACAAAGCATGATGAAACAAACTAAAGAACTTTTCATTCCAATGGGAATTAATCTGCAACTACTTTCAATGTTTGTATCATAGTCACATTAAAATCAATAGGACTTAAAACTGCCTGACTGAATTGTGCTTACATTATTATTGCCCCCCCCCCCCCGCAATGAAAGCAAACAGCCTACAATGCATCATATTGCCTGTTCTTCGTTTTATTTTTATATTCTGTTATTTTATTTTATTTTTGCCTCTCCAACAGCATTTGGCCTTTTAACTACTAAAGTGTTAAGGAGTGCTTGTTTCCTAATTAAATTTAAGCACGTTTTAAAGTGCAGCTTGATTAGTTCAATTAAGCAGGATTATAAATTACCCATGATATTTTGTTCTGCAAATTTCATAAAGCGAAACATTCTTCAGTTGTTATTGGTATGCATTCCACAAGTCATTAGCTCTTTATTCAGGAATGCAAATTTGCTCCTATTGATTAAACTGGCATTTTCATGCAAATGGAAATATTTCATTTTATTATCTTTTGTAAGTATTAGAAAACATTTCTGAAATATTTTATTTCAGCTTCTCTCGTAGTCTTAGGTTTCTGCTGTTGAAGAACAGTACTGAGCTGGGCAGACTTCAGGTGTGACGAGCCTCCTTCATTTATTACAAGAACCCCCAGTTTCACCAAGTGCAAAGCAGTGATTTGGGGAAACTGATATGTACTTAGTATTACAGAACATGGAGGAAGCCTCTAAGCTCATTCTCAACCCAATGATTTATTTTCAGTACCAGAACTGAACTCTCATCCTTTTTACATATAAATCTATTCCTGATTCTGCCCCTCCAGGGCGGATTCCTTTTTTCTTTTTTTTTCTTTTTTTTTGCTGCTATGGTTAAATGATTGTGAATCAGAAAACATTTCTGATCAATGGCAAATCTTCCAAAAATTTACCAGTACCTCTCAATCTTCATTTTGCTCATTCCCAGTGTATATCATAATAAAAAGGCCCACTTTGTCTTCCCATGCCTCGTCAATGATATTGTTTTTTTGTTTTGTTTTCTTTTATCATTAGATTACCCTGATCTAGAAAAGGAGATCAGGCTTCTGTGCACGCATTTCCTTATTGGCTCAGCATCTCTTGTGCATGCAGGTTCCATTGCCGGATGCTTGAATGCCACAACTGGGTCTATTTACATAGTACACAGTGCTAAATCAGAAACCACACATGCAACCAGGCAACAGCTTGAGAAGGGATAAGAAAATGTATTTGCGTATCAGGGATGCTCAGATGCAGTTCTGTATCCTGCCAATGCAGTCCTGTTCAGACTGCTGCATGACATAAATGTAGGATATAGCTTCACACTGGTCCTGAACATTGAATGAAAATCTATCTGCCAAGTTTGGATAGTGTGTACTGTTTACTTAACACAGCAGCCATGGCACTGCAATAAATCTTCACTCTTTCGGTGCACAACCCTACTTTCAACTCATTCACACATTAATCTGTTCCCACTTCAGCACTATTTGTTTGTTTGTTTGTTTGTTTAAAACCTGCTTCTTCACTGTGTAATCTCAGCCAAATGGAGGACCATTTGGGGGAAGAAGATGACATTGGCTGTATTGATGTCCCTGAGGACAAACTCTTCCTACTCCTTTCATTCTGAGTAAAGAAAGAACTCATCCATAATGACACAACTGGTCAACATTCCCTGTCTTTTGTTACATGTTGACAGTGACCCTCCAACATTTTTCTGATGAAAATAGGGACGTCCTGTTTGTTTATTTATTTACTTACTTACTTACTTACTTACTGCTTTTGTACTATTTATACCCTGCCCATATAACTGGTTTGTTATATTGTGTGTGTGTGTGTGTGTACACACACACACACACACACACACACACACACACACACAATAAAACAGTAGACATTAAAAGGTTCCGTATACAGGGCTACCTTCAGATGGCTTGGGTGTGTGTGTGTCACTCCATACCCTCTGACATTTCTCCTAAGAAAATAGAGATGTTCCACCATACCCTCCAAGATTTCTCTGATGAAAATAGAGACATCCTAAGGAAAAGCGGGGCATTCCAGGATCAAATCAGAAACTGGGGAGGCTTCTGTAAATCCAGGACTGTCCCTGGAAAATAGGGACACTTGGAGGGTATGCAATGAATGCTGCATGACAAATCTTTTGCTCTGATCTGATTAAAGATGCTTTCAATCACAGATGAACTCGGAAACAGGATGAAAAAGACTAAGAGTGAACACACGAGAGACTGACACTAAGAACAGGGTGATTTGCCCATCCCTATTTGGACTTGATTAGAGGCGAAATGCACAACATCAAATGCAGCTAAATGTTTGTGTATATTGAATTTTTTTTACTGAATCACTTTTTGTTCCCTTGACATATTTTCTTTCCTCCTCTGCCATGTGTTTTCAGATCAGGATGCTTTTCTTCCAACTGTCTCCAGGTTGATAAGTAAATCCTTTGTGCCTGCTGGGAAAGTACATATCTCTATGCAGAAGTATTTAATCAGCATGCCACTGTCAGTGCAAATAGTTTTTGTTGTAATCTTGCATAATGCACTCCAACAGCACTGCTACAGATAATTGTTTCATTTACATCCTTCAAAGGGGGGGGGAGTACAAAACATTATGACTAATGCAGATTGATGGGAATCCTCTGCTAGTCTTTCACATAAAATCACTTGCATAAAATCCTATGATACTGATGGAAATGATAGAAACAGGTGTAACTGGAATGGGAGAACACCGATAATCATATTACATGGGTTTTTTATATTATAGCCAAGATGATGCTTTTGAAAGCAGTCATTAAAAAATTCCCATCTGTTCACACCATTTGTCAAGCCGAGGCTGAAAAGTGTCTGAGAACAAAATCAAACATGAGGTGTGTGAGGGAATTGATTGGAAATCTTGCTGCTGCTGGTGCCATTTTCACCTGCTTGTTTTTCGTTTTTTCGTTTAGTAAGATGCAAGGCAAGTTTGAAATTGGTGAGATATCTCATTAGGCGGCGAAACACAGTGAGTTAGTCTGCAAGAAGGTAGAAGGAAATTAAATGCCAAATTATATTTGTCCAGAGGGGTCCCTGCTCCCTGATGCTTCCTATAAATCCATGTTTAGATGGAGAAGCTCTTTTCTTGGATTAATCAGAAATTAAGTGCCCATTTGCATTATTGACTTAATTGTTTATGTTAGCCAGGATCCAAAGATGTTTCACCCTCAGTGTGACATCACATGCTGCTTTTGAAACTTTCATTAGCACTTTCACTACATGGTATATTGCTGAAGAATGAGGGAGGGAAAATTCTTTAAGCAGACAAATATTTCCAGATATTTATTAGCAAGCATCCTCAAACCCCCATCAGTAATAAAACCAGTTATGTATTTACTAAAAAGATCAATAAATCCCAATACATAGATTCTTTTTTCTATTCTGTGATTCCAGCATTGCAGGCGGTTGGACTAGATGACCACAGGATCCCAACCAACTCTATGTTTCTATGATCCATGCACTTACAAAATCTTGGCTACATTATGGCAATATGGGGTTGCCTGTGAAAAGTATTTAAGTGGCTGTGAAAGGTGCCAAATTTTGGCTGTGAGCTGTTAACTGTATTAGCTATTGCAGCCCCTCAAATTGTCCCTATTTTCCAGAAACGGTCCCAGATTTACAGTAGCCATTTCAGTTTCTGATTTGATCCTGGACTGCTTACAACATAAATAAAAGCAAGATAAAACATTAAACTTTTTTTAAAAAAGCTTCCCTATACAGGGCTGCCTTCAGATATTTTCTAAAGGTTGTATAGTTACTTATCTCCTTGGCTCATGGGTCACATAACTGCATACCCTCCACCATGTCTTTGATAATATTTTATCATGGTACAGAAGGGGCATTGCAATAACAACCATAATGTCTATTAGAATTTTTGTCTTGATCATTTCTGTGTTATACATGCAGAAAAGGTTTGTTTTCCTTAAGGTTTTCTCTCTCTGTTGTAACAGTAATGTATTCTTTGTGTAATGTGTACCTTTTTTACACTGCAGAGAACAGTGTATCTGAAGAAGTGTGCATGCACACGAAAGCTCATACCAAAATAAAAACTTAGTTGGTCTTTAAGGTGCTACTGAAGGAATTTTTCTATTTTACTGCAGAGAATGTTATGATTATAGACAAACAGGCAACATTTCATATCTTCTGGAGGAAATCACAGCAACCTTACGAAATAGCAAAGGTGCGGTGTCTAGAAAGGGCAGATATAGTAGAATGAAAGTGCCGGGCTGCTTCAGGAGAGCATTAGTGCTGTTATATAGCAGCCATTCTGTCCAACACCTCTCCCATTACAAAACAAAGAATGTATGCTGCAGGCAACCTTCTGCTGCAATCCTTCTCTTATTGGATTAACTGCTTTAAGTTTCAACTTGACCCACAGGAGTAATTGCAAATCGAAGGACTTTAGAGCTGCCAATACATCTGCTTTCTCCAGAGTTTTTGTTGGTGTCAAGATTAATTTGTGACCTCCAGCGTGTAGCTGAAAGGGGAGATGTTCTATGAATGCAGCCCAGGAATTGTTAGTCCTTAGTACTAATAAGAGAATGACTTCTGTGTCAGGATATTTGTCTGTGGCATTTGTTGACATCATCACCTGGATCGATTGAGAGCTCGTGGCACAAAGGAGACTGAACCATCATGGATAATTTTCATTGTAAAGGCATAATGTAAGATGGTCTCCTTTGAAAAATTGAAAGAGTTGCCGATGGCTGCCATACGCCTTCTTGGCATCAGTGCACAATGGTCCTCCATTCAGAAGTTTGATGTTAAAGTTGAGTTTGGCATTTCCTTCCTTGTCTCTCCCCCCCCCCAGGGGTCAAGCTGAATCATCTGATGATGGCCGCTGGGCCACAGTTATGTAGAAACAAGGCCTATTTGCATTCAACACTTATTTTGAAATAAATGCCATTGATGCTGTAAAACTTGCTTCTGACCGTGGGCCCAATCTACCAGTGTTTTAAATTATGCAGTTTGCCATTGGAATAAATATTTGTATAATGCATAAATTGTCCCCCAGATTGCAGTGCAGTAGGTGTCTTGAGTCTGAATTACGCATTGCAATCAATCAATAAATAAATAACGGGCTAAAGTTCTTGCTGGTTCCATCTGTCAAACCCAAGCTGGACCAAAGCTCTGAATCTGAGAGGGGAAATAAGGTTGTCTGCCAAAACAACACTAAGGAAACAACCCTGGCCTCTTTCAGGCAGCATCAAGCTTAACAAAGCGGCAGAGCCACTTCTGCCACTCACATCAGCAAGGGGGAAGTGGGATGGGGGAAGGAGGAAAAGTCTGCATGTTTGCTGTCCCAGCTCCAGGATCGACCCCTTGACTCAACTTGGCAGTGCTTGGACTTGTTTTAGTTCTCAACAGTTTCTTGGCCGGCTCAGCTCTGTTCTCTTCCTTCTCAGAAAGCTTTGGGGATTTACACTGGCTACTGTAAGTTAGGGATATTGACAGTGGTACCCATCCATCCTTTCAGAAAGTGGAGCAGGGACTTCTATGGTTGCAATGCCTCTCTGCTGGTGGAGACTGGCAAAGATGGGGGAGAAAGATGCCTCAGCTTCATCCAAGCCCCCTCCAGCACAGCAGTGCTTAGATTGCTCTGCCCATCTCTCCCACAAGAATTTTATAACCCATCTCCATTTTGGCACGATTAGTGATAATCTGTATGCATTCCAGTTTATTTAAAAATTCAATGATGATAAATTTCAGTTTCCAAGTGAAACAATTTGCCATATATATATATATATATAACGTGGGTGGTGCTGTGGTCTAAACCACAGAGCCTAGGGCTTGCCAATTGGAAGGTCGGTGATTCAAATCCCTGCAACGGGGTGAGCTCCCAAAGTGCAAGTAGATAAATAGGTACCGCTCTGGTGGGAAGGTAAATGGCATTTCTGTGCGCTGCTCTGGTTCGCCAGAAGTGGCTTAATCATGCTGGCCACATGACCCGGAAGCTGTCTGCGGACAAACACAAGTTCCCTCGGCCTATAGAACGAGATGAGTGCACAATCTCAGAGTCGTCCGCGACTGGACCTAACGGTCAGGGGTACCTTTACCTATATATATAACTGTCTATATATACAGTATGTTTAAATATAGCATTACTTGTGAGAGTACATTAAAGAAACTAAACCCTCGTTATTATAATTCTCCAAGAAACCTGAATAATAGATGGTTTGGTATAAACCAAGGAAACTAATTTTAAACAATCCTGAGAAAATGAATAAAGCTTTTCCTGTAAACCTCTTGGTAATTATATCAATCAAATACATTATTTCTGGAACTGTAGCATTAGTACTTAAAGCATACAAATTTTGAGAAAGCCCAGATTCTTCTGTAATCATGTTTAATCATTGCTTTTTCTATGTTACATTTCTTTTTTCAAAGCTAGCAAGCTATGATTTCAACAAACAAATGAAAACCTTTCCCCACTCTGGATTATGGAATATTCCAGTATAGCATCTACAAGTATTCTTCTGGCTGAAAAATAATATTGGCTACCTTTAAATTAATATCATCAGGACAATGTTTAGGTCTCACAGGAAATTAAAGGCTGCCTCTTATCACAGGGTGATTGCTTTTGTAGCTAGGAGATGAGATTTTAATGGACAGATGAAAGCATGTTTTTGGCTGCTTTTTCCGCGCATTTAAAAAACATTGGATAGTTAGTGCTTTTCATATTATACATAAATGCTGTGTTCTGAAGGCTGTTTTCCACATCTAGTGACATATTATAAATTAAAATTTCTTAATCTAATATTTTGAGTTTTGTAACTGCATAAACTGTTCATTTTCCAGATTGGTAGCCCATCATTGGGAAAGTTCAGGGGGAATGCCATCATGGGGTAAAAAATTCTGACATGCAGAAAACAAAGTTCAGTGGAACTTCCAAATAAATATGTATAGGATTTTTTTCTTAATCATGGTTATAAAGGTACCATGCTACTTTAAATCTCTCAGTTGCCCCCCTAAAGGCGGAGGAGTTATTTACTTATAAATTGTGCCCAACATGTTTCGGCCAAAAATGCCTTTGTTAGGGTTGGGGGTTATTTCTTTGTGTCTTAGTGAACCAATCTCAAAGGTTTCGGAAATTGAAAGAAATTGATTTTGTCTCATCAAACACAAAGTACTGGGAAGAAGTGTGCCTCTAGCTCTCATTCAATGGAAGCCCATGACCAGGTGAGAACATAATACAACTTGTGGGGCAGTTGCTGGGATCTCAGGTCTATCAATGAAGTCATAAAGTTTGCTTTTGACACTTACCGTAGGCAGTCTTCTTCTTCTTTGGCGATCACTCATAGCCGAGTAAGATTGTCTTCCATGAACACGGTTTTAACAGTGAGTCCGTAAGTGACTATGGAGGGCAATTCTGGATCCACACATCCTTCCACAGTGAGGACAAAGGTTTCTGGGATGAGTTGATCACAGTGAGGGTTTGCCAAATGTGCCTTCCTCTTAGCATGTTTCTCCCTTTCGTCCTGAATTAGAGTGTCTTCAGAGTCCATGACACCTTTGGTAAAAGTTGTTCTCCAATTGGAGCGCTCACAGGCCAGTGTTTCCCAGTTGTTGGTGTTTATACATTTTTTTTTCTAGATTTGCCTTGAGAGAGTCTTTAAACCTCTTTTGTTGACCACCAACATCATACTTTAGTGATTTGGAAGTTGTAGTTGCTTTGGAAGGTGATAATCAGGTATCCGCACAACATGACCAGTCCAATCAAGTTGATGTTGAAGAATCATTGCTTCAACACTGGTGATCTTTGCTTCCTCCAGTACACTGGCATTAGCCCTGCTCTCTTTTGAGTCTGGAAACCTTAAAGAGAAACAAGCAGACCCTTTGCTTGGAAATTAAACAAAGGGTCTGCTGGTTTCTCTTTAAGGTTTCCAGACTCAAAAGAGAGCAGGGCAATTAAAGGCACAGAAGTCCTGTCCACTATTGAGTCTGGCAACCCTAATGGGAATTGTAGTCCAAAACATCTGGAGGGCCGAAGTTTGGGGGTGCCTGGGTTAGAGCCTTCACTGAGCAATTTTGGGTTGCTGGTTGACAGGGCAGGAAATGAATTTTTTCTCTCTCTCAACCTGATTGACACTTGGGTTGGGTCTCTTAACAACTCTCAGCACCCTTAACGAACCACAGCTCCCAGAATTTTGGGGGGGAAGCCACGCCTAAGGCACCACAGTGCTTTAACTGTATAAACGCTGGTAACTTTGATGTTTTACATAACACATTGGTAATCAGGATTTATTCAGTATCCCCACCAGTGCTAATTCTTCCCTCTTCCTCTTAGTGTAGCTGCAGGTGTTCTTTACTAGCATCTGATTCATTCTCTCCAGTCAAAGGAAGTTCATAATTTTGTGAAAAGAGGATAGGCACAAACTTTCGATCCCATCCTTAGATTAAGCAACAACAGCACCTGTCGTTGCCCCATCAACTCGTCACTACAACCTCAATCCTTTCTTAATTAAATATGACATCCATTTTCACTACTTAAACCAGGGAGGGTTGCTTTTCTTTCTGACAAGTAGAGCACCATCCAAACTGTGTTATTTGATACTTTTACAAACAGTGCCAGCCTTCATCCACCTAGGTCATTAGAAGCTGTCAAGAAACAAAAGGACTGGAGCATAAGGATGTTTTAAAAAAAGGGAAACACAATGCTGAATTGTATCAGAGGAGTGACACCGTGCAATTAGCAAATGTTAGCAGCACTGGTTAAGTACCATTAAAGAAGAAGAATGGGAGTCAGTTTAATGGTCATTGCTCTTTGAGCTTTCACTTAATTGATTATGCACAGGATAGGTTAAATCTCTGGCATTTTGAGAGAAGAGCTGGAAAACAAAGCACCTCTTATAATGTGCTTGCCTTAAGAAGCTCTGTAGATCTTTTCTACTGCTCTGATTATGTTTAGGCAAATTTTACCATACTTCTACAATATTTACCGTATTCAGGAGTCAGCTCAATGAGATGAGCAAGGCAATATTTTGGGTTATGCCAGAGGTCACATGGGTGTCACTAGTTTATCTTCTAAGGCAGGGGTCCCCAAACTAAGGCCCAGGGGCCGGATGCGGCCCAATCGCCTTCTAAATCAGGCCTGCGGACAGTCTGGGGATCAGCTTTTTTTTTTTTTACATGAGTAGAATGTGTCCTTTTATTTAAAATGCATCTCTGGGCTATTTGTGGGGCATAGGAATTCGTTCATTTTTTTTCCCAAAATATAGTCGGGCCCCCCACAAGGTCTGAGGGACCAGCCCCCTGCTGAAAAAGTTTGCTGACCCCTGTTTTAAGCTGTCCCAGCAGAAAGTTAACCATGGAGTTACATGCTTGAGTTGTTGTGGCTCCGCCTTAACAACTTTACTTATAACTAAGACCATTCATTGCCACAGATCTTGTACAGAAGAGCTTTCTGATAGATTGTAGATAGAGTCTGGCTTTCGTTGGTTATTTGCTATATGCTTATTGGAGTTATTGTTAACAATAGGGTGCCATTGAAGTGTTAATAAAGTCTTGTTCTTTCTTAGAGCCCTTGGAATGTGTCAAGCTAGAAATGTACATGAATAGGTAATTATCGGATACAGGAGCTATTTTGATGGTTGCATGAAGTGGAAGTTTAAACATTGCTAACGTTTCCATATAATTAAAACGGAACATTAGTTATGTCTGCAGCAAATGAGAGGTACCGTTTTTAAGCTGGTGCAATATGAATCTTATCTTTTTGTTGTTTGTCATTGTAGCCTACTTATAGATTTTAAAAATATTGAGTGGTTCATAAATGCTTCTAAATAATAAAATAAAATATTTAATTCTGTCCCTAATTAATGCCCCACTTCTGAGTTTTTGCTCATGAAAGTCACTGTGTTATTAAAGAGCTACTAGAACTCTGTAGTGTAGTACATTTTAGCTTGTTTCAACCTATGGTTCAGTTTGTATTTCTTTTTATTAGTATTATCTTTAATTGTACTTTTTATTTCTTTCTACTCTGCTAGCTGCCTTGAGAACAGAAAATTATATTGAAGGTATGGTATATAAAACATGTGAATAAATCAGCTCTGCACATGTGAGACTGGTCAAACATCTTAGAACATCCCTAAACCTCCCCCTCACTGTGCCTCTACATAAGCTTATAAAATCTGTGTTTTATTTATTTTTAATGCTTATTTTGGAACTATTCTTCTTTGCCGTTATTAGAGCATTGTTGTTTTCTGACCTAATACAGTTGGGTGGTTGAGAACTCAAGCTAAATAATAATAATAATAATAATAATAATAATAATAATAATAATAATATTTGTTACCCACCCTTCTGACTGGGTTGCCCAGTGCCGGATTTATGTATAAGCTAAACAAGCTATAGCTTAGGGCCCCACTCTCTTGGGGGCCCCCCAAAAAATAAAGGAAAAAAACACCTGGATGTACATTTCCAAAATATAAGACAAAAAACAAATAAAATATAACCTACATACAGCAACAGTGTTTTGTACATATTTGCAATGGCTTTAGATACCTATTAGGTCCATAAATTGCCATATAGCATATATTCAACAACACAAAAAAAAAACAGTGACAATTTGTTGTTGACAAAGGACAGCTGGACATATAAAGGACCCCATTACCCAGGCGTCCCCAAACTGCGGCCATCCAGATGTTTTGGCCTACAACTCCCATGATACCTAGCTAAAAGGACCAGTGGTCAGGGATGATGGGAATTGTAGTCCAAAACATCTGGAGGGCCGAAGTTTGGGGATGCCTGCCATTACCTTCAGTAGCTTAGGGCAGGCATCCGCAAACTGCAGCCTTCCAGATGTTTTTTGCCTACAACTCCCATGAACCCTAGCTAAGAGGACCAGTGGTCAGGGATGATGGGAATTGTAGTCCAAAACATCTGGAGGGCCGAAGTTTGGGGGTGCCTGGCCTCATCAAACCTAAATCCGGCCCTGGGGTTGCCCCAGCCACTCTGGGTGGCTTCCAGCATATATAAAAACACCCTGAAAGTCTTTGTACTGTTTTTCAAAAACTGACTCATAGTCTACCATACCAGTCCCACATATGGTTAGGATTGGGCTGATTGGAAGATCTCTAGATGAAATAGCTTTACATATTTAGGTCCCCATTGCTGGAAACCATAGGAGCTATGAGTGCTCTTGTACTCATGTCCTGCTTGCAGGTTTCCAATAGTCATCTGGGTGTCCACTGTAAGAACAGGATGCTAGACTAGATGGGCTTTTGCCCTGACCCAGAAGTCTCTCCTTATGTTCTTAATTTAGTCTACTCTGAAATGAGTTCCCTTGACTTTAATTGGACTTATTCCAAGGCAAGTGGGTATAGGATTGCAGCCTTAAATACCATATTCTTCAATTTGTTTATTTTAAAGCAGGCTTCCTCAACCTCGGCCCTCCAGATGTTTTGAGACAACAATTCCCATCATCCCTGACCACTGGTCATTCTAGCTAGGGATCATGGGTGTTGTAGGCCAAAAACATCTGGAGGGCCAAGGTTGAGGAAGCCTGTTTTAAAGGATATCCTAGCATCACCCACCTGAGCAGCATACTTACTGATATCATTAAATATATTGTAACTAATGAAAATGGAGTGCTGTTGTCTTAAACAGCTATTGATTCGACTTTTCTCAGTTGTTTTACCACCCTGAAAATTATCTTGCTGGATTAATTCCAGATACCTGCACAATCTGTATCTGATTATTTCCTTCCAGTAAAGAAACCACCACGGAAAACAATAACCACATTAATTTGATTGATACATCATAAGGGGATGAGTGAACTTTGCAGGAACCCAAAAAACAACTCTTCACAACACAAGGAAGAGGCATAGTTCTTAACTGAATTCATTGTGGGCCAGTTGTAGTTTAATCAAAGAGATCTGCAAGCTTGCTGTTGGGAATACACACACAGATGTCCTTGCTAATTACACCCTTATAAATCAAGCATTATATTTATTTATTGGGGGGAAAGTTCAGTCTCAGCTACGCACTAACAACAGCACAGCTTTTGCCAAGGACTTTTGCGGTGCTTTGCTCTCTAAAACCCAGAAACAAAACACCCACCTGTTCATTTACCGTAACTATCCCAAATGGGCAACACTAAAAAGATGGAATGGTGCACTTAAATACAAATAGTAATTGGATTTTGCGTGGCAAGGTCCTGAACCCTCCCCCATTGTAGAATAAAGACACTTGACACCAGAATTTAGGTTAATGGGCTGAAAAAGGCCACAACTTTATTGATTACAGAATGTGAGTGGCATTGGCTTAGGCATTGGAACCAATGACTATATCTGACTCCTGCCCACCTGCCGGGAGTCTAGTAAGGGTTAACCACCAATAGGGGGAGCCCTGTTAATGCACATCAACTAGGAATTCCCCCAGGGTCACCCATAATGGTTGTGCTATGGCCCTGGCCCCTGTTGGGGCTTTGGAGAGAGGACACGCCTCCCGGATTCCTTTAACGGAATACCCTTGAAATAGGAGGGGTAGGTGATGGCCGCCACCTCCCCTCACCTCCAACCAAATATTCCAATGCCTAACTGCCAAACCTTACAAAGTAGTGGCGATTTGCTATGAGGTAGGCGAAAAACCAAGTGGCTGGTGCCAATTTGCTTAGTGGGAAAAAAATATCCTACCAGGCCCCCTGAACAACCAAAGTGACCAACCAAAGTCCACAGCAAGGTCAAAGGATAAGGACCTAACCTTATGGAGGGAGGGAGGGAGAACTGTGCAAGCAGGAGTGAGGTAAAAGAGGGCGTGAGCCTGGCCACGGCTTGTTTAAATGGGCTAAGCCACACCCCCTTCAGCCAATCGGACTGGCCAATATGAAAAGATGCGGCCAGGGACTCCCAGTGGCGCGGAGCTACCTAAGCCTCACATACACTGGTTGGGCTCATGATCTGCCCGCAACACCGAGGGGAATCGGCTATATCCAACTTAGTAATGTTCAGAGTAGACCCATTGAAATCAATGGACTTAAGTTGTTTAAAACTATATTGTAGCCAAAATAATATCAACTCATATGTGTATTGCTGAGTGACTGATAGTCGCTGGTTACAATAATAATAATAATAATAATAATAATAATAATAATAATAATAATATTTATACCCTGGCCATCTGGCTGGGTTTCCCCAGCCACTCTGGGCGGCTTCCAACAGAAAAATAAAATAATCGATTAAACATCAAAAGCCTCCCTAAACAGAGCTGCCTTTAGATGTCTTCTAAAAATCTGGTAGCTGTTTTTCTCTTTGACATCTGATGGGAGGGCATTCCACAGGGCGGGCGCCACCACCGAGAAGGCCCTCTGCCTGGTTCCCTGTAACTTGGCTTCTCGCAACGAGGGAAATGCCAGAACCTTGGTACTGGACCTCAGTGTCCGGGCAGAACGATGGGGGTGGAGACGCTCCTTCAGGTATACTGGACCGAGGCCCTTTAGGGCTTTAAAGGTCAGCACCAACACTTTGAATTGTGCTCGGAAACGTACTGGGAGCCAATGTAGATCTTTCAAGACCGGTGTCATGTGGTCTCGGCGGCCGCTCCCAGTCACCAGTATGGCTGCCGCATTCTGGATTAGTTGTAGTTAGATGCATTAGTATTATCCAAATTCATTGCTTACTTGGAATGTGTATGAAATAAGTTTTGCTACTTTAATTCTGTTATGATCTGAGCTTCTTTGGGCATATTTATTTGGAAAAGCATACAAATTGAAACAGTAATAATAACAATAGCAAAGATAATGATGATGTTAATTAATAGTAGCAATAATTGCACTAATCCCCCTTTTCCAGCACAGCTAGTACAGTTAATTTGAAGGCCATCTGCAAAGTTTTCCAAGACAAGAGTGAGAAATTCTAAGAGCTGACTTTATTGCATGGCTTCACCTCTTCCCCCTCAATCACATCTTTGGCAGCGACAAACAGTATGTGATTAAGATTTTGTTTTTTCTATGCTGTGGCCTATTTTCTTTTCTTTTTTTTAACACGGCTAAAGCTGTTGGCAGGTTCACGTGGCAAGCAGCACATTAGGTGACAAGTGATGGTGTTTTTCTTGGCAGGAGACCTGAGCTTTTGCTGGCAACTGGACAGCAGTCTCTGAGTAGATCTAGGAGATCTTTCTCTCCCCAAGAAGCAGTTCTAAACATAACTGGGCCGAGGAAGACACTCATTGTTCATAACAACAACAACAACAACAACAACAACAACAACAACAACAACAACAACAACAATATTAATGCTCCTTATCACTGGCTAAGGATACCATTGGCTAATAATACTCCTTACCACTGTGGTGGTATGCAGGGAGACCTTCAAATTTGGCTACATTTCTTAGAGTGGTTTAATGGTACTTCCTTTTGGTGCAATGATTTGTTTCTTGAAACTGAGCTGCAGGTTTGTACAGATGCTGTTGGTGGTTTGAATACAGGTCTCTATTTTGGGGTCTGCTGGTGTGCTCTGTAGTAGACAGGTGGTTGGACAAGCAATGGGGTTGCAGTACTAGGGACTTGATATTCTTGGAGTTTTGCCCACTGTAGTTGTGGTTCCCATCTCGGCTGACATTTCGTTAATGGAGCAGTAAAATTTTGGTGTCATAACCAAACAACTGTGATTTTAATTGCTTGTCAGTGGGTAAGTCACCTAGGATTATGAGGCTTCTTAGGGTATTTGTGTTTCATGCCTTGAACATAATGGGTGGTATTCATCTAAGTTTTGCTCGGAGAAACCGAAAACACTAAGCCTGACTTGGCCAGGCTCATAAATTTCAGTGGGTCTATTCTGAGAAAACCTTAGTCGAACATCACCCATGATTCTTTTTGTTACTGGCCACATATCTGGGCTCAATAATGAGATTGTCAATTTCCTTTCTTCTTTCCAAAGGGCCAACCTGGGTGTCTTGGGAATGCCAGGGAACGCCTTTGAGTCAGAGGAGAGGAGTCAGAGTGGTAACAAGAAGGAGGGAGCGATCAGGAAATGACGGGTGAGAGAGAGGGGCAGAGAGCAGGAAGTGTTACGGCTCTCCGATGCTGAAGTAGACCCTCAGCACCGCACAGGGAGCTCTGGAACAGATGGGGAGCCTTCAGCGCAGGAATGGAGAGGGTTAAAAAGGAGGGATCAGAGGCGTCCTTTGAGGCTTCCTCGGCTCTTATGTTGGAGGAGAAGCCGGAGGCAGCCACTCCCTGAATCTGACTCGGATGAAGAGGCAGCATGAATGTAATTGTACTTTGTACATATGTAAAATAAGGAGCTGTAAATATCTCTCTGAGTTACCAGTAGCAGAGTGATCATTGCGGAGAGGAGCTACCAGCCTGACACTGGGTGCTATGTCTGCATGGCTTGAAAGATCTTGGAAGATCAAGGCACAGTGAGCTGTAGAGGCTCTCTTGGCTCACAGTATGCATTCAAGGTATAGTAGGGCTGTTACTGAATTCTGGGCTTTGGTTTGTCTGATGTTTGGCCTATACCATTGGAGCATATTATTCAGTCTTATATAGTCCTCAAAGGAAAGGATTTAGCAAAAGGATCTGTTGCAGGGAAATTGGCTGGTCTGCCGCATCATTCAAAAGCCTGGGGATTTTCTGTTCCTACGGGGGATTTTTGTGTTTGGAAAATGCTTGAAGGGTGGGCTGGAGAGACCCCTCAGCAGTCTTATTTACACAATACAATTTCCCCTGACTGCTTGTTGGTACGTGTTAAGGTCCTTGCTGTTTTAAGTCCTTGTAAATAGGAAAGCTACCTTTTAAAGTTGACTGTGCTTTCAGAACAGAGGAGTTGCTTCTGGTTCTGATTCGGAAGGGTTCTGAATTTCCAGGAACTTTCCTTTTAAAATTTCTGGTGTGGTTCTTAAGCTTCAAAAGGTGGACAGACTTCTTGCTTCTTCTTGCCCTTTGTCTCAGGGCATCTCCATCAGCTGACATTTGGCATGGTGATGGACCCTTTTTTTCATCATGAAATTTTGACTCCTTTTGCCTATTGTTGGCTTGGGACAGTAGTTAAGAGACCCCTGGAGATGGCTGAGACTCATTTTTCGAGAGCTACCAGCATGGGTATTGATGCCCAACATCTTCAAAGGACTGGCAGGTGGAAGGGGTTTTTTTTGGGGGGGGGGTCTGCAGATGCATTGGTTGGGGTGTTCATTTTCTCCTTGTGTTTTTCAGTATCTTCATTTAGCACGTGTTCCTGACTGTGTTCTTTCATTTATATGTTGTTGTTGTTGTTGTTGTTGTTGTTGCAAGTTTTAGTTGGAGCTGTGAGCCCAAGCGAGTCCTGATCTGCGTCCAAAGCAAAAACAACTCATTGAGTGAAGTGGAGCTGTTGTGTCAGCTTCCCAGCAAGAGGGCCATTGTTGCTTACCAAGAAGGTTAGGAGGCAGGAGGAAGGCTGGCACAATACAAATGTACTGTCACAGTGGCCGGAGTGGGCTACTTCAGAGTAACGACTCTACACAGCTCTGCATTTTATCTTTTTATTGGTGCTGCGTATTTACAGTGCTAAAGGCAGTGCTATTTACAGAGACACATCTTATCCGCTTGAATCAGAACCTCCGAATGGCGTTTGGCGCGTTTTTCTCCAACATAACAACTTGGGGAGACCCATCCTCTTCCCCCTACGTTTTCTGCGCAATTCCGGAGTTGGGGGGACAGGTCTGCCCCCCTTGCTTCCCCCTTCCTGTCTCACCTGGGACGCTGGCTCCGCTACCCTGTCTGAGCCTCGGACCCCACTTACTGCTTCCCCACTTGAGACGGAGCTCTCCCTGCTTTCCCCTGCGCTCGGGGATGGGCTGGAACTCAGGAGGGGAGGGACTTCGCGATATCCCCTGTCCCTCACATGTACCATCAGGAATGATGTGTTGGGTCTGTTGCTTCATTTGTACCAGGCCAGTCTCCCTGCCACCATGCCCCTCTTTCCCTCTATTCATGTACTCTATTTTTGGGGACTCCAATTTAAGAAAATGGCCCATAGTTGTCAAGCTTTTTGGGGGGGAGGGTTGCCCAGAGTTGTTGGAGGGGATTGCCCACAGTTTTTGAGCTTTTTTTGGGGGGGGAAGGTTACCTGCCTGACCCATCGCCACCAGCAACCTACATTCGACTGCCTGCTTGCCACCGCGCCAACCTATCAATAGCAGCCCTTGCCTCATACACCAATCAGCCTCCCTATCACCAATGAGAATCTCCTGCTGGCAGCGACAACCAATCGCCAGTCCACCCTCAGCACTATCCATGTATAAGACGCCCCCAAATTTTGGACATTATTTTGTAGGAAAGAAATCTAGTCTTATACATGGGAAAATACGTAAGTCATCAGCTCTGACTCTTGATTCGCCCCGCCCTCCATATAAGCACCTTTTTGTGCCCCCGAACTCCATCCGGTAAAAAGAGCCATATATAGAAACCTGTTTCTTATCTAATGTATGCCAAAGCACTTAACAATTCAACTATTTTATGAGATGGACTGCAGTGGGAACTTGGTCTCCAGTTTGACGATTAAAGTTTGTAAAGGTTATACCCAAGTCACAGGAACATCCAGCTAAGAATTGACATCCCCATGGCCTATTGTGGGTGAAGACAGCACTTTCAGTTCATTCAACAGAATTCATGGGTGCCTGGTGTTATGTCTAATATTTCAGTTACATTGTACAGGTCCAGTTTTACACCAAATAAACATTTTGACAAATGATCAACAGTCATCCCAGTCAAAACTTATGCAACATATCCTGGCAATGAAGAGATTTTTCAAAACCATCAAAGTGTTTCTATGTTCAGTATCTAGGTTTAAATCTCTGGTTGTCATGAGGAACGCCACTCAGATTTGACTTCTGCTAAATTGCATCAGTGAGGAGAATATTGATAATCTCCTAGAGTAAAATCACCTGGAGTTAAAACATTGTTTTCTAAAAACAATGATTTGCAGCCTTACTATCAGCATAATAAGATTCTTTTATAAAACAATGCTTTTAACTTGAACCTCTTTTACATGAACTAATTCTCAGACTGTAATCAAATCATTTGTATTTACAGCACAATTTTTTTAAAAAAACAAACAAAACCCAAAACTTATTTTTTCTATAAGAACTGTTTGAAATTTCTTTCACACTCAATTGAATGAACAATTGAGCAATTTCCTTTGGTAATAGGCTTAATTAATCAGAGAAAGTAGGGCTGCCAAAGTGACAGCTTGAATGGGTTTTGGAGAGGGTATTTTATTCTATTGGGAGCATTGGAGACTAATGCAATTTGCCTAGGTTTTCACCAATGAGTGTCAACGCATGACTCATATTTCCAAGAACTGGGCTATTTAAAGCAACTCCTCGTTGGGGTCTTCAGCTTTTAAACACGAGAGGGAAAATATCTTTCAATCAGGTTGGAAAGTTTTTCAAAGATAAGTACAAGAACAGTCTATATAGCACTTAAATTTAAGGAACAGGATGTACATAGTATAGTTCTCTGATTTCTCAAAAGTTTCCCTTGGTTCCATTTTTCTGCCTCATTCTCAAGGCACTTGAGGATTCATTTAGAATTATCATTGTATGGTGGCTGAGAGTGTTGGGAGTGTGGTTTTCTTTCCATTAAACATTTCTTCAGGAAATATAGCCTCCCTGGCTGCCCACACTTCCTGATTTGAAAAACCCCCATAGAAAAGGGGGAATCTCTTGATTATCAAATGGTCACAGTGACAATGCGATGATGTCATGCAGTCAAGGTTGATTTTACATGGTATGGAAATGTCTCCAAGAAGTCCCCCTCCTGGTTTCACCTCATTTATAATCATTGTATCTCTTTGGGCATAGGTAGAAAGAACAGACAGAAGTATTGCATGATCAAATGAATGTGGCTTGAACTTTAGGGGCTTTTAGAAAACAAACAAACCAAAAATACCAAAATATGTATTCATGTCAGTGCTGTGTCTTAACTTGCTGCTGAAGTTGTGTGTTTACCTATCCTGCGTGAACTGATGATTGGACAATCAAATAGCTAACATGCTAAGGGTCTCAGGTGGTCTTTGCGGCAAAGAAAGGGACACATTTTAAATCACTGATTCTCAAAGACTGTGCTGGAGACACGCAAGTGTTCCTTAACGGAGTCTGAGGTGTGTCTTGAAAAATTATGCAGTTCAAGAGGGAAGGAGACCTCATGCAACATTCAGTCCACTATCTGCCAATATGAATAGAATAATGAAGACAGGACTGTGGCTTTATGGGAGAAAGGGCCATTGCCCAGTGGTAGAGCTTCCGATTTGCATGTAGAATGTTCCAGGTTCAATTCCCAGAAGCTCCAGATAGAGCCGGGAATGTTCGTCACCTGAAAACCTGGAGGGTCACTGCCGATCAGTGTAGACAATACTGAGCTAGATGGACCAATGGTCTGATTGTGAGTAAAATAGCTTCCTGTGGCACACTAGGATTCCCTGATGTGGTCTGCACTGCAGAATACAAGGGCAGGTGAATTCTGCTGAAGCATTACAATTGCCTCCAAAGCATAGCCCCAGTTTTTAGATATTAACAAGGCCATCCCACAATTGCAAGGAGGATGCCTGGCCATTGTTGTAGGAGTGGATTGAGAAAATATATGCTTATATTTTTGAACATAAAAGTAAAGTGTGTCCTGGGTGTCAAGAGTTTGAAAACATTGCTTGAATGGCATTTATTATCAGTGCAGTACTTGAAAAGTTCAGTTGCAAGTTGTAATAACAACTTGCATGACCACCAATTTATAGCTTGACTATTTAGTTCAAACAACATCCTGTAGTTTATATCTGAAGCATCTAGAGAACATTATGTGTTTGTTTTAAGATACAGATACAAATTTCTACTTCCCACATGCTTAGCTTCCTGGCTTGGATTTACCGAGTGGCAGTGGAGAACAGGAAGGGGTTGCTGCTATTTTGACACTTGTATAATGCCCTGCAGTGATACTACATTGGGACATTGCTGGAGCATGAAAATCATGGGTGGATGTCAAGCACTCACCACAGATTGCAGCAGTGCTACTGGTAAGTCTGGCAAGTCTGTGGGGTATGAGATATTGGGTGGGCATTGTATGGAGGGTGCTTGGCACCTGGCACCAGTCTTGATTGTTGTCATATTTTCATGAAAGGTGCCAGGGTTTTGTAATGATTTGTCTTTATTTTTCAAGCAGTTCATTTGTCAGGATAAAGTACAGTCATACCTCTGGATATGAATGCTGCGGGTTGCATACAACACGGGTCACGAACGTGCCGAACCTGGAAGTAACGGAACGGGTTACTTCCAGGTTTGGCGGTTTGCACATGCGCAGAGGCATTGAAGAATGATGTCATGTGCATGTGCAGAAGCGCCAAATTGTGACCTGTGCATGCACAGAAGCACTGACGTGGGTTGCGTACTACTCATGTTGCAAATGGGGCTCGGGAACAGATCCCGTTCACAACCAGAGGTACCACTGTACTGGTATAGAAACACAGAGCTTTTCAGTTTGGATTTTTCTAGCATTTTCTAGTACAGGGGTAGTCAAAGTGGTACCTCTTTATGTTGTTGGACTACAACACCCATGTGCACCCCTAACCCCTCTGGCTGGAGCTGACAGGAGGTGGACTTCAACCAGACCTGGAGGGCAACACCTTAGCTTCCCAATTCTAGCATTTTTGTGAACGAGTGACAGCATTTTAGAGCAATTATTTATCCCTATTCTTTCCACTCTTCAGAATACACTACTGAGATACAAACACAGAGAGCTTTTCTGCTGGAGGTTCTTAGTACGTATTTCCAGTATCTATTTCATTCAAAGCCATGCTTCCATTTCCTCACTCTAATTTGAACGGAATACATTTGCGTTGTTAAGCAGACAGTTCTCCCCCAACTTTCCTTTGCTTTCCCCATATAGTAAATGAAGACACACACACCCCCCAAGACTAGATTAGGGGAAAGATCCAGGCACAGCTTTTTCCTAAGCTATTGTGAGTGGATTTAGCACCAACCCTGAAAGACAATATCTAGTCTGGCATGACGAGATATGAAAACCCGCAGCCTAATTAATGTGGTTGTGGCCCACAGTTTTATAGAGGATGCTAGGAACTGAAGTAGAAGACATTGTGTTTCTTTAATCCTTGACTGATTGCTGTTCTTCTTATCCACATGTTGTTTTTACCTGATAGCAGGAAAATGCACTAGCAGAGCTCTGTTTTATAATTGCGGGGATGATTATGAAGCTATGCATTCTTGGAATAACAATACATCTAAAGGAGGTTCAAAGTTTCATCTCCGTTACTGAGGAAAAGTGCTAGACCTGATCCAATGAAGTAGCTCTCTTGCATACAAAAATAGATACTCTTAATCTGAAAGGGATTGAAACACATTATTATGAAGCTGTGTGTCTTTCTGGAATATTAACTCTATCCACACTTTCACTGAAGTATTGTGTTGTCTTTCAAAACTCTGATCTGATAAATAGCATGTATTGTATTCATATGTCCTCCCTGTTCGTACAGAAAACAGAGAGTTGTGGACTCCCCCTTTTTAAATGTTGAAGGGCAGGGTTGAGGGAAGCCAAGCCCTGATCTGTTTCCTTACCACACTTCGCTGCTCTCCACTATTTCGGGCCATTCTGTGCCAGTCTTATGGCTAAACTAGATGAGATTCAGTTAGCAATGTCTTTTATTTAACAAGTCTAGGGCCCCATCTGCACTAGGATGCCACATTAAACAGGCATGGTTTCCTCCAAAGAATCCTGGGAACTACAGTTTGCTAAGGATGTTGAGAGTTGTTAGGAGCAGGGCTGTCTTTAGCATATGCGGTACTGGGGAGGAAAAAACTGCCCAGTGGGGAGGCCAAAGTTGTTGAGCGTTGTTTTGGTTTTTTTAGAAGGTCAGCTCAGAGTTGTTGAGCTTTTATTGGGGGACACGCAACTCTCTCTCTCGTGCCACTGCGAGTGGAGGGAGGAGAGCATTTCCTGCAGAGGCTTGGGAGGGAAGCTGCACACCTCGTGTGAGCAGCATGCCTGTGCTGGGCGGGCCTTTCAATGGCCCGCCAATCCCAGGTGTGCAGGAGGGCGGAGCCAGCCGGCTGCTTCAGTGCTCACAGCAGAGAAGCCTGCGGCACTCCAACGGGCTCTGCTCCACTCGGCAGCCGCTGTTGGCTGGCCTGGCTTTTCAATTCCCAGGCTCCAAATCTCGGCCCCGGACTCTCAGCCTGGCACCCCTGAGAGCCCGGCGCCCGGGTGCCTCACACCCCACCATCTATGGCATAGCTGCCAAGTTTTCCCTTTTCTCGCGAGGAAGCCTATTCAGCATAAGGGAAAATCCCTTTAAAAAAGGGATAACTTGGCAGCTATGATCTATGGGTAAGCCGGCCCTGGTTAGGAGACCCCTATTCCTCTCAATGAGCTATAATTCCCAGAGTGGTTTAACAATCAATCCTCTTCCCAGGGATCTCTGAATTGTGGCTTTCTGAAAGGGAATAAAGGACCCCTAGCAACTCCTAGCACTCTTAACAAGCTATAATTACCAGGAATCTTTGAGGGAAGCCATGGTATGATACTGCTTTAAATGTTTAATGCAAATAGGACCTGGATCAGAAACAGGGGTAAAGGTTTACATCCACTGTCCCCTGACATGGTCCTGATCTGAATTGGGCCATGCTGCCTGCTGCTTCTCATCTAATGTAGTCTTGCATTAAATCTGGACTGGGCTAAAGTTTACAGGATGTCAGGAAATGGTCTGAAGATGAGGACTGGGGAATGCATTCTATGGCAGACCAGCTTCTCTCTGATGGAGAGCTGGAGGGGGAAGAGTCACCCCCCTTCTCCACAATGTGTTGAGAGAGAGAGAGAGAGAGAGAGAGAGAGAGAGAGAGAGAGAGAGAGAGAGAGAGAGAGAGGAGCTGAACAGCTCAGGAGGGAGTTACCCAGTTATGAGATAATGACAACAGAACCAGAAGGAAGGGGGCAGCTAGTTGAGACTTGGGAGTGTGGAGGACCCCCCCCCCCCACGGACTTGGAGGTCCAAACGTATCAGAGAGCAAAGGAGTCACAGGGAGGGACTTCCTGTTGGTGCCCAAAATGCTGCAGAAGTCGGAAGGAAGATTAGACTAGCCAACTCCCCTCCTTGTAGAGAGCTGTGCATTTGTGCTCGCAACATGATGCTGTAATAAAAGGACTATAAATCTATCAACTGCTTGTTAATTCTTATATGTGAAGTTACCTAAGAGAGGGGAGGACTCTCCATGCCTGACACAGGAGGTTGGACTAGATGACACTCATGGTCCCTTACAACTCTACAATTCTATGATTCTTGAAACCTAAAGGTCACTTCTATGGAGTCTGTCAAATACAGGCCCACATCATGCAGGTTTGGAGAACATGGTGGTCATCTATGTATGTGTGCATGATGGGCATAGCGCCAAGTGGTAGAGATGAGCATTTTTCTCAGTACCACTGATACACATGTGGCTGGGTCTCTACACAAACATTAGTACTGAATGGCAGATTATGGATACATGTGCAAAGTAAAGCTTTTAATTGTGAATTGGAAAACTGGGCCGGCTTTCATCTCCCTTACCTAGCAAGTGGAGGGGTGAAACCTGCAGAATGGGCTAGATTAGTGCCATTCCCATTGGTTGGCAACTGTATATGCTGCATACATTAGTTTGATCTAATCGAGGTGGGGGGTCAAGAGCACTCGTCAGAATTGTCTCCATATTTTTGGTATTTCAAGCTTGATCAAGAAGCCTGGATCCAATCACTGCACTGTGCGAAGATAACAAAACAGATAAGACAGTGCTTTGAAACCAGGCACTCAGCAACATTACAGAGCACATATTTTTCTGCCTTTTAATTAGAGTTCCAACAGCTCTGCTGGCATGTACTATTTTATCTAATTATTTCTGCCATTTCATCTGTCACAATCTTACCTTTCATCAAGCGACAGCAAATATATATTGTCTCCTTGGTAGCAAAGTACAAAGCAGTCTCTCTAGAGAAGAAATGCTACTGGAGTATCTTCCTTTTTTAAAAAAAGCAATCCCCCAAACCCTGCTTTGTGTGCATATATTAAAGAACCCTGTAAGTAAATGGCAACGTTTGCATTCAGTTTTCATGGACACAGCTGTCTTTTCAATCAGCTTTTCGCTTTCTTGAGAAATTCAAATCTGGGGAGTCTGACGAACCTTGCACAGTACTGTATTTGCATAGGCAGGCTGCTCTTCTGAATCTGCTCCCATGTGTCCAAATGGCTGTTGTGGCATTGCACAGAGCTGCATAGGCAATGCCTTTGTACCACCTCCTGTTGCACCAGCTTCCAAACAGACAAATCACTTGCTGTTGGAGAAAGAGTACAACCCTTTGACTGCATTGGCAGCAGCTGCACGATTTACTGCTGTGCAAGGGTGTCCAATCTCCCATGGCGCCTTTTCTTAGCCAAAGATGGTCCTCTGCTTGCTTGCTCTACATTGTCAGGCTTCAAGGAATCGGTTTCCTCCCCCCTTGGTGGTAGATAAGCAGAACAAAGTGAACAGAGTCTTCTTACCAGTTAGAATTCTTTAATAATCACAGCGAGGGGTAACAAACGTCTCCTTCTAAGAATGGTGGTGCTTCCAGTTAAGGCTACACCTGCCCATCCCTCTCAATCCATGTCACCCCTGCCTCTGGTAACCTGAGCTTGTAGTCACTGTGCCTTCTGTTTTTCAGCTCTCCTAGAATGTGGGGAGGGGGGAAGGGGTATGCTATCCAATCACTGTGAATCTGTTAACTCTCTCTCCAAGTGTTTCTTTTCCTAGCTGCTCGTCATCCAGTATTTCCCAGCTTTTCCCTTCTGAACTATGCCCCTCTGCAAACCACTGCTCTAAATCTATACTGTCCTCCTGCTCCTGGAGAGATTCAGTCTCAGGGGGAGAAGGAGGCACCCACCATGCCTCCTCACTGTAGCCCTCCTCAGCTCGGTCTCTGACATAAATCTGGGGAAAGCCAAGAATGGGTTTAGTAGGCATAGTCTACATCAGAACATTAGGAATGATACTTGGTGTTCTTCTGACCTGCCTCTTTCGTATCCATTCCCTTTCCTCTAATATTAACATGGGAAGCACCCGTTCAAGATATACCCTACTTACATCAGTGCAGACATCCATAGTAATGGCATGGGAAGACACTAAATAAAACATGTGGCAGAAGCTAAGTGCATATGTGGGGTTTTCTTGGAACTGGCTGGGTGCTTTGGGAACTGAGGGAGTGATGTTTGTGGCAAGGAGAAGAACAGGAGCCAGAGAGGATATGAGGAAAGACTTCAGTTTTCCTACCACCTGTGGCTAACTGCTCCCTTCTCACCATCAGGCAAGACAGCCCCATCAGCAGTGATAGTTTGGTGACCTACATCTCCTGGCTGCAGCACCAGCTACAAAGCAGAAACAGAGCCACTGCTATGATGGTTTTAACTGTTTGTTTGTTTTTAATTTGTGTGTGGAGTTTTGTTGTTTGTTTTTATTGAGTCTGGTAGGAAAGAAGCTGGAGAAAGCAGGACAGTGGCAACCAGGGTAGGGGAAGGTATGGTCAGGATGGGGGGGGGCAGAGGCAGAGCTACAGTAGTTGCTCTGGCACCTGGAGCAGCGCACATGCTGTGCATTGGGGCGGGGCTAGCCGCCCACGGCGAGTGTCCCAGGGGCGCACCATGCCGATGTCACCCCCCCAGGGATGACACCCACAGCAGACTACACCCACCGCACCTCCTTCTTCTGTCAGTGTGGGGTGGAAAGCCACATAAGGCACATAGGGCACGGGCAGTTAGTGATTGTACCATGTGCCAGCCGCTCCTCCAAGGTAGGGAATTGTAGTTGTCCAGCAGCCAGCCCTCCTGTCTGCAGCTGCTGTTGCAGAATGTCAGATCAGCTCTGATTCAGCCCTCCCTCATTTATGATCTTGTTATGGATGAGAAGGCTCATCTGGTCTGTGTCACCGAGACCTGGGTGGGTGAGCAGGGTGCAGTTGGTCTCACCCAGCTGTGCCTACCTGGGTACTCAGTGCAGCATCAGAACAGACTTGAAGGTCAGAGAGGGGGAGTTGTTGTGGCCTATAGAAATTCTCTCTCTCTCCAGGTTCTCTGTCCAGTTATGTGTGTCTGTGTGTGGGGTGCCTAGAGTGTGTGCTCGCGGCATTGGGCAACCCAGACAGCTTAAGGATTCTGCTGGTTTACCACCCACTTCACTGCCCAGCAGTCTCCCTGCCTGAGCTGGTGAGCCGGGTCTCAGCAGCAGTGTTAAGGACTCCCAGTCTTTTGGTTTGGGGGGGGACTTCAACATCCATGTTGAGGTGACTCACTCTGGGGTGCCTCAGGACTTCATGGCCGCCATGAGGCTGTCCCAACATGCCATTGGCCCAAAGCATGTTACAAGCCACAATCTGGACTTCATTTTCTCAACTGGGCAGGAAGAAAGTGATCATCTGGGGGATATTGACATCAGTCCCTTGTCATGGTCACATCACTTCCTGTTGAGATTAGGCTTTCAGTACTCCCCCCCCCCACCTCTGCAGAGGGGAAAAGGTGCTGAAAGCCTAATCTCAACAGGCACCAATTGATTTCCAGGTGGTTCTGGTGGATTTTCTGGCTGATATAACTGGTGCTTCTGTCGAAGCCCAAGCTTAGAGTGAGGAAAAAGCTTGGAGATGGCTTGTCTGTTATAATGTGCTTTGGATGACTTTGAGACAATGGACCAAGCTATATGGTGTGAGAAATGTGTGGTCGCATTCCATGTGCCTTATTTCTTAAAATAAAGAAAAAGAAAAATATGGAGAGGGTTGGGACCATAGCATGTGGGAAGTGGGTATTTAATCATTCCTGCCAATTCAATGAAAAAAATTGAAGGGAGGGCGCTGTTATTAGTGCCAATTGCATATTCCATTCTAAAGCAAATATAAGAAGAGATTTAATTTACAAGGCATCATATACTATTTAGTATCCATGTTATCAGTAAGCCATTAAAACTTAATTTAATAAATTTCAACATGAACATTTCATCAATTGCAAGTCAAACAGCATAGTGGAAAATATCCATCACTAGCAGTATATGACAGATCTATAATTCAGTGGACTCTAAAGTTCTCAGTTTAAAGGTCTGTGTTTTTGTGTGTGTGTAACATTGCCTGATGCCATAAGGTCCACAGAGAAGGTGCTAAGCAAGCCTCTCTGATAGGGACATTCCATAACTGTGGTGCCACCATGAAGAAGACCTTTTGACCAGTGTCCACCCATCATACTGGAATGGAGACACTCAGAGAAGAACCACAGTTGATGACCCATTTTGGTGGGTTTGTGTGAGAGGAGCTGCTCCTGCAGACAACCTTGTCCCAAGCCCATTTATAGGGCTCTAACAGGCATGAGTAGAATCCCTCCAAAATCTCAAGCACATACATTATTTTGTTTCCTCAAGAAAGACACATAATGCCTTTCCTGCTTTCCAGTCTCATTGCCCAAACTCCAGGGTGGGAAGGAAATGTTCATTGGTTGTGCAAGTTGTATGTTAGTTGCCTTCTTTTATATTCAGCATACTTGTTTCAAGCAAAAAGGGAAAATATTAAAGTTTATATATTCAGAGAGGAAGCGTGGCAAAAATATCGACAGAGCCATTACCTCAGAAGTATTGTACTTGTGATTTTCAATGATTTCCTGGCTGGCTGAGGCATCTGATTTGGAAAGCAAACAGTATATTCGCAGCAAGGTTATGTTATGTTAAATACGCCTTTAAGCTGTGAGTGAACCTTGCACATTGTCTTTAATCCACTGTAAGAAAATGAAATAGGAAAGAGGGCCTAGCTGCTATAGCATTTTGGGGTGAAGGCCTGGACCTTGTAATACCTTCCTCTCTGTGTTTGTTTATTCCCTCTTCCCATTCATCTCACCCTTGCTACCGGATCAAAGCATAGTACATTTAGCAAGGCATGTCTTGTATCGATTACATTCAATATTCCAGCAGGCATTTCTTATGTTCTTATCTATTATTGACTCTGGCTGGTAGGGCTTCTCCAGGGCTTCAGGCAGTGGTCTCTCCTAGCATGCCCTAGAGATGGGAGGAACTGAACCTGGGAAACAAATGTTCTACCACTGAGCTATGGTACTTCCCTGAATGAGGTACAATGAATGTCAGGAGTAGTGATGATGATGATGATGATGATGATGATGATGATGTTGCCGCCCATCAGATTGACTTCCAATAAATTAAATACATTAACATCAAACATGAAAAACTTCCCTATACAGGAGAAAGCAGGGGCAGCATGTTTTCATGTTCTGTCCTGTATGTTTAAATGCACACACATACTTGTAAACTTGGGATAGTGCCTGCTACTACAATATCTACCCTTCTTGCGGTATTCATTGAATTCAGTGTCTGTAAATGGTTTTCGTTTCACTGTTTCATGACTGATATGCCCCCCACCTCACCCCCAAAACAACAATATATGATTGCAGGGCTTTTTTCAGCCGGAACTCACTGGAACTCAGTTCTGGCACCTCTCAGGTGGGCACTATTGCCATTATAAGAGAAAAAAATGAGGCATTCATGGTAAGTTCCAGCACCGCTTTTTCTAGAAAAATAGCACAGATATCAAATTATACAAGCTATAGCTTAGGGTCCCACTCTCTTGCCCCCCCCCAAAAAAAATATACGTACTTCTTCTTAATTATATTTCACTATTAATATACTTCTTATTTGTATTTCAGTTCAACAATTACTTTGATAAAATACATAATTTGTTATGTGCAAATGGCTTTAGATATCTATTAGGTCCATAAATTACCATATAGCATATATTCAACATAAAAAACAGAGACAATTTGTTGTTGACAAAGGACAGCTGGACATTTAAAGGGCCCCATTACCTTCAGTAGCTTAGGGCCTTATCAAACATAAATCCAGCCCTGACTGATATGATGCAAGTTAAAGAGGAGCATATAAAAAAAATATCAGATGCAACCCTTAATTTATCAAAGCATTGCCTAAAATTTGATGTGATAGCAGTTCCTTTGGGGGAAATACACATGCAATGAAGCAAATGGCAAAGTACCACTGATAATATTGGAGTTGCATTGCATCTTTTATCTGTAACAATCTTTGCACATATGCACCACATATTTCTTAAGGGTGCAGTTTGCACATCATATGTGATGATAAAATTCTCTCTCCTTCAACGGGAGGTAAGCCAAAGTAAGTGATCAATGAACTTGACCCTATAGTGGCAGAGTATTTAGGTTAATCTATGGATCTGAAACTATATTGTCAATCAGGGCTTGTTGTAGCTCCTGGTACAGCAGATCAGATAGCAGTCAGTGGCTTAGCATGCTGTGACATTTATTTATTATACCTGACAAGGTAAATGGCAATGACTATCTCAGACACACTGATGTTAAAAGTCTAACAAAAGAAATATAAGCCAAGAATCGACATGCTCATCACTGCCATGCTGATAACTGCTTGAGCAAGGTAAATGCTTCATTCATACTTGCTACAAATGTGTTTTGATGAATGATGGGATTAAAAAAACAACAACCTGACAAGGAAGCATATTTGAACTTTACAGAGACAAAAGATGCTACAGTTCCATTCACTTCACTGTTGAAGTTAATTAAGTTTGACTGTATTTTCAATACATCGTGGCTGTTGCAATAACAAGGTACTTTAGAAATGGTAAAACATTTATGGAATGTTTGAGAAGCATTAACTGCAGTTGAAGGAAAATATTCTACTATCCAAGGGGATTGTGATGTAATCTATCCCAGTACCATAAACACATTTTGAATTCCCAATGGAGGCATGAACATGGGAGACACAAGCAGGCTAACACCTGAAGATGTAGTACAGAGATGAGGACGGGGAACCTGGGTTCCTCTGCTTCCTCCACATGGCAGGCAAATAACCAGTCGAGCAGGGTGAATTCCATCATTCCCTTTCTCCCTCCTGTTTTTTAAATGTACCTTTGTGGAGCTGAGCAACTGCCCACCTTCAGGTTCACATGGCTGGTGGGCAACAAATGGCCAAGCAAATGGAGCAATCCCTATTGCTTCTTCTTCTCTCCCATCCCAATGCTTAATAAAGCTTCTCACAGTGAGAAGCAGGAAGAAGCGACTTGATTGGGAGATGCCCCTAGTTTCCTCAGGATTCCAAGAAAGACCTTTGTGAGGACCGGAGATGGTGAGCCCCACTGTACAGGATGGACAACTTTGTGTACTTCTCTGTACCCTTGATCTTATCAGTCAGGCATTAGTAGTTCTGCTCTAGGGAAAAAAGATTAAGCTCTTGAGAAGTTCTGTGCACAACATTTGCGTGGACAGGCGGAGTCAACAACTTGCTATGGGATTAAAATTGGCCACAACTTTATTAAGATTCAGATGTAGGGAGACCTTGGCTCAGGCATTGGACATTTATCCTTCCCAGTCCCCAGCTGGGAGACATCAGGGTTATCCAGAATATGTGGGGATTGGGCTGGCTCTGGAGAACATATGTTCAAGCAGAGACCCCACCCCTACCCTGTTCGCCGCCGCTGGAGGGGAGAGCAATGACAACCTCTTGGCGTATGGCCAATGCCTCCCCTCAAGACCCCTTTAATGGGAAACCTTGGTATCACCGCTGCAAAGGGGGGCATGGGTCACTGCTTCATGCCCCCCCCCATTTAGGAAGATAGACTAAAGGATTCCGTCCAAGGCCTGAAACCGCCAAAGTTGTGACGTTTTGCTACGGAAAAGGCAAAACCTATCAATGCAGGAAAATTCCTTTCCGGCCCTTCAACAGCGACCTTGACGTAGCAGCGCCTGCGTACCTGTGGAGAAGAAGTTAACATGCAAAAGAAGACTTAATTGAGGTAGTGGAGGGTGGGAGAAGCTCTGGAACTGACTGCCGCTTCCCAGGTAAGCTACACCTTCTGTTGTGTGGGCAGGGCGGTCCCTCCCCTTACCTGACCAGTCCCCTGGCAACGCCTCCCCAGGCAGGACTGAGGTAGGCAGAGACCCCAGGTATCCTGCCTGCGCAGGATGAAGCCAGTACTGAACTACCAGGAGCCGCACTTTGGATCCAGGGGCTGTGTGCAACCACCCAAAATCACCCCCCATTTGATGTGGGGAGCGGTCATTTCCAATACTGTACTTTTTGATTTTTGATAAGTTTTATAGTATCAACTGCTGTTGGCGTACTTAATATTTTAGTGCTTTGCCTTGTAGCCCTGGGCCAAACGAGAAAGAGCGGAGATGCATAAAAAAATTAATAATACATACATAAAGTGAAACCTCAGTGAATTATAAACATTTTGGAACTTCCACAATTGTTCTGAGTAAGTTTAAGCTAAGGTTGAGTAAATAACAATACAAAAAAAATCAAAACAAAACTGAAACCTTCACACTACTTGACAGTGGTGAAATTTGAGTGTGTCTGTGGGGAGGTAGGGTTTCACCTCTAAGGGAGAACTAAAATCTAAATCAATTCAGGAGGAGTTTGAAAAATAAAAATAAAAAAATTGTTAGACATGGATTTTCAGACAAATTTTAGGACACTTAATGTTGAATGAATATTGTGAGTTTATATATGAAGGATGAAGGAATAACTGTTATTAACATTTATTACATATGTGTTCTGCCCTTTAGGATGGTTATACAACATCATAAATACTACTACTACTACTACTACTACTACTACTACTACTACTGATAATAAATTATTAAACACCATGTACAGTATAATGCATTTTGCATGTTATTTTCACTAATATATGCATTTTTATGCATATCTTACCCTAGCATATACATATTATTTTACACATCACTTGCTTGTAGAACTGCATTGCAAAATTCAAACGAGTGCAACTTTCAAAGATGACTACGGTATGTTTAAATTTGCATATGTTCCAAAAAGTGCAAATCAGGTAGGTTCAACTATAAATGGGATCTGAATTGAATTTCCTCCACCCCATCCCAACTCCCAAGTATGTGGTGTTGAGATTTCAGACCTAGTGTGTATTTTACCAAATGTACACAATTTTACTACACATGTTTGGGTTGGAAAACTGCATTGCAAAATCCAGGTAACTGCTAATTTTGAATTACAGTTTTTTTAAAAGAAAAAGAAAAAGAAGAGTGAATTATGTAGCTTTGGGTGAATGTGGGGACTGAACTGAATTTATCGCCATCCTCCATTCCTGTGTTGAACTGCGGCAACTTCTGCTGAAATTGCTATAAAAACATGCTCAAGTTGGAGGAAGCCCTTGGCAAAGGTAAAGGTAAAAAGGTAAAGTACCCCTGGACAGTTAAGTCCAGTCAAAGGCGACTATGGGGTTGCAGCACTCATCTTGCTTTCAGGCCGAGGGAGCCGGTGTTTTTCCACAGACAGCTTTCAGGGTCATGTGGCCATCATGACTAAACCGTTTCTGGTGCAACGGAAGACCGTGACTGAAGCCAGAGCACATGGAAACGGTGTTTACCTTCCCGCCGCAGTGGTACCTATTTATCTACTTGCACTGGTGTGCTTTCGAACTGCTAGGTTGGCAGGAGCTGGAACAGAGCAACAGGAGTACATGCACACGAAAGCTCATACCTATGGCAAACTTAGTTGGTCTCTAAGGTGCTACTGGAAGCAATTTTTTTATTTTTTGTTTCGAGGAGTTCACTCGAGGATTCGAACCACCAACCTTCTGATCGGCATGCCCAAGAGGCTCAGTGGTTTACACCACAACGCCAACCGTGTCCTCTTGGCAAAATATCTGTCATCTCCCCATGTGAGTATACCTGATGGTACGAGTTGGTTGCCTTGAGGATGGATGGAGCTCCCTCAGCCAGCATCTTCCTTCTCAGCATAAAATAATTAAGAGTATCCAGCATTAGCCATGATGAGCCATTTGGCATCTCCTGGCCCTGACATTTGCCCAGCTATGGCAGGTGCTGATGCCAGGCTTGAAGAAAACAAAAAAGAGGGCTTCTACACATCACACTTCTTACATGAAGGATGCTTTCCCATCCAGCAAGCAATGGCCTCGGTCTAAGATGCCATTGCAGTGCCACCAATGCCTTTTTGAACTGAGTTTTATGCCCCGCAGTTCCCAAGCACTGGCTACAAAGACCATGCTTTGAAATGTAGAAATGAATTGAGTGGATCATTCATTTTTGAGTAGAATTCTTGCATTTGAATCATTGCAATGACTTTCACATTTTAAAAAGGGGAGAAGAGACCTCTTTATGGAAAAAATATGCTTTATTTATTCTTGCTTTGAATTTCTGAGTAAACTTTGAAGTATTATGTTCTACTCCTTAACTTCATTGTACCTATCATCTCTTTTATATTGAGTTTCACTGAAAGCACAGCATAGGCCTTTGCTGCTCATTATATTTGAAGGGACTGAATTTAAATCCAACATTATTCTCACCTGAGTAACTGATTCAGGTAATGTCGCTGTTCAGCCACTGATCTGGGCATTCCTCTTTTCTTCCTAAAATATTATTTCACTGTTTTTCCCCCAGGAAAGAAGTGACTTCCATGTGTTAATATGGATCTAATCAGCTCAGTGATAAGAGTTCTACACCTGGATGCCTATAACCTGCCTTCTTTCCCACTTCAATATCAAGCATCACATTTGCCCCCATCTCCTTCAAATGAATACACATTCTTAAAGAAGTCCAAAGACGTGTCATAAAAATGGATATGCTGTAGGGTGGCCAGATGCAGAAGAAGACAGGACTCCTGCACCTTGAACAGAAGAAGGAACCGTCATCTGGTAGAGCTTTCATGAGAAGCTACAATGGCTGACATTGTTTTGTGCTCTACAAAGGTGGAGGATGCCAGTCCTCTTCTGCATCTGGCTAACCTGGTAGGTGTTACTCACATATTCCAAATTAGAAAATGGGATTACAAAAATTGGGAATAGTTAAACTATGGAACTTGCTCCCACGGGAGGCAATGATGACCACTAACCTGGAAAGATTTAAAAGAGAATTAGAGAAATTCATGTAGGACAAGGCTATCAAAGGCCAGGATGGCCATATTCTGTCTCCAATGCCAGAACCCTTATGCCTCTGAATACCAGTTCTTGGGAACTGTAGGTGGGAATAAAAGTGGTGTCCATCTTGCAGGCTTCTCCCAGGCATCTGATCAGCCAGCATGAGAACAGGGTGCTGAACTAGATGGGTCGTTGGCCTGATCCAGCAGTCACCTCTTATGTTCTTAATGTATATATCCAGAAGATCCTCTTCCTGGTGATCTTCCTTTTGCTATTATGCTTGAAACTTTTAAAGATGTGAACTGCTACTTCAAAGCCATGGGTCCCAAACTTTTCTAAACATACCCCTGCTTCAGCATATTGAAGGATAAATTGAATTGGAAGCTTTCTTTCACTGTGTCAAGCCATTAGCCCATTAAGCACAGTGGTTTTTACATTGACTGGTATCAGATTTCTAGGGTTTCAGGCAGGGAGCATTCCCAGCCTTATCTGGAGATCCAAAGCATGCATTTAAAGCAGCTGCTTTACCACTGAATTATGGTTGTTCCCTGGAGAGACAAAAAGAGGAGGGGATCATAACAACTGGGTTAATGTTGAAGAAAGTGCTGTTTCTGCTACCAGCCACAGCATTTTCAAACAGAACATAGTAGCAGGTTTTTGACCGTTCACCAAATTGCTGTCACTTCTCTTAACTGATTAGATAATGTTGTGTGGCTGTGCTGTGTAGTATTACTTGAATGTAGGCTGTGCCTAACTTGCAGATACACTTTAGAAGGTGACAGATGCTATTCTTCTTCTTTGGCGATCACTTGTAGCCGAGTAAGATTGTCTTCCATAAACAAGGTTTTAACAATGGGTCCGTAAGTGACTGTGGAGGCCAATTCTGGATCCACACCTCCTTCCACAGGGGGGAACATTGCTTTTCAGGCGGGAGTTGATCATGGTGTGGATTTGCCAAGCGTGCCTTCTTCTTAGCATGTTTCCCCTTTCGTCCTGAGATCGAGTTTCTTCAAAGCCCATGACACCTTTGGTAAAGGCCATTCTCCAACTGGAGCACTCGCAGGCCAGTGTTCCCAGTTGTCAGTGTTTATACTACATTTTTAAAGATTTGCCTTGAGACAGTCTTTAAACCTCTTTTGTTGACCACCAGCATTACGCTTTCCATTTTTAAGTTCGGAATGGAGTAGTTGCTTTAGAAGACAATCATCAGGCATCCGCACAACATGACCAGTCCAACCAAGTTGATGTTTGAAGAATCATTGCTTCAACACTGGTGATTTTTGCTTCTTCCAGTACACTGATATTAGTTCGCCTGTCTTCCCAAGTGATGTGTAGAATTTTTCAGAGACACCGATGATGGAATCTTTCGAGGAGTTGGAGATGGCGTTTATAAGTGGTCCATGTTTCACAAGCATATACCGTAGTAAGGTTGGTAGTACAATAGCTTTGTAAACAAGCATTTTTGTTTCCCTGCGAATGTCCCGGACGTCAAACACTCTGCATTTCAATCGGGAGATTGAATGCTATATGCTGTCAAATGCTATATGCTGTATGCTGTCAAAGAGTGTTAGGACCTGAGATGTGACCTAAAGGGACCAATGGCAGTTATTGCATTGCCTCCCAGCTGACTCTAATCTAGCATAGGAGTCACAAGGTAGTCATTCTGCACCTCTGCTTCTAGGGACCTGATTGGCTGGCTTTGGCAAACTACATGAATTTCCACAGCAACTGCCAGACTTTTGATGAGCATATGGTGAGCAAAAAGCAATGGAAGTCATACTGGTCCATAAGAAAGATACCAGATTGGGCAATACTTTTATTAGGACCAACCAACAATGTCTCCCCCCCAAAATGAGCAAACTTGGTGTTCTGGGGCTGGATATCACACTATGTGGGGGCACATAGAAAGACACACTCAGCCTCTGCCTCTGTAATGGGTTTTTAAAAAATGTTTTCTGCACCATTATTTTAATAGTCAGGTGGACTGTAGCCTCTTTCAGGGGAAAGGAGCTTCCACACACGATGCATTCAGGAAGCCATTTATTGTGCACTCAGATGAAAGCATCTACCATTTTTAAAATTTCAAAAATTGCTCTATGAATTATCCCCAGAGTGTTCATCAGGGATATTGTGTGGCAGCTACTGAAGGTTCGTCTGATTGCTGATTAGCGTGCTAACTATGCTATTTATTTTATCCAAAACGCTGCTTCTGTCAGCCTTACTTTACGCAAAAGAGAACTGTACCCTTGCCTGGTACAGTAACTTATATATGTGTAGTTTTTGCAGCTCTTCATATGAATTGAAAAGAAAGAAAAATGCCATCTGTTTCAGAACAGTAAAGTGTAAAGGTTCTAAGGAAAGAAATGCAGGATGCATATCTTATTTTGACTAGATTTTATTCTTCTTTGCAGTTAAATTGTTAGTAATGGAAGTTACCTCTGGTGACAAAATGCCCAAGGTAATGGCGTTCAGTGAGCCAACAGGATGGGAGGATGAATCAAAATGATGGGACTGTTCACTTTCATTTTCTTACAAAAAGTGTCCCATTATTTTCTCACATTGCAATAACTTCTGGGAGCTGCTAAATCCCAGAAGGAAAGGAGATGGATCACTCGAGGAGAAGAAGCCAAGGAAGTTATGTGGCTTTTTGGAAATGAAAGCTTAGCTAAAATCGGTTTTGTAAACATGCAAGTGTAATATGTCCCTTTATTTGAGTGGAAGGGGAAGTGAAAGAATGGCATAATGACAAGCACAACAAAAGTGATCCCAAAGCAAAATATATCAAGCTATGCAGACATCTTCTTCAGCTGCATTTCAGCTGCATCACACGGGTTCTTGGTCCCAGGACATGTGTGTGTGTTGGGGTAGAGTGGGGTGCGGCACAAAGCGTGGCTGTGCCAGCCCAAGCCCTCATCACTGACCAAGCCACGGCGGTGTTTATCGAGTTTATAGCAGGGGTCGGCAACCTGTGCCCCATGGAGGTTGTTTAAACGGCCCCCAAGCCACCCCTGAGCCGCCCCTAAACTGAGCCACACACTCGGTGAGTTTGCGCACGCTGTGCTAAACCGGAACAGTGCAGAGCAGGGACTCGCTTCTGCGGCACCAGAAATCGCGTCCACGCAGACACGATCCGGCCCAAAGAGCGATCTCCACGGGAGTGAACTGGCCCAGGCGAGATAAACCTTGCCGACCCCTGGTTTATAGTGTTTATAGAGTTAAACCTTCTGTGCTTACCTATATTTAAATTACTGTATTTTTCCATGTATAAGTCTAGGTTCCCCCCTCTAAAAAGTAATGTCAAAAATTAGGGGACATCTTACACACGGATACATCTGCCCCCCCATTTTCTTAAATCTGAGTCCCCTAAAATAGATACATGGGGGCGTCTTATAGACGGAAAAATACTGTATATCCTGTGCTATATTACTGATAAATTGTTATTTTTGTTTTATATGATAAATCAAGACACCTTCAGATACCTAGAATAGTACAGGTAAAATGGTGACAGCCACTAATTAACCTAGGAAACAGCTGATGGTATAATTTGAGATGTTGGTTTATATATGGCTTTGATCTCTCACATTCTACAGCTGAGACATTCAGCGAGACTCTAGTTTTTGCTTGCACCAAATATTTTAAAACATCTTGTGAGCCATACACTCCATCAGACACTTATGGAAAATGATTGTTGGCCCAGCAATGCACACATTCTGTTATTTATTCAGAGGTTCTGTTTGCTTCCAACTTGCCCATGCTTTTGAATGTTCCCCTTAGTGTTCCAGCTGGCAAACCTCCACATCAATAGCACA
The DNA here is from genome assembly GCF_965207765.1 of Zootoca vivipara. Taxonomy (NCBI): domain Eukaryota; kingdom Metazoa; phylum Chordata; class Lepidosauria; order Squamata; family Lacertidae; genus Zootoca; species Zootoca vivipara. Next base: position 24,819,058 of record NC_142593.1, on the reverse strand, counting down.
CTTTAATCCAGCGAAGAGAGAGAAAAGCCAGACATTTATGTGCTGAAACAACCAGGCAAGACAAGCTAGATGAAGAGGGAAACATTGCAAAGCAAACACTGATTTTGGCAAAATAGAAACAAGCTTGCTTGAGTAGGTGTGTTTTCCTTCTAAAATACCGACCAAGAACAGAAGAGCTTTGGCACACATTCTGTTCATTCACAGAAGTCAATCGACCCCGAATTTAAAAGATTTAAAACCAATCTACAAATTAGGACAATCCAAGAATTCATTTGACTCAAAAATAACAATAAAGATCACTCAGTCCAGAGCTGAGGGACGTTCTTAAGGCTGGCTTATAAAAAGAAAGAAGAAAGGAAGAAGTTGAGCAAACTCTCAGTACTGTTGAAATACATCTCCCATGTAATTTCACACCAATTAGCCGACGTTTTGAAACCGCGCATAGTGAAAACGCATTCTGCGATCATTTTTTAAAGACTGGCAGTGCTGCCAGCAATAGTACACACCCAGCTTGGCACAAGGAGCCAGGGCTAAATGCCAAAGCTCTCACTCACAGTTCAAAACAGGTTGCTAATACACTGAATCTGTTTCCAACATGGAATCCTCTCTAATGAATTTAAAGAACCAGACATCTGCTAGCACACCAAGCAACGAGAAACAAAAGCTCACTTTGTATTAAGGCGCAGATGCTGTCCCCTGCTCGACAAGGCTAAAGAGCAGTCATATGGCAGATCCATTTGCAGCTGGGTCCCACTTGTGCCCCCCGCCTCCATTTGAAACTAGGATCTGCTGTTATTTAATTCTGAATATACAACGACACTTGTAAAGGAAACAAAGGGAAGCAGCTGGGCCTGACCTGTGTCATGTTGTTTCTGGTTTATGTTTTGGGAACCATGGTACCTGATGGAAACTCTTCCACCCAGACCCTCCAAGTGTCCCTATTTTCAAGGGACAGTCCCAGATTTACAGAAGCCATCCCACTTTGATTTGATCCCAGAATGTCCCACTTTGCCTTAAGACGTCCCTATTTTTATCACAGAAATGTTGGAGGGCATGGAATATGATGTCCCTATTTTCCTGGAGAAATGTTTGAGGGTATGTCCACCAGTTTCTAGAGGCAACACCACATTTCTTTCTCTCTGAAACTGCCATTGCACAGACTTTGGTAGATACTCCCACCACAGTCGAAGAAAAAACAACCGTCAGGAAAATCCTGATTTCTGTTGATAAGACTGAACAATTTTGTAATCCACTGAATCTCCCTGAGGAATATTTTATTGAGTTGTAAATCAACCCACTCAACATCTTTCTCTGATCTCATGTTCTGGCAGCCTCTAATGTTCCAGGCATCTGTTTATCACAGTATCGCCTGCTTTTAACAGAGGCATGCTGCTGGAAAAGAAAGTACCAGTTTCTGAGCAATCAAACATCTTTTTTTTGCCTCCTCTTAAAAAACAGGACTTTATTTGTCCTATACTACAATTTGCCCTTGATCCACTTGATGCTTAATTTGTCTACCACTCCAGGGGAGCACACATTTTCCAGAACACAGAATGGAGAAATGGTGGCTTGTTTCTTAATTAATGAATCCCCCACGCTACATAGTTTGGGGCCATATTCCGTAACTGCCACACAGAGATTGGGTACATAGCGATAAACCATCTGTCTGCTCTGCAATGGCTTCTTTTCACCTTTGCAAGTGGCTCTATGCCACATTATCTCATTGTCACTTTTCTTCTTGGTTGGGTATTTTCTTCCTTGACTGCTCTTTGTTAGGCATAAAGTTTCATTTTTATGTGTGATGCTTGCATTATCCCCCCCCCAAAAAAAATTTCTAGTTGACCATTTCAATAAAATCCATCACAGCCAGAAAGGGGAATAAGCCTCCCTCAACAGTCAACCAACAGTTAAACATACCTTACGGACAGGAACAGAAAATAGATTGCACAAAGTCCCAGCGCTACACCTAAAAGTAGAACAGCTACATGTTGGACTTTATGTGTGTTTGGGGCCTAGTCTATCAACCTTTACTCCTCTCACATAGACATCTGGTGGCATCAGATGTAGGAGAAGCACACCACAGGCAGGTGGATGAGAAGGGAAGATGTGTTTTGCTTCCAACCAAATGTAGAGGAGCAATATGGGAAAATATCATCCGATTATGTCCTTCCTGTGTTTTACTTCCATGTGGAATGCGATCACTGTCTTTTACAAACAAGGCAGCCACACTCCAGGGACTGAATTAAAATGTTTGCATGACAATACCAACTTCATCCACCTACCACTGGCTTCATCTGTGAATATTATATCTGTTCACTGCTTCAACAGTTGTTTATAACATTACTTTTTTAAATAACAGTCTAAAGCAGTATTTAGCTTTTATCTCTAGCATTTTGATGCTGAGGTACCAGTCAATCTCAAGAATCCAAGATAAAGGAGTTTTAAAAGTGAGAATATCTGTTAAAACACACTGCAGTCCTCTGTGAGTTTGTCAAACCTAAATGTTAATGAAATTCTCCCTTTCAAATTACATCCACAAGGCAAACATTGATAAGAGGCCTAGTTATCAAGGGTAAAATGTGATTGTATTGCTTGTTTTACATTTGAGAATCCACATCAAAAGCTGTAGGTCATGGGGGGTGTGGTATTTAAGAGTTTTCTATTGTGTCATTAAAGTGACAATTTCCCCCAAAGGCAAGATCTGCCTGGCAATTCATTCCCAGATGATAATTTAAAACATAGTAGCTGCTACAGGGATAGATGTGTAGAGGTGCCGATATCTGTTCCCACCTTATTGCATGCTCTTTCTCCCCTTAGCAGAAAAGGGAAGGGCAGAGTAAGGGTTTAAGACTCCTTACCATCTGCATTGCTGAGCTATGTACAAAATTTGCACATATACATGCCACCATGAGCAGGGATGCATGTCTTGGCAATGGAATGCCTACTACTCATATAATTGTGTAGTATGTAAAGTAAGGAAAGCTTCCTTTTGTACACCCTTCTGCAATGCTACCACAGACGAGGGCTTTTTTGTGACCTTCATAGGCAGCTAACCTAGGGCTGCCATATTTCAAACGGTGGTTGAGGTTTTTTTTTGGGGGGGGGGAGGTTTAGTTCTGCCTGAAGTTTTTGTGGAAAAGCAAAAACAAAAATGGCACTGCTGCCATGAGCTGCCATACATCCAGATTTTCCCGGACATTTAGCCAATTTCCACCCAAACACTGCCACCGACTGCAGTATTCCGGACATATGGCAACCCTAAGCTAACCGACCCTGAGAGAAGGTAGAAACCAACAGTCCTGAGCAGCAGGAAGCAACTGAATTGTTATGAAATGTGTTTTGAACCCACAGTTGTCACATACAACCCTCTCGTTTTGAGATCTTTTGATGTTGAGAACAGAGTGTGTCCCCAAACTGCCACTTTAAAGAATCAAAGAAGATCGTTGAGGATCATTCAAGCAATTTATCACAATAAAAAGCAAATTAGCTTCTTTCTCAAAAAGACATTAATAAGAAACAATTGGCACAGACTTTCATAATCAGCATGTTGACAATAGGCTTAACTTATTAAAACTAGCCTAACTAGTCAAGTTGCCAGTTCTACAAACCAGCACATAGAAATTCTAGTATGTAATACATTAAGGGGGCAGTGGAAGATGTTGGTTGCAGCTAGGAGAAGGGGAGGTGTTGGCAGAAGAGATGGGGTGATATCAGAAGGAAAATGGATGCAGACCAGAACCATTTGCTTTAGAAAGGGAAGTGGAGGTTGTCATAAGGAGGAGGAGATTTGGTAGGAATTGTTGTGGAGTTTTGGAAAGGGGTATAGGGCTCGAATCAGGAGAAATTCTTGTGACTGGAATTCCAGCAGCCATTCCCTGTACAGGCTACCCATATCAAAATAATCACAATTCAGTTTATCTCATAACACTCTCCTGTGAGTGAACATCCTTACAACGAGAAAACCCAACAAGCAATCCTTCTGTTTTTGTTCACTACTGCTGTTCTCCATCATCGTACTTGGGTGAACTTGATGATGCACAACTGTTGGCCATAACTCTGGTGTTCACGACAAACTTGCCTTGGAAAAGAAGGAAATGAATGTTATTGTCTCACATTGCTCTGGTTATGGTACATTCAGAATGGACGGTTCTTCAACCCTTACCCAACCTTGGTTTCTCAGATGTTGTAGGATTACAACCCAGCCTGGACCATTGTCCATGCTGGCTGGGGATCATCCAACAGCATCTGGGGACCCAAGGCTGGTCTAGAGCAATATTATTAGGCCACAACTATTATCTCCTGCATTTCCTGTTTAGTGGTGCTGCATGGAATCCAGGCCAATGAACTTTGGATCAACTTCAAGAGCCTCCTTTCTCACCACCAACTCTCCTCTTCTAAGCTCCTTCTGTTGCTTCTACTGAGCCAACTCTGAGGCTAGAATTGTTTCCTCCCAGTGCTGGCACAAGGAAGTGGATCCTTGCCACCTGGCACAACAAATGTGTTGAAAAACTCGGCTTATACACGATTATATACGGTACCTTCCCATATACCCTCTTCACTAAATTGCAGTTTGTAGGTTGGTCAGAGCCAAATGGGATGAGAAATTATGCTTTAGTTTTAATCAATAACATAATACAATTAACACAATTTGAGTCATACCTAGATATAATTTTTTTCAATAAGAAAAAATGTAAAGATGCCCTTTACAGCTAGTTTTTTTGCCTCCATAAGCAATAATACATTGATGATCAGGTTGTTTTTTGCAGGGGAAAAAAGTTGGCTGGCTTTCATAAATGTGTGTAATGAGCTTCAGTGTAATTATCTAGATACCAGATTGTGTGTGGATTGTTACGAGGTCTCAGATTTCTGTTCTGTCAAGTACAGCTGCGCTAATCAAGCGAGCATCAAATGGCTCCCTGGTTTCTCTTGCCACTCACTAGCTTTCTGCACAAATTCTGAGAATTCCAGAGTAAAACCAAATGCATAGCTAAGTTTAACAGCAATTGTTTTTTCTCACATGTTTACAACATGATATTAGTTAATTTTGCTCTCAACAGAGAGCACACTAGAATTAACATCATTAAAACAAGGGCATTTTGTAGAAAAGTTGTTAGACTGAGGGCAAGTGGGTGATAAACTAATTTTTATTTCCATGATGGCAGTTCCATAAATAAGTGGATAACTTTCTCATAAAATCAAGTGGTCTGTTATTATACAACCGCAGGGATTCAGCAGATAGAATTAGTATAAGTCATATTGTAGCAGCAAAGACATAAGCAACAATGAGGGTTGTTCAGAAATAAGATATCCGCTAGGTCATCCCCATTTTTCTCCATTGCCAGTCAATTTATATTTAACATACCATGTTTCTCTGAAAATAAGACACCGTCTTATATTTATTTTTCCTCAAAAAACACACACGGTGGCTTATTTTCAGGGGATGTCTTTTTTCCCCTCCTCCTCCTGCCGCAGCCGGCATTGCTGCTGCGCCTATCACTATCTTATTTTCGGGGTATGGCTTATATTCCTTGAATGCTTAAAAATCCTGCTATGGCTTATTTTATGGGTATGTCTTAAAATATGAGAAACAGGATAATTAACCTGTTGACTTCATCAAAGCTCTAGTGTTAAGTTCAAAAAGCATAACTAATATACAACATATATATTGTACCTGAAAAAATGAAATTATGTTTCCCACAACACATAAATACAAGAAAAAAATAAGAATCTCCTTCCTTCCTTCCTTCCTTCCTTCCTTCCTTCCTTCCTTCCTTCCTTCCATCATTTTGTCATCTAGATATCATTGCTTGGAAGCCTAGGTTATTCTCTTAGGCAGATACACTGTTCCATTACAGCACACATTCAGTATTATGTAGCAAAGACCAGATTTTCTGCAAGAAATGATAACTGGCTGCTATGGTAATCAAGGTTGGTTTGAGTGCAATTCCTCCATACCCACCATACTGCATGTGTATTGACTATATAGATAACTGAATGTGCTTAGAAATCACCACCAGTATTTGAGCCTTGCTTTAATGGGGTTTCCAATCATTGGCAGAGTTTCTAAGCATGTTCAATTGATTGATTGATTGATTGAATGTGCATGCATGCGTCCACCTCATCCCCTAAACACATATGCTTGAGCACAGCTCCCGATGAACAAATCCTACATGTTTTACAATGTTTTAATGAAATCTGCTCTGAAATTCTTCAAATAAATGAAGTGGGATATAAACACTTCTCAACAGAATAATAATAAAAAAATCACCACTTCCAACAAGATATGTAGCAGAAGAGTGACTGTTTAAAAAGTATTCTCTCCCTACTGCGTCTTCAGAAATAATGGGAAACATTTTAGGTTACAGGTTTGTAACAGAGAAATAGAACTGACCTGTCACCCACAGCCTGGGTGAGGCAATCACTCTTGTCCTAGGGCTACTAAACCTCTTCAAGTTATCAGTTAAGGTTTCTGTCCTGGGCATGTAGGAAGAAGGAGAGAAAGAAGGAGATGCCAGAAAGACAAGAGACAGAAGGAAGTGGCAGAGAGAGAGAGAGAAAAGGGATGGTCCCCATGTGGCCCCTGATGGATTACACCCAAGGAAATGTGGCCCTCCACAGAAAAAAAGGATTTTCCACCCCTGCCCTACAAGGAGGGGGGTGTTTTGTCTGAGGGTTGTAATAGCTGTAAGGAGTATTAATTCACTTTCTTTGTTGTACCTGTCCTATAGCAAATAAAGCCCTGGATTCATTCTCATATTGCCTTTTCAATGTGCTTTTTCCCTTGTCTAGGTTGGCGTTGCTGCTAACCATGCTTGGTGTAAATTCTCCAGGAGCGAGTCTCTGTCCAAGGTACTGAAACTACAATGCTTAAATATGTGGTGAGCTCCTGAGCAGGGGTATCAATCCTGTGGGATGCTCCTTTGCAAGAGGTTTTCCTGCAGGGAAGCTGCTTGAAAAGGAGCCCCCTAAAATAAAGGATTGAGGCCTCCACTCGGCAGTTATTTGGCATCGATCCTGTGGGGTGCTGGTTCAGGAATGGGGCAAATGACAGCATTGGCAAGACTCTCAGAAAGTTGCAGCTGCTGGTTGCCTTTCTGTCTAATGTGTTCCTCTCTTTCCTGCCTAATATTCTACCCTCTGACAGCCCACATCTCTCTGAGACAACCCGCCCACCCCACAGTGATACATGACTTTGACTCGGTCAATGCCCAAATCCCTTTAAATAGGCTCAATTTGGCTCAGGAACTGAGTAAGTTAGGGTGGGATGTGGGGTTGGGAATAATGACAATGACAATGACAACGACAATGACAATTTATTATTTCTACCCCGCCTATCTGGCTTGGTTTCCCCAGCCACTCTGGGCAGCTTTCAACAGAACATTAAAAACAGAATAAAACTTCAAACATTAAAAATTTCCCTGAACAGGGCTGCCTTAAGGTATCTTCTAAAAGCCAGATAGATGTTTATTTCCTTTATTTCCTGATGGGAGGGCATTCTACAGGGCAGACGCCACTACCAAGAAGACCCTCTACCTGGTTCCCTGTGACCTCACTTCTCACAGTCAGAGAACCACCAGAAGGCCCTAAGCGCTGGACCTCCGTGTCCGGGCTGAATGATGGGGGTGGAGATGCTCCTTCAGGTATACTGGGCCGAGGCTGTTTAGGGCTTTAAAGGTCAGCACCAACACTTTGAATTGTGCCCTGGACCTTTGTATAGTTTCTATATTTCCACATTCAATCTGGATAGCTGAAGAGGGCTGCTGCCTTCCTTATTGCAAATGCTTCTCTGCCTTTTTCCTCCACTGTGTAAAACTGTTTCCATCACCCCATTCCTATGCATGTATTAACTTTCCAAGTCCTTTTCATGAAAATGACAAAGTGGGTTCCAGCTCATGATTCAGTAAGCGTGCTTGTCTTTAAAATGGGTGTAATGATTGCTGTTTTGCTGTTATCTGGCTATTCCCATTTTAGATTGTTTATTTGTATGTTATTGCTTTTAATACGTATGACTCAGCTGCCTTGAGGGTCCCAATTGGAATAGAAATTGGAATTGAGCATAAATATTTTAATTAATTAACAAGGGGCAGGCCCTCGTAGTAACTAAGACTGCATTAAATGGACATTAATAATATTCTGTAGAGTTTTCATCACTGGAATTCCTCAAGCAGTTTCCTGCTAACTCTCGCCTTAGGAAATTTCCCAGTAGGATATCGCATGACATGAAGTGCTATAGAAATGCCTGGCCTATGTGGCTTCCTAATGAGATTTGCTATAAATAGATCTTGCCTATCAGGCCACTTTGCTTTAAAATGCCTCCACCCACTGCAGAAAGGAGGTCACAGAATCTGCCAAGTTATGTCTCCTGACAATGTAAACTTATCATTGCAAAAATTGCTACCAGGCATTTGGCGCCTTAAGGAACATCTGAAATCTACATGATGATACTTGCTGGCTTGTAACATAGTACATTCATCCTATAAGTGCTTGTAACAAAAATAAGTCAATTATACTAGCAGAAGAGTCTAAAAACATGATGGAACTTAAGGGAAAGCACTGATGCATCCAATGTGGAAAAAAATAAGAGCAACTAAATCAATAGATACAACAAAAGCAGATGTTCAGTTAGGACCTGGACAGATATATTAGAAGGCAGGCCAAATCTTCCTAAGAAATGCATTGAGATAAATGCAGGGCAAGTGACAGGAGCCTTGTTTTCCTGAACTAAACAATTGCAAAAATTCTGCACCCCTTCCACTGAACTGAAAGTGCCATAGAAAGCTGCAACTCCAGTGCTGTGGTCAAAGGGAATTCCTTCCTGGACAAACAAATGATAAGTACTAATCAGCTCTGATTACCTGTTGATTTAAAGGGCAAAGGATCTTTGGCATAAGCCTATCTTTAGCAGGTGATCAGAGCCATCAGAGTCAACTTTGTCATGTCTTGAAGATAAATTAAAAAATTGTCGAGTAGCACCTTATAGACCAACTAAGTTTGTTCTGGGTCCAGGGCTCAGCAAACTTTTTCAGCAGGGGGCCGGTCCACTGTCCCTCAGACTTTGTGGGGGGCCGGACTATATTCTGAAAAAATATATATGAACGGATTCCTATGCCCCACAAATAACCCAGAGATGCATTTTAAATAAAAGGACACATTCTACTCATGTAAAAACATGCTGATTCCCGGACCATCCATGGGTCGGATTAAGAAGACGATTGGGTCGCATCCGGCCCCCGGGCCTTAGTTTGGGGACCCCTGGTATAAGCTTTCATGTGCACATGAAAGCTTATACTCAGAACAAACTTAGTTGGTCTCCAAGGTGCTACTCGACAATTTTTATTTATATTTATTTCGACTGCGTCAGACCAACACGGCTACCTACCTGTATCTAATGTCTTGAAGATGTTTACCTTGTAAGAGGACAAGGGATCAGTTTTTAAGTGTAGCAGTTCAGTTCTTGCTTCCTGCTTCACGAGAGCTAATCATAGATTAGCCAATTACAGTTAGCTATGATAACATGATGTTGCACAGGGATCAGAGTCGTAGCAAGAATATACTTTGCAGTTAAACCAGTCCCAATGTGTACAAGTGGGGTGGGTGAATTTGTCTGTTTTGGCTACTCTCAGTGGAGAGTCCTAATGGCTAGCTAGAGATGCATGGAGTGCTGTCATTGGCTGCTGGACCTGAAAATTCCCATCCCAGTGTTAGAAGGTTCAAGGTTCAGTCTTTCCCATCTACATACACAGCAAGCACTCTACCACTGAGCAAGGCTTGCAGTTGTATCATTATTACCTTGTCATAATGCTCTTGTGGCTTCATATTCTCTCGCAGCAAACAACTGGCTAGGATAATTAATGCATTTTTATATTTTATGTGACTATTGTGGGATGTATTGCCTGATGAGGAAGGCATTCGCTAATGACAGTGATGTAGTCAATAAGCTGTGGGAGGGGGGATTAATTGCATTATTACAATATTCCACCCTGAAAATAAAAGAAAAGCTTGTGAGTTGTGCCTTATACAAAATCCTGCGCGAAGCCTGACTAATTTTAACTTGAGGTGATTAGCCAAGCAAAACATTTTGAAAACACTTTAGAAGAAGCATAATCTGAAACAACTAGCATGAATATAATCATATACGGAATCAGAATTTCCTGAATGATTGCGTTGTGAATACCAAACACTGGGAGTACAACATTTTAATAGTTGTCTATCATTATGTATTACTCAGGGCCTCTGTTGTAAATGAGATGTTTACCTAAATGAGCTTATTCCCTCCTGGTAAAAAGAAAATAGATAAATAAACCAGATGCTTGGAATTCATTAAGATCATTGAGCACACTGAAATCATCTTTCAAACTTCCTTTTGACACTGTAATAAAGTATCAGTATTTATGAGCAAAAGCATATACCTGGATGGTAGTCATGGAAAACTGATTTCCTTATGTTTACAATTTCTGGATATATTAAGACCCAGTTGTCACAATTTGGGAGCTCCTGTACACAGGCAGAGTCTTATAGGAGCACACAGCTTCTCCTGAGTTGGGGGTTCTCACAGTCTCATCTGTGAGACTCTGAATGATGAGTGACATTGTCAGAAGATAATGTGAGAACATAAATAATAAGGCAAAAAGAACCCATCTAGTTCAGGACCTGCTCTCATAGGGGCCAAACAGATATCTATAGGATGCCCACAAGTTCAACAGCACTTTCCCCACTTTCCTTGTATTTTCCAGTAACTAGTATCCAGAAGCATACTGCCTCTGGTAGCGGAAGGAGAAAATAGCAAACATGACTAGTAGCCATTGACAGCTTCATCCTCCATGAAGTTGTCTCTTTGAAAGCCATCCAAGTTGGTGGTCACGGCTGTGTCTTATGGAACCAAGTTCATTCCAGTCAAGCAAAAAAAGCCTCAGGGTCCAAAGTGGGGCAAGAAAGGGGGTATAGCCTGGGATGGGCCAGATAGAGCAGTCTGAAGTGCTGTATTTGGACTCTGCACCTGAAATTCCTCACCCCTGGTCTAGTGAATAGCAGTGTAATGTGGGCACCATGCCCTCTGCTTAAACCCTGCTAGCAATAAGCTCTCATGCCAGTTAGTGTACTAGATACAGTGGTGCCTCGCAAGAAAAACTCGTCTTGTGAATCGCGGTTTCCCATAGGAATGCATTTAAATTTTTTATTTTTTTGCCCATAGGAACGCATTAATTAAACTTCAAAGCATTCCTATGGGAAACCGCGATTCGCAAGATGAATTTTTCGCAAAACGAATTTGTCTTGTGAGTCACCATCAGATCGCAAGATACATTCGTCTTGCGAAAAATTCGTCTTGCAGGGCATTCATCTTGCGAGGTACCACTGTAGAATGAAGAAGGCACGAGGCATTCCGCTAGCTGCACATCACAAAGCTTTTTTCATCTTCCTCTGTGAAAGAGGTGGGTGAGCCAGTCATACATGCAGCACCAAGCATGGCATCACCCAGGGGAAGTTCCACATATATTAATTGTTTGGCAGGAAAAGGAGGTGATTCCACTGGTAGTACTTTTCACAATGGCAAATAAGGTTGGAGTGAAAGGGCTGGTTGCCATATCCTTGCCCTGCATATACTGTTTTAAAAGCTATCACAGATGCATAAAAAGAAAATATGTTTGCATTGTATTATTGTGTATAGATGGCACAGCACAGCACAGCACAGCACAAGAATGTTTTATGAAATTGCCCGAGAACAATGCACATAAAGTGCGTGGTTGGAAAAATAAGTTATTCATGCCAAGTGACTACCATTCCCTCCCCCTGCAAGAGGTATTTTGTGTTAAAATAATGAGAGGAATTATTTTGTTATACTGCCTGCTGTACAAAGTAGTTTGTCACGTCATATACACAAAATCTATTTTGCAGTGAGAAATTTTCAGAGTTAGTTATTATAAATAGGAGATTCTATAATTGCAGAAAGTACAATGTAAAGTGAGCAAAATTATACAGGCACTCAAGGATCTAATTTTCTCAAAAAGGTGAGAGAAATTAAACCTGCATTCTCAAGGAGGAATAAAGGCATATGGGGACAAGGTGAAGTTTATGCAGCCTAGAGTTTCTATTCACTACATGAGCAAAGAATAATTTAGAAACAGTGGAATAAATCCTTAATATGTGTCTATATTTCCCACAAATTGCATTATTACTTAGAAAGTATCCCAAGCTATAGATCTTGGTTCTTTTTAGTAAACCTTTGCAATCTAAAATTATTGATATTATAAACTAATTTTGTTTAGATTGTGCCTTTATTTGTTGAATCAATAAAAATGTCAGAGCAGGACAGAGCTACACTGAAATGTTGTTTGGCCAAGTACGAGCTGCAAGAAAAATCATATAATCTTGTAAGATAAGCAGTTCTTAGTATAATACGGCTGCAATCATATACAGGGGAAGGACCATAGTGTAGTGGCAGAACATCTGCTTTCAACGCAGAAGCTCTCAAGTTCAATCACTGGCACCAGGGTAGGGGGTCTCCTGTATTAAACCCTGGAAAACCACTGCCTCTCATTGTCAACAACACTGGTTGGATGGACTAGTATTCTAACTCAGCAGTTTCCTATGTTGCTGAACCTACTTACTTTAGGGTAAGCCCCATTTAATTCAATACAATTTGCTTCTGAGCAGACATGTATGGTACTGCACTGTAAAATGTGCAACAAAGACAGCACCGCCATCCATTTATGGAGTTCAATCCAGGCAAATATTTGCACTCACGATGAGGGCAGCCGATAGGTCTCAAACCCTCAGTGATTTGGGAACCTCCCCTACATGCAAAGGCAGGTTCTAGAGGATTGAGTGGATGAGAACAGGGCCGTCCCTCCCATTGGGCTGACTGGCGCGGTGCACCAGGGCGCCCGCCCATCAGGGGGCGCATCAAGGAGGCACACGGAGCTGCCCACGCCTCCGCCTTGCCCGCTTCGCTCCTTTCCCAGCAGTGGTGGGAGACCTGGACCTGGACCTGGGCTACCTTTCGCCCACACTCCTTCAAGTCACAGTGAGCACAGACAGCTCTGCCCCACAATGCTCCGTGGCACCTCATGAGGTGCCGCGAAGCATTGTGGGGCAGTGCTGTGCTCACTGTGACTTGAAGGCGTATGGGCGGGCATGCACATGAGGTGCCATGGAGCAAACCTGTCGGGGCAGCAGCTAGGGCTCCCTGGACTGCAGCGTTGCTCCACTGCTTCCGATGAGCAAGCGGAGGCAGAGCACAGCTGGCAGCACCCCTGCCTGTCACGCCACACCCTCCTGCTGCGCCTGGCTCTGCTCGGCGGAGTGCGAGGGGTGCCGGAGGGATCATCGCACCACGTGCCCGATACACTTAAGCCGGCCCTGGATGAGAACAGTAGTGGGTCCAGTGGTCAAGAAGGCGGTTTCTGCACGTGTTGTAAAAGGAAGTGAGGGGCAGATGGGGCTCGTCAACCTGGGATGGCAGCCCATCTGGGAGAAGGAAAACTCTGATCCTAAATCTCTGCTGTCTTGCAGGATATCTTCAGAAGAAGAAAAGGCTAAGGAGTAAACTCTACACAAATCCGGAGTGGAGTCCCTAAGACAGTTGGATGACGCCTTGCATGCCTCCTTCCAGCAACTCCTGCAGCCAAGCTGGTGCCGAACGTATTGCTCTGCTTTCCTTTGGGCTACATCAGCGAGGGGGGGGGGTCCTGTGTCCCGGAGAGGATCTGTAGGGAGAACAGGCAGGATATAAATTCAATAAATAAATACTTTTGGGTCTAGCCATGCTCACCTTTGGCCCAAGCTCCACTTCTCACTGGCTCCAACACTACCCAGCATCACACCCACGCGACAGACTGTTCCCAGGGAATTATGAACTTTGGCAGATAATAGTATCTCAGCACTGGTCTCAGGAAACCCAAGTCTCGCCTAGGCTTTTAGCTCTGTGCAATTCCAGCATAATCCATGCTCAGTCTGAATAGAGACAAGGCCCCAAAACAAGTAATTTGGATAGTTTATATTACTAATAAACACAGCCATAGTTTTTTTCTTTTTTCCCAAAGGGCTAATTGAAGAGAAAACGGCCACCATTGCCTAAAAATGTTTACTATCTTTGTGTGTGTCCCACAGGATGACTCTTCCAGAGCTATAAACTAATGGGAGCAGTGTTTTAAAACAAACAGACAAAAGAAAAATCCCCCAAAAGCCATACTTAAATATTGTGTTGCAAGGTGTGACACCGCAATGCATGCACCAAGCTACCCAGAGCAATAAAAAAGAGCCACTCGTATAAATTGTTTTAAAACTGGAGATGAGCAAGTATTTGGAGAAAAGAAATATTATCAGGGCATGCCTTTTAAATCAAAGGGAGCACTGCACAGTAAATGCCAAAGCGCCGTGCCTGTAGGAGATTTACGGTGAAATTTCAAGGTAGCTCAGTTTTTCTCTTTGAGGAAAATGGAATTATGACATGACACCACGCCAGATCTCACGAAGTGCCAGGATAAAGATGTGATAAATTGACATTTATGGTGAGGAGCCAATGAATCTGTGCTCCTGGTATCCTTCGGGGTTTTATCTTGATGTTAAAAGGGTGTCCAAGGCACAATGTGGCTGAAATGTTTCTACTGTATGCTGTGCCTGCAACACAGGAGCAGATTTCAAAGATCAAATTCACAAGTCAGATTACGTGTATGAATTACTGCATATTTGCTTTGTCCAGCAACCCTAATATTTTGTTCTTTGATAGTCCTCTTTGAGTATTCAGGGAACTGTGTCTACCAAGGGTAAGGAACCTCAGACCCTGGGGCCATAGGCAGCCCTCTCAGACTCTCTATCTGGCCCCTGCAAATCTCCCTGGGCCTAATCCCCCCTAAGACACACCCCTCATCTCATTGATTTGCATTCTTCTTGAGTATTTTTGCCTGGCTGGAATGTGTCCAGCACTGATAATGATGGTGTGTGTGTGTGTGTGTGTGTGTGTGTGTGTGTGTGTGTGTGTGTAAAGTAGCCTTCTATGCAGAGGTAAAATTCTGGCCCTGCCCACTACAGGCATGGTGCTGACCGACAGTTGCCTAGAAGGGAATGCAGCCTTTGGGCTGAAAAGGATTCCTCTTGTGTGGTGTAAACTAACATCTGAGAGGGGTGGCACAAGAATAGAGCTGGACGCTATCTGGTTTTCAACATTGTGATATATCATCAGCTAAATACTGCAAGATGAGTAACTATATAACCTTTAGAACAGTAAGGCCCGGGGGCCGGATGCGGCCCAATCACCTTCTAAATCTGGCCCACGGACGGTCCGGGAATCAGCATGTTTTTACATGAGTAGAATGTGTCCTTTTATTTAACATGCATCTCTGGGTTATTTGTGGGGCATAGGAATCCGTTCATAATTTTTTCCAAAATATAGTCTGGCCCCCCACAAGGTCTGAGGAACAGGGGACCGGTCCCGTGCTGAAAATTTTTGCTGACCCCTGCTTCAGAAGACATCTGAAGGCAGCCCTGAATAGGGAAACCTTTTAATGTGTGATATTTTATCATGTTTTTATATGTGTTGGAATTCATCCAGAGTGGCTGGGGCAACTCAGTCAGATGGGTGGGGTACAATGTTGTGATGATGGTGATGATGATGACGATGGTGATGGAATGTATCTTGGCTGTTTCTTCCTCTCCCCACTTAAGGGGAGGAAGAAGCAGAAGCTGAGATACATCATCTAGCCCTACACGGTGAGTGAGCCCCCATGCATCAGGGTCTCCTCGAACTGCTCAGCTGGGAGGAAGAAGCCTCCTGCCCCCCAGCTGAGTGAACTCTGCCCCCCAGCTGAGAGAACTCCCCCAGCTGAGTGGTTTGAGGAAGCTGCAATGCCATACGAGCCAGATAGGCATCAGGGCTCCCTCAAAGGTGTCCGCATCTTTCTTCCTGGAGCGACTGACAGCCCCAAGAGGAAAGATGCAGCCCATCCGCTCGGGCAAAGCCAATTTGAGCTGCTGATACATCGTAGTGGTTGGAGAGCCACAATGTATCAGTAGCTGAAAAAGTCTGAAACTGGTATCATGACGTGAACACCACTATGATCACCTAGGCAAATATGACTTGAAGAGGGCACCCAGAGTTCTACATATATAGCCTCTTCACAAGGTCAGGGTGTGCTATTGTGTATGTCTATGTAAATAGAAGCAGGCTCCCCTCATCACATGGTCACTCTCCTACCTGCAAAGGGTGGCAGGGATTGGGAGGGCAGAACACAGTGGCTCAAGAGTGCCTTCTACCAGCTTTGGTTGGTGCCCCAATGACAACCATCCATGGACTGTCAAAGTCTGGCCACAGTTATTTGTGCATGACAATTAATACCATCTAATTGTCTTGAGAGTAATGGAGGAAAGAGCCACAAAGAAAGATGGGGGAAATGGTATAGCCTATGGGCCATACAATGTCTTCTCTCATTCTGAATGTATCCAAGATAAGGTCAATCTTTTTGCAGTCAAAAGCACAATGTGCATGTCCCTATTACTCCAGTTTGTCTTATTTATGTATTTAAGTGTTCTGCCCTTCCTTTCCTAAGAGCACACGGAAACTTATCCTGGAAGAGCTTTGCCATGTTGCTTATTTGTTAGTTCACAGCCTCATTTTGCATCTCCCAGGATTCTGTATGAAAGTGGCTGCAACCATTTAAAAATGACATGCCCCATGAACAAAGCTTAATCTATTATGTTAGCCACGGGGGTCAGTGACCTCTGATAGAAAATAAGCATTACAATATAAATTTGGAGTAACCTAATCTATTCAATAATGATGATCCCTTCCACTATTGTGCTGAATTATTTATTTCTACCAAAACTAGTAGTATCCGCTTTGGAGGAAAACTCTAGCATTAGCCACTGTGCTTGCAAATGTACTTTTTGAATAAGTCAGTAATAGGATTTGGCCTTCTGGATAAACTAAAATCCCATTGAATGGGTCCTAGAGCCACTGCAAAAGGTTATCTCATCATCTAATGTATGCTGGAGTATGAATCAAGTAGCATCACACGAGTCACAAATTATGTATTAACATTTTATTGGCTTTCCCCAGATTCCTACATATAAAAAGGACTAAATTGATGTGGTTGGATGTTCATACAGGACTGGGTGTCTTACAAATCAGCAACATGGAAGCTTGCAGATAGCAATACGTAATGAAAAGGTATAAATCTCAGCTTGAAAGTAGAATCTCAGAGTCAGTGGACTCGGTCTGATATGATCTTGATTGCTCAAGCCCACCACTAATTGAACAGCATTTTGTACGAATTTCAATCACCATTGAATGAAGGCCTAAATCAGCGGAAGGAAAATGGAAAGAGCAAAACACTTCAGGCCTCTTTCGAAGGCTGTGATAGAAATGTGTGCATGAAGTTCAGGCAGGCAATAAAACAGGCTGGATAACAAAACAAGGTCAAGGGCAGTTTCAGACAACAAACTTCTTAACACACACACATGGTGGTGGAAGTCCAGAGTTTTCCCTAAAAGATTAAGTGAAAAATAAATGGACTAATACCATGCAAGCAAGCAAGCAAGCAAGCAAGCAAGCAAGCAAGCAAGCAAGCAAAGGGATATTCAGTCAGTAATATTAAACTGGAAAGTGGAAGTAGTAAAACTATTTCAGAATGTTAAATGTGATTGACTTCCATCTTTATGGAAGTGCCATGGTCAGATCACTACCTGGTCAACTGGACTTCTCTGCGACCCTTCCCCTCTGCAGGGAGGTGGGACCGATTTGGATGGTCCGCCCCTGCCACTTAATGGATCCAAATGGTTTCCAGAGAGTGGTAGGGAATGCTTTTTACCATGTGGTGGCCTTTCAGCCGATTCCCTGGTGGCCCACTGGAATGTGGAGTTAACCAGGGCTACTGACTGCCTGGCTCCGAAGCACCCTCTCCGATTGCATGGAGCCCGGACAGCCCCGTGGTTTTCCACAGATCTGAGGGCAATGAAACGATCGCTGAGATTGCTAGAGCGCCGGTGGCGGATAACTCATTTTGAATCAGACCGGGCACGGGTTAGAGCTCAGTGTCGAGCCTACCAAGTGGCAGTAGCAATGGCGAAGAAGACTTTCTTCACCGCCTCTATTGCATCTGCAGAAAACAGCAGGAGGAGACTCTTTCAGGTGGTTCGCAGTTTAGTGGATCCACCTGCTCCATTGGGGCCCAGTACGGGCCACATAATCTCCTGCAACGATTTTGCAAAGGTTTTTTTGCAGATAAAGTCGCTCAGATTTGGGAAGAGGTAGACTCCACCGTGAGAGCAGGGCTGGGGCGGGGGAGTGCTGGAGGCCTGTCTAGTCCAGTTGTGTGGGATCAATTTCAATCTGTTACATCCGAGGATGTGGACAGGCTGCTTGGACGAGTGAAACCAACCACCTGTCTCCTTGATCCTTGCCCATCCTGACTTATAAAAGCTAGCCAGGAAGGGCTGGGCGATGGGCTTCACGGGTTGGTGAATGCTTCTCTCTGTGAGGGAGCTTTCCCAGACCCGCTGAAAGAGGCAGTTATTATACCACTACTTTTTTTTTTAAAAAAAACCATCTTTAGATGCAGCCAATATGGCCAACTATCGTCCAGTCTCAAATCTTCCATTCTTGGGCAAGGTGATTGAGCGAGTGGTTGCTGAACAACTCTAGGCACGCCTGTAGGAAGCAGACCATTTGGATCCCTTCCAGTCGGGATTCAGGCCTCATCATGGGACTGAAACTGCCTTGGTCACACTGGTTGATGATCTCCGGCGGGCTAGGGACAAAGGTGAGAGCTGTTTCCTAGTTCTGCTGGATCTCTCAGCAGCTTTTGACACCATCGACCATAACATTCTTCTGGACCATCTAGAGGGCTTGGGAGCTGGGGGCACTGTCATACAGTGGTTCCTCTCCTTCCTCCTGGGCCATGTTCAGAAAGTGGTGGGGGGGGATGAGTGTTCAGACCCCTGGGCTCTCACTTGTGGGGTGCCTCGGGGTTCTGTCCTCTCCCCCATGCTTTCTAACATCTACATGCAGCCACTGGGAGAGATCATCAGGGGGTTTGGGCTGGGTGTTCATGCGGATGATACCCAGCTCTACCTCTCCTTCAAATCAGAACCAGTGAAGGCGGTGAATGTCCTGTGTGAGTGCCTGGAGGCGGTTGAAGGATGGATGGCGGCTAACAGATTGAGGTTGAATCCTGACAAGACAGAAGTACTGTTTGTGGGGGACAGGAGGTGGGCAGGTGTGGCGGACTCCCTGGTCCTGAATGGGGTAACTGTGCCCCTGAAGGACCAGGTGTGCAGCCTGGGAGTCATTTTGGACTCACAGCTGTCCATGAAGGCACAGGTCAATTCTGTGTCCAGGGCAGCTGTCTATCAGCTCCATCTGGTACGCAGGCTGAGACCCTACCTGCCTGTGGACTGTCTTGCCAGAGTGGTGCGTGCTCTAGTTATCTCCCACTTGGACTACTGCAATGCACTCTACATGGGGACCTTTGAAGGTGACCCGGAAACTACAACTAATCCAGAATGCAGCAGCTAGACTGGTGACTGGGAGCGGCCGCCAAGACCACATGACACCGGTCTTGAAAGATCTACATTGGCTCCCAGTATGTTTCCGAGCACAATTCAAAGTGTTGGTGCTGACCTTTCAAGCTCTAAATGGCCTCAGTCCAGTATACCCATTGTTCTGCCCAGACACTGAGGTCCAGCACCGAGGGCCTTCTGGCGGTTCCCTTGTTGCGAGAAGCCAAGTTGCAGGGAACCAGGCAGAGGGCCTTCTCAGTGGTGGCACCCGCCCTGTGGAACACCCTCCCATCAGATGTCAAAGAGAAAAACAGCTACCAGATTTTTAGAAGACATCTGAAGGCAGCCCTGTTTAGGGATGCTTTTATTGCTTAATCAATTATTTTATTTTATTTTTCTGTTGGAAGCCACCCAGAGTGGCTGGGGAAACCCAGCCGGAAGGGCGGGTTATAAATATTATTATTATTATTATTATTATTATTATTATTATTATTATTATTGCCTATTCTAGCATCAACAGGCAGCTTCTGCATATGCATCCATGTTATTTGGTCAGCTGCAGTATAATCAAGAGAGAATGCAAATCTTCCCAGAGCCAGAGGCAGCTCATGAGGAGACTCAATGCGCAAAATTGATAATGTTGCAGAGATTATAAACACATCAGGAGGAATGCAAAGCTTTACACTTTTCATTAATGAGCTCATTATAACAACACCTCAGCATTACAAGGTAGCTCTTCACACATTTTCAGATTTCTTCACTCTAATAAACTTGGCAGCTTTCTCTGAAGCAGCTTAACCATGATGCTTTCTAGAGCGATCTTTTGGGCAAAATAGATAGAAGGATGTGTAAACATTTGCCACAGTTATTTCGATTTCAAAGTTATTATCGGGATGGATACTAAGCACGCTTTCCAAGAAATACTTTTTGCTGTTTTCTCCGAATCACATTAGAGAGAACTTTTACATGACACAGAGATGGTTCAAAGAAATGAATAACTTGTCATTCCTTCAGACTGAGCCAAATTAAAATCTTCTCACAAATGAAAGCATTATACTTCTCATGCGCCACATCCCACACCTCCTTTGCAAAGCTAGCTCCTACTTCAGTGAACTTGATGTAAATGCAGATCTATTATTTAGGACTTGGTTTTAGTATCATACATTTTCCATAGCAGTAATTTAATTCTTTCAAGCAAATACGTGCTTCTGGATTTATCCCCTAAACGTAGAATAGTATATAATAGGCCTCTGCCGGCTGGGTTTCTTTACAAGAACTCTGGTTGCCTAAGATCAATGGAAAACAAAGCTTCTGATCTCCCCAGGCCCTTTTATTTTTGCGTGGGTGGGTGTCTATATCTGTGCTACCGTATAACATTGCATACCACTGTAATTGTTCCAGACAGATTTAAAAACTGTTCTTCTTTACATAGATGTTTACATAGATCACATTAAACAAATGTCAGTATCTAGGAGGAAGGCTCTTTTTGGTCTTAAAAAGGGAAAGGGAAAGGTACCCTTGACCATTAGGTCCAGTCGCGGACGACTCTGGGGTTGCGGCGCTCATCTCGCTCTATAGGCTGAGGGAGCCGGCGTTTGTCTGCAGACAGCTTCCGGGTCATGTGGCCAGCATGACTAAGCCACTTCTGGCAAACCAGAGCAGCGCACGGAACCACTGTTTACCTTCCCGCCAGAGTGGTACCTATATATCTACTTGCACTTGACGTGCTTTCGACCTGCTAGGGGGGCAGGAGTTGGGACCGAACAACGGGAGCTCACCCCGTCACAGGGATTTGAACCACCAGCCTTCAGATCGGCAAGCCCTAGGCTCTGTGGTTCAGACCACAATGCCACCAGCGTCCCTTTTTTGGTCTTTCTATAAGCTAAAATGTCAGGGAAGGTACATAGGAGGACCAGAAGAATCTCTAATACAGAGGATGGTCACTCTTTTAGGTCATGGAATCCCAGAAGTGTCGAGTCAGAAGGAACAGCAAGGGTCATCTTGCCCTACCCTGCGAAATACAGGAATTGCTACTCCTGTTCTCCCTAATTTATTTGCTTCCACCAGCCTAGACCTGGTGTTGCTTATCTCTCCCCTCAGTAAACATCCTGCTCGATGAGACACAACACGGCTAGGATAGATGCAATTAACAGGTTATAGATTAGTTTTGTTAGTCAGAAGAATTTACTAACATGATGCTGAGATAATATGGCTGGAACAAAATTATATGATTAAAAAAATAGAAACACAAAACACATTTCATTTTTTCCCATCAGGACCCATTGCATGGAAACGTAACCCCAATATTAATATAGATTGATATCTACCTAGCTACTTATCTACACACAAACACATCTTACCCTATTATGAGTACTGAATGCCTCTTCTGCTTCTGTCTTAAAAGAAAATGTCACAAAAGCAAAACTATTTTTGTCTTATTCACGTCTTCTCTTTTGAGAGCAATCTTTAGAAATTATATTATATCTCCTCAAAGAAATATTTATTTTAAGACATGAAGCAGTTTGTGAGACAAAAGCTCAATTGTGCTTCATTTCTTTTAAAGGATAATCTAGCGTACATAAAACCACCTAAAACAAGCGTGTTAAAAGCAAGCTTTGCATCAGACATTCTGGACCAGGGTAAGATCTAACATTTGGAGCTTTTTTAAACAAGACTGAGAGATCAGGAGAAGAACACTAAAAACATAACTGGACACGGGTCAGGCAGGCAGCCAAATCCAACAATCCCACTCTCTTCTGGAATACAACAAGACTCTCCCAAACTAACAGATTGCCAATGGCAGAATGTCATATCCTGCCAAGGATCTGGGAGACACATTTCAGGAACTGTACAAGGACAGTGGTGGTAGGAGAGGCCAAATCCCGCAAAACATAGTGAACCTCCCCAAGTGGGCCCCTGTAACCAGGACAGAGATCGAGAGCCTGGTAGCTCAATTGAAACAGGGGGAAGCCCCAGGAGCAGATTTAATACCTGCAGAGCTCTTCTGTGGCTGCGGAGACCTGTAACTTGAAACTGCTGCCTCCCACATTGTTTTTGCTGCATTAGCAGCATGGAAGTGACCTCTCTAGGGCACAGACCTGGGCAGTGTGTAGGTAGGTCCTGGGCTGCCCTGATGACAGGACACCCCACTCAATAATAATAATAATAATAATTTATTATTTATACCCCGCCCATCTGGCTGGGTTTCCCCAGCCACTCTGGGCGGCTTACAACAGAAAAATGAAATAAAACAATTAAACATTAAAAGCCTCTCTAAACAGGGCTGCCTTCAGATGTCTTCTAAAAATCTGGTAGCTGTTTTTCTCTTTGACATCTGATGGGAGGGCGTTCCACAGGGCAGGCGCCACCACCGAGAAGGCTCTCTGCCTGGTTCCCTGCAACTTGGCTTCTCGCAACGAGGGAACTGTCAGAAGGCCCTCAGTACTGGACCTCAGTGTCTGGGCAGAACGATGGGGGTGGAGACGCTCCTTCAGGTGGAGACGCTCCTTTGGATTACGCTCACTGAGGTAGTCCAAAGGAAAGCAGAGCAATACACCAGCTTGGCTGCAGGAGTTGCTGGAAGACCCCATTACAGGCGCCATCCCACCACCTTAGGGACCACTCTGGATTTGTGTAGAGTTTAGTCCTTAGACTTTTCTTCTCCAGCAGGCATCTCCCAAGGCAGCAGGTTACATACACCAAAATTAATCATGGCTAAATGTTGGCCTCCCATCCATGGTGGCATTCTATCAGAGTTTGAAGCTGGTTGAACTCTGAGGAGAGAGTTGGGAGCACATGCTCCCACAGCCTGGTCCCAATCTCTTTATTGCACTTGAGCAATGACACCTGTGTTGACAGAGTGTTTATTAGTGCCATCTTCTGCCCCACCGGCAATCGTTCGTTATTACTTTAACTATAGTTGTTTTTGTATTATGGATTGCTGAAAATATACAAGATACAACATTCATGTGGCCTTCTCTACAGTTACTTTTTTTTTTTTTAGGTTTTAAAAACAAACTTTATTGAATCTTCCATTAAAAACATTACAAATACATAAAAAGAAAAAATATCTGTACAACAAATCCACACATATAAGATCACTTCCCAACTCCTGACGTACTGCTTGATTCTCATATTCCCCTTAATCTTGTGTTGTCATTTCATTACAAATATCATAAACATATTACTTTCTTCATATCTTATAGCTTCTTTAAAACAAATCCCTGTACTCCTCTAGCTAAGACAGACCCTTAATTCCGTTTTAACATTCTTTTTTTTAAAATATTCCTCTACATATTCCCATTTTTTTATCAATTTTTGCTTCGATGTATTTCTTATAGCGGCAGTCATTTTGTCCAAGTTCATAAATTCGACTAATCTTATCTGCCATTCTGTTATTCCAGGAATCTCTTCTTTTTTCCACTTCTGACCTATCAATAAACGTGCTGCCGCACACCCATAAAGGAAGATATCTCTTCTATCCTTAGGAAGATTATCCGGGAGAAAACTTAACAGAAAATATTCCGGTTTTTTCTTAAAGGTGACCTTAACTATCTTTTTTAATTCCTCATAAACCTCTCCCCAAAATTTTTTAATTTTAGTGCAACCCCACCAACAATGCATATAATCTCCTAACTCACCACCACATTTCCAACAATTTCCGTCGGTAGATTTATATATTTTAGCTATCTTATCCGGAGTAAGGTGCCAACGATATAGCATTTTCAGCATATTTTCTTTAATTCCTTCGCAGGCTGTAAATTTCATTGTTCTTTTCAATAATTGTTCCCACTGGGCTATATAAATTGGTTTGCCTAAATCTCGTGCCCACTTAATCATAACACATTTTGTCCCCTCATCTTTTAATTCCCATTCCAGGAGATATTTATAAACCTTGGAAATTTGTTTGACCTTATTATCAATTATTAACTCCTGTAATTTGGATTTTTCTTTGGCAAATCCTTTAGCTTTGTGTTCCCTAAATAAACTTTGGATTTGCATATACTGTAACCAGCTAGCACAATTAGATTTTAATTTCTCATATGACTTTAAATTTAATTGGTCTCCATCTTTTTCTATTAAATCTTGATAAGTTAGCCAATTCCCCTTTTTGTTTTTACCTCCCAGTGTTGTCATTTCTAATGGGGAAGCCCACCACGGGGTTTTAGGTTCTATCAAATCTCTGAATTCCAGCCAGTTTTTAAAAAGGGTTTTCTTTAACACATGATCCGAGAATTTTTTAAATTTGCTCTCCTCTCCCTGAACCAGGTAAGTGTGCCATCCAACCGTATTTCTAAATCCTTCCACTGTCAAAATCTCTTCATCTTCTAAAGTAAACCACTCCCTGAGCCAACAGAGGCAGGCCGATGCATGATACAATCTGAGGTCCGGGATCCCCCAGCCTCCTCTTTCTTTAATATCCGTAAGTAATTTAAATTGAATCCTCGCTTTTTTCCCCATCCAAATAAATTTACTTAATTCCTTTCTCCAATTATTAAAGATTTCTTTTTTATCTACTATAGGAAGCATCTGAAATAAAAATAGCATCCTTGGGAGTATTGCCATTTTAATTGCTGCAATTCTCCCTGAAAATGAAAGTTTCAATTCTCTCCATCTCTCAATATCTTTTTTGACCTCCTTCCAAACTCTCCCATAATTATTTTCAAATAAATTTATATTATTTACGCTAATTATAATACCCAAATATTTGACCTTCTTCACAATCTCCCACCCTATAACTTTTCCTAATTCTTCCAATTCATTTCCTTTTATATTTTTAACCATCACTTTAGTTTTTTTCTCATTAATCCTAAGCCCCGATATTTCCTCAAAATTTTTTAGAATTTCTCTCAGCTCTTTAACCGATTCTTCTGGGTCTTCTATCATTACCAACATATCGTCGGCGAAGGCACAAATCTTAAATTCCTTCCCTTTTACTTTGATTCCTTTGATTTCCTTGTCTTCCTTGATATCTATTAGCAAAAACTCAATTGATAGAACAAACAGCAATGGGGAAAGGGGACACCCCTGCCTTGTTCCTCTTCTTATCTCAAATTCCTTTAGCACTTCCCCATTTAGAATTAATTTTGCAGATTGACTTTTATATATCGAATTGATTCCCTCATAGAATTTCCCCCTTATGCCATATGAATCTAACGCTTTTCTCATAAAATTCCAAGATAAGGAATCAAAAGCTTTCTCGATATCAAGGAAGACAAGCCCTGCCCTTTTCCCCGGGGACCAGTCTAAATACTCTATTAGGTCCAAAAGAATTCTTATGTTTCTGGACATCGCTCTTCCTGGTAAAAAACCCTGTTGATTCTTATCTATAATCCTAATCAGAACCCTTTTCAATCTACTGGCCAGAATATCCGCAAAGATTTTATAATCTACATTAAGAAGGGAGATTGGTCTGAAATTTCCAGGTTGTCTGAATTCCTCATCATCTTTCGGGAGCAAGGTCACATATGCCTCCTGCCATGTCTTTGGCACCGATCCACCTTCCAGGATTCCATTCACCAGTTTTTGGTAAACCCCTCCTATTTCCTCTTTAAAAGTTTTATAATGCAGGCTTGATATGCCATCTGTCCCAGGGGACTTACCTAGTTTTGATTTTGTGATAGCCTCATAGATTTCCTGCAGCGTCACAGGGTTATTAAGTGTTTCTCTTTCTTCTTCCGTAATTAATTCTCTTCCTCTCTTCTCAAAATAGCTATTTAATTTCCCTTCATCTATCCTACCTTTGTCATATAATCTTTTATAATATTCAGTAAGGCATTTTTGGATATCCCCTAATTTTGTTAACTTTACTCCCTTATCCATAATTCCGCTAATCGTTCTTTCCTTTTGGATTTTTCTTAATTTCCAACCTAACAATTTCCCTGCCTTATCTCCCCATTCAAAATTTCTTTGTTTGGCCCACTTTATTTTATTTTCTATCTCTTGACCTATTAATACGGAAAGCTCCTTCTGTAAAATTTGAATTCTCATCCTCGCTTCCTCATTTTTTGGGTTGGACACTAATTTTTTCTCATTTTTGCCAATTTCCTTCTTTATTTCTTCTAAATTCCTTTCTCTTTCTCTTTTTATTCTGCTCTTTTGTTGAATATACAAACCCCTAACAAAGGCTTTGCCCGCGTCCCATACTGTTGTCGTATCTACCTCTTCTGATATATTATTTTGATAAAATTCTCTCAGCAATTCTTTCACTTTCTTTACAAATACCTCATCATTCAAGACTCTCTCATCCATTCTCCACCTTTTACATTTAATATTATTTTCCTTGATTTTGGTCATAATTGGATTGTGGTCCGTAATTGATTTAATCATTATTGCACTTTTATTTGCTTTCTGAATTAATCCAGGTGTTAGCCAAATCATATCGATTCTTGATGCTGATTTGTTAGCGTTGGAAAAATAAGTAAATTTCCTTTCTGCCGGGTTATCCCTCCTCCAAACATCTTCTAGCTCATAATTCTTGATCAGATTTGAAAAATTTTCTGGTAGTTTCCCTCTAACTTTTTTACCTTCCTTTTTCTTGCTTCTGTCTAATTCTGGTTGCATTACCCCGTTAAAATCGCCCAGTAAGATTATCTCTTCATCCGAAATGTATTCTCCCATCTTGTCTCCCAATTTTTTAAAAAAATCTTTTTTACACCCATTTGGTGCATAGATGTTAATCACTACTATCTTCCTTCCTGGTATAACTAGTCTCACTCCCACCATTCTGCCCTCTTCATCCTGAAATAGTTTTTCCGATTTGATATTTTGTTTAACATAGATTACTACCCCCTTTTTCTTCTTATTATTACAAGAAATAAATTCCATTCCTAATCTTTTATTAATTAATACTCTCTCATGTTTTTTAGAAATATGCGTTTCTTGAAGTGCAATAACATTCCAGTTATTCTTCTTTAATATACGCTCTATCTTATTTCGCTTACACTTATTATTTAATCCATTAATGTTCCAAGAAACAATATTAAAATCCATTACTTTATTTAATTTCACAAATAACTTTCAAAGATAAACTTCTACTGGGAACGCAAAAGGGTGGGAATTTCGCTTTCAGAACAGCTTTAAGACAAGAATATCAAATTTCAAGAGGGTAATTTTGATCCTAGGTAGCACACTGTTAATATTCTCAGGGTTATTATCTACTTGAATTAACAAAAGAAAGAAGAGGAGGATTCAACAGATCAAATTTATAATCAGCCACTCGGTCCTTCAAGTTCGTCTCCTCCTTCCTCCTCTTCCTTAAAAAGTTCTTTTCTATTTCTATTGCAAAATTTCTCCGCTTCACCCACCGATCTGAATGTTTTTTTCTTGCCTTTGAATACGAAGGTGAGACCCTCGGGATACTCCCAAGCAAACCAGATACCCTGCTTTGTGAGGGCCTCTGTCAAATTTTTGTACGCCTGTCTTTTCATCCTAAACCTTTTGGGCACCTCCTTAAATATGGCTATTGACCTCCCTTCAATGGTTAAATTTTCTTGCTTCTTCTTCTGGAAGATTTTATCCTTCAAAAAAACGGAGTTCAAAATTACCATACAATCTCCCGGCCCCTTGATGTTCTTTGCTCTATCAATTCTTATTCTATAATTTTTTTCAATGTCCATTGCTAAATCCTCTTCCTTCACTTGCAGCCACTCCGCCAATCCTTTTATTATTTTCTCTTCCACATGTTCGTTCGCAGTCTCGGGCACGCCCCTCATCCTTAAATGCAGTTCTTTCTGCTTCATTTCAAGCAGAGCAATTTGATCCGCTAAGTCCTCCTGCGTCTTATTCCTTTTTTGAGCTTCTGCTTCGTCTTTTTCTCTGGCTGCTTTCAACTCTTTATTGTCCATTGTTACTTTCTTCATAGCTTCTTCCTGTTTAGTCATTTTTACATTTAAGTCTTTCACAGCTTTATCAAGTTCTTTGTTTTTCCCATGCAATTCCTTCATCTGGGTAGCCAGGTCTGTAATCATTTTGGAGTTTCCCTCAATTTTCGATTGCAGGTTGTATTCTACAGCGTCTAATTTCTCGTTTAGAGACTTGTTCATTTCCGTTATAAGCTCCTTTATGTCAGTTAGAGCATCGTTGTCACTTGAATTAGCCATAGATTGTCTCCTTTGTTGGCTTCCCGCCGTCGCTGTAACTGCTCCTTGTTGTTCTTTATACTTTTTCAACGGCATGCTCTGCTACAATGTCTTTTTTCTTCCCCCCAAGTCTCTATCAGAATCTTCCCGTGTATTTTACCTTCCTAAGTTTGACAGAGACCTTTTTATTCTCTTTCTTGGGAGCTCCTTCCCCCACCTTTTAAGAAGTCATTCTTTTAGATCAGTCCACTTTTAGAACGGGAGTCTTTCAGCGTGCAGGGGGGGGGAGGGAAATCTCCTCAAAGACGGCTCTTTGTTCTTTTATGGCTGCTTGCCAGGGCGCTAGACTGTAGCACTCACTCCCACTCTCTTCCTTCTAAGCATGCCGTGCGAGCTGTCACGTCGCTTTCCCTTTCTTCTTCCCTCCTTCCCTCCGTCTTTACCCCCTCCTCCTCTTTTCTGCTTTAGAAAGGTCTCTTAGCAAACCCTGGCATTCATCCAGATCTCCATTTTGAAGCAAAGTTCTTAACTCCTTTATATGGGGATCGATCTTTTTAAATGTAGCTTTCTTCTCACTCTTCTAATATCCCCAACAAACAGTCCAGGGTCTGAATCACCAAGATTTTGTCAATATACCACAGGGCTATCTGGTCGCAAGTCTTTAGCGGTACGTTAAAAAAAGTTCCTTCGACTCTTCTCCCCCACCCGCGTCGTACGTAGTGCCCTCTTAAGATTTTACTCTCTCAACTCACGGGTCGGTGTTCCCTGTTTTCCTTCAGCCGAAGAGCTCTGGTGCTTGCTAGGTGGATCTTTGGGGCGCCGCGTCTGCAGTTACTCTGTAGCGGCCGCTGCTCTTGCCGCCGCCGCCGCCGCCGCCAATCTCGCGCCTGGCTCCTCTCCGCCGCTTTCACCGTTTTTGGGGGTGCCGCGGCAGAGTTCCGCCAATCCGCGCTGCTTTTGTTGCCTCAGCAGGGGCCCCGTACCTCTGCCTTTGTCGTCGGGGGGTTTCAGGCGCAGATCACCCCCGCCAGCTCCACTAACTGCAGTTTTTTGCTCCGCTGTTATCGGAGCTCCTTCACCCAGCTCCACTCGCTAGCGCACCTTCACCGGAAGTCTCGGCCTTCTCTACAGTTACAGAGGTGCGGGCACGCCTGCAGATCCCTTTGTCAGCTGGTTTAAAAGCAATGAGATGGTTTTTAGTTTAGCATAATAAGAGTCCTGCTGGATCAGATCAAAGACCCAGGTAGCCCAGCTTCCTGTTATCACAGCAGTCAGATAGATGCCTGTAGGAATCTCACAAGCAGAACCTGAGTTCAGCAGCACTCTCTACACTGGTGTTCAGATTCAGAGACATCCTGCCTCTGCAAGTAGAACAGGACAGCCATGGCTGGTATCTATTGATAGCTTTATGAATTTGCCCAATCCTCTAAAAGTCAATTTTGTTTTGCTGTAAGTCCTGCAATAGAGATGTTCCTATCGACAGCCGAACCTTTAAATGTTGTCCCCATAACTCTTCCCTTTTTAATCACTAGTGGATCTCTCAGTGGATAAATGAATCTGAAGTGGAATTAATTTGCTTGTAAATGTTGGCATTTTATAGGGGCATATATCTGACCGAGGATAGTTTGCCTTCTCTGTGTGCTATTTCCATTTTAAAAAATCTGTTTAGGAAGAGAGTTGACCACAAAGAAAAAAATCAAGCCTGAACTTTCAATTTCAGAAGGGGGAAAAAAAGCAGTTTGAGTATACTGGAGTCAAGATTTGAACTCCAAGTATCCTTCCACATGTTTAAATCAAATGTTTCTATTGCCTTTTTCATCCTTGCTCTCTCAGTAATGGCAGATGAGAACAGACAGCAGAATTTAGGCTATCACTTTCCAGTTAAATAAAAAAAATTCCTTCAGTAGCACCTTAAAGACCAACTAAGTTTTTATTTTGGTATGAGCTTTCGTGTGCATGCACACTTCTTCAGATACAGTGAAATGGAAGTTT
Organism: Zootoca vivipara; assembly: GCF_965207765.1. NCBI lineage: Eukaryota > Metazoa > Chordata > Lepidosauria > Squamata > Lacertidae > Zootoca > Zootoca vivipara. The sequence goes on along the minus strand of NC_142593.1, from coordinate 24,788,495 downwards.
CCAGGCACTTATGTAGAGAAGGGGTGGGGAGGGGTGGGGATGGGGAGGGGGGATCACTCAGAAGGGTGGTGGAAATGGGTGATTGACTGACTGATAGCTGTTGATGACCGGAAACGACTGCAAATGGTTTTGCATGAAAAAGCAAGGGTTGAGATGGCTGAAGATCGCTTATCATGTATAATGAGATAAGAATCCGATATCTCTGTTCAAACCAGGTCCCTCCATGGTTTTGAGCTTGGTGATAAGTTGCAATTCAGCAACTTCTCTTTCCAGTCTATTTCTGAAATTCTTTTGTAGTAAGACAGCTACTTTGAGATCTTGTATAGAATGTCCTGGGAGATTGAAGTGTTCTCCTACTGGTTTTTCTGTCTTCTGGTTCCTGATGTCAGATTTATGTCCATTTATCCTTTGGCGTAGGGTTTGGCCTGTTTGTCCAATATAGAGAGCTGAAGGGCACTGTTGGCATTTGATGGCATACACAATGTTAGAGGATGAGCAATTAAATAGTCCTGAGATGGTATGTTGGATGTTGTTGGGGCCAGTAATGGTGTTGTCTGGGTGTATGTGGCAGCAAAGTTGGCATCTGGGTTTATTGCAGGCTCTGGTACCAGTGTCCATGTTAAGTCTGGTGGTTGTATTATTGTGGGTGAGGAGTTGTTTAAGATTGGGTGACTGTCTGTAGGCAATGAAAGGTCTTCCTCCCAGAGCTTGAGAAAGGGAGCTGTCATTGTCCAGGAGAGGCTGTAGATCTCTGATGATGCGTTGTACTGTTTTAACTTGGGAGCTGTATGTGATGACTAGTGGTGTTCTGTTATTTTCTTGTTTGGGTCTGTCTTGCAGCAGGTTCTGTCTAGGTATCTGTCTGGCTCTGTTGATCTGTTGTTTAACTTCATCAGGTGGATATTTTAGTTCTAAAAAGGTTTGCTGTAGATCTCTTAGGTGAGATTCTCTGTCTGTAGCGTTGGAACAGATGCGGTTGTAACTTTCCAGTTAGTTAGAGGTGTAGTTGAAGCTGATGGAAGGCTTTTTGTGCTACTAAGAGACAGTAATGCATAGACAAGTAACCCCAAGCTACATACCTGCTCCTTCATAGGCAGCATAACCCCATCCAGAGCAGTCCACATCCCCTACAACCAGCCTTGGGAACCACCCACTAACAATGCCTCAGTCTTGTCGGGATTAAGCTTCAGTTTATTGGTTCTCATCCAGTCCATTGGTCTCATCCAGCAGGCTCTTATTATGTTCTTGTGTTCTCCTAGTGAAAACAGAATTCAGGAGGAGTAGAACTTAAATCAGAGACATTTCACAGTACAATACAGAAATGGAATAGAGGAAAGTGGCCCAACTATGGAATTCTTTTAAAATGGTTTTTTAAAAATGCTCTGGGCAAACTCAGAACAAACTGCTATGCAGTGGGTGTTTTGCTGGCCTTAGGGCTCTAGAAATACTCTATTAACTGTATCATTCTCTGGAGCCAGACTGGTTGAAAGCTGCACATAGTTTTACAGAGATTTTTTTTGCCAACAGCCATCAAAGCAGTGTCACAAGCTGATCAGTTGTTCTTAAAGACTTATCTCTTGAGCTCTGTGGCAATGTCTAGACAGGGAAACCGAAACTGAAAACTTCATTCAGTCATAAAGCTCACCTGGTAGACTTAGGTATAAGCTACTGGGTTTCACCCAGGGTGTCTTTTCTGTAAATGAAAAGTCATCCATTCATGGAAAGGCCTGCCATTCATCCTCCTTTTATAGGAATGGGGGGCTGTGTGATTTCATATACCTCTTTCCCCTGCAGCCCCCATTTTCACATCCACATTGTTCTGGAAGGTCCTTCAGTCCTGTTTATTGAAATATCTATAGATACCCTTTCATGCTGAGATAATACATTTTCTTGTGAAATGTGCCTTATAATTGAAGGTCTTAGATGATTTTGTTCAGAGGAATCAGTTATTTTTGAACATATATTTAGCATTTTAAAAACCATACCCAAAAGCTAACTGGAACTTTGGCCAAGACTAGGTGATTTTATCTCCTCTAGATTTAATCACTGCTTCAATCAAATAACCTTCATAAAATGCTTAACAGTTAGTAGAATAAATATTAAAACAACGTTCTTTATGGGGCTGAATTAATTTTTATTTGGTGCCCCTATAAACCTTATCTTGACATTGTGCCCAAAACATATGAGGTAAAATATCAATAAGATGCAATATAAATGAACAGTCCATTATGTTTTAATATCCTTTTAAAAGCGTAACGGCTTTAATGCTATTTTATCGGTCCTTGGGGACTGCTGACGCATAGACAAGCACATCTAATTCCTGATGTTGTTTAAAAACCAGTTTATGTGTTTCCATATCTCTTGTCATCTGGGGACCAAGGAGTACTGAAGTTTCAGTAAATTATTCATGTATTTTGCCCATCCTCTTTTTTATTGATTAATCCACTACTAAATTAAAGTCTAATTCGCAATCACTGTTAAGTTGAAGCACTCAGATGTAAGCCCTTTTCACCTCGTTGAATCCAAGGTTCTTGGTCTAAATCTCCACACACTCTTATGTGTACATGGAGCTCTTGCAAGAATGGGCTATATGAAATATGAAATGTCTCCTAAGACTATGGACCCTCAGTGTTCCAAACCACAAACATCCCACTCAGCATTCATCTCTAGAATGCCTTTTGCCAGGCAGGCCCATCTAGTCTTTAGTCATGTTTAGCACCAACATCAATTGGCATATTTTTGAATTATAGCGATATGAGCAGACAACTGCAACAATACAATATGAATGTGGTGGCTTGGTCATTTTTCTCTGGCTGCATAATTCAATGTCTTCTTTCACTGCTGAAACAGAAAAGGCAGCTTATCATAAATACTGACTGAACCTGCAGTTCTAGCAAGAAAGTGCTTTCTGGTTATTCTTCATCAGCAAGACATCTACAGACTCTGTTTTCCGCCATTACGGTGAGTTAGGATGTCGCTTCCAGAATTACGCAAAAATCCCTTTTCTTCATCATGTACCAAATGTGAATTTAAATGATAATGTTTTTGTTTGTTTGTATTCAGAGAGACAGACTCTAACAAAGCAATCTTAACTCTAGGAAGCCAGTATAATTTAGGCTGTCATAATTCACACCAGCATAAATTACCCTTTATTCATCCAGTGCTTTACCAGCTGCACTGGCTCCCAGTGGAGTACAGGATCAGATTTAAGGTGCTGGTTTTGACCTTTAAAGCTTTATTTCTCACTCTTATCTCACAGTTCCTTTTTACAAACATAAATAAGTTCACTTTGTAGGATTTATTTCAGTCCCGCAAGTGTCTTTAAACTTCTACAGTTCTTCTCCATATAGTCAATAAATTTACTCCATTCCCTCTGGAACTTTGTCTCTCCCTGGTTTCAGTTCCCGCAGGTCAACTTTGCCAGTTCTGCATAGACCATCATTTTCGTTTGCCACTCCTCAATCGGCGGTATCTCCTGTAATTTCCACTTTGGGGCTAATAGTTGTAGCAGTTGTAGCATACATAAACAGTCTCTGATCTCCCTTTGCTATTTCCTCTCCCATTAAACCCAGTAAAAAGCTTCGGGTTTTGGGGGGAAAGTGTACTTAAACATCTTTGTCAACTCATTGTATATCATTTCCCAAAATCCTTTTACTTTCTCGCATGTCCACCACATATGACAAAATTCACCATCTTGTATTTTTCTAAAAGAATCCTTTAAATTTTACACATGCAAACTCCAGGATCAGAGGAGGAAGCAGCTGAAAACTAGCAGTGATGAGTGAAAACAAAAGGGAACAAGAGGTATTATTCAATGTCCTCCTCCTCCTTCCTCTCTCCCTGAATACCACTTTTGTCTCAGACAATTTATTTTCCAAAAATGAAAATGATGCAGCCATATAGAAATTCAGGTTGTGCCTGACATGCAGTGGGCATTTATCGAAATGAATGAGTTGGTGATTTTTTAAGGCAGGATAGTCCTTTATGTACATATAGTCTGAAGATGTTAGTCACTTGTGAAAACATCCTTATTCAAGCATTTAGAGCATGGAAGACATGGTTAATTAAATCATTTTATGGAAAGCTTTTATTTGGTGCTTGGAATCCCTTAATATATGTCAAGCAATGCAATAATGAGAAAATAAACCTTCCCCTTGAGAGAGAAATCTCTTTCCAAATCTCCCCGCCGACCATTGTTCGGGAATGATTTGCACTGTTAAAATGAAGTTTTTGAGTTCTATCCCAGTACATTTCCATTGAGATTTTATATGTCACTGGTGCGGTCTGGGTTTGCTTCCACCCCTACCAGATATCATGTACTCTGTTGGGCAGAAAATTATTGTTAAATAGTCCACAATAGACAGACACGTTAACCAGAAAATGTACAGTCTCAAAGGCAGAAGAAGCACAGGATGCTGCAGAAAGAGAAGGAAAGGTTAGACAAAGCTATTATTTTTGGCATAAGATGCAGGAGGTTTTCACTCTTCTCTGTCCAGCGCATGTTTCCAATTTGTACATTGGGTAGAAAATCTATCAAAATAAATTGCAATAAATTCTGCTTATGTGGCTGATCCTCCTTTAGTAACACAAATGGTTATTATGCTGCTATAGCTTAAGCTACAGGACACCGGCATGGTTACAGCTTAATGGATTACAGTTGCAGAGGGGAGAGAGGTGTCACATGTGGGGTGCCCACCACAATTTTTCTGCCGACAGACCCACCAAATACTGGGAACCCCCAACTGAAGCAGTACCCACTTTCTATCGGATAACAGACCTTCCAAGTGTCCCTATTTTCCGTTTCTGATTTGATCCCAGAATGTCCCACTTTTCCTTAGATTTCTCTATTTTCATTGGAGAAATGTTGGAGGGCATGAAGGTACGCAAACACCGAGCCAGGGAGATAAGTAACTATACATCCTTTAGAAGACATCTGCACAGGGAAGTTTTTTTAAATGTTTAATTTTTTTTATGTTTTATATATGTTGGAAAGCCATCCAGAGTGGCTGGGGTAACCCAGTCAGATGGGCAGGGTGATGATGATGATGATGAAATAGGACGTCCCTATTTTATTGGAGAAATGTTGAAGGGTATGAGATAAGGCATCCACATGAGCCAGATTTTCTATTTCCCTGGTGCCTAGTGCAAAATAACTCAGACCTGCTCAGGTCCCAGGTCAATTATTTCCAATATTTAAGAGGAGGTTGAGTGTGTGTGCAGAGATAGAGAGAGGAAGGAAGGAAGGAAGGAAGGAAGGAAGGAAGGAAGGAAGGAAGGAAGGAAGGAAGGAAGGAAGGAAGGAGGAGAAGAAGAGTTTGGATTTGATATCCCGCTTTATCACTACCCGAAGGAGTCTCAAAGTGGCTAACAATCTCCTTTCCCCTCCTCCCCCACAACAGACACCCTGTGAGGTGGGTGGGGCTGAGAGACTTCAGAGAAGTGTGACTAGCCCAAGGTCACCCAACAGCTGCATGTGGAGGAGCGGAGACGCGAACCCGGTTCCCAAGTTTACAAGTCTACCACTCTTAACCACTACACCACACTGGCTCAGGAAGGAAGGAAGGAAGGAAGGAAGGAAGGAAGGAAGGAAGGAAGGAAGGAAGGAAGGAAGGAGATGCCTCAGAATGATGTCAAGTCAATGGTCCATCCATAACAATATTTTCTTATCTGTCTGGTTACGCTCTTCCAGAATCTCAAGTTGAACTGCTTATTGAAATCCTTTAAATAGAGATATCAGTAATTAGAACTGGTATTTTCTACAACGGGGTAGGCAACATGGTCATAGCTGCCAAGTTATCCCTTTTTTAAGGGATTTTCCCTTATGCTGAATAGGCTTCCTCGTGAGAAAAGGGAAAACTTGGCAGCTATGAACATGGTGCCTTCCATCAACTACATCCCCCATCAGCCCCAGGAGGCATGGCCTATGATAAGGGATTGTGGTCCTGAATATCCGCAGAGCACCAAAATGCTTACCCTGAACATGCACTCCGCCATCAAGCTGCAGTCATTATCGGGGATCAGCACAATACTCTTCCTCATGCAATACCCGTCTTTGCACAGCGGTGTTTGATCTCTGCTTAAGGCACAATCCCTTGCTATCGCCAGGCTCAGAGCCAGCCACTAGCACAATGGCATGGGCTTTGTTGTTGGCAGATGGATGCAGAGGGAGCCTGTGTAACTACAAGCAATATGCTTGTGGCCTCTCCCTAGTCAAGGTATTCAACAAGGTGTCAACCAGCATCAGAATCAAAGCCTGGCCAGAGCATGCTACCAAATGTAGACAGAACATCCTGACTGCAATTTAAACGTGGAGCAGAGAAATCACTCTGATAACTCATCCCTTGAATGTTAAATGGATGTGGTAATCACTTTGGAAAACAGATAATGACACAATGGGCACAGCATGTGAAAATAAAGGAATAATTGTGCCCCTAGGGCATTGAATGGGACTTAAAACATAACAATGTGTGCGCCTGGATTCTGAAGATATGATTAATATGTATCTCAGAAATAGCCCTGATTAAAAAGTAGTCTTTGTCACTGAAAATACATTTTGTGCGGAAGAGAAGGGTGAGCCAACAGTGCAATGCAGTTAAAGGAAGCTGCTCTTTTATTTCACAAAAACTATAATGTGGATTTGTAGAATATTAACTCATAAGTAGCTTTATCTGAATATGGCCAACAAGTCAGAGTACTTCACAAAAGCACAAGTCAATTGCAGAAGAACTGTCTTCTGTTATTTTTTGCAGTGACAGCAACCACTTCTCAGTCAAGGAAACAGCCACAGGCGACGTGTCAAATAGTCTCTCCAATTGTCTACACTCCGTATTATTCAAGAGATACTAGACCACTACCATCCCAAAGATGCCTCTGTTATCAGATCTAGACATTTTCAAACTCTGTTCTTCCTTTCAAACTACCATACAGAATAGGTTATGCTATCTAGTGATATACAAACATATCTGCTTTCCAGCAAAGGGAGTCCATGGCATACTGATCTGATCTTTGCTTTTCTTTGCTTTTCTTTTTAGCTTGCAGCAGATATAGATTTGTTTTCTCCTTTCTAGTCTCAAAAAGATAAATGGGCAAAAAAACAAAACAAAACTTCCAGCATCGGTTCACTGTTGTGTTGGGCTTGATAAATTTCCCAATAGGCTCTTTAATGCATTGTGCAAATTCTTTTAGCTTACAATGATCAGGTTTATCTTCATTGATATTTATTTTGATTTAACTACTGTATAACTAATGCTGTCCACATAGAATTTGTAATCACAGAATAACATGCAGTTGCTGGTTGAACCAACAACTATAGAAACTACTTACACAGAAAACAAACTCAGAATCTATTTCTTTCCATTAATTTCACCAATTAATAACAGCAACAACAACCCGGGACTGAATCCTTATGCCTGTGCTCATTTTCATTTCATTATAATGCTAGGAGAATGATAAATGATGCAGCCACTTGCTCACATTACGGTTTGGCCATTTTAAATTGTTTTAAGAATTATTCTGGAAGTGTTTGTCAGGGATATTATTGCTAGGATCTCTTACTCACAAGTAGGACCCTGGCAGAGACACATGCCCGACTGACATGTTCCCTCCCTCCTGGTCGATCGTTCAGGAGCTTCAAAAGCTTTCTCCAGCCCGAACATCACAGCAACGATGCCAACTGACATCAGCACACTTACGGATCCACAAAGTTTGCGCAGTTGCATAACAGAACTCAGCAACTCAGCATTTTGGCTAATCTATGTTTATTTACATATAAACATACACGGAGCACTGCAACATGGCTCCCTCTCTCTCTAGCATCAGACAGCAAAGAGAATGAACAAAGCACAATAGTCCCACTTCAGGAAACATAGTAACACAAATATCCTGTCTTCGTCACTTCCCACTCTGTGGAATGTAAAACATATACAGTCATATGATAGACAACAATCCCATGAATGCAAACACGGGGAATGAATCTCCAACAATTATATAGTAATTATTTTTCTAGAAAAAGAGGTGCCAGAACCCACAATGAAAACTCTCTTGTTTTCTTCTTATAGCAATGGCACCCATCTGAGACGTGGCAGAACTGAGTTCCATTGAGTTCTGGCTGAAACAAAAGCCCTGGATATGTGTTCTAAAGGTAACCCCAGCTAGTAATCTGGCTGCTGCATTATGTGAGATCCAGTGTTATTGAATCCCTACCATCTACCTGGTAGCCGAAGCCTCTTTTTCTGCCATAGAATAATAATCTTCTCAGGAAAGAACATGTGGCTAAGGAAGACTAAGGGTGTTCTTCTCTACTGTAGAACTGGGAAGATATCCCTGATCTACTTGGAAGCATCTGAAATAGTGAAGAGGAAAGCCACATGGCTCCCCAAGAGATGTGTCTATGTGTCTTATCTGCTGCACCTGTACTTTGGAGAATGACTACTTGAGCAGCTGTGTCATTGAACCAAAGTCCTCTGAACCAACAGCACCTAAGAGAACATCCAAATTGCTGTGGTGACTGATCTCTCTTAGCTTTATCCCATATGGTGGAGCACTTTGTAGGGGCCCTGCCAATGACTGGAATTTTCCTTGATATTTCCTGGTAGCCTGTGATAACAAGAATAGCTACAATATGTAGTTCATTCTAAAAGGCCTACAGTCTCCATGCCAGTTTTGTGGGTAGGGTCTGTAATGATGCTGCCAGAGGGTTTCATTTGTATGTCTTCTGATGTAAAGAATTGCTTTTATCTTGTCCGGGGCATGACCTGCACTGGTATCCTGGCTGCGGGCCCTTCCCTGGTATTCTAAAGGTGGCTTGTGGAACCTCTCCCCATTGCCACAGAAACATGATCAGTTCTTCAGCCTCACGTCCTCTGGACTTTGTAATTTGCCACAGCAGGTTCCGCCATTTCTCTGACTGAAACATTCCTCGGGCCCATCGCCCCTCACTCTCCATATTTTCACTACACAGTAGTGGAATAGGGTATGATCAGAGCGGAGGATGATCACTCTGCTATCCTGCACTCACTATGGGAAATTCCACATCTACCTGTGGGATACTTGTTCAGCATTCCAACTACTCCATCCCATGCCCCCACTTTCCTATCTCTCTCTCTCTCCCTTTCTCTCTCTCTCCCTCTCCCTCTCTCCATCTCTCCCCCCCCAACTGTAAACATGTTGGGCCAACATGAGCATACATAGTCTTCAATGTGCCCAGTCCCCACTGCATTAAAAGCATGGCTTTTTCCATTGATGCTTAAGGATAGCTTTCTCTCTTCCATCCTGGGAATATTTTAAAGTAGCTTATTGGTGTAAACCAGGAAATAAGGTATCCAGACAATGGGATGGTTTTCCCCCCTATCATCTTTATATCGAACAGTCTTGAAATATACTCAGAGTCGAGAGTGAATTTCACGCTCTTTATTCAGCTCGTAGTCATCAAGGAGGAGGAGAGAAGAAGAATGCCCTTTTCCCAAAACCATCTGCTTATATACATTATTTACACAATGGGCTTTGCGTGATTGGCTACTTCAGGGCTACACCTGTGGGCCAATCAGTTTGTGGATTGACTTCTGCCAGCAGCCTGATTGGCTGCTCCTGCAGGCCAATCAGGTTGCAGATTCACTTCCACCTGGAGTTGGATCGGGTGGCTCCTGCGGACCAATCAGACTGCTGATTCTGGATCCTATTGTTCTATGATTCAGCTCAGTACATAACATGTCTCTTCCTCCCTCTTTCCTTTTCAGACATTCCATTCCATAAGAACTTAAGAAGAGACTGCTGGATGAGGTCAATGACCCATCTAGTCTAGCATCTTGTTCTCACAGTGGCCAACCAGAAACACACAAGCAGGACCTGAGATAAACAAGAGTTCTCTCCCCATTTGCGATTCCCGGCAACTGGCATTCAGAGGCATGCTACATACAGTGGAGGTCGATTTCCCACCTGCTTGCCAATTTTCTCCTTTTCTGTCAGTCAACATTCCATGTCACTGGCTCTTTATGGAATTATTTTTAGGTTCCCCCCCGCTAAAAAGATGCTTTGTGGTTACCCCGAGTCTGTGATACCTATGGTACCATTTTGGTTGCACCATTGTAAATACAGTGAGACTTGAGTCAGATATAGTGGGAATGAAGATGACACAGAGCAATAACTTCATGGAATTGCTCGCAATATATTTGTAATACATTAAAGTTAACAGGCAGCTTCCTGCCAAGCATTTGGGGTCAAAAGCCTATTGTTAACATATACTTATTTGCATCTCTGCCCAGGCTGAGTTGTACACTCTCATTTGAATCATTTGGCATGCATCCTTTGAGACAGGAAGATGTGTTTAGCTTTTCTTGCAGAACAAATATTGTTGAAGCTTGCTCTGCAGTGGCGTACGGCTACTTTGTTATGCTTAATTCTCGTGATACAGATTACAGAGCTGCTTTGCCACTTCCTCTAATGAGAAAGAAAACTTTCCTCCTGTGTTAGGACAATAGGGGAGCTATTAAATGTGAAGGCAAGCTACATTTCCTGTGGCATAATTTTAATAATTAAAAAACAAATGCTGCTTCTATAACTCAGCTAATTTACTCTGGTTTACAGTTGCGCCGAAGATTTGCTAACAAAGAGTAAATAATTAACTAAAAATAAGAGTACATTGTCCCAATAATTGCATACACTGAAAAATGGTTTATGCTGCTGGGCTAATAGCATTTGTCCTCCTCCTCCTCCTCCTCCTCCTCCCTCCCTCCCTCCCTCCCCCCCCCTCTCTCTCTCTCTCTGTACTTGATTTGCAAGGAGGGGGAGTTTTCCTCCCTTAATAAAAAAAGAAGAGTTATTGTGGTATGATTTGGAGATACTTTCCTATTATAATTCAGAACTACTTATGCACAAGCCCCAATACACAACTGCCATCTACCTTGTATAGCCATATTCTTGGCGCATAAGGCAATATCCAATCAGGCACAGCATTACAATTTCCTGGAGACTTGTTATTCATATTTTACAGTTGAGGAGAAGCAACTGGCTCCATTAAGTTGAGCCAAGAATATTTCAAGGCAAGTTTTCTTAGGGCCCAGTCTATGCAGCAGCTGTGCAGGCTTCCACCCCTCTCAAGCACCACTGGAAAGCTTTCTAGGACACACATTTAGTTACTTCCTTGTTGATGAATTCATTGCCATCACTCACCTGATCTCCAGTAGTTGCGCTGCTTATTAGGAGGTAGGTAAAGGTAAAGGACCCCGGACAGTTAAGTCTAGTCAAAGGCGACTTTGGGGTGCAGCTCTCTTCTCGCTTTTCAGGTTGAGGGAGCTGGTGTTTGTCCACAGACAGCTTTCCAGGTCATGTGGCCAGCATGACCAAAACACTACTGGTGCAATGGGACACTGTGATGAGTGCCAGAGTACACGGAAATGCCATTTATAATAATAATAATAATAATAATAATAATAATAATAATAATAATAATTAATAATTAATAATAATAATTAATAATAATTTATTATTTATACCCCGCCCATCTGGCTGGGTTTCCCCAGCCACTCTGGGCGGCTTCCAACAGGAAAATAAAACACAGTAATCTATTAAACATTAAAAGCCTCCCTGAACAGGGCTGCCTTCAGATGTCTTCTAAAAGCCTGGTAGTTGTTTTCCTCCTTGACATCTGTTGGGAGGGCGTTCCACAGGGCAGGCGCCACCACCGAGAAGGCCCTCTGCCTAGTTCCCTGCAACTTGGCTTCTTGCAACGAGGGAACCGCCAGAAGGCCCTCGGTGCTGGACCTCAGTGTCCGGGCAGAATGATGGAGGTGGAGACGCTCCTTCAGGTATACTGGACCGAGGCCCTCCTACTACTAGGAGGTAGAAGGAACAAGAAAATTGGCAAGGTGCAAATGCACCACACCAACCTCACCACTCCCCCTCTACCTCTCAGTAAGTGGCAGCGATGTAATAAAGCAAAGGTCAGAAAAGGTGTGATATGTTAGGGATGGAGGAGAAATTCGCATTTCATTGTGAACTTACCTAATTCACACTTTCCAAGACAAGACTTGGATCAAAATGTGTCATCCTTCAAAATTCCCACATCTCCCAATTTTGTAACGCCATTCTCTAGCCATTTAATGAGTACAAAAATACCGTACATATACGAGTGTAAAGGGGGAATATAAATGCATATATTAATAAAAATGTGATACAGAAATGCATTACAGTGGTACCTCGACTTACAAATGCCTCAACTTCCAAAGGTTTCGACTTCTGAAGTCCACCAACCCAGAAGTATTTTCGCCGCGCACGCATGCACGAAGCGCAAGATGGACGCTTCAACTTCCGAAGTTTTCGACTTCTGAGGAGCGCCGCGGAATGGATCACCTTCGTACGTCAAGGAACCACTGTATATTGTGGGGAATTGCTTGCAAAATTGTATATGTTACTGAAAACTGTATGTATTACTCATAATTGTGTACAAAATGCACTTATTAGAGAAATTCTCACTAATGTACATCCTCACATATGTACATGAGGATTGTTATTTTTTAAAAAAAGAGAAGAAAAACACAGCTTGCTGCAGAAATATGAAGAACTTAATTCAAGATGGGTGTGTGTGAAAAACAGAGAAACAAAATGGAAAGATTCTTCCGTCCCACATCACCAACTGCTATTATATATATACCGGTATATATATATATATATATATATATATATATATATATATATATATCCCTGTACAATATCATAAATGCAGAGAGAGAGAGAGAAGAAAAGCATCTGCCAGCTAAAATATAAGACCATAAACCAGTGCAGCAGAGGAAAGCAACTAAAAAAAAAAGCCAAAGACCTGTTGAAAGAGGACAGTCTTTGCATCTCAGCAAAAGGTCATCAGAGACAGGGACAGGTGGGTCTTCTCAGAGGAGTTACATAGCCTATGTGAAGCCACTCAGATGTCCCTCTCCTGCTTCCTTTTCTTACGCTCTTCAGGAATATAATTTTATTTGTTTTATAAGATTTATGCCAACTCATAAGGAAAAACACCATGGTGGTGTACAATAAAATCATCAAACCACTGTAAGATTACAATATCGTAAAATATGGAACAAACGGCCAATACTGAATCAAATGCTAAAACAAAAACAAAAAACAAAAACCTTTGATGAAACAAAAACATTTTCATCAGGCGATGAAATATCAAAATTGTAGGTCCCTGTATGATCTCAGTAGGAACCAGTGTTCCAAAATACCGGTGCCACTGCGCTAAAAAGTCTTAGCTCACATAGAAACTATGAGGTATAACTGTAGGAGAGTCAGGAGGTCATCTTCAGTTGATCTCAATGATCCAGCTGAGGAACCTGGTTCTAAGCTATTAAGGGCTTTATACACTAATACCTTGACCTTAGCTCAGTAATATACTGGTGGTCAGTGCAGAACTTCCAGTGTGATATGCTGACATGATGCTGCTCTGCCCATATGATAATAGAATCATAGAGTTGGAAGTGACCTCAAAAGTCCTCTAGCCCTACTTCCAATTCAGGAAAATCTCTATTACAACATAAGACAGTGGGATACAGAGGAGAACCAAATATCTTAAGGCTTGGACTGGAGAAGACAATCTTCCAGGTAGCCTGGTTCTAAGCTCCCGTGATCATAAAAAACAGGTATAGGCAAACTTGGTCCTCCAGGTGTTTTGGGACTACAGCTCCCATCATCCCTGACCACTGGTCCTGTTAGCTAGGGATGATGGGAGTTGTAGTCCCAGAACATCTGGAGGGCCGAGTTTGCCTATGCCTGATATAAAGCTCACAATAGGCAGACCTTACTCTATTCAGTGTTAGGCAACGGACTGTTCATGTAGTCTCATGCATACAGTCTCACTGCATTGCCCAACCCTAAAAAAGAACAGAATACACAAAACTATGCTCATGTACCAGAGCCAAATTTCTCTGCTCTGGAGCCTCTAGATCAGGGCACCAATGTTAATTCAATGATGCTTTTCTGGGAAATATAAAAGAGGACTCATCATCTCTGACCCTGCATTAAACTCTGTCACTGTTGTTGTCATTTTACATGTTGTAAAAATTCTGTGTGATTGAATAAATTAGCAAAATGAATTGATGTGAAAACAATCACAGCTTGACAACATATTATTAACATCAGTCCCTTAGTGGCCCAAATCTTCTAAAAATGCTCATCTAATGTCAGTGGACTGTGTAAATCTCCTCTTCGAATGCAAAACTGAAAGATGGCATGTGGGTGCTTCTGTGAGATTGAAGAACTGAACAAAGAACACTGCGACATGGGTGGCCACCCACAAATGAATCTTAAACTGGCCATCCACAAATGAATCTTAAACTGCTTAATATAAATGACATGCTATTTGTGGTTTAGTAATTATCCAACTATGCCAAAAAAATATGTAAAGATTGACAGTTTTGGGATGGTTTTGCTTATTACTTGTAATCATCTTCCATAATGACTTGTGAAAATAATTGAAGAACAAAATGCAAAATATCATCTCCAAGTCTATTTGAAGGGGCTTGCAAGGATTTTTGATTTTGACCTCATACTCAGGAATAATATATGTTATTTAAAAAAGGAAATGAATGCATGCAATTGTATTTCCAACAAGGAGGTTCAACAGTAGGAACAGGAGAGGAATTCAGTTCAAATCAAATCAAAGTTTATTAAACGGTCACAGACCAAAACAACTCATACAGCTATTCAACAGGATAACACAGAAATTAGCAGAGGACAAATTTAATACAAATTTGGCCCTAACAACACTTTAAAATAAGGACGTGGCTAAAATTAGATGATCACATTCGCCTGTGTATTGACATTGGAAAACTCTTGTTTCCTGCATCTGATAGCAGAGAAACAGAATTTAAGGAATTCAGTTCAGTTCACATTTAAGGTGAACAAACCTAATCTGCATGTCCCCTCTCCCGGAAGAAAATACATTAACCAAGACACAGCTGTCCTTTAAAATTCACGATTTCCCAAATTTTGCAATGCAGTCTTTCAGCCACGAAATGTGTTTTCAAAATGCATATAGTAGGGTATGGTATGTATAAAAATGGATATATTAGTGGGAAAAACATATGTGGGGCACCATTTTGTGGTTTTCCAAAATGTCTTTGCAGGCATTCAAAAGCTTTTCAAAAAGCAAAGTGCTAAGTTGGAAGTCTGGATGATCTTCAGTCTTCCTGGCAAAACAAGTCTGGATGTTACAATGAATTGTTTCCCAATGGCAAGAGCTACCTTTGCATTAGGTGGTTGTGGTGCATGGAATCATTCTTGCTCAACTCGATGAGGGGAATAGTTCTTGAGATATTCAAAACCAAGGTCTATTTAGAAAGCACAAAGGTTTTTAGAAGTAATTTATGCCTAGTACATCAGGCTGCCATTTGAAAGGGGGAATTGTGCCCAACTCGTCTCTCTGGGAGTTCATGCTTCCTAGTTAAATAAAAGGAAAAGATCTATCAAAGCAGGGACATTCTGCACCCCACCAGGGCGCTGGAAGCTGCTGTAGTAAAAAGCAGAATAGAAAATGTTTGTTCAATTCAGAAAGATCTCATATACAGTTGTTGTTCTTTAAAAGGAGGGGGGAATTAAGCCACTCCTAAATTGGGAGCCTGAGGCCCTCTAGATCTTCTTGAACTACACTCATCCCTGACCATTGCACTAAGGCTGATGGGAGATTGAGTCCAGCCATTGCTGCCATCAATCATACAATGGCTATTTCACTTTGAAAATGTAAACCACATGTTTCCTTTCTCCCTTCTGCCCTCCCTTTCCTCAGCCCAGAAAGCTCTGTAAAAAAGTATCTCCAGGTCATTGGTACCATGTAATCTACCATCTTCCTGAAGTTTAGATATTTCCCTCCTTGTTCACTGGTTGTATCAGTTGGAAACTGTAGAGAGCCTTCCTCATTTCTTTGGCTTCCATGACAGCTGGATATTGTAGTAGCTTCCTCCACTGCTGCTGACAGATACTTGTTCATCCTTTTCTTGTAAATGTCTAGGGAAGAAGAACATTCCCCAGGCAGCCAATCCACAGCTTAACTGCTCTTCTAATTAGGGCAAATTTGTTTCTCTCGTGTTTAACCTAATTGGCTCATCCTGTGGTTTGAACCTATCATTAACAGGTTCACCCTCAATATGTAGGGTGAAACTGGTTTCCCATTTCTACCTTTTAATATCCATGGGGAGGGAGAGAACCAGTCATGACCCCCCCTCCCCACAACCTTGCTTTCTGCACTGCCACAAAATAAATCTTATTTCCCTCACACAGCTTGTTTTCTAGACTAGTCTGCATCCTTGTTGTAGCTCTGCTCTCCTCAGAATCCTTTCAAACGTGTTGACACCCCCCCCCCCGTCCTTCTCAATGTGTTTTGTAGGAAAGATATATATTTGAATGATGAGACGGGCATGCTGCATGTAAAGACCCCCTCCTCTGCCAAGGTGAGAAGGTGAGATACATTCTTTGAAGAATGAATTCATAACTCACACTGCATGTGCATCCATTAAAGGTGTGCTGAAAATCAGTCCGTGAGCCAGTGAGTCAAATGACAAGTGGCAGGTGCTGATATCTGGACCCAGCCCCAAATCCCCAAGAGCTATGCTCCTCATTTTAAATGAGTTGTGTATATGTGTGTGAGTGAGATTAATAATAATAAAAGCCTCTGAGAACTTTACAGCCTGAACCAAGATCAAAGAAACTCCTCAAAGCTGCTCTTCCTTCTTGAGCAAAAGTGATTGAAATTCCCAGCATCTAAGATCATTTTAACGAAGCAAGTCCCTTGCATAAAAATTGTTCACCCATTGGAGCAGGACAAGCAGATCTCGGCCTTTCAGCTCCAGGGAGAGCAGATTTTTCATGTCTATTGCAAGTGTTAACTGCACTACACGCTTAGATGGCTTCAGCTTTCAAGGCTCGCTCAACGAAGCGACCTTCAGAATTGTGGTTGAAAGCAAGGAAGTTGGGGGAATCTCAAAAAAAGCATGCTCTCCCATATCACAAAACAAGCCTGGATAGCTCAGTTGGTTAGAGCATAGTGCTGATATTATTATTTATTTATTTATTTATTTATTATTTATACCCCACCCATCTGGCTGGGTTTCCCCCGCCACTCTTGATAACGCCAAGGTTGCAAGTTCGATCCCTATATGGGGCAGCTGCATATTCCTGCATTGCAGGGTGTTGACTAGATGATCCTCAGCATCCTTTCCAACTCTACAATTCAATGATTCTACAATTCCCAGGGATCCATGGGGACAGATACAATTGTCAGAACAATTAGAAACCAAATCAGGTCATTGGTCCATCTAGCTCAGTAGTAATGTTTACACTGGCAGGCATTGAGCATCTCTGAAGGAGTTGTTCCTTGCCAACAAGGATTGAACCTGGGACTTTCTGTATACAAGACAAGACAGATGCTCTACCATTGAGCTATAGCCCTTCCCTGTTTGGATGTGAGTTTGATATAGCTACAATATCCATCACCCCATTGATCAGCAGGATTGATTTGCCTGCTCTAGCTGGCTAGCTGGGTGCTCCTTTCTTCCCTCCCTGCAAAGAGGTCAAGAGAAACCCACTGACTGAAGGATTCTGCTTACTGGGACTGGTAGTACTGCACAGTGAGGATTCTTGAGCTATATCAAAGGGGGAAAGGGAGAAGGGTCCTCACCACTCAAGCACATTTGGGGATCCAGGCTGATCTATACAACATGATGTGACATGGCCTGATTAATCACTAGTCCCTAAAGGAGGCTGAAGGAGAGCAGAGTCATGCCAACACAGAGGACAGCTCAAACGTCCTACTGGATTTAGTCACTGCATCTTACCTCCGTGTAAGTGGCCAACTGCATGTGGCACTATTGCCTTTGTCTCAAGCTGAGTTGCGAGCAAAATATGACTTGTTAATTAACAAATGACTCTGTTAATTAAAAGTTCCATTGTTCCATATTATGGCCAGGTGCAATGCCCCCTTGCCCTGATAATGCAGTGCAAGGACCCTGATCCATCTCATAGTCTAAGGGCTGAGATACCAATAACATATTTGATTACATTAGCTCTTGCCTTTTTCAGAATTACCACCTATTACTGTTCTAACCCATTTCAAAGAATCCTTAGCGTAAAAAAATTGTGTGGGATCAAATCCTTGATTTTAAATTTCCTTGATTCTAAATGGTAAGGAACACTAATGACTTTTTGTTCTCTAGATGTATAGAGTTAAAATAAAAATCACCTGGAACTCAAAGCTCTTGGCAATGCATTAAAAATAATATTCCTTTCATGCTTGAATTGACTTTTACTTGTCAGTCTTTAGCAGATGATAAAGCGAGTTGCATTTGGCAAAGGCAGGTAAATACATAGATGTAACTCATCTATATAAATGCTAGCAAGAACAAAATGCTAGCAAGCAAACACATGCATAAAGAGTGAACATGTCACTGACATTCATAAGCCTAGCAATCTGGGAATTAATTGCCGTCGTAAGAATTAATTGCCATCACTTACTTTGTGAAAAAGAAGAAATTTGACAGGGTGGTAGAGTTATTTTAAACAAAATTTTACTTTAAAAGTATGGTTTTAGGAACTAAAGTAAAGAGAGTGCACTATTCTTCATTGGAAAAGGTTTGTGGCTCAGTGGTAGAGACCATGTTTTGCATATGAAATGTACCGTGTTCAATCCTGGGCATCTCCAAGCAAGTTTGGGGAAGATTCCTGTCTGAAATCCTGGAGATCCACTGCCAGTCTGTATAGACAGTGCCAAGCACTTGGCTCTGGTAAGCACATGGAGTTTTGGATCAGTAGAAATACTAAGACATTGGGCTATTTTTAGAATCTTATGCCCTACACTCGCTGATTGGGAGTAAATCCGTTGAATTCAATTGTACTTCCAAGTAGATATGTACAGGATCAAGCTGACATTCTATTAAGTCCCCAAGTGATCCATGTTAGGATCAGATTCACACCTAGTTATCAAAACATAGTGAAGCATCCCAGAAATGGCTCCATTCAGTTGTTTTAGGCCAAAGTGAAGTTATGTTCATTTTAATCTAGACTTTCCCATTCAACGTTAACAGTCTCTCCATGTGTATTTTAACTGAAGATTGTACTCGTAGTGAATTTCGTGGCACAGATTAATTACCAATGGGACTGGGCTATTTGTGGGCAAACAGATTTTGACAGAGGAAGGTATTTCATTGATCTAGTAATGCAGGGAGAGGGTTAATTGAATATTATACTCAGTCTTGGTTACTGGAAGACAGATGTCTCAGCCGAGATTTACTTGAAGTGCTTGAAGTTCAAAGAGAATTACATTAGCGAATGGAAGTCAAGATAATGTGGAAATAGGTACCGTACCATTAATACCAATTATACCATTATTACCCTAGATTTAGGAAGCATTTGAAAAGAACCTGAGAGTCAGTAAGACTGGGAAATAAATTATTAAGAAGGATGCAATTATAGTGCCAGTCAATACTTTTTTCTTTTACTACAAAAGAGTGATGTGGATTTGGGGTTTTTTGTAACTTCAAAGGCCAATAGAATTTAAAGTTAAAAAGAGATTCCTAATAACTACATAGTACAAGTGCTCCCAGACAGGATCTTAAAGTCATAAACAGGTTGTTGAGACATTATATTTTAAAAAACAAATTGGCTTTTTCCCAGAAAGGGGGAATTCTAATTAAATTTGTTTGTGTGTGTGTGTTTTGCGGTATGGGCTGGCATTTTGATGTCACAATATCATCATGCAGATGCAGCAATCCAACAACGAATGCCCATTTGGAAACAGCCTAGAAGGCTGGTGTGGTAGAACATCCATTGTCTCTAACAGCAATGGAGGACATGGAGAGATGAACTTAGCCCATGCTAAGGCACGGGTGGGATAATGTTGATGCAAAAGCTAAAAGGCAAAAATAACATTCCCGTCAATGAGAATCTCAGAATCACTCTGTGATCCGTTATGAGAGAGACTCAGTCAATCATATTTCATTCTGAACCAAAACTTCACAGAACCTGGCACACTGCTTTTCTTACACCCAGAGCACCGGGATTCCAGGGGAAAACAGGTTAGTAATACAGATGTCTGTGTGCACTTTTATTTTTTTTATTTTTTTACATAATTCAGATGGCTTTCCAGACTACTGAGGTTTTCTCTTCTGCATGATATTTAATGTTCAGATGAGAGTCTTGAGTAGTCCAGGGAAAACACAGGAACTGTGTAACAAAAGTAAAATTTATTCAGGAAAATAATTTGGAGTTAAAAATGTACCCAGTGCGAGGGGAATCGAGGAAGTCTACAATGTTAATTAAAATGTTAGAATTGATATGTTTTTCTTTTTTATGTTTTTATGCTTTTTTTGTTTTTGTTTTTGTGAATTTTTGTAATTTGTAATGTTTGAAAATCAATCAATATTATTTGAAAAAAAACCATGTTTATGGAAGACAATCTTACTCGGCTATGAGTGATCGCCAAAGAAGAAGAAAGAAGAAGATGACTAACGTCTAGCACCAATAATTACCCATGGTGGTTAAATGGGATATCCATGGTTGAAGGCTTGATACCATGGGAAAGGGCCATAACTCATTTTGTAGAACATTTTTTTTAATAAATACTTTTTATTGGTTTTATAGGTTTTATAAACACATCTACATCACACCTCACACATAAAACAAAAATTAAAAGAAAATACAAAAAAGGCAAATGTCACAGTGGCCGGAGTGGACTACTTCAGAGTAACGACGCTACGCAGCTCTGCATTTTATTCTTTTATTGGTGCTGCGTATTTACAGTGCTCAAGTCATTGCTATTTACACGGAGCGATGTTGTCAGTCGGTTTCAGAACCTCCTAATGGCTTTTGGCGCGTCTTTCTCCAACACAAAAGCTTTGGCAGACCCATCCTCTTGCCCCTCCTCTTCCTGCGTAATTCTGGAGTTGGGGGGATGGGTCTTCCCCCCTTACTTGCCCCTTCCTGTCCCACCTGGGACCCTGGCTCCTCTACCTTGCCTGAGCCTCGGACACGACTTCCTGCTTCCCCACTGGAATCGGAACTCTCCCTGCTTTCCCCTTTGCTCGGGGACGGGCTTGAACTCAGGAGGGGAGGGACTTCGCGATATCCCCTGTCCCTCACATCCACCCCCCTCCCAAGCTCTCCTTCACCCCTCCCCAGGCCCCCCCCATGTGTCGGTGACGACTGGAAGCCTAAAAACTCGGTGCTCTCCGAGCCCGTTGGTGTGAACACCTCCCCCCAGTCCTGCGAGCCCCCCCCTTCCGCCTGGGAGGACGGGAATCCCAAAAAGTCCGTGGCGTCAGAGCTGGTGGGGGTAAAAATGTTTTGCCAATCTGCTCCTTCCTCTGACTGGGTGGATCTTGGCGACACCCATACCTCATCCTCTGGTTCCTCAAACTCCGCTTCCCAGCGCCATGGTGAGCTGTTCTCCCGTGCCTCCTCCTCCTCCCCCTCCCTTTCCATGTGCCAGGGCTTGGGTCTGTGGGGAAAGAGGGCGTGAAATTCTTCCACCAAGAATTCCTCCTGTATCTGAGTGGCGGGAACCCATTCATTCTGGGACGGTGGAGCATCCTCCCATGCCATGAGGTACTCCAGGCCCCCCACCCCCCACCTTGAATCCAGGATGGCCGTGGCCTCATTGAGTTGCTCCCTGCTTTCCCTCTCCCCCCCTCCCTCGGGGGTTTGTTCGCTGTCTCTGAGCCTGCTGCTTTCCCTGTACGGCGACAGCAGCGATCTATGAAACACTGGATGCACCCTCATGTCCTCTGGCAGTGCCAGCCTGTATGCCACCGGGTTGACCTGTTGCGTGACCGTGAAGGGGCCCAGCCATTTGGGTGCCAGCTTTTTGCACCTCCCTCTGGTGGGAAGGCCCTCCGAGGACAACCACACCTTGTCCCCCACCCTGATGACCTCCCCTTGTCGCCTGTGGCGATCTGCCCCCTTTTTGTACGCTTCCTTGGCCCTCTCCAAGTGTTCTCTGAGCTGCTGGTGCACCGTCTCCAGTTCCTCTGCCCAATCCTCAGCCTGTGGGCCCTCCTCCTCCTCCTCCCTCTCCCTCTCTGGGAAAGATCTGAGGTCGCGCCCGTAATTGGCCTTAAAGGGCGACACCCCTGTGGAGACGTGCACTGCATTGTTGTAGGCAAATTCTGCTAGTGGCAAGCGATC
This sequence comes from Zootoca vivipara, assembly GCF_965207765.1. Lineage (NCBI taxonomy): Eukaryota > Metazoa > Chordata > Lepidosauria > Squamata > Lacertidae > Zootoca > Zootoca vivipara. The sequence continues at coordinate 24,766,340 of NC_142593.1, read as the reverse complement.
CACCCAGTCCGTTTGCCGCTGGCTGACGTAGCATCTCAGGTACTGCTGCAGAATGGCGTTGACCCTCTCCGCTTGTCCGTTGGTCTGCGGGTGTCTAGCCGTCGACAAGCTGACCTCCACCTGCAGGAGGTTCATGAGCCGCCGCCAGAACCTGGAAACAAATTGGCGGCCACGATCCGAAATAACCCTTAAAGGTAATCCATGCAGTCTGAAAATGTGATCAACAAACAGTTTGGCTGTCTCTTCTGCCGAGACTGCCCTGGCACACGGTATAAAGTGACACATTTTGGACATGAGGTCCACCACCACCAACACTGCAGTCTTACCCCTGGACGAAGGCAGATCTGTGATGAAGTCCATGGACACCACTTCCCACGGCCTGTGTGGTGTGGCTAAGGGCTCCAGCAACCCTGGTGGCGCTGCTCTGACCACCTTCGCCCGCTGGCAGGTGGTACAGCCCCTTACATAGTCTCGAACATCTTCCCTCACCCCTGGCCACCAGAAGTGTCTCATGACTAGGTGAGTGGTCTTGTCCCTTCCAAAATGCCCCGCTGTAGGGTTGTCGTGCATCTGCTTGAGGACCGTACGTCGAAGCTGGGTGGTGGGTAGGTACAGCGCACCCTTGTAGAAAAGCAGCCCTCTGCGTTCTGCAAAGTCTTTTGCCTGCTCCCTCCCCCCTCTCAGTTCTCTGAAGATGCGGTTGGCAAATTCATCCGCTGCCGTCAGTGCTGTGAGTTCTGCCTCGCTCACCACTGCTGCTCCGCAGGACCATGCCGACGGGGGGAAAATGTGCCTTGGGGCTGGTGGCGCCTCCTCCTCCATGTACTCTGGCTTGCGGGAGAGGGCATCCGCCCTGACATTCTGCTCTCCTGGGATGTAGTGTATGGAGAAGTTGAAGTTCGAGAAGAACTCCGCCCACCGTATCTGCCGCTGGTTGAGCACCCTGGCAGTTCTCCAGAACTCCAGGTTCTTGTGGTCTGTGCACACCTGGATGGGGTGCTTGGCGCCCACCAGGAAGTGTCTCCAGTGCTGGAACGCCGCGTGGATCGCAAGAAGTTCCCGATCAAAAACTGTGTAGTTTCGCTCGGGCTGGGTCAACTTCCTGGAGAAGAAGGCACAGGGTCTCCACTCTCTGTTGGCGTCCAGTTGCAACAAAATGGCGCCCACAGCCTTATCAGAAGCATCTGTTTCAATGCGTAGGGGCGCGTCCTGAACCACGTGGAACAGGTTCTGGTCTGAGGCGAACACCCTCTTGAGGCTTTCGAACGCTGCTTGCGCCTCTGGTGTCCACCTGAACTTCTGCTTGCCTCTCAGGCAGTCAGTGATGGGAGCCGTAACTCGAGAGAAGTTCTTGATGAACTTCCTGTAGAAGTTGGCAAAGCCTAGTAGGCGTTGGGCATCTTTGCGCGTCCTGGGGCTGTGCCAGTCCAGGATGGTCTGCACCTTGTCCTTGTCCATTGCCAGCCCCTTGTCTGACAGCTTGTAGCCCAGGAAGTCCACCTCCTTGGTGTGAAACTTGCACTTCTCCAGCTTCACATACAGGTGGTTCTCCTTCAGGCGCTGTAACACCTCCCTGACGTCCTTCACGTGCTGCACTGGGTCGTTGGAGTAAATAAGGATGTCATCCAGAAAGACCAAGCATTTCCTGAAGAGTAGGGACCCCAGGACGTGGTGCATGAAGGCCTGGAAGCATGCTGAGCCCCCTTGCAACCCGAAGGGCATCACCAGATATTCAAAAGAGCCCAGAGGCGTGAACATCGTGGTTTTCCACTCATCGCCTTCCCGGATCCTGATCAAGTTGTACGCCCCCCTCAGGTCTAGCTTGGTGAAAATCTTGCCTCTGCGTGCCGCTGTCAGGAGATCATCCACTCTGGGCATGGGGAAAGCCACTGGCTCTGTCACCGAATTCAGCCGTCTAAAATCCACCACAAGACGGCGCTGTTGCGTGTCTTTCTTGTCCACCCAGAAGACCGGGCTGCCCCCTGCTGCCTTGCTTTCTCTGATGAACCCCCGCTTGAGGTTCTTGTCGATAAAAGCGCGCAGATCCTCCAGTTCCTGGTCTGACATGGCGTACAGCTTGGCTGGGGGTATAGTTGCCCCAGGCACCAGGTTGATCTGGCAGTCAAAAGGCCTGTGTGGGGGCAGGTGGTCGGACTCCGCTTCACTGAAGACCTCCTGCAGGTCCCAGTATGGTTTGGGTATCGCCTCACCCCCTTTGACGTGCATGGTGGCCACCGTGGCTATCGGAGGCCCCTCCCCTGGTTGGTGCTGCATGCAATGTTCCAGGCAAAAGTCCGATCCAAAAGTGATGCATCTCTGATGCCAACTTATGGAGGGGTCGTGGCGCGCCAGCCAGCTCATGCCCAAAACGATTGGGGGGTCTGAGATGGTGGCGACGTTGAATGCCAGTGTCTCTGAGTGCCTTCCAACCGTCATTCTCATGGGGGGGGTTTGATGAGTGATGGCCCCTCCCAGCAGCTCTCTGCCGTCAATGGTTGCCACGTGCAGAGGAAAATCCAGCTGCAGAAGCTGGATCTGGTGCTCTTCTGCAAAGTTTCTCGAGAAGAAGTTGGCTGAGGCACCACTGTCAATTAGGGCGAGGACCGTCAATGGATAGCCATTTGGGAGCGTGAGCGTCACTTCTAGAACCACTCCTGCTCTGGGAGGGGTGGGCTGGCTCTGCTCCTCTCTGTGCGGGTGGGTGGGCTGGGGCTGTTGTCTGCTGACTGTGCCTGGCTGCCGCCCCTTGTCTCCTGCAGCCAGGCTTTCCCGTTTCCCTGCTGTGGTGCTGCGTCAGTGGGGGAGGGCACAACCGTTCCCGCCTTTCCTTGCCACTCCCTGCGATGTGGGCAGTCTCTGACGAGATGCTGGGGGGAGTTGCAGAGAAAGCAATTCCCACCCCTTCCCTCCTTGCGTCTTGGCGCCGCTGGGGTTTGAAAAGCCCGCGCGCGCGCGCTATCAATCTGCATGGGTTCCTGGTCCTGACTGGCCCCAGGCGTGGCTTGAAAGGGTTGTTGAGGGAGTGGCTTCTCCTGCGACCGTGGGAACCAAGCCCGCTTTGCGCGCGTTGCTTGCTTGTCGCTCCATCTGGATTCCTGCCTCACCCCCACCGCCAGAGCCGCTTTGCTCAGTTGATCCATATTACTGGGCTTTGGACCTCTCGAGAGCTCATCCTTCACCTCCTCATGCAACCCCAAGTAAAACGCCGCTTGCATTGGGGCAGACTCCAGATCCCACCCCAATCTGTGCACCAGCATGGTGAATTTCGCCCAATACGCGCGAACTGTCATATTTCCTTGGCGTAAATTATGAAGTTCCTCCTTAGTCTGGTCCATATGACTATCGGACGAATACATCGTTTTCAAACCTTCTAGAAATAGTTTGACATTCTTCATGCAAGGATTCCTTGTTGCAATTAACGGTCTTAGCCACTCCCTGGCCGCCCCTGTAAGGTGCTCCACAATAAACGCTACTCTGTGCTCATCATCAGGGAACTCATCGTGGTGCAGCTCAAGAGCATACACAATCTCAGTCTCAAAGCCCTGAAACTCCTTCGGGTCTCCATTGAACTTGCTTACTAGGGTCCCGGCTCTCCTTCCTGGCAGCACTTGGACTTGGGGTGCCCCTCCCGCCTTGTTTTTCTCTGCATCCAGCTTGTTTTGGAGGTCTACCGCCACCGCCCTTAAATGCTGCTCTTTTTCCTGGAGCTCTCTCACCTGTTCCGCAAGTTGTAGCCGGTCGTCCTGGACCTTCTTAGTCTCCTCTTTAGCTGCCTTCAATTCCCCCTGCGCCTGCAGCGACAGCTGTTGCAGTTCTAGCTGGGCTTGCTCAGCGATCTGCCGCCACTTCTCCGCCTCTGACACGCTCATCCCGGCAACTCCCAAGTAGCCCAAAAATGATTAGGAGGTTGCTGTCACAGTGGCCGGAGTGGACTACTTCAGAGTAACGACGCTACGCAGCTCTGCATTTTATTCTTTTATTGGTGCTGCGTATTTACAGTGCTCAAGTCATTGCTATTTACACGGAGCGATGTTGTCAGTCGGTTTCAGAACCTCCTAATGGCTTTTGGCGCCTCTTTCTCCAACACAAAAGCTTTGGCAGACCCATCCTCTTGCCCCTCCTCTTCCTGCGTAATTCTGGAGTTGGGGGGATGGGTCTTCCCCCCTTACTTGCCCCTTCCTGTCCCACCTGGGACCCTGGCTCCTCTACCTTGCCTGAGCCTCGGACACGACTTCCTGCTTCCCCACTGGAATCGGAACTCTCCCTGCTTTCCCCTTTGCTCGGGGACGGGCTTGAACTCAGGAGGGGAGGGACTTCGCGATATCCCCTGTCCCTCACAGCAAATAACAAAAAAGAATACAATACAATACAATAAAAATAACAATACATTTAAACAAATATCAACTTAATTGAACTCTTACAGCCATTGTTTCTTGTGCTTCCCCACCTCCCTTCTGACTGATTTCCCTGTTCAAATCATCATTAGCAGTTTCTTATTCATTGCAAATATTAACCATCATATTACTATTCCCTCTCTATTTTGTCTCAGTCCTTTAAATTTAATTCATTAATCTTATTTTTTTCCTCCCATCTTATTCTTCCCTAATGCCTTAACATCTGGTTATTCCCATAGATACTCAGTCTTTTATCTTATAAAATATTTCCCTAAATATGATTTGAATTTCTTCCAATCTTCCTCCATCGTCTCATCTGCTTGGTCCCGGAGACTTCCTGTCAGCTCAGCGAGTTCCATAAAGTCCATCATCTTCATTTGCCATTCTTCTATAGTAGGCAATTCATTTTTCTTCCAGTATTTCGCAATTAAAATCCTTGCTGCCGTAGTGGCGTACATAAAAAAATTAACATCTTTTCTTGGGATTTCATCTATACCAACTATACCAAGTAAAAAGGCTTCTGGTTTTTTCAAAAAGGTATTCTTCAATACTTTTTTCAACTCATTGTAAATCATTTCCCAGAAGCCTTTTATCTTTGGGCAAGTTCACCACATGTGGTAGAAGGATCCTACCTCTTCTTTACATCTCCAGCACTTATTGTCACAGTTATGATACATTTTAGCTAATTTAACCGGTGTCAAATACAATCTATACATCATTTTCATTAAATTTTCCTTCAAAGCAGTGCATGCAGTGAATTTCATTCCCTTCTTCCACAACCTTTCCCAGTCCTTCATCGTAATATTATGTCCTATATCTTTAGCCCATTCAATCATAACCGACTTTGTTTGTTCATCCTTCAAATGCCACCATTTTGTAGAACATTTGATTTTCATACAGAAGGTTTCAGGTTCAACCCACAGCATCTTCAGGTAGGGCTAGGAGCAGCTGCTGTCTGACGTTTTGGAACTAGATGGTCCAATGGCAGCTTACTTTGTTTTGATGACTCACAGAGGGGGGAAAGCTGTTGCCTTCATCCCACCCTGTTGGAACCCAAAGACACCTGGCTGTTCACTGTGAAAATGGAAGCTAAGTTTGATCAACTATGGTCTGATCCAAAAGGGCTGAGCTAGATGGACCAATGGTCTGACTTGGCATAAGGCACCTTTCTAGGTTCCTAAATTCCTATTTTCTTATGCTCATTCAGCAGCCATCTATTCACAACCTCTTCCCCTTCATTAATACAATGCTAGGCAGTAACGGCAATGCCATTAAACCTGCATTAAAATTAAGTGAGCAGCAATAATGTCTATTGAAGTGCATTATGCAATTGCTTCTTGGTAAGCAAATGGAATTAGGTATGAGTCACTTAACTGAGACAAACACTTTGGTAAGTAGAACAGAAAACCTTTTCAAGGTTGCAAATAGATGTGGAGAAGTGCTGGGTATTTTGCACCCTGGAACGCTTTCTGGTTCATCTGATGCTTCTAGAGTGCAAATGTGCAATCTCAGTGATGACCTTTTTGAATTTCAAAAACACCCAAGAAGGCCTTGCTGAGTTCTGAAGCCCACCATAGTCCAGCAAACTTTAAATTTCAATCTGCAAGAGCTTTTAATGGCTCCCACCCACACGGCACATCTAAAGTAGAAATGAATTATACAAGAAGAGCATGGGCCTGGCCTTCAGCCTATATACGAGAAATGACGAGTCGACTTTCCTGCATCGTTTTACACTACAAAGAAAAACTATAAATTGATTTTGTTAAAAAATAAAAATCTATTCAGATCCTCAACTTTGCTGTCCATTTTCACCGACAATAATGCTGATCTTATGTGTAAACCCCTTATAACTTACTTGCTTGTTGCTGCTCGGCTAACCATTGGCCAGATATGAAGGGCTAACTAGGCCTTTTCCCTTGATGACTGGTTTAAGAAGATATCATTTGCTGCAATATCTGAAAAACTTACTCATTCTTTATTAGTTTACAGGGGTAAAGCCAAACCTGTGAACTATGTGGCTATAAGGCTGTGGTTCATGACATATGCCAAAAGACAAACTTATAGCTTTCTAGTTCCTGCAAAGTACATTTTTAGCTGCATCTGGTTGTATTCCAGGATTTCCATGGAATCATGATTTTTTAATTATTCATCTCATTGTTTTTATCTCTCTGCAATAACCATTTCTCTGCTCTGCATCACTTTTTTATTATTATTAAGTTGTGGGCTATATGATGTCAGACAAGCCATTATTAATTTATCTCTCTCTCAAACTTTTGTATTGTTATATATAACAAAAAGAAAAAGATAGAGATTACCATCAGGATTAATTTGATTTTATGCTGGTTTGTGTTTGTTGTTTCTGTACTTTATTTAAAAATCCAACCAATGAAACTGTTTACATCTAGTTGCGTGTTCAGACCCAGAGACTTCCCCCCTAAATAAAGACATATTTGACTCAAATTTTAGTTTGGTTTTTGGCAGAATTTAAACAACAACTTTATTGATTACAGAAAGTGAGTGGTTGCATAGGCTCTGGTTCGACTAGCTCCCTGCACCCTTGCAGGTGGCGCTGATCCAGGGCACCAGTATAGGTCAGCCAAGGGTGAACACCTGGGTAGGCGAAAAGCCGGGTACAGACTATGTTCACCCCCCCCCCAAATGCTCCCCTGGACTCAGGCATGGGCATAACCCCCTCTCGGGGGTTGACCAAACCAGTTGAGTCCCTGGATTCCTTTAACAGAATGCCCTTCACATAGGGATGGCGAGACCATTCTCCCATCCCTATCACCTGAACCAGTGCCTATCTGCAACCTTACAAGTTGTGACGATTTGCTACGTGGTAGGTGAAACCCAAATGGCAACAGCCAATCAGCCAAGTGGGGGAAATTCCTGCCGTGCCCCTGTCCCAACGACAGACGACACATGACGGCATAGCAAGGTCAAGCTCAACAAAGCCCTAAAAGTAGGGAGAGGTTGGCGGGTGTTCTGAATACACACATCGAAAGAGGAAGCTCTGGGTCACGTGCATGGGTATATATAGGTCCCTCGATCCGTTTGAACTGTGCCCCATTGGCCAGATTGAACCCAACATCGAGGGACCTACCAATCGGGTTCTGTGGCTGACCAATCTTACCCACCCACAACACAGGAGGTTAGTCTCCAGGTCTCACCGCAACACGTGCCCTCTTTTAGGGAGGACACGATTTAAAATGACACAAGCATCATTCTTCTGCGCTCAGCATCAAACTCATAATACAACCCTCCTAGCAATGCTACCTTGCCTGTTTTTTTGGGAGGGGGGAGTTGGATTGATTGGTGTCCTTTCTCTTCCTTTCATTCCCTTTTCCTTTGCTGAGTTTACATTTCTTGCAGCCTTATTTGTATTTATAGGCAGATATGACAGTATGTAGGCTAATGTAGTATACTAATAAAGCACATGGGGGGGAATACCCTTTAGATATTATTATTCTCTGTCCCTAAGAGTTAGGTAGGATCCAAGCCATTCATACAACCACTACAAGGAGGTACCCATTTATTTAGAACAGGAATTGCAAAGGTGGTATTCTGCCAGGAAAATTACTACCATTTATTTGGAAGCAACCAGCATTTAAATCAATGGGGCTTATTTCGAGGTAAGCAGAAGATGTGGAATGAAAAACCTGTGTCCCTTAATTGAATCCAATAATGTCCACCCTTGATTTCTTTTCCTTAGGAAAAATGGACAATTTTATCTCCAGGAAAAAGGAGGAGGCCCAAACACGCCTCTATGACTGGACAAGTAATGACCAGCCACAGTTATTATATTCTTGTAGACATTTGAGATTAAGTTAGGCCTATAGTTCTTCTGCACTTTAAAAGCTTTAGAAGGCTATTTCCATTCAGAACATAGGGCTCTGGTGAATTACACTTGCCTGAACAATTTATAAATAAAACCCTTGAAGAAATGAAGTTCCTGCTTGAAGCAATTCATCTTAGATGCCACAAAAGAATTATGAAGAGCAGCTGTTGCATGGCTATGCAGAGCAAAAGGCGGAGTGCATTTTTGCAGCGTGTGATTTTTCTTCCCATACAACCTTCACCTTGGCCTTCCTTTAATACATGAGCTGACTACTAATCCTCTAAAGGAATACCGTTTGGAAAAGAATAAATGAGAGCCAGTGTGGTGTAGTGGTTTGGGTGCTGGTCTGCAACCCGAGAGACCAGGGTTCAAATCTCCACCCAGCTGTGAAACCAGTCACCATCTCCCAGCCTAAGGTACCTCACAGAGTTGCTGTGATAATAATGTGATAATAATAATGTGAAGGGGGGGGAGTCAGGAACCCCCTCACAATGGCTATCCTGCCGACTCCATCCTGCTGATGGGGGGAGAGCCATATGAGCTCCTTGGTGGGAAGGTGGGATTTAAAAGCAAAATGAAAACAAAAACAAACAGGTCTGAACAACTTCTCTAGAACTCTGCCCATCTTAGACTATGGCATCTGCAGCGGTCCTTTTGCATCCTTGTTTGCCTGCTCCAGGAGTTATCACTGACCGGTTTGAACTTATTTGCTCCTGGCTCTGCTGGATCCTGATAAGATTATGAAAGGTGTCCCTGAAAGATACCCTAAATAAATTGGAGTCCTTGGAGAGTTGGGAAAATCAAATGAAAAGATTCCAAGAGCTCTAGCCAGGTAGTAGATTATTTTTTTAAAGTTGAGAATTATAAGACAAATTCCAGTAGCAATTCAGTTTTTAGAAGTCCAGGACAAGGCCCTGTTTCGGTTTATTCTTCATCAGCTGGAATGACAAAGAGTGTTACATTAAAAATGTGTCTTAGAGTATATTGTATTACATTCTGTCTCCTTTATATATACACTTATATACAGAAAATTCCAACAGACAGAGACAGCACATATTTTGTCACCTTTACATAGGAGGTATATAGAAAATTATATATAGACTTATAACAAAGGATGCTTACTTCTAGTTTCATAGTTTCAAGGTCAAAGCATACCATTCATGTTTTTCTAACTTACTCAATCTGTTTGCAGTATTTAAATAGAGAACTAGGTGTGGTCTACTATCTAATTAAAGGAACAGTACTACATTTGCAGAGACTGGCTATGGCTGCAACAATTTAAAGTTGCAGTGGCATAATTTAAATACAGGCTGTATAAGAACACAATATTGATTATAAGAATGCTGTAAAGTCAAGACTGTTATTCAAACCCCGCAGATGTAACGTGTTAAAAAGATGTATGAACTTGGATTCTTGTTGTATAATTTGGTTAAGAAGAAATCTAAGTGGGATTCAGGCAGGAGAGAGCATGTGATATGATCATCATCAAAATAATTTATATGCTAGCTTTTATTTCAGGAAGAAATCACAAACAAATAAAAGCCAGCAGCAGAATAACAAGGATGAAAACAATGATAAGAATGCAACTACCCATAATTAAAAATACATAGTAAAACAATTACATTAGAGGATCCATAATTAAACTATGTAATTAACAAGCCCATTAAAACAGCGTAACATTTAAAACAGCTCAAAGTAAATCGAAGCCGGACATCAGAGATATGCTTGTTGAAACAAAGGTGTCTTCAAGCGTTGGCAAGAGGCCAATTGTGATGGGGGTTCCAGTATATCAGCAGGTAGTGCATCCCATAACACTTCTGCCACCAGAAAAAGTCCACTTCTGCATTACAAGAGATCTACACACAAAGATAGGCTTTTTAGACTCTGTAATAATTGGGAGCACCAATGATGTGTTATTTATTGGCTTAGATTGTGTTTGTTTTAGGATGTGCCTGGTGTATTTGGTACGCATAGAGTTGTTTGCTATGCCTTATTAAAAGAATATTCTTTCTCAAATCCCATCAGTTGATTTATATAATAACTTCTCTATAGCTTTGGATTTACATAACAAACATCTGAGTGGCTCCTCGGTTTTTATTTATTTATTGTTTTGCTTGAGGCAGGAGCCAGAATCTCTCCAGTTGCATCTTTCTGTCAATGTTAAGACCCTTAAAGCAAAAAACTCTGAAGGAAATGCTGCGTCAGTGCAGTGCCTCTTAGGACTGCTAATAAGATGGAATGAATTGCTAGCATTAATTGTGCTTGCCAATTTAAAACAATGTATATTTTATAGCCTAGACAACTTTGTCAAGCAACACACCTGCTGAGCAGCCTGATCTTGCAAACATTTAGACAGGAGACCCATTGAGTTCTGTGGGGATTTACCCTGAAGTATGTGAGCATAAAATCTCAGCCTAAATCAGGCATAGGCAAACTTGGCCCTCCAGATGTTTTGGGACCACAATTCCCATCATCCCTGACCATTGATCCTGTTAGCTAGGGATGATGGGAGTTGTAGTTCCAAAACATCTGGAGGGCCGAGTTTGCCTATGCCTGGCCTAAATCAACAGTTATTGTTTGATTGCACTCAGCAATGCAGCAAGTGCTGTGGTGGAATGAGGTGGTGATGACGGTCTCATACCAGCAACTCCTTGGACATATGCTAAGCCGATGTGGAGAAGTAGCAGAACCAGGGATCCCCTTGGTCAAGCCACGGCAGGCCTTTGACTCTGCCTACTGCCCTGCACAATACCTGAGCCATGCTCTGCTGCCAGGTGGAACCTAGGTGCTAAGTGGGGCTGTGCTGGGTGCCAAGCCTGGGACAGTGAGCAGGGTCTGCTTGGGTGCAGCCCCCACCCCTACCCCCAAAATCCTGACCCACTCGGCACATTTCCTCACTTCAGCTACTGCAAGCTCTATGCTAACTGGTGCCTCCTACTAGGACCAGAACATCTAGAACAGGCATCTCCAAACTGCGGCCCTCCAGATGTTTTGGCGTACAACTCCCATGATCCCTAGCTAAGAGGACCAGTGGTCAGGGATTATGGGAATTGTAGTCCAAAACATCTGGAGGGCCAAAGTTTGGGGATGCCTGATCTAGAAGGTCTTTTCTGAACTAGCTGAAGTTTCTGAGGCGGCCTCAAAAGCAACACCACATACAATAGTAATCTAGTCTGGATGCCACATAGACGTGGATAACTGTGCCCAGGCAATCTCTGTCGAGCAAGGGCTGTCAAGTCGGCCAGAAGCTAGGACGACCCCCAGTCATACAATAGAAATGGTTCCAGCCTGTCTCTCCCATCAGCATGAAGCGTACAGCTCTAGGGAGTTCTGACAGCCTTCCCCGACGATTTATAATGTCTTGGAGACACTGAGCACATATTCAGAGTCCAGCAGAGATAAACGCAGTCAGAGCTAGGCTGAGGTTGTAAGCACTAAAGCTACTTTATTAAGCATAAGGCAGAACAAAATAAAACATGTCTCCTCTCTCTTGTCTTCCTTGGAGAGAAGTCAGAAGTGAAAGCAAAAACAAATGGAAACAGAGTACAGTAAACATCAGCTCCCGTGATTCCAACAGTCGGTGCTGGAATGCATAGCACAGGCATGTGTTGAACCAATCCTACACAATATCTGCACAGTGAGAGGAATAGAAATCCAACAAGGGCTGCAGCTGGCACATCTGCCTTACTTCGGGGAAAATGCTATGTGCTATAGAAGCCACTTGGGTTCTCAAGGACAGAAGCCATCAACACTTCCAAATTGCAGCCTGATTCTTTAGGAGGCTCCACAGCGAAGTCTAAACACCATCTTCCTCCCAGGTTACTACTCACTGGCTGTCAGGCTTCGGGAAATCAGCTTCCTCCCCCTGTGGCAGTAGATAAGACAATCAAAGAAAGGAAGGTCTTACCAGATAGAAACTTTAATAATCACAGCGAGAGAACAAAGAACACATCTCCTAGAAATGGCAGTGCTCCCAATTAAGGATCACACCCCCTTCTGTCCCTATTAATCTACGTCACTCCTATGATTTGTAATCTGAGCTTGTACCCTCTGTGTTTTCTGTTCTGACACTTTCTGAGCTCTCCTTGACCTTGGAATGCTGTCCAGAGACTGTGAATCTGTTAACCCTCTCTCTCCAAGTGTTTCTTCTCCTAGCTGTTCCCCATCCAGTATTTCCCAGCTTCTGCCTTCTGAACTATGTCCCTCTGCAAACCACTGTTCCAAATCTATACTGTCCTCCTGCTCCTGAATAGATTCAGGAGCTGATGCAGGGGGAGGGGGAGGATCCCACCATTCCTTCTCAGTGCAGCCCTCCTCAGCATGGTCTTTGACATCGGCAGGCCATCTGCTTTTCATGAAGAAGGTCCCAGGTAAAATCCCCAGCATCTCCAGGTAGGGCTAGAAACCTGATGGAGTTGCTGCCAGTCAATGTAAACAATACTGAGCTAGATGGACCAGTGGTATGATCCTAGATAAGGTACCTTCACATGTTCCTATGATACAAGAGACCTTTCTTAAATTCTCTTGGATCACAATCAATTTTTGACCTGGTTATATGCAGCAAGTCCAATTTATCAGCACTGACCATGTTAGACCTATCTTGGATGCCTGCGTTTATTGCACCCTAACGACATGGTTTCCTAATTTTTGTCTCCAACTGTGACTTCTGCTTAATAATTACAAAGCAAAAGCTAAAAAAAAATCAAAAGATTCCAGGGGTCTCTCACAACAGATCCAAAGCTGCTTACACTTTTTGGTAAACTCGCTTTGTTAGGTGATCGACTTTAGTAGCTACTTTAAACTCTAACATGTTATTTTCTCTTAAAAGACAAGATACATCTTTATGTCTTTAAAATAATAGGGGAGGCAAATGTCAATAGTTTGTTAAATGGAACATAGTGCATCTGTCTTTATTGGAAATGACAGCTTCAAGGCACACATTAAGCACTCCAGCAGGCCTGGTATTGACTTTTGGAGGGAGGGGAAAAACCTTACCACCCTCGCAATAAAGACAAAACATTCAGTTATATAGAAAACTTTCCAATTCGCTTTTGTTAAATCTGGGATAAATCAATACCTCTCACTTTGCTGAGCTTCAAAGTGTGGTCTGTGTAAGTCACACATGAAGGGAGCAGGAAAACTTTAGATCATTTCAGAATATGGCTTTGGCATGAATGTGAATGCTCAAGCGGTTACTGGAGTTCGCCTCAATAGACATATGCTTAGGAGGTGCTATGGCTCAGGAGGTGCTATGGTCTAGCAGATAGCTTATAGTGGCTAAGGAGAGAGATGTGCTTCTAAAGGTACCACTTTTGCAGCAGGCTTTTCAGCATGTGAAGGAAGAACGACACATTACATTACACACATGGCATTCTCATATCAGGAGGTCTCCATCTCCCTTGCGATATACAGGTACACCCACTCCATTTTGTGACATTATCATATATTTGGTGGCTGCTGGCAGAAAGGGGAATATGTGGACATTGATAATGTTATAACAAAGTACCCCTACCTGTTAGAAAAAGGGAGTGAGAAGCAGTCTCTAGTCTCACCATACTTATTCCTTGAGTAACTAAAACACAGACATTCTCCATCCAGCTCCTTTTGAAAAGAATGCTTTGCTTTATTCACCTTCTTCAGTATTTGTCCTGCCTGTTCTTTGGTGTTTTACATGGCTTATCAAAGGCCAGCCGTTCATTTTGAAAAGGCCTTTATTTAATGTTCGAGCATTTCCAATACTGTACTCTAAAGCAAATGCTATTGCTGGGTAAATCAAACATTTATTCCATCTCTTTAACCGAAATATCCAGAACTTGAGCAAATTAGGCTCTGGTTATTGCAGCAATTGCAGTCTCAAACACAGGCTGCCCTCTGGCACGTAGGAAAAGACATGTGAAACTGTGCTGTAGGCTTGGAATGGAGAGTCAAGTCAGAACAGCAAACAGAGGTTCCATAGGCCAGGGATGTAGAACCTTCCTCAGTCCAAGGGGTACATTTCTTTGGAAGAAATCTTCCAGAGGCTGCATGCCAGTGATGGGCTACACTGCAGCCAGATAAAAGTTAGAGGTTACATTTTTCAGATATATTTTATTAAATCTCCAGAAATTTCACATAAACATTCCAATACATAACAGATTTTTTTTCCCTTTTGTTTTGTTGTCTTCTATTCCATTTTCCACGGTGCTTTTTATTTCTCCCCCTTGCTGTACCCTATCATTCTCTTATACCATAACAATAATACAGTAATCTCTAATTCCTTCTGTTGCTCATAGTACAAAGCCTGCTGGTGAATTCATCATACTATAATATTTCTTTGAATAGTCCTAAAAAGGCTTTCATTCTTCTATAAAGCAATCATCATTAAGTTCTCTTATTTTAGCTGTTAACTTGCTGATTCAGCACAGTCCATCACCTTACTTATCCATTCTTCTTTGGTGGGAACTTCTTCATCTTTTCATTTTTGTGCATAAAGAATCCTAGCTGCTGTAGTTACATACATGAACAACTTAATCATCTTTTTTGGAACGTCTGTCCTTATAATCTAGGGAAGAAAAGCTGCAGGGTTTGTTTGTTTGTTTGTTTGTTTGTTTGTTACAATCACTTTAAACATCTTTTTTATCTCATCATATATCATTTCCCCAAATTCCCTCGCTTTCTTACAAGTCCACCACATATGAAGGGAAGAACCATCTACTTGTTTACACTTCCAGCAGTTATTAGGAACAAAAGTCAGAGGTTTCTATGTACCCCTCCTCTGTCCCCGTCCCCACCTTGAGTGCTGTCAAGCAAAGGTGCTAAAGGAATGTGTGGACCAAGGACCAAGCATGGTTTGACATGAGGAGTGGGCCTGGGAAGCAGGGCAAGGCCTGGGCAGAGTCCCAAAAGACAGAGAGGCCATCAATCCTGAGGTTCCCCACTCCTGCACTAGACAAATAGCTCGTTGCTAGATCAACCTCTGACAGGATTAGAGAACTTCAGTGCGAAATTGCAGTACTGAATGCTGATTATTATTATTTTGATTTATTACCAGCACTTCACCCTAAGGTCCCAGGGCTGGCCACGATGATTTTAAAATACAACATAAAAAACAGCTGAACACCAATATGAAACAAAACACCCTAAACAGAGAGTGCTCGATGTCAGGGGAAATAATCTTACATTAGCTTTCTCCTTAACTAACTAGTTTTTCCCATTGGGGAACACCCCTTTGCAATTCAGAATGGCAGCAGCAGCAGCAGCAGCAACAACAACAACAACAACAACAACAACAACAACAACAACAATTTGGCTGGGTTTCCCCAGCCATTCTGGGCAGCTTACAGCATATATAAAAATATAATAAAACATCAAACATTTAAAACTTCCTGATATAGGGCTGCCTTCAGATGTCTTCTAAAAGTTGTGCAGTGCTTTATCTCCTTGACATATATGAAGCGAGGGCATTTCTCAGAGAGGGCACCACTACTGAGAAGGCGCTCTGCCTGGCTCCCTGTAACTTTGCTTCTCACAGAGGCAATCAGCAGAAGACCTCCAGAGGAGGGCCTCAGTGTCTGGGGTAGGGATGATCCTTCAGGTATACTGAGCCAAGGCCATTTAGGGCTTTAAAGGTCAGCACCAACACTTGTCCAGGAGGAACTGTAGCACTTGGTGAACCATTTGTGCAGAGAACTTTTCACTTCTGCAATAGCTTGCAAGCCTGTTTTGGGGGGGGGGGGATATATTACCAACACCTGATTTGCGGAATAGTTGGAGAGACTTAATGCTGGAAAAAGGAAGAAGAATCCAGTACCCCCCGTGTGGATTTAAAAAAAAAACAGGTAGAAAATGTAATGAGGTTTCCATAGTATCTCCTGGAAATGTAGATTTCTGCAGAGTTCATGGACCCCACTGCATCTGCTAGAGACTTACATCAATACACTGCCCTGTCTTGCTGCCAGCATCACTAATGAGCCTGTGATGAAATGCATTTAAAACCCGCTTCAAAGCAAAAGGTCAGCTTTGCTGCACAATTGGAATTTAAAGAACCACTTCAGCAGGGTCAACATTAGCTACCTTTCCTGTAATGCTAAATCATTTTCAAATAGACTGTGTCTTGGACAACAAAAGAAGGCAACCAGATTTCATAACAATGGCGATTTCATTTTCGTTGATAGAGAAGGATCAAAAGAAGGCAGCTTCTTGGAGTTAAGGAGGTCTCCTAGAATGTGCCCTCTCTAAGTAATGTGGTTTAAAGCAGTAATAAGTTCACAAGCTACAAAGCAAATACTTCAGGTAGGTAGATCTCCTGCAATGTTGAGCCCCAGATAATAAGAAGTACAGAAGATCAGGGCAGTGCTAAGCATAATAATAGCTTTCAAGTATTGCGGAACATTTGTTCATGATGAAAGCATACATTAGGTATATCTACAAAACAGGCTCACTGGGATGTGTCAAGTCTCCTCATCATTTCTTATTTCATTGTGAGGACCAGACCATTTAGAGTTTGCTAATTTGCAAGCTTAATCTGGTTGGGGAAAGGTGAATGTTGGTGTTTTGCCAAGCACTGTGCCACAAGGGTCAGAGCAGACTGCTGAGATTGTAGTGGGGGGACTATGGGGAAGTTCTACAACCTGGTGCCACCCAGAAGGTTTGGACTACAACTTTCATCAGCCCAAGCAGGGATGGTGGGTGTAATAGCACAATAATAGCCAAAGGCATCAGGTTGGGGGAAGCTACCCTTGCCTCTAACTGGTCATATGATTACATTTACACACATACCATTGCTTAGAGCAGGCACGTCCAACAGGGAGATCGTGATCTACCGGTAGATCACTGGACGTCTGTGGTAGATCACTGGTAGATCACTGGCTCCCCTCAAAGAAGCTCAACAACTTTGACCTGAACCCCTAAAAAGGGGCTTTCCTCCCTAAAAAAAAGCTCAACAACCTGAACTCCCCAAAATGGGGTAGATCACATTCTCTTGGGAGTAGATCGCATTCTCTTGGGAGTTGGCCACCCATGGCTTAGAGGATTTTTTTTCTGGTGGCAAAATGTGTTCTTTTGGGTGGGTGAGCTTTGTTTTTTGTTTTTTTGTTTTTTGCTATTCAGTCATTTAATAATATGGCATGCAAATGATATAGATCTTCACTAATGGTATTCCTCATGACAACACTGTACAGCTCATGCATTAAGAGAGCCTTTTAAGATGGTTTGTCATTCTGAGCAGGTGTAGGCCTCAATCTCATGTGTTAAATGATATTGCATAGTTGCCCCAATGAAGACCAAAATAGCTCAGAGGAACAAAACAGCAGAGTCAATTCCACCAGAGCACTCTCTGTCATAACTACGTACTGGCTCGATGAGAGCCCACATGCATAGCAACAAAGAATGGAGGTATTTACAATTCCTGTGAAACCAGTTCCTAGTTGCAGGCACATTTAAGCATGGCAGTAGAGAAATGCAAACAGACATATAAGTTGTATCACCCAGCATGAAGAAAGAGACTCTGTGAATGCTCATGCACATAGCCTACCGAGCAAACGTAACACACTCATCAACTGCCAGAGCAAAGTCAGAAATTAATGACTCAAACAAATCAGTGCAGGCTAAACAAGTAGCAGAAAGAAAGTCTTAGGCAGGAGATAATGAAATAGTTGCCTCTGCCACTCACAATATCTAAAGAGAGCCCTTAAGCAAGGATCAGGAGTGTGTTGATATAGACTATTGAGTTTAACATCATCATTATTAATCTAAAGCCTTTAGATGCTGTATTATATATGTTTAAAAGGCACATAAGCCTGCCTGAAGGCCTCTAAAATGAAATAATTTGGCAAGAATGTGCCTGTATGGAAGACTTCATCAACTTCAGTTCAGTGCTTTAGTGAAAAAAGGACATGTTTAAAAACATGCCACAATGCAGTATGTTAGGGTAGCCAACATGATACCTCTAGATGTTACTGGATTTGTCATGACCCCATATCAAGAATTTTTGTAGGTAGAGTCTTCATCCACTGGCAGTCCCAATGGACATCCACTTCCTGACCCTCCTCTAACTCTGAGGATACCCATCTGCCTCCAGACTCTGAGTATTGGTCCACAGCCTCCTTGGAGAATCAGGAGAGTGCTAGGGTCTAGAAGCATCCAACAAAGGAAGACATTGGCCTTTGAACTGAACATATGCAGCATTCAGAGGATGGGCCTCTAGTCAATGAATGCCTAGCCCAGGCTATAAAAACCTGCCAATTGCCCCAGCGCATTGCTGAGACAGGTTGTATGTTCTCCGTCAGCTGTAGAATCACCAACTGTGGTTCACTGAAGCTCC
The DNA here is from genome assembly GCF_965207765.1 of Zootoca vivipara. Classification (NCBI taxonomy): domain Eukaryota; kingdom Metazoa; phylum Chordata; class Lepidosauria; order Squamata; family Lacertidae; genus Zootoca; species Zootoca vivipara. The sequence continues at coordinate 24,747,808 of NC_142593.1, read as the reverse complement.
TACCTAGGTCCCTCTCCAAGGTGCTGATCCAGCCTTGTAGTTTCCCAAGCCTCCTCCTTGCTCAGACCTTCCCCTGTCCACCATGGTGGACATCACCAAGGACAAGGACAGGACCACCGCAACATAATCCCTTACCATTGACAACGCTGGCTTGGGCTAATGTGAGTTTGTGTCCAAAAACAGTGGCAAGGCACTACTCTGCCCTGTGCTAATAGGGTACAATATGTGATTGTGAAAGAAGACTCCAAGAGCGAGTCTGCCACAGTCATCCTCTGCAATACAGATAGGCCAAAATAGGCCATGTGGATCATATTGTGCCCCAGCTACTGAACCCCATTAAGACAGGCACTATATGTCATTCATTCTTCTCTATATTGATCCAGAGCAGACCCCAACGTATAGTTAACAGAGTAAAAATATAAACATGATGCAGGGTTCCCAAAAAATTGACCAGAGGCAATCAACTTCATTAAGCAGAGCTTTTTTTTTCCTACTGAAGGCAAATGAGCATAACGGTCACAAATCCATATTCTTAAGGATTGGCACAGTCCACAAGGAATCCAGTTGCAGAAGACTGGCCACCGGGCATGCGTAGAAGCGACTTCCGGTGCCGCTCTGCCCGATTTCCAGTGCCCACACATGGGCAGAGTGGCACCCAAAATGGAGGCTCCCTGGCAGGTAGGAAATCTGGGGGATTTCCGGGATTTTTCTCCATTCAGGAGAACAGCGGGAAACAGATTAAAATCTGGGGGTTTCCCGCGAAAAACAGGAAACTTGGCAGCTAAGATTTATCCACATTTGGTTGTCTTGACTCTTCTTCCTGGTGTGTTGACAAAGAAGGCATGCCTTACTAGCTGTGTTGATAATCCTTCTTGAGAACATCTATACCAAGCTTTTCCTTGTAGCATCTGCTCATATTTCCTTACACATCATGATTTCTTCACCCAAAGTAAGAGTGGCAGACAGGATAGTTTTTCAGCTTAAAATCATGCCTAGCATTTTCATTTATGGTCTTCTTAGGCAGCTCAAATAGCTTTAATAACATTTACATTTAATAAACATTAGACGACAACTTTCAAAATAAAAAACCCCACATTCGTTTTTAAATTAACTTCATACCCTTACGCTAATAAAATTTAATTAGTCTAAAGCATTGCTAGCCCTTGAAGTACATTGCAAATTAAAATTTCATCAGGATCCTGCTTATATGCTTGAAGCTGCTAGAAATAGGAATTTTAGTAATTACATTAAGATCCATATGTCAAATGTTGATATCAGTGTTTCACTACTTGCATATTTACCTGAGGCACCTTTCCGATAAGTAACTCTTACAACAGTTCATAATAATTTGGGTAGCACTTTAAAAAGTGATTCTGCTTCCCAAAATGACTGTGCAAAAGTTCCTGGAGCCAATTTCCCTATTCCCTGTGTGGAGACTTTGTACCTTCCAGACTAGATTAGAGCTATTTGGTGTTCAGGGCTGTAGGAAATATGGAGGCTCCAAGGGGACTAATTTAAATGCTAGTGCTCATTACACACATACATTTAGTATGTTGTAAGTCGTTGAGGGATTGTGGAACAATGTATTCATCTGATTTGATTACTGCATTTCTATCCCACCTTTTTCTCACACGTCTCATAAAGGCACCATCATTTTGCCCAGTCTTTCCATCAACCATAAGATAGATAATCATAGGATTGCAGAGTTATAGAGTTGGAAGTGACCCCAAGGATCATAGCCCATCCCCCTGTAATTACTGAATCTCTATTTTTTGTATATAAAATCTTTAACTTTTGTCCTTTTGTTGAATCCCTTTTTTATGATACTGTTCCATTATTTTTATGGTTTTTTATGTTGCATTTTTGTATATTGCTTTGAGATGTTTTACTATTAAGCAGTTCAGAAATGCTTTTAAATAATATAACCACCATTGAACTCTCTCATTTACCTCTTCAACATTTAGACAAATCTTTTGCATGGCTAGCTAGTTTTTGAAGCAGCTCAGCACTTTGGATCCAACTCAATTTTCAATGTCTCCAGTACTGACTTGTTCTGGGTTTGTTCTTTTGCCAAACTATCTCTGCCCTCCTTCCCAGAAAAAGTTTTCCTTAGTTATGACTGACACTTCTCAACTGTAGTTATAAAAAAAAGTTTCAGGAAAGGGCAGGAAGGATCTCTTCATGCAACATTTTTGGCTCCAGGGATTATGACACCTTGGCTCTTGCATACAGGGGGGCAGGTCAAGTATTAAACAGCAGCATCTGAAATGGGGTCACTATCTGCTATCATCATAATGGGCATGCAATAAGGTCAGGATCTTCTCACCATCTGCTGCCTTGATGCAAGGATTCTGATAGGAACAGGCTATTAGAATATGGCAGCAGCTAAATATTTCCCAGCAAGTCCTCAAACACAAAAGAACTGTTTCCTAGTGATATGAAAGATAGTATATTTGTTGTTCCCTCCAACAAAAGACTTAATGAATCCATTCTTAGAAAACAGACTAAAGCAGTACTGAAAATAATTGTTTGTGTTTGGGTTTATGTTCAATTTTCATACTGTTTTGCATTCAAACAACGTAATCAGGAAAACTCAAATGGATACTATTGACTATTCAGCTGCCTGGAACATATACTTTTATGCAGTCATAATGATGCTCAAAGGTGTATATTTACATTTTAAAATTTGGTTTTAGTATTGTAATTTTAATTTTTTTAATCAGTAGCTTGGAGTCTGTAATTATCATCATCACCACTGTGACTAAAACCATTCTTCCTCAGAATCTGACCTTTCTGTATAAAGTTGTACTTCATTATTGCCTAGTGGCTAAAATATAGATCTTTCTTATTTTCCATACTTCAGACAGTAATATAATGGAATTTTTAAGAAAGAGAGACAGGTCTCTAGAGGTTTCTTTCTACATTTCATATTGCTTTGACGTAATTACAGCATGTTCTTAGGCCAGTACTTTAATTCTATCGAGATATAATCATAGCTATCTTCTGATCAGAGTAGAAAACATATTTTATCTTGTTCATAAGTGTGCTCTGGGCCTGAGCACCCTCTATCACACACACTGCAAAACATATCTAACTTTAGAACCCTATGGTGGTATAGTATGCAATTATGTTCGACTCAAAGTAGACAAATTGAATGGACGTGTTTAAGTTAGGTCCATTGATTTCAATAGGTCTATGCTGAGTAAAATTTAGTTGATTCCACTCATGATTGCAAATCATTGTATCCAATTCTCATCCTACTCTGAGTAGACTTATTGGGTGAAATTCAACATTGCACTCTTCCAGTCATTCCACCATACCCTCCAACATTTCTCTGATGAAAATAGGGATGTTCCATTCCATAATGATAATTTTACTATTTATACCCCACACATCTTACTGGGTTGTCCCAGCACTCTGGGGAACTTCCAACACACACACACACACACACACACACAGATTATATATATATATATATATATATATATATATATATATATATGTGTGTGTGTGTGTGTGTGTGTGTGTGTGTGTGTGTGTGTGTTGGAAGTGTGTGTTTAATTAAAAAAAAACACTTCCCTATACAGGATTACCTTCAGAGGGCTCAGAGGTTGAATACCTCCATACCCTGCAACATTTCTCTGATGAAAATAGGGCCATCCTAAGGAAAAGCAGAACATCCCGGGATCAAATCAGAAACCGGGGTGGCTTCTCTAAAGCAGGGATGTTCCTGGAAAATAGGGACATTAGGAGGGTCTGTTCCACCTGAATGAGGATTTCTGCTTTCCTCTCTCTCCCCCATCCTGCCCTGGTGCAGTGGAAAAGAATGATTATTTTGTTTGTCTTGAATGAAAATGATTTGGTGGGCAACATCTGCATTGCTACCTGCTGACTAAACTCCCACCCCCTCTAATCCCACATTTCCTGCAAAACATGAGCATTTGCAATCAAAATGTCAGAGATCAAAATGTTCAGTGAGAGTAAACATGCCCCTCATGTTTTAGGGCTGACCTGAATGCTTAGAAGTTCATGCCCAGATTTTCTGTCTTCCTGATCTGCCTGCCTGTCATTTGCATCTTTCGTTTCCTTTGGATAAGACATCCTTCTCTGTTGATGCAAAGCTGTCACAACATTCACGTACAATCTTTGCAGGATTTAAATTCAGCTTGTAAGAAGCAAATCCGAGGACGCAGAGTTTTTCGTAGCTTTCTGTTGGCAAGATGTAAATGACTTTTCGTGCTATGATAATACTGCTTGGCACAAGAACATACAGAGCATTTCAATGCAACATGACTTTGCAACCACATAACCAAGATAATAACATGCTTCTCCTCCACTCCTCCCCTGTCTTTTGGCGTCAAAGATGCCTAGGAGCTGGTGGGTGCTTGAGTTCATTACTACATGAATTGACTCAAATAGTGGAACTAATTTGGAAGCCTATGACAGCTCGGGATCTCCTTGCCAATTGTTCATAGGTTATGCTTTATTGGCACTATAAATATTCAGGCCAGATGCTTACTGCATCGTAGAATTCAAATCATTCAAATTTATCATTAAATAAACCCCAAACTCTTCATGGTGTGTCAATTAAGTGCTTTTCTCAAGCACCATAAAAAGATGGATTTTTTTTTTTAAGGACCAGAAGCTGTTGACTTGGCTTTGATAATGTGGGCTAAATGGTAGCATTGGGCCTCTCACAGAACAACAAGGTGAATCTGGGTGATTTGGGTCATATTCTCATATTTATAATGTTACGAGAAGTGCTAATTTTCTAGAAAAAGAGGGGCCAGAACTCACCATGAATGCCTCCCTTGTTCTCTTGTAATGGCAATGGTTCCCACCTGAGAGGTGTCAGAACTGAGTTCCGGTGAGTTTTGGCTGGAAAAAAAAAACCTGGTTATGAGTTTGTGGGTGCAAGACGCCTATAATCCTAGCAAGCATTAAAAATTAATTAAGCCAGGCTAGCTTCCTAAAGCGGCGGTGCGAATCCCTGTGATGGGGTGAGCTCCCGTTGTTCGATCCCTGCTCCTGCCAACCTAGCAGTTCGAAAGCATGTCAAAGTGCAAGTAGATAAATAGGTACCGCTCCGGCAGGAAGGTAAACAGCGTTTCCGTGCACTGCTCTGGTTCACCAGAAGTGGCTTAGTCATGCTGGCCACATGACCCGGAAGCTGTATGCCGGCTCCCTCAGTCAGTAAAGTGAGATGAGTGCAGCAACCCCAGAGTTGTCCACGACTGGACCTAATGGTCAGGGATCCCTTTACCTTTACCTAGCTTCCTAAAGAGGCAACCACCTGGGGGATGGGTCATTAAGAGAACAAAGGAAGTGGGAATCTGTACCCAAAGGGGGGTCTCCTGAACAGAGTTTGGAATATGGGTAACTTATGCCAGCGTAAATTATGATGGCTTGTTCATTTGTGTGAATGAGGCTCCATGGTCTCACTCCTTCTGATAGCCATTTACCCATGGAACTTCTGAAGGGATATGGAGTTAAATGTTTCCCTGTCTTCTAAAAATGACCAGGAGTAGTAGGGTGGGGAAAGAGATCGTGGTGGTTTCTTCTAATAGATTTTTCTAAGGAGGATAGAAAAGCAGCTCAATCAACACGATGAGACTGTATCCTCATCGTGGGTTAGTGTGGGTTAGTGTTCAAATAATTCTGTGGAAGAGAATGGCCTTTTACCCTTTCCCAGGTGGGTGATAGTTGCGACCCCCTCTTGCTCCCATTGGCGGTCAGAGCTCATGTTGCCGGCTGGCTCTGGGAATTTCCCTGGCTGGCTGGTCTGCTGGGCATGATTATCGGCAAGACCTGAAGTTCAAATGGGCCAATCAGAGGCCCTTATGGCTGGTCAGTGCCTTGCTGGTTGGCCAGGCATGGTCTGCTTTCATGGCCTGCCAGCAATGCATTTAAAGCCGGTTGCACTCGGTGGCCAAGAATATACCAAGCTGAGTTATTCTTGCCCAGCTGCCACTAGCACCAGTAAACAGATATATGGCAAGAATGATGAGCTAGAGCTAAAATGGAGACACCTACAATGAATTACACACATAGTTAACTAGGTTGACTTCCTTCACGCCAACACTGGGTGCTGCAAGAAGCTTGTTACCCGCTTTATTCGCAATGAGCAATGTGAAAGGCAGAAATTGTAGGCACATGAAGAGAGGGGCACAGAATGGAGGATTGAGGATTGCAGGGAACTGGAGGAGGCAGGGAAGCCCCATTGCACAAATGAAGCCTGCTCTCTGGCCTCTGGATCCTGCCCATTGTAAAAAGTTGCATTTGATTACATAGCTTTATGTGGGAATTCTCAATAAATAAGTTTAATTAAGTTCATATGGGAAGTCAGTTAACATTAAAGAGCAACATTTGTAACCTTAAAATATTCAACATAAAACTTTAATGGACTAATTAAATATTTGGATGCAGCTACAATCATGCACTACAAATGTATAATTATTTGTTGGGGAGGGAATTAACGCAATTAAAATAAAGGTCAAATGCAATGTACTTTTTCTACAAATAACATATTATTAAGTGGCACTGTAAAGATGTGTATTTTAAATACCTTAATTAATAAAGGAAGTGCTACAGAAAGGCTGGCGGAGAAGGAGTGAACTTGCAACTTTTGGCAGTCAGAGGAAGGGCTTAAAATTCTGTGTAGCAGCAAAATCTCTAGAAGATGCGGGGACTCAGAAGTCATTCAAATAAATGCATATGAACATAATTTCTGTCGGAGTTCCTTAACTGTATTGATATAAAAAGAGAAAGCTTCTAAAACTTGGATGTTGTAGAATTTATTGCTTTGGTAGGTGGAATTGCACTTAACAGGCTGTTTTCTTTTCCAACAATATCATTTCATGAACACAGCCATTGTAATAAAGAAGACCTGTGTAAGTCCTTGTGAAGTTAGGCTGACACTCTTCTTCTTAAACAAACTAGCCAGATGTGACCTATATTGTATAATGATGCAGTGTAAGATCATCTGGGAACCATATGTAGAGGTCTTTGGAGAAACAGGAAAGTATCTTTGAGAAGCAATTATTAATTAACATTATGAATTTAAAAAGAAGCCATATGTGTGTTGGTCCTTAAGGGCTATTTCTTTCCCAAACAAGTTGTCATCATGTTTGTTTCGGTGTTGTAATAGCTCCGCTCTGCCTGACTAAAACCTTCCTTAAATGGTAGTAATACATTTCCATGCAAACACGCCTTAAATATTATATTGCTGTTGATTCCTTATAAATAAGGAAATCGTCAGAAATTGTTATATCCCCAAGCTAAAATTGTCTCAGCAATTTATGATGGGCTGTAATTCTTTAAACTCAGTTGCTTATTTGTTTTTAAAGAGTATCTCCTAGCTTGACTTTCAAGCCAACACTGGGCTTTTTGGGGGGGCGGGGTTGTTGGATGATGGATTACAAGGAAATGTACTTGTTGATCTTCCAACACATGGCATATTAAATCACATTGACACGTTTGCTGATCTTATTTCACCACCCCACAGTCTTCAAGTAAAAGAAGCAAGCAGTAGATGAGTCAATAATAGAATTTGTCGCAGAATGTTTGATTAGTATCACAGATGGCTTCCTAGAAAAAACAACAACACATGGACATTCTTCGGTCCCCAGACAGGCAATGCTCCCCATGAGGCTCCCTTCAGCAGAATCAAGTTTATGATGGTTGTCATATCCCAGGTGAGCTCATTGCTGGAGCAAACCAATTGGGCACCGGGGGCGGTGTGTGTGCCCTGCACCCAGGAGCAGGGGCCAGCTGTGCAGGGCAGGGCCAGCTGCCCATGGGGCAATCTGGGACAGGACGCTCCACAGGGCCTCCGAGGAGTCTGCCTGCCTCCTCCCACTCAGCCACCCTACAGCTGAGGGAAGGTGGCGGGTGGGCCATTTGGAGCACAGCTGAGCACAGAAGAGACGCTTGGCTCGGGCACGCTGCAGGCCCCGCAGTGAGTGCCACCTGGCATTTGGTCACCCCCCTCAGTGGTGACACCCGGGCCGGACCGCCCCCACCGCCCTTCCTCCGCCCCTGGGTGAGCTAGAACTCTGAGATGGAGCTTGAAGAACACAACTTCATTGCCTTAATACCAACCATGGTGCAGCTGGGGGGGGGACTCCAAGGCCAAAGTTGAGGACCCCCACAGCCCAAAGCTCCCCAAATGGCCATGGTAAACAGGTCTAACATAAACAGCCCGTTTTGGTTCCCTCTGAAGGAACTCAGAAAATTTAGACAGAGAGGGAGAAATGACCATAAATTTGCAGCCTTGGGAAAGTCTTAGCCCTATGCTCCTGCAACTTCATGTGGGGTGTGTTCCTCCAAGTGCATTTTCCCATTTTTGGTTTATTCTCTGGCTGCAGGTCTGTGGTATCTGCAAGATTCACATGAACTGGATTAGAAGGATTAGAAGGAACAAATTTTGCTCAGCATTAAGTTGCTAATAAACTATATAACAAAACTGAAACTAGTCGGACCTTCTTAGCTTCCCTTTCTTGGTAGTGTTACCCAGAACTGATTCCCACACCCTCCAACAAAATGTAAAGAGATTAGTCCTTCAATGGATCAGAAACAATGTGTCCACTGGTTAAATTGGCAGCTTGTATCCTGAAATGTTGAAATACTGTACATTTGTGAAAACACCAAATCCAGGTGTTTCCCATAAGATAACCTTGTTCACTTTGATGTTTGAACAAGCCCCTGTTGAAGTCAGGAGTGCTTGCTTCAAGGTAAAAAATGTGGGAATATATCATTTATAATGGGGTAGCTGGCTGTTTCAGATAGTTGCAAATCTTACCAGAGTCTTATTTGAGTATGAAAAAGAAAGGCAAATGAAATAAAATGAGCTGTAATTCACACTTGCATATCATCAAGTTAAGTTGCTGGCAACAAGAGTGGTCCAGCAAGCTGTGAAAATTCAATCACTGCTCATTTTTTCTCTATCGGAAGAAGATGTCTTTAAATGTAAAATGCTTATTTAAAGGCTTTTAAAAATCAACGTAGCAAAAGATAATACACCATTAAACATTTGGAATGTGTGCATTTACCTCATGTTTCACTTCAGGTCTCATAGTATGTTTTTACATAACGGGGGGGGGGAGAGAGACTAGATTCAGCAAAAAGGAGATATTTTGTTCTATTAGGATAATCTCATGATAAATTTGTGAAGCATGCTGGATAGAGTCAATTCGATTTCTGTTTAGTCATATTTTGAAACCAGCCCGGGGGGGGGGTTCTAAACCTCACAACACTTATGTTAGTGTCTGGTTGCTTCCTAAATATGTCCTTGAGAGTCCAAATAAAATGAGCAGTTGGCTCCATTATTATTTTAAGAGATGGAACGGAATCTAAACTAATAGAGAGTCTGAGTGAGATGGCATCCCTGTTTTGATTCTCTGTCCAAACCAACATTATAAAATTTAGTCCAGGTGGACTGAAGAATTGTGACAGTGGGAAGGGAAGAGGTGGAAGACAGTAGATTTTATGGTGGGGCAGTGGCACTCACTGACAGCTGAATCACCGCTGATTCCTGGGAGAGGCAAGATGGCAAGGATGCAGTGCAGTGCAGATGCACCATTGGAGTCCATCCGGTGCCCCTGTCAGTGCGTTTGCACCGTGCTAACCTCCCTGCCACCTCTCCCCCAACAAGCAGCAGCAACTCGGCTGTCAGGAAGTTGGGTGAGCACTGCAGCCCACCTTGCCATCCACTATGGGTGCGAGATGAGTAAGGGAGAGCCATTTCTGCTTTAACAGTGGGAGAGAATGCTCAGAAAAGAAGCACTGAGAGAACAACGGAAGATGGTGTGGGAGGAAAAGGAGCAGCAGCAACAAAAAAACCTGGAATGGCTAGTTGGTTTGAGAAGGAAGTGGGAAAGGGGAGGCTGACCTCAACACCTCTCTTCTAGGTCCTGCTTTTGACACACAAGAAGACTGTGAGGGGTCTTTGTGGACATCACAACAGGCAGACAGGTTGTAAAGATAAAGGTAAAGGGACCCCTGACCGTTAGGTCCAGTTGCGGACGACTCTGGGGTTGCAGTGCTCATCTCGCTTTACTGGTCGAGGGAGCCAGCGTACAGCTTCCAGGTCATGTGGCCAGCATGACAAAGCCGCTTCTGGCGAACCAGGGCAGCACACGGAAATGCCGTTTACCTTCCCACTGTAACTGTACCTATTTATCTACTTGCACTTTGAGGTGCTTTTGAACTGCTAGGTTGGCAGGAGCTGGGACCGAGCAACGGGAGCTCACCCCGTCACGGGGATTCGAACCGCCGACCTTCTGATTGGCAAGCCCTAGGCTCTGTGGTTTAACCCATAGTGCCTATAATTCTTGCTTTTCTTCTAAATATGTTCAGTGAACTTATCTGTTCTGGGGAATGCTTTGTGTTTTGTGAATGCTTACCATTCCCTGTAGTTCTGTGCCTTTTGCACAAGCTATATGCATTATTAGCTATTCTGTGCATATGGTTTGTGCAAACATTTGCACATCCACATATGAAGCAGTAACCTGAAGATGGTTATTGATTTGACCAGAAATAAATATTTTCCAAAAATATTCCCTTGCATAAAATTAGCATAATATTTCAAGAGTTTTTCACTGAAGGGGGAAAAGAGAGGCCCTTTCTTTTTGCAACTTTGCTGCCCTAACCCTCTTTCTTGATATGTAAAATACTTTATGAATGACTCTCTGGTGTTGTATAGGGTAGGAGATGTTTGCCTTTAATTTGCATGATGTGATGCTACAAGAAGCTCTAGCTGGAGCACTCATACAGAAATATGCAATGGCAGCAATAAAAGAAACAAGGTAGTAGATAAGCAAGAAGAGGGAATATCATCTCCCATGCCAAATATACTAGCAATCCTAAAGGACATGGGAATCGCTGAGAAAGAATCCATTCTGAAACTCATTTTCTATTCTATAGTGAATTAACTTTTCACAGCCAATTAGAAATTCCTCTCCTCAGTCAATATCTAATTTTCTTTCTGTTATATTCTCATAAGCAGTTATTTGTTTCACTGCAACGACAGCATGCATTTCCATTACATCTGCGGTAAGCAAGATGAATAAAATCTGAGTGAATCTGTAGAGAAATTCATGGCTAGCGTGAAGAGTAAGAGATTACATCAGATTTGAAGAGGAGAGGGCATCAACATATCAAGACTGGTAGCTTGATCCTGTTGTTCTCCTCATTATCCCACTGAGCTATTAGGACTGTCTATCAGGGCTGTGGCCAGGATGCAGAAAATGATCTTATGCATTAAAAGGAGACGGCAGCTGCACCCAAGAATATCTATCAAAAAACAAATTTGAAATGGACAGATTTGTCCATCCTCAGTTCCTTCATTGATGGTTAATATGGACACAAGCTCTGCCTACTATAACAAGGAGAACACTCTTTCCCCGTAACACAGAAAACAAAGAATTCCTGCTGGTTTAAGGTAGAACCAATTAAACATACCAAAGGATATTTTTAACAAAACCTGAAGGTACGTGTAAAGGTAAAGGTAAAAGGTAAAGGACCCCTGGATGGTTAGGTCCAGTCAAAGGCGACTATGGGGTTGCGGTGCTCATCTCGCTTTCAGGCCGAGGGAACAGCGTTTGTCCAGACAGCTTTCCAGGTCATGTGGCCAGCATGACTAAACCACTTCTGGCACAATGGGACACCGTGACGGAAACCAGGGTGCATGGAAACACCATTTCCATTTCCGCTGCAGCAGTACCTATTTATCTCACTGGCATGCTTTTGAACTGCTAGGTTGGCAGGAGCTGGGACAGAGCAATGGGAGCTCACCCCATCACAGGGATTTGAACCGCCGACCTTCTGATCAGTAAGCCCAAGAGGCTCAGTAGTTAAGGCCACAGTGCCACCAGCGTCCCATGGCACATGTAGCCAAACTGCATTTATTGAAGTTGACATAGGTCTGGAACTTTATAGTACTAAAGTGAGTAAACAAATTGCTCTCCGCTGATGGCATTCTATGTTTATGTGAAAACAGTTTTTAACAAAATCAGGAACAAAGAATTAAATGGACATATACCATTTGGTATATGTAGATGTTAAGGTGCCTTTTGGCCAGGTCTACAGCAGCAGCTGCTCCCTCTGTCATCACCACAATGGCTCTAATGAGTAAAATTAGAGTACGGAAGGTCTCATGGGAGGCAGCAGTAAGAGCACTCAAGCCAGCATGGCTGGATCCTTATGAAGTGAAAAGTTTCTAAGTTCTAAATTGGAAATGATAAAATTAACTATGCTGATGCAACCTTGCAAAATGACTACAGAAGGAATGGCTAACTGGGCATTTACAATAGCTTCTATTAAAAGAGAGCTTGGTTTAACAAAGATAGGCTTAAACTGAATGTGTTATGAGTTGCTTACACATTTCAAGATGCAATTATTGGAGAAGAGATTAATTGTATGTTCTATATTTAATATTTGCCTGTTTGCAATGTTTTGTATTTTCATGTTCATTTCCTTTTTAACTTAATGGGATATGGAATAGATGTTTATATAATCGTGTAGAATTATGTGATTATTGTAATGGTAGAATGAAATATTTAAAATTATAAAATTAAAATGTGGTTGTTTTTTTCAATCTAACACTTTTCTTGGGTCTTTCCCAGTTAACATTCCTCCTCTGTTCATTCCCATCGTCTTCACATATTTTCCACATGTTACATTGCAAAGCTGTATGTGTAGTTTCGTTGTTTTTAAAGTCTGTATGGTTGGTTTTATTGTTTCTTGAAACTGATTTTATTGTTCTGAGATTTTTGTGTATCTGTGTTTGATTCTGTTTTTACAATGTACACCAATTGCTTTGATAGCTTTATGCTGTGAAGCCGTCAATAAATTTCATGAATCAATAATCGAAGTTGCTGGCCATTTCCCTGCTCCAAAGGCCACCTGGACTGTTTTCACCCCCACAGCATCCCACCATAATTAGATGCTTTTCTCCTTAAAAGTGTTGTTCGTTATTGCTCTTTGCTATAAAGCTTATCATTCTGAACAATCACAGCCATTATCAATGTTCGGATTACTTATTAGTTGCTGCAAAGTGTTTGGTAGTTTAGATGCTGTACACAAACAGAGTCTCCTTCAATTGTTTCTGACTACAGAATCAATGCATTTTGGGAAGCCCATATAATGAAAAAATTAACCTGTAGAATAGGACCCTGAACGACTATTGCTTCTTTTGGTTGAGTTTAGCACCACTGGCCAGCTAATTGCTGCTATGAATGCTTAGATTGATTTGCCCTTTTGCATTAACATTTTTATCTTGTGCTCTTTTGCTTCTGGATGAAAGGTTAACCCCGTGTCTTCCTAATTAATTTTAGATTTGAATCTTTGATCTTTATGTCTGTAGCCTGCAGTTGTCACATAAAAATAAAACAGTCTTGCGTGTAAGCTAATCAGAGGGAGTGTGTACAGAGATGACTGATAATGGCAAAAAAGAGAAGAAGAAGAAGAAGAAGAAGAAGAAGAAGAAGAAGAAGAAGAAGAAGAAGAAGAAGAAGAAGAAGAAGAAGAAGAAGAGGAAGAAGAGGAGGAAGAAGAAGACAGGGTGTCATGGATTTATGCCCTGCCTCTGCAAAGGATTTGTTTTGTGATCTTGGTAATCATTACTTTGAGCCTTTGCTCAGCCCTGCAGCCAGAACCAGCTCAAGATATTTTGCTGCCTGAGGCAAAGATCCTCATGTTCACACACACATCCCACATGACAGAAGCTGACTAGACTAGCATCTAGATCTTATTTCAACAATGGTGATGGGGCAGCATTCTCCCCATTACTTGAGAGCAGCTGGCAAGTTTAGGGGACATGGATTAAGCTGCATGGCAACTTAGCTGTTCCTCACCCCTCACCACCCGCTGCCTAAGGAGGCTGCCTCACCCTGTCTAATGATAGGACCAGCCCTGATCTATCCTATCATCAACACTAAATATCAGTCTCGGGACACATGAAGTCATAATGCTGTTTTATTTAATTCACATTTTCCAGGGCTGATTTCCCACACCAAGAAAGTAGGGAATGATTTCTAGCATGTGTGGAGTGCCTTTCCAGTATCACAGATTCCCAATTTAAATGTGATGTTGCACACCTGCCAATAGTTCCGATTTCTCCAAGACATCAAAGATTGACAGAAGTTGCCCCAGGTTCTTATGTCAATCTGTGATGGCCTGCTTTCTTCTCTGCTATTTCTGCAAAGCATCTGCTGAGGCCTGGAAGTACATCGGTGACCTTGGTGGGACTCAGCAGAGACCTTGCAAATACGGAGGGCTTCTCAGAGGCGGAGGTGGAGAGAAAGCCCAGCAGTGGTTGGTGGCAGCAGTTGAAGTGGCCTGAGTGAGGTCCCGTGCCAGGAGAACAGTGGCGGGCCTGAGCGGAGTAGCCGTGGCTTGGTGGGGGTGTGCCCCAGATTTCAGTTAGAAGAAGTTGGAGGGTATGACATTGCTGTGCAAACATATACATACAGTCCTTACTCGTGTAGATGTTCCAACCATCATATGAAAGAGGCATCATATGAAAGAGCTCCTATGTATACATATCATTAGCATACCAGTTATGGACTTGGGGAATCCATACACCATGGTGTGCTAATACTGCTTCTGCATGGATTGGCAGTAGGGATAAGTTGTCTTCTCTGAGTTGTCTTCAAAAGACACCCATTCCTATTCAGCAATCCAATGGAAACTAAGGTCATTGGATGAAGGGTGGCATACACATTTAATAAATAAAAATAAAACAAAACAGTCGGATCTTATTCAGTGCCGCATTTGAAATTGTAGCTTCAGCACAATTTCTTATTCAAATAAGCCACAGTTCTTGCTGGCTACCAACCAGTTTGTAGATCAAGCAGCCAGCATGGACAACATGACAGAGCCATAACCAAGCAAATTTAGCTATGTAACAATCTAGTACAATGCAGTGGTTTAAAGGCTGCAATGGGATTTGGAAGACTTTAGGTTTAAAGCCCTACGCAGCCATGAAGCTCACCAACAATCAAATGATTGTTGAGCAAATGAAAGGAAGAGGGAGAACTGGGAATATTATCCTTGAACTTTGGAGCACAGTCACAATAAAATATGCAATAAATCCATAGGGAAGTAACTGTTTCCGTCAAATGGAAATGATCGTGACTTACATCACTAAAGTGTGGGTGAGCACAATTAATTTTATTAGCATTTTGCAGATCAAGAATGCAATGTAAATGATAAGCTTTCTGCAAGAGGATTATTGAAAGCTGGCCTAAACTATTATGCCTATTTCCCATGACAGCTTCCTAGATTGTGTTGAATGATCAAAACGCATAACAATAGACAAACAAACTGCTGTCGCTTGCTGCACAGAGCTGTGTATAGCTGACCCAGATGAAGAAAACTTCAATGAAGCTGCCATTTTCATTCCTAAATCTGTCACAAAGTCGGATATTCACCATTGAGACCAACCACACTGAAGTCTGATCAGCTGCTTCTGTCAGTAAAGATCTGACTGCTTGTGGCAATTTTGCTGCATAAACAATAGACAAGAGATTTATTTTCTGCTCTGGGCACTTTAAATTCTACCTCTTGTGGCTTTTTAAAAATCAGTGGCTCTGGTTAGCTCTGCCAGTTGTTACCAAATGGAAAAGTTAAAGTTTGTCATTGCTGTAAAATAGAAAAACTGATTGATGAGGAAACCGTACCTTTCATTTTAACAGAGCTTGTGTATGTTCCACATACCGAATCCATTTCCTCAGGGGCTTGCAGGTATACAGGAAAACATGAGCCATGAGCTCTCTGAAGGAGCCTCAGTAGTAATTGCAACAAGAGTGGCATCAAGGACAAAGAATGTATTCTGCACAGTAGAAAGTCAGTTGCTTGGGGGAACTCTGTTAAATTTTGAGAAAACAGAGAGAAGGCAATATGGAGGGAAATCAATTTGCAATATGGGAATCTCTTATGGATGCCCTACAACTTAGCACTGAAAACCCCTTTTAACTTGCAGTCTAGAATCTAATTTGGAGCCTCTCTGTTGATAGAATCACAGAATTGGAGAGTTGGAAGGGACCATGAGGATCATCTGGTCCAGGCATCCCCAAACTCCAGTCCTCCAGATGTTTTGGACTACAATTCCCATCTTCCCCGATCACTGGCCCTGTTAGCTAGGGATCATGGGAGTTGTAGGCCAAAACATCTGGAGGGCCGCAGTTTGGGGATACCTGATCCAGTCCAACCCCCTAGTCCAATCATTTGCCCAACATGGGGCTTGAACCCACAACCCTGAGATTAAGAGTTTTATGCTCTACCAACTGAGCTACCCCTCAGGCCCGGTGGAAGGAATCCATCAGCACAATGGACAAGGAGAAGCTTTGGCGTGAGTTTTCGCTGTAACTTTACTGTAAGCTTTCATTTTTCCTAAATCATGATTAGAAGTGATGTTAGGGAGCCTGTATTGGTCAGCTTCTCAGCTAAAAAGAAATATAATGTAACAAGGCAGCTAACATGTTGTTGTTGTTTTAAAAAAAACCATAAAAAACTTGACCAGTATTTCATAGCCAGATCAAATCAATGAGTATAGTTGAAAGGCTAATGTTTAAATGTTTAAAAATACTTTTGTTAAAAATCCAGAAGCCTTTTTATTGGTTATAGTGGGGGAAGAGATACCAAAAGAAGATAAAATACTGTTGATGTATGCAACACCTGCAGCAAGAATTCTCCTAGCCCCAAAATGGAAACAACAAGAAGTACCAACAAAAAAAGAATGGCTGGTGAAAATGATGGACTCTGCAGAGCTGGCAAAGCTGACAGGAAGAATCCAAAACCAGCACAATCAAGTATTTTACAAGGACTGGAGTAAATTAATACAATATTTGAAAGATTACTGTAAGCAATTAACACCACTAGCAGGGTTGTCTGAAGACTTGTAATGATGAACTTTCTCCCTGTTTGTTTTAATTTAAATCTCAATATTTTATGTAATGAGTGATCTAGAATTGGAAAAAGCAGAAAATGCAACAATATAAAGGTTAGTTTTGAAAGCCATGAGGCGGGAAGGAGGGAAGAGATGTATAGAGCCAGAGATGTAAAGTGGACAATATTGATGTGAACATATATTATTAAATGGGAAACTAATAAAAAATTATAAAAAGACAGGCTAAGTTCCTAGTGTTCACATTAGGGTGATGACTTTTTCATTTTTCCCCTCAAAAATTATTTCCTGTAGCACAAATGGATGAACTTTTGCCTATTAATGACTAAAATGAGGTATATTCCACTGAAATATTTAAAAAGGTTACGCACAAACCGTTTTTAATTTTTTTTCGTGCCGTTTTACCATTTCATAAAATTGTATTAACAATTCTATATATATTTCGTATCAAATTTGGACACAACACCACATTCCACAATGGGGAGTGTTCTTAGTAACATAGGGTATACAAATGTCACACCTGCGCAAGGTAAAAGCCCCTTTTGGGGACCTCAAAACTCAGCCAGCAGACCCTGCCGGGCATGCTGGGAAAAGAACCTACTGGAGAGGTAGCAAAACATCGTCCTCTAGCGGCGTCTATACTGTTACTGCAGCTTAAAAAAGCTTCCTTGTGTGTTTGATGACCCTATATAATGTTGTATATATGTGACTCTAAAGCTTGGGTTCAATTTTATATCTGCTTACAGTGACTTCAAAAATGGTCAAAAAACTGATAAATAAAATTTTAAAAATCATTTTGTGTGTGAGGTTTTTTAATCAAATCTCTTTGAAAGTAAGATTTTATCTAATCTTTAATGAAAGCTCATCAAATTATGATACAGGGAAATGAGGTTGTAAAAAGGTCATCACCCTAGTTCACATCCATCTGAGTACACTCAGGGGGGTTGACTTTGCCACCTTAGAGAGCAGTGAAGTTCTCCCTACCAGGCGTGTTTCCCAGCTCTTTCCCCATTAACTGTTCACATCAGCACAGCTTTGTTAATGTCAGATTTGAGAAACAGCACATCATACAGAAGCCTCTTATAACAAAGTACGGGATACATATGCGTTTTCCATTATGTTCTGTGAATGTGGATTAGAAACTTAGCACATTCCAGGCGATGCCTTGGAAACTGGCTCTTCACCTGTCAACTTTGGCCCCATCACAGTTGCAAAACTGGCCCCTTCTTTGCACCTAGGAAAAGTGGACAATAAAGAGTGACTTCTAATAGCAAACAGGTCACGTGATAGTTGTGCTCCACTTGCCAGGCTAAGGATGCTGCTGTAGATGCTGATTTACAGATGAGGCTGTAAGCCAGTTTGGACCCAAGTACTTTGGTTCAACCACTTGGCCATGACAGTTTTATTATCACAGCTTTATAGAACAGTAAAGCTCTGCAAAGGTAAGGAATACTGCATTTATATTAGATTTATTGCATGTTATGAGGCGGAACGACATGTAATTCCAGAGGTACACTTTGGGGGAGGGATTGAATTCAGAGGCACAGCCGTGTTTGGAGAAGAAAATATTCTATGCAGCACACCAGCTCGCTTCAGCTAGACAAGGCTTATACTCATTTTTCATTTACATAAATCAGGGAATGTTCAAAAGAGAGTCAGATACAAAACTGTGCCATCTCGCAAACAGACCTAGGCAAGTTATCCAAATTACGGCAGCAGAGAGTTGTGGACATTAAGTTTAAATAAAGACAAATCCTACGATTTGGTTTTCATTCCTTTTCATTACCCATTACTCCAGCAGAAACATTCTCATGCCTCTCACTTGTAGAGGTTATCCCGGTGTTGAAACGGCAACATTCTTCTGAGATGCTTGAGTTATCATACCCTTGTCATTATTATTGTTCGGAGAAAAGTAGGCAGCTGAATATGTAGAGGAAATCAGAAAGACCTTCACTGTTGCATTTTGCGGAACAATTGAATTGTTGAAACGACATGAAGAAACAATGTTAACCTGTTGATGAACACAATAGGATTGGACTAGAAACAATTGTATACACATCTCAATTCACACTTTTTGTGTGCCCTCTCCCCGATTTCCATCTGTTGTACCCTGGACTCCTCTTATTTTGCTAGACATGTCACATTGATGGTACATTCCTTTCTCAATTGGCTGGAGTCACATTTGCCTGGTTTCTTTTTATCTGAGTCAGAAAAGGTGTCTGAGGAATTCTCCAAAGATTTCCCAAGCATTAGTGGAATATTGGAAGAGGAGAGTCCTGCACAGGAAGTGGACTGAGGGCTTCAGGGGGAGAAGGAATGATCAAACATTGCCTTCCTTCCATTTCCATCCATTAGGCAACCTAAAATTACCATCAAAAATAGTCATCTCACTGCATGACCAAAACCCAGATGTCTGGTTTTTCTATAGCTATAGGACAGGGGTGGCCAACTCCCAAGAGACTGCAATCTACTCACAGAGTTAAAAACTGGCAGTGATCTACCCCCTTTTGGGGGGTTCAGGTCAAAGATGTTGAGCTTTTTTTAGGAAGGAGGAAGATCCATTTTGGGGAGGTTCGGGTCAAAGTTGTTGAGTTTTTTCAGGGAGGAGGTAAAATGTTGAGCTTTTTTTTAGGGGAGCCACAGTTGTTCAGCTTCTTTGAGCGGAGCCAATGATCTACCAGAGAGCTACCACAGACATCCAGTGATCTACCAGTAGATCACAATCTACCTGTTGGACATGCCTGCTATAGGAGATGACATCCATACAGTAAGATTCAGGGTGAAACGTAAGCAGCTGTAAGTTCATAGATTTCCAAGACTTGCAGTCCAGTCTCGTGGATGTTTATTCAGAATGGCTACAAACCATGATGGCTATGCTCTACCACCACTGTCAGAGGCCGTATCCCTCTGAATGGCCGTTTCTGGGAATCACAGGTGGTGATATTGCTGGTGCACTCGGGTCCTACTAGCAAGCTTTGCATAGGCATCTGGTTGGCCACTGTGAGAAGAGGATATTGGGCCAGATGGGCCTTTGACTTGATCCAGAAGGGCTTTTCTTGTGTCCTTACATCCTGTTACCCAACTTCACCATTGCATTTTCCTGTCACCTTGCTTGTGCTTTTAAAAGCAAGCTGGTTGCACAACAGTACCAAACACACTTGTGCTTTAATTGTGTAGCCTAGGCTGGCCAGCGTATGGCCAAATCATATTTGCAAAATAATGAGTCTGAAAGCAACCCCTGTCCTCCAGTCATCTCTCTCTCTCTCTCTCTCTCTCTCTCTCTCTCTCTCTCTCTCTCTCTCTCTCTCTCTCTCACACACACACACACACACACACACACACACACACACACACACCATCAGCCTCCTTCCCTGAGCTGGCAGAAAGAAGAGTATCACCTTCCCTAACCTTCTGATGGTCTTCCCTTTCCAAGCATTCTGGCCGGACGTCTGATTTTTCACAGACAATTCCTCACCTTATACGAGTCTTGACTAGTTGGCATCTTTCACAAAGATTTCTTGACAGCATGCATCAAATGTCAACAAACATTTTAAGAAAAGAAACTGTACAGCCCTTAGGATTGATTCATCTGTTTATGTACGGTATATCAGTTGGCTATTGGATAACTGATGACAGACAGCTTAACTTGTGAACTTAATCCATTACAAACATTGCATTTGATATTTTAAAAGGCAACATGAAAATAGTTTGAGGCATTTTATTATGATGACCCATTCATGCGTGCAAGCAATTGTTTGTTGCCATCTAGTGATCAGCTTGCATGTGTGAACCAGCCTTGATTGTGAAGATAATCTGAAGTAAGGTAAGAATTATTATATAATTTTACATATTGACCCATTTTTATTTTATTTTATGGCCACTTCTAGGACTGTGTACATTGAAAGCACGCTACTTTCCATTTAGAAAATCCTGGGAACTGTAGTTTACCACTCACATAGTTACAATTCCCAATACCCTTCGATTACAATTCCCAAGATTATTTGGGGAAATAATGTGTTTTTGATGTGTGGTGTGTATTGCAGCCCTAGAAATTTGTGTGTGTTTGAAACTGTTGGCATATAATTATTGGATTGCAAACAGAGCTGAAATTAAACATTTTTTCAAGCCTGAGCCATATGCCACAGTCATAGGCAAATCAGAAATTTTGACAGGAACATGCAGGTGCACACCAGAGCCAAGAAGACCTTGCTGCTCAGGCAAAGTCCTAGCTGAAACAGGAAGTCCTTTGTAGAACTTCCTGTTTAGGATGGCCCAATGACCAGCTTGGTGGAGGTCCAACATCAGAGACTATTTTACTGCTTGGATGCTCTGAGCTCCAGCTCTGAAAACTAAGTGTGGGGCAGCTGTATATTGAATTGAAGGTTTTCTGTTGTAGCCCAGTAGCTCCTAATAACCTCTAACATGGGGCTTGTTTGTACATGCAAGCTAGATACTTCCATGAGAGCCCTCACATGTATGCGATCAAGGATATGGTTGCTGGCTGCCATGGGCTGTACAAAGAGGAAATTGCATGGAGAAAATCAGCCACTGACTCAACCTTTTGCTTTCCAGATTTCAAACAAAAACAGATTCTTTTTTATTATTCCTGTCATGCAACCTTCTAAAAATGGAGACTTAACACTCAAAGAAAGCAGAATATATCATTCAGTGTAATGATGCTGCTGGGCACCAACACAATAAATCCCCCAGTTAGTTACACTGTGAGTTTGCATAGCCAAGTAGTGGCAGAAATCTACCAAACTTTTATTTGCCAAGTCCATTTTTAGTGTTATTACCCACTTTGCTTCTAGGTACTTTATAAAAGCAAACAGTAACTTCTGATGTAGTTAATGATGCACTCCCTGTTCAGTGTTGATAAAAGGAGAAAGAAAGAAAATCGGAGTTGCTTATTTTGTAAAAAAACAAAACAAAAAACCCTAAGAGTTCTTGGAAAGGCTTAACTCAATGGTAGAGTGCATACAGACAGCAGCAGTGAAGACAAAACTCTGCTCAAACAATGATTTGACGTGGTGTATGGCAGCTTCCTAATCTCATTCCAGAATTGCAATACAATTGTATTATTATACTACTAAAATTTCAAGGCTGTAGAACCAGTGAAATGTTTATCATATGCTTCTTAGGGGCGTTCAGATCTCCCTAATTTTATATCAATCAAATTTTATTTATTCTTTATTATTTCTTTATTATTGAAAGAGCAGGTCATATAACATGCTTAAAATACAAATCTATCTCAGAAAGAAATCCCCCCAGTGGTGCAGAGGTGATAAGATGTTTTCAAACATAACATGAAATGCAATAAATTAAATACACTCACAGACCGATTGAGTTTAATCCAATAACTCTTATTTATTGCATTATTATTTCACCTTTCCTCAAGGTGGCCTACATGCTTCTGTCTTCACTTTATCCTCATAATAACCCTGTGAGGTAGCAGAATGTGACCGAGTGCTGTGTGCTTGAGGAAAGGCCAGTGCATTCTATAGGGCCACTTGAAACTTTATGAAAAGGGAGCCTGTTAGGCCTCTTTAGGGAACTGATTTGTGCCCCGCCATCTGATTCATGCCTGCAGGACTATGGGATGCAGGAATGGCTGTAGTGAAATACAGATGTTTATTTTAAGGCATTAGGCAAGCTGCATGGGGATATGACTCTTACACTGCATTTAATTATATGCAAAGGTCCCTTTATATCATCAGCATAAATCTCTAAAGCCATGCTGTTTTCCACTGCATTCTTGGGAGACTGGAACAGAGTTTCAAAGATTCTACCCCATCTTTCACAGCAATCAAAAGAAATTAGACTATATGAAGGTTAGATCAATCCATACACCATAATGGCTAATACTTCCTGAGTCATTGTCATGTCACTACTTCTAGGAAGACCATTGATCACAATTGAGAGCCTAATCCCTTCCTCGCTGAAATCAATAAGAAAGTCTGCCCTAAAGCCAATTTTATTGTACCTTAATCCTTCTAGCTGGTATGAAACTATTAAACATTCTGCCTGCTTCATCATTTTGCTCACGGATAATGGAAGTGTCTTTATATTTGTAGCCCATAGGGAATATCCAAGGGATTTGGAAAATCAGAAATTTAGCAAATGGGGCGAGCATTGTTTGAATAAGTTTATACTATAAAAGAACTACAATGCACAACATCCTCTCTCTCCAACAGAGCAGATTCTAATGAGTGTTGGACTAATAAGGTGTACCTAAAGGAGTCCTACTGTGCAGTGTAATTAATTAACAATGGTGAGCTCAGTCCCCTGCCTCCCCCGACAATTACAAAATGCCATTTTTGCAGTAATCTAGAATGGAGGTTTACAGGCATCCCTGTCTGACCACAATCCAGCATCCATTCATACCAAGGAGCTAAAGCAGGCATTCCCAAACTGCGGCCCTCCAGATGTTTTGGCCTACAACTCCCATGATCCCTAGCTAACAGGACCAATGGTCGGGGAAGATGGGAATTGTAGTCCAAAACATCTGGAGGGCCGAAGTTTGGGGGTGCCTGAGCTAAAGGAACTCAGCTGTCCATTCCTCCAGATCACAACGTCTCTCATTGGAGCTCTAAAGGAGCTGTTGCTTTAGCAGTGAAGCAGCGCTGACTGAGAGCTTACAGAGCAGGAGTAGGGACAGCCAGTGGGGTACCCTTCAGATGCAGAAGACCCAATTCCCATCCTTCCCAACCAGCATGTCCAGTGGTCAATGATGATGGGGCTTGTCACCCACCACTTCTGGAGGTGCCACCTTTTCCAGACTCCCAGTCAGGCTCTAATCCAGTTAAGTTTTCACATGTTGTTTCCCCAATCTCCCTAGAAGCCCCACACTGTCGTAGCCCTATCCCGAGTTCTGTTGCTGTGCAACGCAACAGAGTGCAGAGCTGGCTGGAATGTGAGGCCAAACAGACAGGAGATAAGGGTCTCTGAGATACACTAGCCTCAAAGCCCAGTACACATGCAAAGTCCAGTCTGTTCCAAGGGTTGGGCAACCAGCAATCCACATGGTCAGACGACCTAGGGGGTCAAAGAATCCACGATCACAAAGCCAAAGGTCCATGTGGAGAGCAAGATGCAGCAAGGTAGGGCGAGAAACCACAGGAGTTGTTTCCAGCATGTGACTGCTGCCCAAAGCCCTGTTTAAGAAGGCTGAAGCCAGCTGGTTCTCATCAGTGCCTTCTCCTCTGTGTCCTTGAAGGCTGACCAGCTGCAGGTGGAGTCACTCCACGTTCTCTCCCTTCAGCCTGCAGGGGAAGCTGACTCACGGCCCTTGACACATGCTGTGCAATTTGCCAGTGGCTGTGAAGTGCCTGCCTGTCTTCCCTGATCCAGTGGCTCTGGTGGCAATGACGTGGATGGGGCCATGAACCCAGGAGACCTTCAGCATGGGACAGAGATGGCTGGATTCATCAGCTCCTCAGGGTCACTGGCTGTGCAAAACTATTCTGGAAGAGCGCTCTGCTCTCCCAGCTTTTCCTCCAACGACTGGGGAGTACAGAAGCATGACACCCAGTTAACAAGCAAGGTCTGAATACATACATTCACAAGGCTGGGATGCATGTGAAGGTCTTTTGTGAGACAACTGTAAAAGATAGTGTGATGCTGTCTTTGGGGTGCCTCTGTCAACTTGAGTGATAGCTATGAATCCTCCCCAAGAGATGCAAGGTCTAAATGATAGACCACAAGCCTTTCTCATATGAGATATTGGGTTCAAGACAGGGCTCAATCATAAGTGAGACAGAGTAACAGGCACACTTGGGGGTGTAATGTCTGTATTCCTCCACATGTTTTCTTGGATCTAAATTCCATTGAAATAAAGGAATAAAGATGAATTGGGTTGTGGTCTTACATTATATTATAATTATTGCCAAAATGGCCTCTAAGCCATTTGCAAGTACAGTCGTACCTTGGATCCCGAACGCCCTGGAACTCTGACATTTTGGCTCCCAAACGCTACAACCCTGGAAGTGATTGTTCCAGTTTGCAAACATCCAGTTTGCAAACATTCCTTTGGAACCCGAATGTTCAACAGGGCTTCCACAGCTTCTGATTGGCTGTGTGGCAATGCCCTCCTTCCCAAGTAATAAAGACTCATGACGCAGTGGTTAAGATTTAATTGGGTGGTTAAGGCCACAACTTTATTAATTATGTTGAGCGGAATTGGCTTAGGCGTTGGAACCTAACAGAATATATCCGACTCCAACCCGTGTGTTGGAGTCCGTGAGAAGTTAACCACCAGAAAGGAGCCCTGTGATGTAGATCTACTAGAACTCCTCCTGTGGCCACCGAAGGGGCATGCCCTACGGCCCAGGCAACTCCAGGCTCAGGACCAAGCCTCGCCCCCGGAATCCTTTAATGGAATTACTTCTCCAAATTTGGGCAGTTGATGACGTAACCTGCCCCTCCTCTATTCCGGCGAACACGGAAGGGGCTGCTTTCCCGCCTGTGGAGCGATTTAAAGCTGGTGGCCCCGCCCCGACCGACCTCATTGGCCGGTCGGGGGTGACGCAGGCGGGAACCTACCATCGCGTAGGGGCTGAGCTCGCAGCCCCTACGCGAATGGAACAGTTGGGCAGCCCACAACCCCACCTCCGTCGCAGGCGCGGAAGTGGCTTTTCCGAACATTTTGGAAGTCAAACAGACTTCCAGAATGGATTCTGTTCACCTTTCAAAGTACAACTGTATAAAATAAATCTAAAAATAGCCACACATAATTAAAATATTCAATGAAACAATTCCATCACAACATTAAAAAAACACCCCTAACAAATTATGATTGTGCTTTATGTGTTTCTGTCAAGATATGTGTCTAGATCTCTCCAGAGCTGCTGGAGCTAGTCAGAAGTAATATTAGAAGAACAAAAAAGTCTCTCAGTTTCATCTGTCTCTTCAAACTAGGCAGCCAGGAGCACAAAGAGACGACTGAAAGTAATGAGGTAGGAATCAATCATTTCCTGTGATTTTTCCAAAGTAGAAAGTGAAATGATGCTTGGCTACTGCATCATTGGGCTAGGAAGGACCTCATGATCATACTGTGACCACCATGAGTTACAGTAGGGTCTGACTAGATGGTACCAGACTGGTTGAAAAGGGGTTTTTGACTCAGTGCAGCAGCTCCTTTTGGAATGAACTGCTTTTTACATGAGAATTCAAAGATGGCATAGGTCAAAGATTACATAGGTTCAACGATTATGTTGCTACTGGTGTCTCCATTCCTTATCCTTTCTATAACTTTGCCCCATAACAAAATCTTAAGACAGAAGAAAGCCTATACACAAAAGAATGTGTAGTCAGATACTATCCTTGGGAAAGATGATTGCCCTCAGGTGAAAGGATTACAGTCCTAGTGCTTTGTAACCCTATGTTCTGTAATGTCGTATCATCTTATTATTCATACTCCTGCGTGATCTCTCTTGATCTTTTGTTCCACCTTATCTGACATTGCCCCCTTGCAGAATGTTGCCATTCTCATCTATATTATTGTGCATCCGCACACACACAAAATCAAGCACCCTCTTTCAGCCATGACAAAAGTAAGCCTTTCAATAAGCTTATTGTCAGACAAGAGGTTATAATGGGCGTTCTTAAAAACGAAATTAAATCCATAGCTAAAACTCATAGCTAAAAAAAAAGATATGTACACAAGAAACAGCAGGTTTGTTGGCTTATTTATTTGCAATGATTTCTGCTCCTTTCTTCAACTCTGAAAGAGCTGTGAGAGTGGCAAACCATTAAACCCAGCAATTTACAATCTCATTAAAACGATACATTTCTTTCATTGCATAAAACAGAACAATATGCAGCGTTAGTGACAGTGGCAAGATGGAACAATGTTGGAATGTCTGAAGTCTTCACTTAGTGCTGAAAATAATATGTAGCATTTGAAGAGTGCTTTCAAGTGTTCAAAGTGTTCCATATAGGTTATCTAGGTGCCATCCTTAAAACAACCCTATAAATAAGGTGTGTCAGTATTATGCACCCATACTGCAGTTGTGGGAAGTGAGGCCAAGAGAGAGTGCCATGCCTAAAGCCACCTGGTGAATTCAGGGCAGAGGAAAGATGCAAGTTCCCTGATTCGAAGCCCAGTCCCTTAGTTGCTATGCTACACAAGCCCTCTGATAACAGTGGGTCAGTGAGTAATTGCCTGGAAAACCCCTGAGTATTTTTAAACAACAACAACAAAAACACCACCTGTGGGTGTCCCATGCCCGGCAGATAAAAGCCTCTCACCAAAGAACTCGCCAGGATCTCAAATGCAACACAGCGCAAACAAACCAAGGTCAAGCACAGAGAATCAGGCCAGCTCCAAACATGATCCAGGGGGAAGTCGGTCAACAGCCCACCATCAATAGCACAGGGAAGTTGGAAACATACAATGTAGCAAGGAGCGGGAGCTAACATCAGGAGCAAGAAGCCAGATATATTGTTTCCATCTATCAAGAAGGCTCAAGGGAGAGAGCTTATATACTCTGTCTCCTAGACCACTCCCTGACCATGGCTGCTGATAGTGAAGGGGTTAGTTATCACTTACTCATGAACAGTATGACAAGTTTGGGTCTGCAGAGGCATACTATGTCATTATGTTTCAGCCTGCATCTGAATGTCTTGGTGCCACCTCACTATCCCCTGACGGCTCCATAGGTTCTTCACCAAGCCTCAACTGAGAAGGACTTTCAAGGGGATGTTTGGCAGTGTTTTCAGGGGATCCTGCCTCTTCCTCAAGGTCCTTTGCCCGTATGGGGTGTGATTCATTGCTTCATTCTCTGAGAACTCTGTGTTTGGTACAAAGACAAGGCTAGGCACGACACCACCACCAAAAGGCCCTCCACTTGCTGTAGCCAAGATGGTGAGGGAAATCACAAAAGAGTCACAGAAGACAATCTCTTTGGTTCTACTGGAAGGATATGATTCCCCACCACTCCAGACTCAAGCTCAATGTGGTGCAGGGGGATTTCTTCAACAAACATGGGTGCTATGTTTGCTAAAGCAGAGGTGGCTAACCTGTGGCCCTCCAGTTGTTGTTGGGCTGCAACACACATCACCCCTGACAAGTGATCACACTAGCTGAAGATGATGGGACTTACGAGTTCAACAACTTACATGTGGGGCCACAGGTTAGCCGCCCCTGCACTAAACTCTTCCGTGTACTTGGTGATAGTGTAACAGTTATCAAGTTACTATTTGATCCTGAATTGTTAGGCATATAATTAGAGTTTTGCAAGTAAACCTGAAAAAACGAGGCTAGTATTGTGACTTGAGCAAATGAATTCTTAACATGGCTGTCAGGTGAGCAGCCGTTGGTTTTTCCCTTTTGAAAAATGTATTTTGAAAAGTAGGTTCATGGCAGCGTGCAAATCCAATGACCTTGTCATAAAATATTATGAGCATCCCAAATAATGGTAAATTTCATTTGAGTTCCATTATATCCTGAACAGACTCGACCCTGCTTGTCAGTTTGACATATGTAATGACAGTGCAGTTGGCAATTAACGAAGAATTTCCAACCCAGGCATGGCATTTGGGGCGATAGAAAATTGTGGTTCAGCAGAAGGCAAAAATCGTACCCTGAATTTGTGGGGTCTAGTTGTGAAAAGTAGTTGAGGCCCCTTCCCATCTGAAAAATGTGCAATCAGAGATAACAGGGGAAATTTTGTTCCCCCTGTATCTTCAACAGGGATGGAGGGACCTTGAAAATAAAGGTTTTTTGTTTTTTTAAGGGATCTTATTTTGTGGAACTGGGTCCAACTGATGTCTATTTGAGCATTATCCGAAGTCTGAACATAGCAGACCCACACCATACACTTAAAAGTATATTAAATGCACATTTAGAGCACACAGCTTCTTTCAAAGAGTCATGGGAACTGCAGTTTGTTAAAGGATGCTAAGAGCTCTCACTCTGTGAAGGGGAAACTACAGTTCCCATGATTCCCAAGAGTCATGTGCATTCAGATGTGCCACACCAGTTAGTCCATCTTTGAACTGACTCTCTCATTCAGGACTGACACATATCTTTTTCCTCCTTCCCTGCTGCTTTTGTCTATTGGTGGCTTGTAATAGACTCACCCACCCAAACCCCTTCAAGCTGCGAGCAGCCCATGTCAGGGCCAAGCAAAAGCAAGTAAGTTCAAGAGGATGAAGGGTATGTGGAACTGGAAGTTCAGTGAATATTTTGCAGTGCATGTCATGAGAGTGCATGCATCATTTTAACTACAGGCTCATTGCATGTCATGATGCATGTAGCTGTGATTTGTCCCTGGCTCCTTACAAAATATTGTTATACTTTTTTGGGGGGTATCCCCTCCCCAAACCCAATAAATTAATGAATCTCAGAATCTAGCAAATATTTGGGATATGAATGGGAAAGATAGGTTGCAGAACTGTGCCAGACAAGGAATTCCTGGGCCGGCTGGTATAACCCAGCCTGCCCAGGCTAGTTGAGAACAAAGACTTTAACAGACAAAGGTGCTGTTCTTCACCCCCTCCATTGCAGACTTCAATCTTCCTAACATAAACACAACCCCGGGTAGGAGGCTATAACCCCTGGAATCTCGTGCAGCCACTTGACAGAGATTGGGGTGGCATGTAACAATATATACACTCTTTGCCATATTGCAAAGTAGGTACAAAAATAGCTTATTCAATTGAATTTGGGGGTTTCTATTTACAAAAGTGCAATACTTTTATACTTATTTTATAAACCTACATTACACTCTTGTCTGAGAAATAATTCCTGATTATGAGTTTATTTATAAATGATTGTTTCTCACCTTGAGTCACACCCTAAAATTCTATTATACATAAAATGAATGCTTCTGCTTCTATCAGGGCTGCATTTGATTTACAATCTTACATAAAACTGGCAACTCATTTTACTGGAAGTAAATGTCATTGTTTCAGCTTGCCAGAAAGCATAATTTGTAAATATGAATGTATTGTAATTTATGCATTTAAATTTGACTTTACATTCACAAAATAGAGCCCCTCCGTGGATGAACATAAAAGTTAAAAACATGAACTAATCCTTTATCGGAAGAGATTGCCAACATCTATCTGAACTAACCAATGTAAATCTGAAAATACCTCTTTGAGGCATATGATGTGGGCATGCTCTGCAGTGGGTTTTTTTTAAGCCACCATGCGTGTTCAGTATGTAGGCAAGAGTAGCTGCTTTGTTTGGCATGATCCTGCCTGTCTTCAGAAAGTAGACACCATCCCTATAGATCCTTGACATTAGCACTCAGTAGGGTCTGGGAAGCGCCAGTGTCCTTTCAATCCAAATCTGAACAACTGCTGATTCACTAATCTAAGCATAAGCTACCAACCACATATGGTAGCCCACATATAATTCCTTGCCTGCCTGGGACTATGAAAACAAGTAAATTGTCAAACACCTGGCAGGCCACCTTAAGTAACTGGAGTTCTGTGTTTGGTTTGATGGGTCACAGGCTGAATCAGACTTGCACATCTTACCTGGATCTCTTGAAGCATAAGTAACTGATAATAGACATAGATTGAAAACTGAGAAACATGTGTTGTTGTTTTGTACGGTACTTTTGATTCTCCATACAAATCTGACTAGCAGAGATGAGTTTCCTATTCTGGCATTTTCAGAAGTGTGCATTCTGGACCAGTTTTTACTTAGCTCTGAAGACATTAAACACTTATTCATTACGTACTTATTACTTGCTATATTGCCCATTGCATAGTTTCCCTTGCTTTTTAGTCTTGCAATTCCTCATTTAATTGATATAACCAAAGCTCTCCATTGTTGTCATATCAACACCTAGAGCTTTTGTCCAAACAAAATTCAAGGTCTTAGCCATTGCGTTTAGTTTGTGCCGTAAATCTTCAGCCTGATGCTCTTGGAAACTCCTTGTTTACTTGCACTTTTGCTCTCGCTCTTCATTATCTTGACACATTCTCTCTGCAGCTTATTATTATTATACTTGAGTCTGCATATTTTTATGCCAACAAACCATGTGTGCAAACGCAGCAGCTTCAGTTCCTTGACCTTCATTGATTATGTTAACTTGCGTTGCTCTTGGAAACCTTCCCAGTTCGCAAATTGGACAAGGTTAGCCAGATGCTCATACCCTGTTCCTGTATCTTGCTATTTACATAGCGCTGGCCACTGAAGATGCTCAGCTATTTGCTTGGGACATAGAACACAAATCTCCAGTTGACGGAGGCAGAATAGGCCAGGCCACTGCAGCAACTCCAAACCACTTCAGTGTAAAAAAAGAGAGACCAGATATAATGAAAGCTCTACTTGTAATACAAACCAACAGTGGCTGCTGATGCCACTCCCACTAGGCTTTCTTCCACGTGGCAAGCTGCCAGCCAATCTGTAAAAAAGAAAAACAGAAATGTGGGCTAGGAACCAACAAGCCTGTCATTTTCATTCTCTCTCAGTTTCTCATTTGTCCAATCTTCAGTTCACCACATTTCTACACCAGTTTGCAATATTTACCTAATTTTTAAAAATGCCCATGAAAACAAACCAGCATTTTAATGTGCACATTTCTCTCGATATACACATTTTATATGCTATTTTACCTAGGGTGGCCATATTTGAAAGAGTGAAAATCCGGACAGAAAAATGTTGTGGGTTTTTTTGGGGGGGGGCAAAGTTGTTGAGCTTTTTCTAGTTCTGCCCAAATGTTTGAGCCATTTTCATGTAAAATTGGCAAAAACGACACTGCCAATATGGGCTGCCATACGTCCAGATTTTCCCGGACATTTTTGCCGATTTCCGCCTGGACGCTGCTGCCGATTCCAGTATTCCAGATATGTCCGGGAAATCCCAGGTGTATGGCAACCTGAATTTTGCCTAATTTATACACATTTGAAAGAACTCCCCCCCCCAATATAATGCATTCTTGCATGTTTTTTTCACCATTATAGGCATTTTCCTATGTGCGCTTTCCCCTAATACACAGTTTTTGGCAGAAGAACTGCACTGTATAATTTGGAGGAGTATAATTTTAGAAGAATAGCTTCATTTTCAGACATGTCTAGTTTGGGGAAGTACATATTATATATAGGTTTGCATTTAAATGCAACACGAAATGAATTTCGCCCCCAGCCCTAACGTTAACATACTGTGCGAGCTCGGTAGCCTTTCTTCTGCCTCTAACAGTGGAGGTAGATTATTATTATTATTATTATTATTATTATTATTATTATTATTATTATTTATAACCTGCCCATCTGGCTGGGTTTCCCCCACCACTCTGGGCGGCTTCCAGCAAATACCAAAATACATTAAAATATCACAGATTAAAAACTTCCCTAAACAGGGCTGCCTTTAGGTGTTTTCTAAATGTCAGGTAGTTGTTTATCTCCTTGACCTCCGATGGGAGGGCGTTCCACAGGGCGGGCGCCACTCCCGAAAAGGCCCTCTGCCTGGTTCCCTGTAGCTTAGTCCTTAGGGTTGCGATATGTCCAGGAAAACCTGGACATGTCCTCTTTTGGAGGGCCAACATGCCCACCTGGGCAGATTTTTACATTTTAAAGGAAATGTCTGGGTTTTCTTTGCTTGGGCTCAAGGCTCAAGGCTCAGGCTGCTCTGCATGCTGTGAATGCTGCCAGCCTGAGAAAGAGGGGGCGGGCAGGGCACCCCCTTCTCTGGCTTGGACTGGCAGTGGCTCAGGCTGTCCTCTTTTTTGCTCTTCAAGCTATGACAAACCTATACTCCCTACACCTTTCAGTCTACAGATATGAGGCTGTTGTGGTATCTTCTATTTCCCCCAGGGCCTTTGGTGCTCTTTCTCCTGCCTGCTGTCATAAGCAGGAAACCAGATGTGCTACAAAGAAGTGGGAGGAAGGGGGAGAAACCAATGGCCAAAAAATTATGGCCACTTAAAAGAGTCTGTGAACAAAAAATGCCAATTTTCCAGCTGAAGGAGGATGAATTTGCAGTTTTATGAGAATTTACACCTCCCGATTCAATCACTTTGACATTCTGATTTAGTTTTTGATTATACATCTCTGACATACATTACTGAGGATTCTACATTGCTGACAGTTAATATCAGGAGTTTTATTTAGAAGGACAGGATATTGATACATGCTGTCAGGAGGGAGTAAGCTGACAAGGCAATGAAAAATACAGAGGGTGTTACCAGCTTTAAGGCTGCTACTTTCTCATGTGTGCCCCTTGTTGGATATAACTTTGTTTTCAGGCAGTTCTATGGGGCTCTGCAGATCAGAACGATACACATGCAAGCAGCTGACTATATATGACATTGGAATTTGCAAACCTTCTACTGGAGCCATGCTAAAAAAAAAAAAAACCAAGGTGGAATAAAATGATGTTAATTCTTACATGCCAAATAAGCATCTTCAGTTTACAATGGAAAAATGCCCAATGCAAATGACTTGAAACAAACAAACAAATAAACAAACAAACAAAAACCCTGAAAATATAAAGTTTTTGGTTTTATGTTGTATAAGTAAGCATTCACCAAAAGAGTCACAATCTTATTCTGAATTAGTACAATTCAGAGGTATGTGGCCGTAGTTGTTCTGATCTCTCCTCAGCAGGGGGGTTGGGGGTTGGGGTTATTTGTGTGTGTGTGTGTGTGTGTGTGTGTTCTAACTATTTTGTGCTTTTATCTTGTATTTTTATATTGTGAACCACCCTGAGCAGACGCACCATCTTCTGCAGTTGATTGAGGGGGGCCAATGCAACGTCCTGACATCAGTTGTGGAACATCATGAGGAGCCAGGGGGCAGAGCCAAACACCCTCTGAGTACTGAGCCCTCTCAAAAAATACATGGTTGGGGCCGACGCTACCTTGGCCTATAGCAGGGACATACAACTCCCAAGAGACTGCGATCTACTCCTGGAAAAAGGGGGAAAGAACTGGCAGTGAGGGGGGCGAGTTCAGAGTTGTTGAGCTTTTTTTAGGGGGACATACCAAAGTTGCAAAGCTTTATTTTAGGGGGGCTTCCCAACCAAAGTTGATCACCTTTTTAAAAAACAGTATATGTGCAGAATTAAAATAATTCACTCACCAACAACACAGCCGCTGACAGACAAGCGCAACGCTACAGCAGACAACAAAGGAACACACACTAAACGCGATGCAGGGAAAGACCGAGGGGGGCGGAGACATTATTCTAAACAACACGAGTGATAAGGATCCCGCAATCAACCACAATCAACCACAATCACCCAGGGATCGATCTGTTGATCACGGTTGACTGATTGGACACCCCTGGTCTATAGGATCCGGCGCTTATGGCCCTGAGATCTTCTGCTTACAAAGCATGTATTCTGCTAGTGACCTTTGGCCCCTCTAAAAATATTACATTACTCATGCCATTCAGATGACAATTATTCCCACAGTTAGGGTAGATGCAAAAACATTGCACCAGCTCTTAGGCCACAACAATGTGGCACATTTCCTGGATCTCTTCTCAAACCAAAGGATTTTGGGGCTAAAAGGAGCCATTTCTAGATGTTCCTTACTCTAACAGAATTCAGAAGGCTTTTGCATACTTGTAGGACTCTCACAACTAGGTCTGAACTCCAAAATAGGTTCTATTTATAACACAAGCTCTCTTTGATTGGGAATCAGAGTTCCAGGCAATTAGGTAGCAGAGTTTTAAATTAGTTGAGATCAATGAGAGTGATGGATATTTTGCATATCTGAAAACTAAACAACTATTTAGACACCTAAATTGGGTGATCTTGTGCATAGTTATCCTTGAGTTACTGCCACTTAAATCAACATGACTTAATTGAATGCAGGACTCTTTGCAGGTGCAACCCAAAGAAAGTTAGGGATGCTTAATTCTCATTTATTTCAGCATGACTTGAAAGTTAGCTTAGGCTAGAATGCATTCCTAAGGTTTAAACAGAGGTAGCAATTGAAACCCAAGATCCACCAGGGTGAGCAAGTTAGGATCCAGTAGGTCTCCAGCTCAGTCAGTTGAGTTCTGGTTCAGCCAGGCTACACATCCATAAGTCCCCAACCCATAGCTGTCAAGTTTTCCCTTTTCTCACGAGGAAGCCTATTCAGCATAAGGGAATTTCCCTTTTAAAAAGGGAGAACTTGACAGCTATGCCCCAACCTGAGATCAGCTGGAGATATGCCATGTAACTCCCCCATCCTGGCTGAGTCTTACACTGATGTAAGCCCTAGAAAATGGACATTCTGGGGGAGTGGGGCTGGGCAGGAAGTACTGTACACTGAACTCCATTCAGCTCAGTCATGTGTGACCTGACAACCCACTGGCCAAAATGTGGTTTAATTCAGACCACATGTTTAATGGGGGGGGAGAATGGGCCCAGGTTCACCTCCACACACAACTCTGAAGAGCATTCAGGATCCGGCATAATTTACAGCCAGTGTTCAGCTTATTTCACTTCCACAGTCCAGCTCCTCATGTAGATGATGTAGGGAATTTGCACTCGGGAGACAGATCTCAGAGCACTCGGTGAAAGGCATTTTGCACTTAGGGAATACTCTCCACAAACACAAGGTCCACCATGAAGTCCAGGAAGGCAGAATGGCACGTGCTACTGGAGGACTGGGAGATATGGTGAGCTCCTCAGCAAGTCCCCTGTGGCCAGGTAGGGCAAACCCAGGAACATTTTCTGGAGCACCAGGATGTTCAGACTACAAGAAAGAAGATTCCACTGAAACATTAGGAAGAACTTCCTGACAGTAAGAGCTCCTCGGCAGTGGAATTTGCTGCCAAGGAGTGTGGTGGAGTCTCCTTCTTTGGAGGTCTTTAAGCGGAGGCTTGACGGCCATATGTCAGGAACATAGCTGCCAAGTTATCCCTTTTTTAAAGGGATTTTCCCTTATGCTGAATAGGCTTCCTCGCGAGAAAAGCGAAAACTTGGCAGCTATGGTCAGGAATGCTTTGATGGTGTTTCCTGCTTGGCAGGGGGTTGGACTGGATGGCCCTTGTGGACTCTTCCAACTCTATGATTCTATGTTCCTGTGGGTATGGACCTGGGCTTGCATCAGGCAGAGCTCCTTAATGGCTTCCCTGTCTAGTTGGAAGAACTGGTAGCACTCCAAGTCAGCCAGAGTTAGCTCTCGGAAGAAGGAAGGTATGTCGTGATGCCTCCACACCCTGTGCTGTGCTTGTAGCAACAGGTAGTCCCCATCCCCATGGTGATGCTAGCTAAGCTGGCTCTCTGTGTTTTGATGACTTTCCCCCCTTTTCTCTCTGTGCCAGTTGAGGTCGGTTCAGTCAGCATTTGCCTCTTCCAGTGGGGTTTGGACCAGGCATACTTTACACCACCTTAACTTAAGCACACCAGAGCCTTGCGTGCTCTGGTCCATGGGGTCACGAAGAGTCAGACACGACTAAACGACTAAACAACAACAACAACTTAAGCTGTCATAATTTACTTTGCCTTCCCATAATTAGGTTTCTCCTTAAGCAGCTATGTGAAAAGTTACTTACTATGTGAATTGATGGCTTCAGAGTAAATGTTCAGGACATCATGCCTCTAGAAATAAATAATTTTTTGACATTTCTGATCTGATATTATTGTTGCTGGCTGCTTATCACTTCTTGGACTTATATACGTATGATGTTTTATTATACATTGTATTCTCCTTCCTTCTTCTTCTTCTTTTTGGTTCTCCGCTGTGTTGAATGGGAAGTTATATATCTTCTAAATAAATCAAGCAATAGCACACTAGTCATACCATGATGTTTCAGGATTTCTCAAAAAGGCAAGGCTAGTTTTGAAAAGTGTCAGTTATCCAGTCTCATAAAGCCTTGTTTCAAAAAAACAGATGATCAGTCAGAAAATAAAAGCATAGGCTTGGTTCCAAAGATATGCTCAAATGAAAATCAATCTTGGGCTTGTGGATTCCACTGCCAACACAACTCCACATTGGTATTTGTACCCGTAAATCAGTCTGTTCACAGGTAGAAAATTGGGGGGTGGGGTAGGAATTATGTCAGTTCCATTTCTGGCCTGGCCAGGGCAGTCGTCCTCTTATATATCTGCTGGCATTGACAAGGCATCTGACCCACACCTGAAGCTCATAACTGTCCTGACAGGTGATTTGATCTGCAGCCACAGTGTGGAAATAAAGGATGAGATTGCCCAACAGATACCAGGCACTCTATTATTCAAATTAGGCCCCATTGTTTTTGTTACAATCCCCTTCTCAATTAAGTAATCAATTTTAATCTAGAATTTAAATTCTCAAAATTTTCTTATTTGTTAATTCACGCAAGTAAACTACTACTCTCACTTCATTACAAACAGTATTTCTACCTGAAACACATTTGAGCAAACCTGCTCCTCTTCCTTTCATAGATATATTGTTGTCATTTGCAACTGAAGCTGCCTCTGATTAGTTATCATTTAACTCTTTGGGGAAATAATTAGCATCGCACGTCATGTGCCTGGAAGTTGCCAAATCAATTAACCAACTAGAAGGATTACTGTTAATAGCACCAGTTTTCCTATAACTTGATATTGCTAGATAGTTTTGATGAACTGCAAAAGCATTTTTAGTTTGCTTTCTGTTGCCACCCTGGAACTTTTCTGTGCCACTTTTTTTTT
Source organism: Zootoca vivipara (assembly GCF_965207765.1). Taxonomy (NCBI): domain Eukaryota; kingdom Metazoa; phylum Chordata; class Lepidosauria; order Squamata; family Lacertidae; genus Zootoca; species Zootoca vivipara. The sequence goes on along the minus strand of NC_142593.1, from coordinate 24,710,333 downwards.
TGTATGATTCCTTGCAAACGAAGGAAAACAACTTTTCTGCTTGTATACGTTGATAATATATTTTTTGTTACTGAGAACAAACGAGATTGTACAAAAACAAGATTGGGCACAGGCCTGGCCAGGACATAGGCATCCTGACTGTTACAAAGGTGACCTGTGTGCTTGCTTGCTTGCTTGATTAACAGCTGTTGGGAACTTCAAGGTCCCTGCTCTCCCTTCTTATGGTCTTTGTACTGGACCTGGAGACTCCAATAGAGAGCATTCCATGTCAGGAAGGAGGGCAAGTGGGCACCCTATCAAATGACAGGGCAGGAGCTACATGGAGCAGGGCCTTTTCACTGGTGGTGCCCATTGTATGCCTCGCTCTTCCCAGACCTGTTCTCTTTTGGCCTGTATTTTAGAGCTTTATAATTTAGGAAGACTTTGGAAGACCTGGTTGACAAGTGTTATCAGTCGCTGAGTATGGGATCTATAGATGGAAGAATCAGTTATTCCTCCAAAACCCTGGAAGTGGAAGTGTCTTCTGCAAATGCAGCTGGAACTTGGGGTCCAAGCCACAAGAAAAAGACACATCACAGTTATTACAATAAAAAAAATGTGAGTAAAACTTTGAGGAATCTTTATTTTGAAGAAAGAGAGGATAATAAAAAATAAGATGTTTGGAAGAGCAATCATATGGAAGATTTAATCTTTAAAAGTTTACATTGCATCTTTTAAAATAAATCAAATATGCAGAGCTGTGGCAAAGAGAGACATTTGCAATTTAATGAAAAAAGATTACAAGGATAAATGGCTCCATGCAACTAAATGCCCTATATCTTATCTAGCCAAGAAAATGCAAGCCAAATTTGTCATTGCTATTAAAAGCAAAACAATTCCTGACAAATTTATATGTGCCACATAGACGTTGTGTATTAATTTCCCCAATGTTTGCATATAATATATGAGTAATCGTCAGTCTGCCACATTAGTATGTGCATTTCAGTGTGCTCAGTCTCAGCAATAAGCTGAATCTCACTGAGTGTCCTGAGTCAAATAATAAGATGCTTCTAAAACATGCTTTGGAATTTGTGCATGCTTCCATTTTTGCTGGTGTATTTGAATTTGCTTCATCCCATGGCTGCAGAAGAGCACCACGCAAGGAATAGCCTCAGATGGCACGCCAAAGTTAGTCACACCTATGCATGGTTTTATTGAAACACATGGCAGACCAAACGGCTGGGCTAGTCAAAGATGTTTAAGATTTAAGCATGCGTAAGTAATACCTAATCCAAAGGAGCTCAAATAAGTTGGAATGAGACCTTGGCTTCGTTTGTGCTGGATATTTGGCAGTTCTGGTGAATGGAATGCCACCTCTATTCAAAGTGATGAGGCAGGGCTCATAGGACAACACATATCTGGGCTTTTTTGTGATAGTATTCACTAGTACTGAGTGCTTTTACCTTCACATCTCTTCCCCCCCCCATTTAGCTGCCTATGGCAGGCATTTTGTGCTGCACCCATGGCACATCTCTCCAGATGTACTAGCACCTCAGTTTTACCCACCCACTCTGCACCAAAAGCACTGCTGGATACAAAAGTGCTCTGGATTGGAGGGGCTTTGTCAAAATATTCCAATGCTGCTGGATTCCAAAGCTATGGCTACTGTAGGGATGGGAGCATGTATGGGATGTGACAGACCTCTCCTGCTAGTACAAAACAAACTCTAGGAGTGAGCACTTGATAATATTTATTTAGGTGCTGTGTTTTTTTTTGTTTTTTTGTTTGCTTCTAAGGGATGCCTTCGTGTGGTTTCACATTAGTTGTCACCATCATGAAATTGCAGAGTTCAAAGGAGCCCTGAGCATTATCTGTTGTAGCCCAACACCTTGAAATGCAACAATATGCCGCTGTCTCGTATGGGGATCAAACTTGCCACCTTGGCATTATCAGCACCATGCTCTAACCAACTAAGCTATGTAGGCTAATGTAGTTTTGTTTAGGCTTTACCATTATTTCAGTGGAAATCCTGCCTGTGTCCTATTATCTGTAACTACAGCGCCGTTCATCCATGTTTTCAGACATTCTACTCTTCCTTGAGGCCATTAGACTTGATACATTCCAGACAGATTTACAAGAAGAAAATAGAGTAAGTACTCTGAAAATACATACAGCTACAAAAAATACAGAATAAAAACACCCAATCATTGGTGCCTGTAAAAAAAAGGGGGGAGAGATTCCAATTAAAATTAGGAAGAACTTTCTGACAGTAAGAGCAGTTCAACAGCGGAACGGTCTCCCTCAGGAGGTTGTGGACTCTCCTTCATTGGGGGATTTTAAGCAAGGATTGGATGGCCATCTGTCATTGAGATTCCTGCATTGCAGGGGGTTGGACTAGGTGATTCTCAGTGTTGCTTCCAACTCAATAATTCTGTGATTCTATTCTATGGTACTGAAATGAAAACAAAACTGGCATCAGGCAGGGCTTCCTGAGGAAAGCATTCCCTAGACTGGGAACCACTACAGGAAAAGCCTGTATTCTTATGAACATCCTGCAATACAGTCATACCTCAGTTTAAGTATGCCTCGGTTTGAGTACTTTCAGTTTAAGTACTCGGCGGGCCCATCTGGAATAGATTAATCCACATTCCATTCCATTACTTTCAATGGGAAAGTTCGCTTCAGGTTAAGTACGATTCAGGTTAAGTACAGACTTCCGGAACCAATTACACCCATTATTCGGGTTAAGTACGCTTCAGGTTGAGTACTCCGCAGACCCGTCTGGAATGGATTAATCCACTTTCCATTACTTTCAATGGGAATGTTTGCTTCAGGTTAAGTACGCTTCAGTTTAAGTACTCCGCGGACCGTCTGAAACGGATTTATCCACTTTCCATTACTTTCAATGGGAAAGTTCGCTTCCGGTTAAGTACGCTTCAGTTTAAGTACAGACTTCCAGAACCAATTGTGTACTTAAACCGAGGTACCACTGTACTCCCTTGGAGGTGGGATGCAGAGAAAGTATCAGATGACTTATAACTCAAATGTATTCAATTGAAATGGCACATTGTTTCAAACAGCCTACTTCCCCTCCAAAGAAACAGGCTTGCCACTATGAATGGATGGCTCAAGGTGAGGTGCTTGTGGAGAAAAATGGACCGAAACCCTATTAAGAGTCCTGATCCAAGGTGATTTCTGCCACAAAAAGGAAATGGTGGCTCAAGCAAGATGGAGACCAGTAAGCCGAGGGCTCCAGAACTGACTGGGAACTATGGCAAGGTCAGGATACTAGACAAGGGCTGAGGTGTTAATTCAGCATTCACTAGGTTTAGGACCACAGTTAGCAAACCTTCACCTGAGATGAAAGGAACAAGTACTGTCTCAGCCGCCACCTAGACTAGGTTGTCAAAATCAAACACTAGCACGGAACACCAATAGTACAATTTTCAAAACAGTAAGAAAGCCAAGCAGCCCACAGTTAAAATGAATCAACAAGTTAAAATAGGTGAAACACCAGGAAAAACCTTGCAAAATAAAGGCACCTTAACATGTGGGAAAACAAACTGAGGACCACACAAACTTTGCTGGGGAAGGCATCTCACAGCATGGGCATCACTAACAAGGAGCGCTCAGTTCTGCGCACTTGCAGATCAAATTTCTGTATATGGCCTAGAAGCTATCAGGATAGCAAGGTAAGAGAGCAAGAATTGGCTTAATAGGCTCCCTGCGGCCTACTGCAGCAAATAGTCGGTTTACAAAATTCTTCAGCTTCTGAAACATCTTCCAAGGTGGCAACATGTATAACTCATCCCTATTAAAAATGCTCAGTATGGCTTTACTTTAAGTGTCAAATAGGAGAGGGTAGACTGCACTTATCTTGTCACTTGTTTCTTTATTCAGGGATGTAATATTAAATGCAAATTTTCAAAAAGAGATCCAGAACCGTTCAATAGTTTCTTTTCAGTACCTGGAAGCCTCATCACAATCAATAATGGAGGGACATGACTTCTGTCACCCTCATCAGCAGGTACCCAAGCATATTACCTGAGGATAATCTGTGAAAAAGAGCCTAGTTTTAGTATGAAACGTCTACTTTCCTCACTTCTTATTTTCTAAAATTCTTGGATCAATAGCTTGGGTGAAATGACATCGGAAGAAAACAAATATAATACATGCTATTTATTAGGAAAGTGCTAACTGATGTGATTTTTATTCAAAAATACATCACCAGGTAACAATGAAAGTTTGTTTAGATGGCATAAGTAACACTGAACACTTTTAAAGCAATTTCAGGAAGTGGATTATTTATTGTTTATTATTTCATAAAATGTATACACCACTCAAAGTTGCTTGCAAAAGATAAAACAGTAAAATCAAGAAAAAGATCACAACCATACTTTAAAACATACAAAAGTTAAAATGCTAAAACAGATTGAAATTACACCAGCTTTTTGTGGATCTGAGGAGGCTTGACTAAACAAGAAAGTTTTCTGCAGGTGCCAAAAAGAGTTCAGTGAAGTCGCCTTCTTTGTATCAATAGGCAGGGAGTTCCAAAATGTAGCACCATCCACTTGGCTTTTAAGAAGAGAGAGACAAATCCAGATAGGTTTTATCTATCTATTACATTTCTGTCCTGCCCTTTCTCCAAAAGGAGTCCAGGAAGGACACCTATACACCTGTGTGACACCTACAGTACTTTTTCTTGTTGAGGAGTTTCAGCAATTCCTCCAGTTTTAAGACATGCCTAATCTGGGAATTATTGAGACCAGCATCTTCTAATACTGAATCAGGGGAATCCCAGACCAAGTATCCCTATTTTCCAGGGACAGCCCCAAATTTACAGAAGCTGCCCCAGTTTCTGATTTGATAATCAAATGTCCCGCTTTTCCTTAGGACATCCCTATTTTCATCGGAGAAACGTTACAGGGTATAGAAATATGTGACACACACACACACCCCAAGCCAAGGAGATAATTAACTATACAAAATGTAGACGACATCTGGAGGCAGACCTGTATAGGGAAGTTCTTTTAAGGTTTAATGTTTTATGTTTTTATATACCGTATGTTGGAAGCTGCCTAGAGTGGCTGGGGCAACCCAGTCTGTATTAGGGCAAAAATAGGGATGTCCTATTCAACAACAACAGGGCAAAAATAGGGATGGCCTATTCAATTATTATTATTATTATTATTATTAAATAGGACATCCCTACAGTCATATCTTGGAAGTCGAACGGAATCCATTCGACTTCCAAAATGTTTGGAAACCAAAGTGTGGCTTCCGATTGGCTGCAGGAGCTTCCCCCTTGGGCTCCTCAGTCGGGTTTGGCAGGTTGGTCTTTGTGACGGGAACGCTTTCGCCTGACAGCATGCTCTCGTTCACGATGCAGGTCCCGCTGAGGAGCACCGCGTCGCAAGGCATGATCATCCCGTTGAGAGGGACCACATGGAAGCCCCGTTCAGCTTCCAAAACTAGTTCACAAACCGGAACAGTCACTTCCGGGTTTGCGGCGTTCGGGAACCTAAACGTTTGAGAACTAAGCTGTTTGAAAACCAAGGTACGGCTGTATTTTCATTGGAGAAATGTTGGAGGATATGGAATCTGAGGTCTCTGGTGAGTACTGGTTTATGGCAAGTGTGGCCAGACCCCCAATATGTTCCCACACCGACCAGCATCCAGGTTAAGGCGGCCCTATTAGCCAGAACCTCCTGACTGCAGTAAAGTGCAAAGCTTACAATCCAAAAGAGTGCCTTTGGCCCCATCTAGTATTATTAGACTCATTGTGGAGTTACAGAGAGCAGTAAATTCTATTTCCCTCCCTATACACTGACATACTTGGATGGAACGGCCCAGGGAAATGGCAACCTGGTGTGATAGTTGGAGTGCCAGAGGGCACTGCGAAATGCCACTAGAGATAACTGTTACAGCTGGCATGTTGTTAACGACAAGCATTTTCTGTTCCTGGTATGGCCACAATGCACTGCATTGCTATCAAAGGAAAGTGAAATTGCTTCCTCTTAATGTTGCACCACTGAAAGCCAGAATGCTAAGCAATTATACCTGACACTTTCTCTTTTATTGCTCACCATTGCTGTGATCCTTATTTCCAGTTTCTCCACAGACTGGTCTAATTTGCCTTGTTTGGGGGTGTGGATCAATCCTTCTTTATGCTCTCCGCTTGTCTATAGATTGTTCACATGTTGCATCTAAAGGAGGGAGGGCCTTGCCCAATGTGACCCGAGAAGTTTTGATGTTCTAGAACTGCCTGTTAAGATAATGATCGCCGAGCTCACAAGCAAATAATGGGGTGAAATGACTATCGCAGATGGTTTGTAATTTTTATATTAAAAAAAACACCCAATTTTATTTTTTAACTGCAGATCCGGTTGACCACAATAACGGTAATTTTTCAACACCGGCGTGCCAGTTTAAGGACGTGAGCTGCCATTTATCAAAACATGTCTCGAGCTGAAAAATGGGCAAGTGAATGCAGATGAAGAGTGGCTGATTTATACCCCGTCAGATGGCTTGTGTTCTGCTATATCTCTAAGCACATCTCTGAAAGGAATCATGCTTTCTTTGTCAGGCTTTGATGAATAGAAAAATTCCGCCAGATATGTGAATGAACAATAGCAGGGATGAATGTATGGCACCCTCTCCATTGATCCCCATTGTTTTCCATTGATCCCTCTATTGCGCAGTCATATCAAAATAAAGATCAATACTTTTTTGCGGGGGGGGAGCTGTCATAAAGTATGGGGGTGCTATGTAGTACAGCTGAATGCACTGTGGAGTTTAATCTAGTTACTAGTGAAATATAGCATTACATTTTCCAGTAAACCGAAGCTATTCTAGAATAACATTTCCATGATCTGATCATAAATAAACAAGTCAGTTGCTTATTTCGACTGGTATCACATGGGAAATAAGAATGAGATTAGAAAGGTTTTTCATTAAGTTTCATATTGTTTTTCCATGCCATAACAAAGTAAAAACAGTGTAGCCTAATGGCTAGAGTGTTGAACTAAGACCTGGGATGACAGGGTTTGAATCCCCATTCAGCCATGAAGCTCACTGGGTGACCTTGGGCTAGTCACCATTTCTTACCCTAACTTACTTCACAGGTTCTAGTTACAGGTAGGTAGCCATGTTTGTCTGCCGTAGTCTAAACAACAACAAAAAATCCTTCCAGTAGCACCTTAGAGACCAACTAAGTTTGTCATTGGTGTGAGCTTTTGTGTGCATGCACGTCATAGCTGCCAAGTTTTCCCTTTTCTCGTGAGGAAGCCTATTCAGCATAATGGACTTTCCCTTAAAAAAAGGGATGGCAGCTATGATGCACGTATCTGAAGAAGTGTGCATGCACATGAAAGCTTATACCAATGACAAACTTAGTTGGTCTCTAAGGTGCTACTGGAAGGAATTTTTTAAAATTTTGTTACCTCACAGGGTTGTTGTGAGAAGGAAATGAGGAGCAGGAAAACCATGTGACCACCTTGAGCTCCTTGGAAGAAAAGCTGGTATATAAACGTAATAAATAAATAAAAATAAAATAAAATAAGATTTGGTTTTCTGCTGAACAGGAAACTGCATTGTTTTTACCAGATGCACTTCAGGTAAATTCTGCAACTGAAAGGAAACTGCAACTGGAAACATTCAGCACGGACACTGCTTGCTCCCTATATAATTACGGTAGAGCCACCTTCACATGAGACGTTGGGAAAATTGCATCCATGCAGAAAGTTGCCATTTGTTTCCACTGTCTGACTAAATCAAGAAAATCATTTTCTATCTTTCCCAGGTGGATGTAAAGCAAAGTGAACATGAATCACTCGATAAAAAAACATTCATTCCTGTCCAGGAATCAAAAGAAGGCAGTTCCTGAAGCATCACTTTGCGCAAAATGAGGCTTCTCAAACTCCCCTTGAAAAGCAAGTATCATTTTGTTTTCAAAACACAGAGAATCGGCCATTGTGTTTCTCCTTCCCAAAAGGCCTTGCTGTAGCCTGAAATGGTGGTTATGTTCTGTCTCCATTGTCTGAGGCAAAATGCTGGGAATCACAAGGGCACTATTCAATTCCCACTCAGTGGCAGAGTGGGGGGGGCACAGGGACGGTTGCCCTGGGCGCAAAATAGTTAGGGGCGCAAAATTTCAACACCAGGTGCTGCCTCAGTACAACTGTGAGCTTTCGTTGCTGGGCCCCACTGAAAACAGCTTCTCTATCTGAACCAGGAAGTGACCTCTCCAAACAACAGAGCAACCCATCTTTTCTTATCTCTGCGGTTGCGATCTTCTGGGTTACACAGATGCTGTTAGGCAGCTTAATAAGCATGTATACTCCCTCCCACCCATCCACCCTCCGCGCAGCCCCGGGCACTGGCACCCCACACAACACCACTGGTCCCATTTGCAGGTTTCCCATAGGAATCTTGTTGACTGCGGTGAGAACAGGAGGACCACGTTCTGGATGGGTGTTTGACCGGATCTATCAGGACTCCCTTATGTTCTTATGAAACCTGCAAAAACTGAACAGCATCCCAACAGAAAGTCTGCTATCACCATCCAAATTCCATATTAAGACTGTGACTATGTGCAGACTCCTATCTAGGGCTTCAGTGTCAGCCAATTTTATCTAAACACACACACGCACACACACACACACACACACACAGTGTTCCCACCACCATCTCCAAATCCAAACAAGATTTTGGGACTATAGCTTGGTGAGACCTGGATATACATACAATATCCTTCCTGAACTGAGTCACCCAGCAATCTCCCTCAGATAGACTTCTGCTTCAGTCAGCTGCTTTGCTATTGCAGCTATAATTCTAGGAGACAGCATATAGCCGGCATCCTTCCGACATCATTTCCACACATTGTGAACAACGGAGGAGTTAAGCCTTAATACATTTCTAATTAGAACTTGGGAGAAAAGAATATGCTTCTTTAGGCAGCAGCTCAGCAAAGCCTGGGCCTAATGGCATGCAGATGAAAGCCATCAGGTTTTTTATAGTGCAATCCTATCTGTGTCTGCTCAGAGGCATTAAGTCCAATGGCACTCGCCTCCAGGTATGTGCGCATCCAAGACAGCATCCAAGAATGTTATATTGGTCTTTACTTGTATAAAAGGGTTTTTTTGGGGAAAACTATCTGCAATTGTCAATGAAATGGAGTGTCAGTTTCAAACAATGGAATTCTTCATTCTCATTCAGAAATAGATTGTGTCCGCTTTTTTGTCGTAAAAAAGAAGTGCCACAAGGAACCATATTTGTAGCAATTTTACTAATGATATTTTTATGGCCTACATAACCATGATAATATGCATGTAGCCAAAGACACTTATTTTATAATAGCACTTAAATGCAGAAAATGTGACTAGTAACTGTTGGCAATTAGTGTGTTTCATAGAAGAATGGCTTAGACTAATATAAATAAATCCATAAACCTGTTTCATAGCTACCGAGTCTGAAGTGTGTTCCTCGCCATCTGGAGTCAGTCCTTGTCAGCTTCCCGGAAATACATTTGCTCAGGTTTTAAAAATCAATTTGTAGGAAGATAGCCATTTGCTCCATTGTCAAATATTTGCTCTTACCTATGTTTGATTATGGAGATTGTGATATGATCTTAGTCAACACATTGCAGACATTAAACAGTAAATGTCAAACTCCTTTGAACGTCTTCCCCCATACCTTTGATCTTTTGCACCATATGTATGATTAACCATTATGACCTGTATACTGAAATTCCCGCACAGCCATTGTTCTGATGCAGTTATTATAACAGCATAAGGGGGTATTCCAAAAGGAGAAAGTTTAAATGTGTTCTGGACAATTGGCTGTGTTTTTTCTCCTTATTAATGGGAACTGCAGCATTTCAACATGGGTTATGGGATCACAAAGGAAAGCAAAAATTGGATGTGAAATGAGCGTGACCCTTGGAAGAATGACTGGGAGGCTGTCAGATACGATAGGCCTCTTTCTCTGACCATATCAATCAGGGGGATGATGACTACAAATTTATTGCATTTGTGGAGGATAAAGCTATTGATGGCTACTAGCCATGGTTCTACATCTACCTCTATGTTCTGCCTCTATAGTTGGAGGCAGTACAGCTTTGAATACCAGTTGTGGGGGATCACAAGTGCAGTAAACACTCAAGTCATGCTTGAGTGTTTCCCATAGGCATCTGGTTGACCACTGTGAGAACAGGATGCTGGACTAGATGAGTCCCTGAATGGATCCTGCAGGGCTCTTCCTACATTCTTAAATACAGGCGGTGTCCATTTTGCGTGGAGGTCCCATTCCTGAAGCTACGGTACCAAGCATTCCCTCCCACCATTTCAAACTGTTGTGCACAGCAACCTTTCTCCATTTCCTGTTGATGACCCACTGATGAAAGTGCATTGTGGGTGCTTTCCCCCAAAAGTAAAACAAAACGATGGTGCTGTGGGTGCTATTTTAAAATGTACAAATTCTATTCATGATTCATTTCACTGGCACTATTTGGGCATTCATTCTGCACATGACTGTAGTCACATTGAGGAAGGAGGGATGCACCCCTGCCCCACTGTTGCAGCCCCCCCCCCAGTTTTGCTGCCCATAACCATGCATAGGGGGGGGACATCTTAAGGGTGGGGGGTCTGTTCTATGCATGCAAGCTCTCCTGTGGTCGAGTTTTTAATCAGAAGAAAGACCCCATTCAGACCTATGATGCCAAAACATGAATATTGGGGGTGGGCCCAAGGGACCAGTAATAGATGGGGACACAGCCCCACTGGATTGCTCCACCCATTTGGGAACATCTTCACCATTTCCATACCTGGTTTAAGGTTCTCAATCCTTGGCACACCCAGGTAGAACAAGGAAAGACTCCTTTGTCTGAAAACCTGGAGAGCTGCTGTAAGTCACATAATACTAAGCTAGATAAATCAACAGTCTGACATGTATAGAGAAGCTCCCTGTGTTCCTATTAGCTCACAAAGAGGGGGAAAGTGGACAATAAGCAACAGAAATTAACAGACCCAAAGAACACCCCGTGACAGAGACCTGCAAGTGGTGGTTTTCATTTGTGATTGTTTTTCTCGTCTTTGTCTTTGATCATTTTCAAGCAGTCATGAGAACAATGACTGATTTCCAGTCTGCTTCTCCACATCTGCAATCAAGGACTGTGTGCTTCACACCAACGGCCTTCTGTAGCCAGTTTTGGGGTGGCATGCAAGACTCTAAGGAGGTGGGGGTAGTGACTTCCCTGCACATAAATCAGTGTTTTATCCCACACTACAGAACCTTAGGGTCATTGTTCCATTAGATGCTTTCTTTGATGTGTATTCACATGGTTCCAAAGAAATATTACAAGGAAAATGAAGCACTGCCTTACAGCCAGGTAATGGAACTATAAAGCCATAGGTGTGTTGTCTATCGAATCTTGACTGCTGACGAAGAGTCAACATGGTAACTCCAAAAGTGTTCTCATATTTATACAGATGTTCTGACCACTTAAAAACCATGAAGCTTCTAGGTCAAATGAGTGTTTGATTAAAAAAAGAGTACATTCTTGTTAACTGATGCTCCTGCAGCATGGATTCAAGCCGTTATTGAGTCTACCCCCTCTCCTAGCTTCTGCTTTTTAAATCAGCTGTTCATGTAAAATACACTGAAATCACTTGCCTTTGGTGGAGAGAATGTTATTAATATATTTTACTTGGAAACCTTTCAAGTAAATAGTGATATCTAACTATTTATTGCCTCATTGAGTCTGGGTAAGCATACCCTCCCCATCATTAGTGCTGATGGAATTTAGACATCGGCACTGATGGGTAAAGATAAATTCTTGCTAGATAGGAGAGCTTAAGTAACTGCTGTTTTTGAAAAGCAGCCCTGATAAATGCATGCATGAGAGGAAAATGAAGGTGGCATGCAGGGTAATAGAATCAATTTTTAAACATGCTTTCCCCGCCCCCTCAATATACATAGCATTGGTCATGTGATACCGCAGATTAATAGATTGCTTTTTGCCAACTGTTTATAATAGCTACTCTCAGCCTTGAATATCCTAAAGTTCTAAATGAATATGAGATTTCTTTGATTACTGCTCAATAATGATGGACTCAAAAAGGTACATTCGTATTTATCTCTGCATGGAATCAAATTATTTAGTGCCCCATTTTAGTTGGTATAGGGAACTACTTTGGTCCAGGCGTCTGGATTCAAAATTGTTTATCCCTGCCTCCCACCAGCCATTCACCTAATACCATATGACACCAGGGGGATCCCCCTGCTAGCAGTAGGGCTTGTATTTGGCCCTGTATTTAAATAGTGATGAATGCAAGCCCTGTTGCAAATGAACTCTCAAGCCATGTGCTCTAAGTTGTTTTTTGGAAGCAGTGTTTGACTACAGCACTGTTTAGGCACCAAATGCAAATGCTTGACATATTGGTTTTACCTTTTAAGTTGAATTACTGAAAAAAATGAACTTTTCAATGATATTCTAATTTTTCAAGTTTCACCTGTATATCTGTAATGCCCAATAAAGGTTTGAAGAAAGAAAGAAGAAGATTACGCTCCAAGCAAGTCCTAACAGTCCAAACTAAGGGAAAGGCAGCTCCGATAGACATCTTTAAACCAGCCGTTCTGTAATTTCAACCCACTTAGGGCAAAATCCACTAGAATATTCTCCTTCAGGGGGCTCTAGGGCGAGGGAGAGGGAGGAGGGCATAAACCCATTATAAAATGGACCACCTTCGACTGTCCACCTGCACGGGATTCTCTTGTGGCAGGAGAGGGCCCATGGAGGGGGGGGGGAAGAAGGTGGAAAATATGTTATGTTTGTACTGTTTTGTAATGTGTAAAATCAATAAAAATTATTTCAAAAATAATAATAGAATATTCTCCTTCATGAGACCCGTTTTCCAGAGAAAGGAAGCTGCAAATGAGTTCTTATGCTTTACAACAGTTCCTAGTAATTTTCATGCGAGGTCACGGTGGCCATTTTGGGTGCTAAGATCTTGTGCTCTTGCACTGTGCTCTCGTTCCGGAAAAATACTAATCACTTTTTCAAGGCAAGAGTGAGGCGTGGGTCATGTGAATCACCCAGGAGCGTATTCTGGAAGATGGTCAGATGGTATGATAATACTAGAGCCCAGGCCCATCCGGTGAAGCCGAAAGACTTGAAACAGACAAAAGGAAGCACTTCTTAACACAGCACATAGTTAAAACTATGAAAGTTGCTCCCACAGGATGTAGCAAAGACCACCAACTGGATGGCTTTAAAAGAGGTTTAGAGTTTAGACCAGGGATCCCCAAACTGCAGCCCTCCAGATGTTTTGGCCTACAACTCCCATGATCCCTAGCTAACAGGACCAGTGGTCAGGGATGATGGGAATTGCAGTCCAAAACATCTGGATGGCCGAAGTTTGGGGATACCTGGTTTAGACCAATGGAGGATAAGTCACTCTGAGAACAGGATGCTAGACTCTTCTTATCCTCTAAATGTGCAATGGCAATAACTATGGTATACATGATGTTATTAAGCCTGTTATAACTTGGGGTTTCTGCATGTCCCCCAAGCAATCTCATGCCAATGACAATCTGTCTAAATAGCTCTCCCATTCATCTGACCTTCTGGTTATTCAAATGTTTTAGATGCCCTCCAGGCAATTAGATAAATTATGTTCGTACACTAAAGTGTACACCTATTCATTGTCTTTTTGGTCCTTTAGAGCAAAAATAGTAGGCTTGGGAGCTTGAACTTAGCAACATTCACTTGCAACTCATATATATTATTTCGTTCTTCCTCTTACTTCCAAGCACTAATATTATATCATAATCATAATTCTGCACTCACTGCTGCAGGTTTATCACAAAATCCATATTAATCACATTTCACTGTAAGCCCTCCCAGCAGTTTCATCTTGAGATCAAACCATGAGTACTCACATTACAATTATTATTTATCTATTTCTATAGCAGTTTTCAGTACAGCTTGATTCACAGTTCTTGCCTGCACAACAATAGTGTGTGAGAGAGCATGACTTGGTCAAAGCAATACAGGGTGTGTCACTGTTGAACAAACATTTGAACCTAGGCTTCCCAATCCACCAACACAATGCGGTTCAATGATCAATGACCCATTGGTCCTCACTTCTAAGTATCTAAGGCAGGCATGTCAAACCTGCAGCCCTCCAGATGTTTTGGACTACAATTCCCATCTTCCCCAACCACTGGTCCTGCTAGCTACGGATCATGGGAGTTGTAGGCCAAAACATCTGGAGGGCCGCAGGTTTGACATGCCTGATCTAAGGGCTATTCAACCAACCTTTACTTAAACTACACCAACTGAAATTAATGGGCCTAACTTAGCCATGTTAACTAATTTCAGTGGATCTGCTCCGAGTAAAAGTTAGTTGAATGCCACCTAAAATCTTATTTATTCCAGTTTTGTAAAAGAAAGATGCATCATGTAGTGTTTGTGCGTTATAAACTTCTTAGCTTCCTTTTAAATATTAAACAATAACTGAAGTTGGTCCCTTCCAACTCTATAATTTGATGGTTCTATGCAGTGGTTGTTACACTCTTCAACCACTGCCTATACTACTGTGTTTCCCTGAAAATAAGACACTGTCTTATATTTATTTTTCCTCAAGAAGACCTTGCCTATTCCTTGGCGCCCTCCAGAACTGCGCCTATCACTATGTCTTGTTTTCGGGGTATGACTTATATTGCGCAAATGTTTAGAAATCCTGCTACGACTTATTTTATGGGTATGTCTTATTTTCGGGAAAACAGGGTAGGTGGTTGGTTGTTGTTTTTTTCCCAGAATCTCCAAATACCATTTGCTGGCAACTGGAAGCAGGAGAGGCCTGTTCTCTTCATATTCTATTATGAGCTCCCAGCAGCATTTTATTGGCCACTGTAAAAAACAGAAAGCTAGCAGTAGCCTTCTTGCAATTATAAGCTACGGATTAGGTACATAAAGTATGGGTTTTATACTTTAAAAAATGGTGAAAGTAAAACAGTTCTGTGAGTTGGGGGTTAAGTACTACCTAGGAAATGGAGACAACCACTTTCTTGGAAAGGAGCTTATTTGAACTCAGCGCTGGTGTTATAATTAGGCATGCATAGGATTTGGCTGCACTTGTTGTTGTTTAGTCGTTTAGTCGTGTCCGACTCTTCGTGACCCCATGGACCATAGCACGCCAGGCACTCCTGTCTTCCACTGCCTCCCGCAGTTTGGTCAAACTCATGTTTGTAGCTTCAAGAACACTGTCCAGCCATCTCATCCTCTGTTGTCCCCTTCTACTTGGGCCCTCCAACTTTCCCAACATCAGGGTCTTTTCCAGGGAGTCTTCTCTTCTCATGAGGTGGCCAAAGTATTGGAGCCTCAGCTTCAGGATCTGTCTGTCAGGAGTATGGGCAGGAGTCAGGCTCTGGGGCCTGTAGTGCTTTGCAGGACTGGGGCCTGCCTCAGCTTGTGCTGGAGAAGCAAGGAGTGGCCACTCAGGTGAGGCCTCAGCTTGTGCTGGAGAGGCAAGGAGTGACTACTCAGGTGAGGCCACTTGATATCTCACTGCACCTGGTGGCAGGAGCTGGGACGGATAAAAGCTCAGCATTTCCCTTCAGCTCTTTGCCACAGCAACGCTATCCCTGCCTGGTTGCCTAAGGCCTCTTGCTCCTTGGACCCTTGCCTTGCCGACGCCTTGTTCCTTGGATCCTCGCCTTGCCGACGCCTTTATCCTCGACCCTTGGACCTCTGCCTTGCCGACGCCTTGCTCCTTGACTCCCAGACCTTCGCCTCTGCCTTGGTCCTTGACCCTGCGACTGCCTGCTGCTGGACCCTCAGCCCTGCACCTGCTCCTGCTTCTACACCACCATCTTGCCTCTGGTCCTGACGTCCTCAGCTGGGGCTTCAACCACCCGCCGACCGGACCGTGACACTGTCCTTCCAGTGAGCACTCAGGGCTGATTTCCTTATGAATGGATAGGTTTGATCTTCTTGCAGTCCATGGGACTCTCAAGAGTCTCCTCCAGCACCATAATTCAAAAGCATCAATTCTTCGGTGATCAGCCTTCTATACGGTCCAGCTCTCACTTCCATACATCACTACTGGGAAAACCATAGCTTTAACTGCACAGCTCAAGCTAAAAGGAAAGAGGAATATGGAGAACACACCCACTATTGGCAATGGAATGGCTATGGGATGGGGCAACATGATGGTTTGCTTGTAACTTTCCAAGTGCATGCAGCTGGTTATTCTTGGAAGCAGATAGTGGACATATCCTTATCTGGCAAGGCAGTTAGCTTCATCCAGTGGAAGCCACTAGGCTTTGTGGCTGAAGTCTGAGAGGCAAGGACAGACCTTTCCATTTTGATGCCTCCTGGTCTAAAACAGCTCATAGTAAAGATTTGGTTCAGCTGATAAAAAACAACAACTGAGAAACACATTATTTTCAGAGTTCTTAAGTGCCCTTCTTCTCCAGGATCCTGCTTAATATACAGATAAAAATCTTCCTGCCCAGGCAGACAAATGTAACCTACAACTAATGAACTGCCATGTAAATTCTCACTATTCACCTACAATAACTATTTTGGGAACTGGGGAAAAATCTTTTTCTCCACAGTAACAGTCAAGTAAATTCTTAATTGTAATACATTATTTAGCAGCTTTAATGCTATTTACCGAAATTCAAGATCTGTCTCCCTTTTGTCATTTAAAACATTTGAAATGGACCACAGCTTCCATTGTAAGTGAAGGAGAGTGGCAGACAGAGTGCCAGACAGCCTTTTTAATAAATGCTAAATTCCAGTGACTGCTGAAAGCCTCCATTTCTATGTATTCCATTCTGTTCTCTTTAATTTCAAAAGTAAATCAGTTTCTAACAACAAAGAGAGAGAGCAAAATCTTGATCTGAGGCCCCATCTGCACTATCCATTTAAAGCAGTATCACACCACTTCAAATAGTCATGAGTTCCCCCAAAATGCAGGTTGATGTTAAGAATGCTGAGAATTGCTAAGAGATCCCCATTTGCTACACAGAGAAACAATTCTCAGAATTCCCTGGGAAGAAGGGTTAAACCACTCTGAACATTGTAGTTCCGGGTGATTCTTTGGGGAAAGTCTTGACTGTTTAAAGTGGAATAACACAGATTTAAATGTATAGTACAGATGGGGCATAGGTCTCAAAACTCCAAGTCTTACACACGACATTCACACTGTTGTCCTTCGAACACTTCCTTGAGAGAGAGTGATCCCACTGAACACAATAGAACTTGGTTTTCAAGTAAGCATGGTTGGTCCAACTGATTTTTCCCCTGAAACACTGCATGACAAACAATTGCAATTTATTTTGACTATATGTTCAAAATATATAAAATATATAAATGTATATCAAAATATAGCAAGCAAGCAGCAAACAGCACACCCTATTTTTGCTTAATAACACAAATGCAAATATGAAACTGGAAAGATAGAAGTTCTAAAACATGCACAACACTCCAACCATAAAACATTTCAATTGATGGGACTAGTTTTACGGGGTGAAAATCAGCATCCATTTGGCACAGTAGTCTGTAACTAATAGCCCAATTCTATACGCTTTAAATAGAGCAGTATAAATAATGTCATCAGCACACCATAAGAAAAAGGCATATTATGTGACTGCCAAGAGGAGTGTGGATAAAACAGTGTCATATACATATTGAGGAATACTGATAAATTTGTAGAATTATGAAGCAAAATTTGGCCAATTTCTAACTGCTGCACAAGGTAGTAGAACTCCAACACTGCCCCCCACCTTCTCATGGTGAAAAATGACGCTACGCTGATGGCAAAAGTATATCAACATTGGTGGGGGGTGGGCGGGCCTCCCTCTCTTATATAGTTAGTAAGACAAAGCCTGAGCTTAGACTTAAGAGGAAAAAGCTGCAGGCGGAAAAGGCAGGAAAAAACCATGACTGATTTCTGCTTGAATCTGAGGCTGTGGCTATGGGAGAAGCAAAACCCATAGTGTGGTGTAGTGGTTAAGAGCGGTGGACTTGCAATCTGGTGAACCGGGTTTGCTTCCCCACTCCTCCACATGCAGCTGCTGGGTGATCTTGGGCTAGTCACACTTCTTTGAAGTCTCACAGCCCCACTCACCTCACAGAGTGTTTGTTGTAGGGGAGGAAGGGAAAGGAGAATGTTAGCCGCTTTGAGACTCCTTCAGGTAGTGATAAAGCGGGATATCAAATCCAAACTCTTCTTCTTCTTCTTTTGGGATTCCAAGGCTCCATTGTAAACTCAGATTAGATATGTCTGTGAGTCATATATCCTATACTGTAGACACCAGTCTCTACTGTGTCTCCTTTCCAAAAGGAAACTCAGACCCAGAATGAGCACCTGGAAATCCTTGAATCTTGCACCGCTCGGACATTGGGGTGGCATACAACAACAGCAACAGCAACAACAACAATGAAGTAGACATGGTCATCAGATCTTTCATTGGATGAGCAAAGAGCTGAAGGGGGAGGTGTTTTGTGTGCAAGAGAGGAACCATGAAGAAAGGCTGCAAGTCAGTCAGTAGACAACACTGAGCCAGCTGAGCCAATGGTCTGCCTTGGTGTAAGGCAAATTCTAGTGTTCCCATGAGAGCTGCTGCTGGAACAGGAAATATGGGCCTAAGTGAACAATAGTGCAAACTGGTTTCTGGCAGCCTGTGCCTGGAGCTTGGCCCTGAATCCTGGGTGTAAGGAGACGGGTTTGCCCTATGCATTTGTGCTGAAAGGCGCTCTTGGCGGCCACTTTCCTACTGTTGCAGACGTCGCTCCTTTCTTTCTGTCTGTCTGCTCTTCAGGTAGAAATACCGGCTGACAAAAGCAGTTGGATGTCAATAGAATATATATATATATATATATATATATATATATATATATATATATATATACACATATATATATACACATATATACATATACACACACACACACACACACACACACACACACAAAGAGAGAGAGAGAGAGAGAGAGTGTGTGTGCGTGTGTGATGCTGGTGGCCAACAAAAGATGTTTAAAGACTGTCTCAAGGCAAATCTTTAAAAATGTAATATAAACACCAACAACCGGGAAACACTGGCCTGCGAGCGCTCCAGTTGGTGTCATGGGCTTTGAAGACGCTCGAATTCAGGACAAAAGGGAGAAACGCGCTAAGAGGAAGGCACGATTGTCAAATCGATACTGTGATCAACTCCCGCACGGAAACCAATGTCCCCACTATAGAAGGACGTGTGGATCCAGAATTGGTCTCCAGAATCACTTACAGACTCATTGTTAAAACCGTGTTTATGGAAGACAATCTTACTCGGCTATGAGTGATCGCCAAAGAAGAGTGTGTGTAATATACATTATATATATATGCACACACATACATACACACCATTCAATATATATATATGGTCAATATATATGGTCCAATATACTGTGTATGTATGTGGGCAATATAAAATTGTCAAAATAAATTGCAATTTTTTGTCATTAATCCTAATAAGGTATTTATAAATATGAATTCCAAATATAGTTAAATGATATGTACAAACTGGCTACACATGAACAAGTTGTGTACCAACCTAGACTTGCCATGGGCGTCGATAGGAACTTGCTGGATTTGGCTAAGGATTTGGCACCTCTCCCCTCTGCAAACAGGGAGCAATATCTGCTACCAAGAAGTGTGGTGGAGTCTCCTTCTTTGGAGGTCTTTAAGCAGAGGCTTGACAGCCATATGTCAAGAATGCTTTGATGGTGTTTCCTGCTTGGCAGGGGGTTGGACTGGATGGCCCTTGTGGTCTCTTCCAACTCTATGATTCTATGATCTATTTGGGGTGGGGGGGAATTGCTGGTGATAACAAACCACGGGTGGCCTTGGCCGCCGGGGGAGGCATTTGAGTTTTGCCTGGGTCCCCGAAAACCCCATCCCTAGCCCCTCTTTCAAGGATGGGGGTGGGGGCTCTTTGGCTGCTAGCCATGACAGGAAAAACCCGCCTCTCTTTCCTCTTTCCTTCATCGAGCTTCCCGGGCAAAAGGAGAGACCGAGGGCCCTGCTGCGCCTGCGCACGAATAACCGGCCCTTTGGGTCACGTGGGACCAGGCCGCCTGAGCAGCGAGGGCGGGAGTCCCGGCCGGGAGACTTCAATGGCCGCGCCGTGTGAGAGGAAAGATGAGGACTTCCGCTCCTGCTTCCTGTTCTCCTGACAGGCCCCGCGGCGGCGCTTAGGCCGCGCCCAGCGGGCGCACGGTCGGACGAGCCGCGATGCGGCGGCTGTGCCCGGGGCTGCTCCTGCTGCTGCTGGCCGCGCTGTGGGGCGGGGAAGCGCTCCCGGCTCAGGGGGTCCTGAGGCCGCCGCCGCTGCCTTCCTCGCCGGCGGCGGCGCCGTCGTCCTCTGCCTCGGCGGGGCCCGGCGGCCACAACGCCGCGCCCGCCCTGGGCAGCAGCGGTTCCCCAGACGGCGAGGCGGCGCGGAGCAGCAATGCGAGTGAAGTGGCCGCCGCCGTGCCCGCACCGCCTGAGCGCAACCCGCTCATGACCCAGCGCGCCCTCTCGGTCCTGGTATTGGCCAGCGCCGCGCTCATCGTCTACTTCGTCATCCGGACCGTGCGGTGAGCCTTGGGCGGCAGCAGGATGAACCCCTGTAATCAGTCTAATCAGTCGATCTCGGAAGGGTTTGGGGATCTCCCCCTCGTTTCCACTTGGCTTTGGGGAAACTGAGTCTGAGGGATGTCCCGTTTCCGCCCCCCTCCAAGAAAAAGGGGAAGGAGGTTGGCTAGGGTGGCCTCTCCCTTTCTCAGCCCTGTTGCATCTTAGAATCACGGAAGGGACCCCGAGAAGTCATCTAGTCCAACCCCCCTCCCCTGCAATGAAGGAATATGCATGGAGGAGATAATGGTAGCCATCTGGAGGTCTTCCACTTATGAGAGAAGGGGGCAAGCTGCTTTTTCTCCTGCACTGGAGGGTGGCTTCAAGTTACAAGGAAGGAGGTTATAATAATGATGATAATGTTTATTTATTTATACATACCCCACCCATCTGGCTGGGTTTCCCCAGGCACTCTGGGCGGCCCCCAGCACAATAATAAAAACAGGATAAGACATCAAACATTAAAAACTTCCCTAAACAGGGCTGATTTCAGATGTCTTCTAAAAGTCAGATAGTTGTTTATATCCTTGACATCTGAAGGGAGCCACTACCAAGAAGGCCCTCTGCCCACTTCTCACAGTGAGGGAACCACCAGAAGGCCCTTGGAGCTGGACCTCAGTGTCCGGGCTGAACAATGGGGGTGGAGACGTTCCTTCAGGTATACTCGGCCGCGGCCATTTAGGGCTTTAAAGGTCAGCACCAACACTTTGAATCACGGAAGGGGCGGTCATCTAGTCCAACCTCCCCCCCCCACCCAATGCAGGAATATGCATGGAGGAGATATGATAGCCATCTCAAGGTCTTTCATGTGGGAGAGTGAGCAAGCTTTCCCCCCCTCTCCTGCTCTAGAGGGTAGGATGCGAACCAGTGGCTTCAAGTTACAAGGAAGGAGGTTCTGACTAAACATCAGGGAAAACTTTGAGCTGTTTGACAGTGGAACAGTCTCCCTATGGAGGTTGTGGTCTCTCCTTGGAGATGTTAAAGCAGAGTTTGGATCTGTTTCAGATGCTTTAGCTGAGATTCCTGCGCTGCAGGCGGTTGGACTAGATGACCCATGGGGTCCCTTCCAACTCTTCAGTTCTATGGCCCATGGCCCTCTCTTCTTGCTCACCTGCGAAACATCCCCTTTAGGCTGTCGTGTGTTCCCCTGGTCCTTGTTTACCTTGGCGTATCTGATAGAGCATGTGTCACTTGTGTACCTGGCACTCCTTATCTTAAGTGCTATCATATGTGTTTCTGGAAGGTAGTTTCTGCACGTGATGTGGGCAGGTTTTGCACCCAGTGAAAGGGACATCTGATTAGAATAATGATAATTTTGTATTTAAACAAGACTGGAGAGAGATGTCATAACTAGCAGAGTTCCACTGTAGACTCAAGGCCGACAACTGTGGAGCCTGTGGCACAAACCCCGAGAAACTAGCAGTACTTGTGTTGGATTAACATACTCAATACGCAGGAGGATCTATATAAAAAACTGCACATGTTTTCCTGAGTATATGTATCTAAAACAAGTAAGCAGTGGGCTTTTAAAGCCATGAAACAAACACCTCTCCGTAATCCAGTCCTGTGTGGGAACTAATTTGTTTTGTGGTATAGTGTGACTTTGTTTGGGATGTTGTATGCATCTGGGAAAAATGCATAGAAGGGCAACCAAAATATCAAGGATTTGAAGCAGCTTCTATGTTTTGAAGAAGAAGAAAACAGAGGGTAATTTACCGTATGCACAAGATGCTGGTGTTAGTTAAGCCATAAAATGTTACCCCAGATCCAAGCCGCACTCAATAGCATGGCTCTGCATAAGCCTGACAGTAAAAATAAGCCTTTAAAATAGACTGAAGCTGGATTGCCAAGTCATGTGACTGAGCTGAACATGCTCAGGATCTGGCCTAGGTTTCTGGTCATGGGCCACACTCACTTCCACTGCTGTCTGGTGAGCATAATTAAACCTCATCTTTATGGTGAGCATAATTAAACCCCTTAGTTACACTGCATGTTGGAGGCACAACACAGCTACCTGTCGTGGTGCAGCTTCCAACTTGAGAGGAAGGTTGGCGTTGATTATTTGGACAGTGAGCAGCCAGGCACTCTGCACCAAAACAAAATCCATCCTTTCCCGTGTTCTGGTGAGGAAGGTTTGGAGGGAGCCATTTGAGTGATGGCTGGCATTCTATGTACCTCAGCTGCCTGGTGGCAACAGGTCCTACCTCTCTTCAACATGGTTCATGGATCTAAGCCATCAGTGGGAGTAACTTCTGAGAAAACATGCCACTGAAGGAAAGAGTCTGATGACTACGGATTTTGGCTTGGCTGCCAAGTCGGTGCAAACTTTATTGACTCCTCCATATAGAAAAGCAGGGCACTTTGCATCCTAACTTCCTTTGTATACAAATGTAAATGCATGCATGTGTGTTTGTGTGATGTATATACATTTATTTATTTTTGCTAAGGACCATTCAATCATGCAAATCCCACCTACAGTTGGAATAATAATAATACAGTCTGAAATGGTAGAGCCCATGTGCAGGTTTACCAATGTACAGTATTTACAATTTATTTTGATTAGATCTTATATTGTTACTGTATCCTGCCTTCCTTATGTTATGGAGCTACAGGCAGGGTACATGTAGTTTCCGGTAATTCACCCCTCAAAGCAGTGACCAGACCCAGGCCTGCTTATCTTTAGCAATGGCCTTCAGAAGGATGGTGTGACAACACATTATGAAATTATGTATTGATTTTCCAACCTTCAGAATTCTCTCCCGCCCCCCCCCTTTTTCTAAACCATGTAGCATTAACTTAGTAAATTGTTGGTTACACTATGTGATTATAGTAGCTAGCTTTGCTCTTAGGAGGATTAGACAAGTTCATGGAGAATACATCTATCCGCAAGTGTTAGTCCTGATAGGGTTAAATAGAGTTTCCACGATCAGGAGCAGTATACCTGTGAACAACATGCTGATAACATGCAACATATGGGTGTCGGTGAGAGCTGTCAATTTCATATCCTGTCTCTTAGCACTCCTAAAGCATCTGTTGAAAATGTTTGTTTATTTTATTATAGGTTTTAATTGACTGCCCTTTATTTGAACTTTGCTTACAGAATAAATATTAATACATAAATTATAACAGGAAAAATAGAAAGTGGATAAGAAAGCCATAAACTGTGGAATAGGAGATTGGACTGTAGGGCTTGCTGAGCAGAGCTCTTTTATGATTTGAAGCATCATATTCTGTAAAGATTATAGTCTCTGTGAAAAACAGCTGACAAGTCAGTACATGTCACATGTTGCATCAGTCTCATTTTGCATTAACCAGAAGCTAGATATATTCTAAATAAAGAAGCAGAATGTCCAAAATGTATTTCAGCATAAAATTGGCACCCTGGATAGAATTGAAAATGGCATTTGCACGAATTACAGAGTAAGCCTTTTGAAGGACGACTGACAAAGTTCTGGATATTAAATCTACATCTTGTGAATTCATGGAAGTGTGCTCACTTTCAAGGAATATTCTGTAGAAATGGAATACTTAAAATGAAGTGGCTTCTTTATTGTTTCAACTTATTTTCCTGCTTCATGAACAAAAATTACATTAGAGAGGTTACATTTTCTTCACATAACTCAGGCAAATGTAGTCTTAAAATGTTCATTTGTGTAATGCATGCATTTCATCAGAATGAGTTTCATAAATGCTTAAACTCCTGTTCTGCATTTGATTGTCATCAGACTTATGATACATTTAAATTACAGATTTTCTCACAACCATCCTATTTGTGAAAAGCATATAGAGAGAGCTTCTGACCAAATTGTTGAACTGTGTTTGACATCTGGTCTTATATTCTTACATAATAAAAAGTTTAAGCCTGCCTTGCACCATTTGTCATATATTATTCACTGTGAAATTAAGGCTGTTGCATAAGACTGTATTTAGTGGGAAACAAGCAACACAGTCCTTCATCTTGTTCTTTAACAGCTTTGCAATAACATTATAGTTTGCATTTTGGCAAATGATCCCCTCATCCGATTCATCTTTAGCTAAGATTTGTTTTGGCAGCCTTGGACTTGTAACTTTCTTTAGTTTGATAATTTGTTAAGCGAGAACAAAATCCTGCCTCACTTGGTTGTTGAATATGGATGGATGATTAGGATAATAAAACACCCAGAATACTTGTAGCATGAAACTTCTGAATGAGAGCAAAACGAAAGTTGGTTTTAACTTGTTCTCAAGTAAGTATGCATAGGATTGCAGCATTTATATGCTAAGAAATCAATCAGGAAATTATTTTGACAGTGCCCTGCCATAAGGTGGCAGCACCAAGTACAAGATTGTGCCATTCCTTGACAGATGGCATTTTACTGGAATTTCTTCAGACAAGTTTTCAGTGAATTTTGTTCCCTTTGAGTCAGTGGCTTAAGTACGATCTCTGGTATAGACTGCATCATCTGAGTATAATTAAGCTTCTGTAAAATAGATCAAATCAAATAAACTGTGACCTGTTTGCAGTCTTACAGCTCCATCACAGGGTCATACAAATAGGTCCTGCTGTTCTTCACTATTTCAGTCATCTTCAGAATACAGTACTCTATTCTATTTCCCTCTAATCCAATGTCCTCATCATTCTTTGTCAACATCCCCAGTCCTCACTAGACTGTTTTTGTCTTCCTCCACTTGGGCTTCTCCACCCCAAGGGTTTCTTTAGACCAGGCATGTCAAACCTGCGGCCCTCCAGATGTTTTGGACTACAATTCCCATCTTCCCCAACCACTGGTCCTGCTAGCTAGGGATCATGGGAGTTGTAGGCCAAAACATCTGGAGGGCCGCAGGTTTGACATGCCTGCTTTAGACCTTCAAAACTCAGGGTTCCCCAGAAACATATGATACTTCTCTCTTGTGCATAGATGTTGTTTTGGCTACATAAAAAACATGTGAAACATATTGGGCACAAGTCAATAGCTACATTGTATGAGTGTTACAGTAGCAATATTGTATTTTTTTTTCAAAAATTACAATATGATATTCTGGTACTTGTGCCTTGGTGGGAGCTGCTGGCTTGAAATTGAGAAGTGTTTTGTGAGTGTGTGTGTTTTCTTATTCAAAGATGGAAGAGCACATCCCTCCATGTTTCCATTTTGGCCTTCTATAGTTAAGGGAGTAAGATCTGGAAAGATGAAATGCAGAATTATTCATACTGTTTGCTAAATTAAGCTGAATTTTCTTTGAAGCAAACTAAAATTGTGCAATCACATTATACAAATCAATAGTTTTTCAGTGCTTGACTGTCGAATTGGGCATCCTGCTTACGCATGTGAATTACAATAATGCAATGCTTATACAGATGGTTGTTGGTACACTTGAATTCATGTTAGTTTTTCTTAAGTTTTCCTTCAGAGCGGTATTTAAATTCTGTTGTTATTAGTCTTATTCAGTTAATAAATTGTAACCTTTCACACTTTTCAGACTTCGACGAAGAAACAGAAAGACGAGGAGGTATGGGGTCCTGGACACAAACATAGAAAATACAGAGCTGACACCATTGGAACAAGATGATGATGACGACGACACAACACTCTTTGATGCCAATCATCCTCGAAGGTAGGTAGCCAGAGTTTAAGAGGTTCACCTTGTTGTAAGAGGGAACAGATTCCGAGGTATATGACTGGAAACCAAGCGTGATGTATTTCATTCTGCATCCATGGATGAAGTGGATGTTTTGAACAAGATCTAAAAATGCCTCTGTGACCGGAGGCACTGGTTGTTCTTTCAAGGAGGACATGGTACATCGGTGTAATATTGTCTTGGGGCATTCCAAGCACAGTTACCAAACCTACTTGCATGCAGCCTCCCTTACCCAAATTGCCAACATCAGACATGAGGGAAATAGTTATCCCCAAACTTGTGGGTGAGAATCTTAGATCTGTGGCTTTTAATTTAGGAAGCAGTCATTTGTATTCTTTGTTCAGTAGCATACTTTACATGGTGTTGCTTTAGTGCTATGGGCATTTGATTTAT
This sequence comes from Zootoca vivipara, assembly GCF_965207765.1. Taxonomy (NCBI): domain Eukaryota; kingdom Metazoa; phylum Chordata; class Lepidosauria; order Squamata; family Lacertidae; genus Zootoca; species Zootoca vivipara. The sequence continues at coordinate 24,683,679 of NC_142593.1, read as the reverse complement.
TTAAATACTTAAATTGCCCATTTTTTATGTCCTTGTTCTTATAAAGTCATACTGCATACCAGGCTTTCTGTAAGCTATTATACTCCAGAAATAATGGCAATGTCTAATTAATTAAGGATTCTATCCTTGCATGATATTCTTGGTAGTATTTCATTTCCTAAATAGTAGCTGTGTTAGTCTCTCAGGTGGCACAGGTCTTCCTTGTGTGTTGTAGACTAATTGGATTTGTTGTGGCATGGGACTTCACTTGTAACAACCTAGTTTTGAAATGTAGATGTAAAGCTGTGTTGACACTCCCATCTCCAGTGTTATTTGAGATAATTCTTTTATTAGACAAATGTCAGCAGCTTTCTTGTGTCTTTTATACGGAAGACATGTAAATTTAAAACATTAACAAAACTCTTAAAAAGTGAGTCACTTCCAATCAGCAGAATTAAAAATTAGTTTGCCTTAAAAAGCAAATAAAACATAGAACACTACTAAAGTGGCCTCTGGCAAACAGTTTTTGTCTAGTTGGATGCCATTATTTTCAGTATTAAGAAGGTGTTGGGGCAGAATAGGAGTTGTGTCAGTTGATATTGCCGTAGACTGGACAACTTTATGGCAAATTGTACCTTTACTTGAGTTTATTTATTAAGCAGATACGGCAGTAGCTTCAAATAAGACTATTTGATTTAAGAAAGGATCAGCTTCTTAGCCTACCAACATTTTTTGGCCAACTGTACTAAAGAGGAAGGCAAAAATGAGATTCTGTCTAAATCTAAATCTTTGAGCTAGTGCATGGTTTTTATTTTTGTGTATAAGTCTCGAGATACAACTTCTTTTTAAAACAAAAACAACACAGTTTAGATAGATGCACTTCTAGTTGATAATTACTTGTAATACAGTTCTGTATGCTAAAATGGGGGAAATTGAGTGAAATATACTCAATATTAGAGGAATAGCAACAATCAGTTGTTCATTGTTGATATGAATACAGCTCATTTCCCATGGGAAAGCACAGTAAGATAATTGCACTTTTACGGCTGTGCTTTGGCTTTTGTTTTCTCAACAAAATTGGGCAATCTTTTCCAAGTCTCTCTCTGGAATATAGCTAACTTGCTTGAATGCCCTATTTCCCCAGTAGTTCTTATACATGCTGTCTCATTTCCTAATTTTGCAAAATACTTTATGAACATTATTAGAATTCATGGTTCCCTCTGCTTTTATTTTAAAATATATATATTGAGGTTGCTTTGCTACTTCAGGTTTAGAAACAGTTCCATCATGGTATCTGTCCCAAAGCCTACAAACTATATTTTCCAAGATATTTTTTTTTAAAAAAAACGAGTGTGTGCTGTTCTGCTTTGCGTATTTAATTTGTGTTTCACTCTTGCATATATTAAAACTTTCATACCCTTGCTGTATATTAGTCATGCCAATTCCGAGTTCAGGAATCCTGACATGCTACAATAACACTAGCCATAACGGCTTCTCCTTCTCCATTGCAAAGCATCCTCTGGGGGTTGTAAAGTGCAATGAGAAATGTTGGGGAGGAGATGTGTATCACATCTTCCAGAAGCTACCCTTTCCCTGAAACTCGCGTCCCTGAGCTGCTTCAACTTGCAAACATGTGCCTGAAACCTCACAATGGAAAAGCAACTCTAGGTATGAATTAAGCCAAAGGGTTAAGCACGCACAGCTCTCACCAATTTCCCTGTTTGGATCTTCTCCCATGAATGCTTTGTAGCAGAGAAGCAGCCATCAAGTAACTCTGCTACCCAGTTACTGGGTGCTGGGACGTTTCCCCCAATCTCCTGAAGAATACTGCATATCTTGATTCAACACATCCAGATCTTTAAAATAATTAGCGTGGTTATTAATTATTAGAGAGGGGACTGACTCTCGGCCTGTTCTGCCTTGTAAGAATAGCTGGAGTGAGCAGCTCTTTGTAGCAATTGCCCAGGCTCACATTCAGGTATCCACCAAGACAGTGCTTATTTCAAAACATGGCTTTTTTTCTTTTTTCTTAATATTTCTTCTCATTGTTATGGCGAACTTATACCTGTCCCATTTTACCTGGGTGTTCCCTGCTCCTCTATACCAAAATATCCCCTCTGTGAATAAAACTAGGTGTAGGAAAAAGGGTTCTTGCCTTGCCTTCTCCCTGACAAGCCATTTTTGGGGATGAAATAGCTTTGGTTACAGGATCATTGTCATGGAAGCCTCTGCTTGCAGCCTGCAGATCCCAGGTAGTGGTTTACTAAGTCAGTAAGGGGAAAAGAAGCTCCTGAATTATATTGAATATGTCTTGAGTACTAATAACTATGTTTAACTGTTGTGAAGCAACCTTATAAATGGCTGTTCGTATATTATTATGCTTCCAAAACGTATGCAAAATTGGTCACAATGACAGATTTGAAAGCTGTCTGGGCAAGGTTACAAACAGACTTCTCTTATCTGCTTGTAATCCATAGAGTATGTTACACCTTGCTGCAAATATATATACAAGTAATGAATACGACATTGCCTGAGTTGGAAATTCTCAGTGCTATGCTGATAAAGTTATCTTACAGTGTTGGAAAAATCTAAAAACACAGAAGCAAATGGAACCCTTATCTCTTCAAGGCATTTATATACTGCTTAATCATTAGCATTCCTAAGTGGTGCAAGGCATCTCCTAAAGTCCCTTTTTATAACACAAATGTGGTCTAAAATTGCAATACTTTGAGTCATGTCAGCAGCAAACAGTTAAAAACAGTGCAGCTTATTTTATTTGCTATAAACATGAAAAAAGTAAATGTCCGCAGAAGAATTATGCTGCGAGTGCAAAAAGGATATACATGTTGAAATAAGAGAAATACTTGGAAAACTGAGTTCTTCTCCTGAGTGCCATTATGAGATGGCTCTAAAAGATACTTAAACAATATCATAACATCCAATAATGCCTTTATTTATTGAACTGCTTGCATCCTATAAGTAATAGCTAGCTGTGTGTTGTGTAGATAAAGTATGCTCAAAATTGCACTGTGTACCAAAAATAAATTGCTGAGTGGACTGAATATTATTGCTCTGGTAGTGAGGATTTCATGACAGGATGGAACTGTAAAGCTTGTGTTTTTTGCTGCAAGAGGGGGTGGAAAGAGATTGATTTAAAGGACAGTGGCAAGAAAAGATGGGGGGTGAGAGTAAAATGGGATGCAGTATCTCAGTTCAGTAAGATACATTTCTATAGGTAGTTCTTAATGTTTTATGTTTTATTATGTTTTTATGTGTTGGAAGCTGCCAGGGTAGCTGGGGCACAACCCAGCCAGATGGGCAGCGTAAAATAGTAATACTACTACTACTACTACTAATCATCATCAAAAAAATTGGATTAGAAGACAATGCCTAGCTTGCTAATTATTATGATTGAGGTCAGAAATAAGAGAACAAAAAGCATTGCATTTTGCAACTTCTGCATCATAAAATGTTACAGCCACAATCCAAAACACAAACATGTCAGCTTAATTAGCTGGAGTAGATGTGTACCATTGAGTGGGAGGTACTACTGGTCTGTTATATGAAGTTGTCCCCCACCTTGTTAATCAGGGCTGGGAAACATGGGACATCTCTGCCCACCACCATGCCGTTGGATTCCTGCTGTCATCAGTCTCAGCCAGCAAGGCCAATGGTCAGGGGTAATGGGATTCGTGGCTCTCCATATGTTGTTGGACTACAAGAAGAAGAAGAAGAGTTTGGATTTGATATCCCGCTTTATCACTACCCGAAGGAGTCTCAAAGCGGCTAACATTCTCCTTTCCCTTCTTCCCCCACAACAAACACTCTGTGAGGTGAGTGGGGCTGAGAGACTTCAGAGAAGTGTGACTAGTCCAAGGTCACCCAGCAGCTGCATATGGAGGAGCGGAGACGCAAACCCGGTTCACCAGATTGCGAGTCTACCACTCTTAACCACTACACCACACTGGCTCTACTGTAATTGAAGAGAAGTCTTCCTATTCACAGCTGTGGTGGGAGAGTCGTGGGGTTTGAGGCCCTGGGCTTGGAGGTGCAGCCTAAAAGCCACAGGAGGAACAGTCACAGCCCCCCACCATTCCATGCCAAAATGCACATTTCCCCTTCTCTTTGCTTTTTTTTTCAATTGCAGTGCATCCTTTCTTTTGTGGTGGCTTGGTGACTAAGGTTTTGGTGTGTGTAGAGGGAAGTTTGAACTCAGCTTTTGGGTCGCTGCAACCATCAAGTATGTTAAATGCTGGATATATAATATACGTGAAATCCTCTTGTTGCTTTCAAGTGGGTGCAGGGTTGAGGAGACTTGGTTGGTTTTTTGTTGTGTTAAAAGATTTCAGTCGAATGGTGTTTACTTAAAAAAATATTTTTCTTTCTTTGTAGATAAGTATGTGCCTTTTGGGAGAATATTTCAATTGTGGAGCAACGAAAGAAGGCTGTACAGAAGGAATAAGAAGCCAATATAAGGGTTGGGGGTATACAAGTGATCTGTATTATGGCATCCTTAGTTTGTTGCAATAAACACTGTAACATTTTATTGTACCTTTTGTATATACAGAAATATTTTAAGTTTGGAGTCTATGGGAAATGTGCACTAAATTTAAAACCTATTTTAAAACAGGGTATTTTCTGCTTATGTTAATTCTGTATTGTGATTTCCCCTTCCACAGAACACCAACTGAGATATATTTGTGGGTTTCTTGACCAACTTATTTTCTTTTTTTAGATGAGTGTCAAGTGTGATAACTTACTTATGTGAACTCTCAGCGCCTACTCTTTCATTTAACAGATATATTGCCAAACTTAACTACCCGTGTCAGGGGGGTATTCCCTCTCCTTTGTAAACTGGATGTACATTATAGATCTGTGTGAGTGATGCAAATAAATGTTTACAGTATTCCTAACACTCAATACTTGTATTTTGTATCTGTTGGTTTTGAATGTAATGCTTCAGACAGCAGGAAATATGCTGATAAGTAATCAACCAAAGACTTTTTGTGAGGATGTCGCTGGCTGCCTTTCACAGGCTGGCTGAGGTCGCTCTGAAGAACGTTTCTGAAAAACGATAAGCCTAGCACAACTTACTCAGCAGGTATAAATAAAGGAAGCTTCAGTTTACATTGGGTTTCTTTCAAACAGCATGGACTTCCTAATGAGAGGGAGATCATGAATGGTGTCAGTTATATCCTTTAAGTTACACAAAACCCTTAATCCTCCTCTCATTGTGTGTGCGTTCTCCCCATAAATCCCCCCTAACACAGAAAGTGATGGGAAGGGGTGAGGAGATGTGATACGTGGAAGGGAAAATGAGAGAAAGGGAAGAGAGAAATGGAGGGGTGGGTGGGTGGGTGTGAGAGAGAGAGGTGCCTGAAGTATCTCCTGTTGAAGATTAATTCCCTGTGTCTGCTGTCATGGGATTGTTGTCTATCACATGACAGTATATGTTTTTCATTCCACAGAGTGGGAAGTGACAACAGGATCAGGGCCGTCTTAAGCATGCCCAGCGCCCTGGGGCTATGGTGCGCCGGATCCCTCCGGCACCCCCCGCCCCGTTTCCCAGCGCAGTAGGGCCGGCCCTGGGCCAGGGGGGGCTGCCCGCCCCCTGTTGCGATGCCCCTGTGCGCGGCAGAAGCGGCCCCAGGCCCGCGCGCCTCCGGAGAGCGGCCTGAAGCCGCTGAACAGCGGAGGCGCGCCTGGGGCCGCCTAAGCCACGCCTCTCAGCAGGTGCAGCGGCGCCCCTGGTGGCCTGGCGCCCCGCGCCACCGGGAGCAGGCCTAGAGCCGGCCCTGGACAGGATGTTTGTGTTACTGTTTCCTGAAGTGGGACTATTGTCTTTTGTTCATTCTCTTTGCTGCTTGATGCTAGAGAGAGAGGGAGCCATGTTGCAGTGCTCCATATGTGTTTAGATGCAAATAAAATAGATTAGCCAAATGCTGAGTTGCTGCAAACTCTGCACATCCATAAGTGTGCTGTTGTCAGTTGGCATCAGTCGCTGTGATGTTCGGGCTGGAGAAAGCTTTTGAAGCTCCCGATCGATCGACCAGGAGGGAGAGAACATGCCAGTCAGGCATGTGTCTCTGCCAGGGTTCTACTTGTGAGTAAGAGATCCTAACTCGCCACAGGCATGAGGCCCCAGGAATATTTCCTACATTTTATTTATTTATATTTATTTATTGAATTTATATACCTGCCTACACCCGGAGGTCTCAGGGCGGTTCACAAAAAAAGATCACAATATATAAAATAAAAATAAAAACAATAACCCAATAGCGCCTCCCCAAAAGAGCTGCATTTTAAAAGGGTATAGGACAGGGGTCAGCAACCTTTTTCAGCTGTGGGCCAGTCCACCGTCCCTCAGACCATGTGGTGGGCCGGAGTATATTTTGAAAAATAATATGAACGGATTCCTATGCCCCGCAAATAACCCAGAGATGCATTTTAAATAAATGCACACATTCTATTCAAGTAAAAACACCAGGCAGGCCTCACAAATAACTCAGATGCATTTTAAATAAAAGGGCACATTCTACTCATGTAAAAACATGCTGATTCCCGGACAGTCCGCGGGCCGGATTGAGAAGGCGATTGGGCCACATCTGGCCCACAGGCCTTAGGTTGCCTACCCCTGGTATAGGATGTCGATAAGGTCAACCAAAGGCTGGTTAAAAAGGAACATTTTTGCCTGGCGCCTAAAGGTGTATAATGAAAGCACCCGGCAAACTTCCCTGGGGGGAGCATTCCACAGACGGGGAGCCACTGCAAAAAAGGCCCGTTCTTGTGTTGCCACCCTCCGGACCTCTCGAAAAGGAGGCACATGAAGGAGGGCCTCAAGATCAGAGTCCGGGTAGGTTCATATGGAAAGAGGCAATCCCTGAGGTATTACAGTCCTGAGCCGCAATACCTGAGATTTTCCCATGGGAAATCTCCCTGGAGTGTCATGCTAGATGGTAGAGCATGAGACTCTTTATCTCAGGGTCATGGGTTCAAGACTCACATTGGACAAAAGATTCCTGCATTGCAGGGGGCTGGTCTAGATGACCCTCTTGGTCCCTTCCCACTCTACAGTTCTATGATGATTCTATAAAAGAGGTTCCCCAACACTCTGCTAAGAGATCTGCCGGCAGTTATGTGCAAGCCTTGATGGAAACTGTCCGAAGAAAATCCTTCCAATAGAAGCCCCCCTCCAAGCATTCAAAAAGAATGTGTGAAAGTTGAGACTGGAAAGGTGAATGGAGGTGCATGCACTCCCCTCCCTACCTTAGGTTTTCAGGCGTACTAACTTCACTCCTCACCTGTCTTCATTTGAGTTGGAAGATCTGAAGAAGTGCCTGCAGCCCTACGACCCAAGTGCCCTGCATCATCCAGATTATCCTAACTGCAAGGGAGCTTTTAAATGTGTTCAGGCAACTGCATTTAGAAGCTATCTTCAGACCGTCCTGCCCAACACTGGAAGGCTAGGAACAGAAGATGTATGCCTGGAAATGTTGGAGGGGAGCACCCCTACCCCTAAAAAAAAATCTCCAGTTTTAAAGCTTACCTGTTCTTTTTGAACTCCAAAAGAAGACATTGAAACTCCTCTGTGTGAAGCAATTTTCTTCCAATTCCATTTTTAGCTGCTCAGCTTGAGGTGTGAATTTTTTACTTTATTTTAAATGTTCTTGTTTTAAATTTAATAAAGGAACACTATACTGAGATAGTATATTTAAGCTTTCTCATATGTTTAGTTTTTTCTCCCCCCCCCCCATACATGCTTGAAAAGTATAATTTTTCCTGTGATCCCATCAAAGTGATCTAAAACTGATTTGAAACCAGGACCAGCGGTTTGGGTTTACTAGCATTGAAGAAGGGCTTGCATTTGGAGAGAAATGGGACATACTGCGATGTTCAGAATCAGGTTGATTTTGTGAAGAATTTCAGAATTGCCGTCTCAAACAGCTGCAATTAGAATGGGAAACTTGTTCAATAACCAGGCTTGCCGAATATTTAAATTTAGTGCCTTTTGATAGCCTTCTTAGCACTAGTATCCTTCATTCAATACTATAATAGCTTCAACAGAGCCATTGAGTTTTAAGAGATCAAATTCTAGGAGATCAAATTCTGAGGGAGGGTGAATTGCTATTGAAATGTATGTTAGGACCTGTTAGCTATTCAGATGTTCATTGTAATGTTACAGGCTTTCATCACACTACAAGTGGATAGAAGAAGAGCATTGTGTTCCAGCACATCCAAATGCTCAAGACGGGAAACACAGTGTGAAGTTTAGTGTTTATAATAACATTCATATAAATAGATAACACCTCCCTTGGGATTTCTGCTGGCTCAGGTGTAATGCTAGAATGGAATACTGTAATTTGTTCAAGCAGTACAAAGATCCATCCTTAAAAGTTTCATAAATTCAGTACATGTGCATCAAGTAAATAAATATATACGTAAGTGGATAAAAAGTTATGCTCTAACTGAGGGACTCGGGTTTCAAATACCCAGTACAGTGGTACCTCGGGTTACAAACACCTCGGGTTACAAACACTTCAACTTACAGACTCCGGTAACCCAGAAGTACTACCTCGGGTTAAGAACTTTACCTCAGGATGAGAACAGAAATGGCACACCTGCGGCTCGGCGGCAGCAGGAGGCCCCATTAGCTAAAGTGGTACCTCAGGTTAAGAACGGTTTCAGGTTAAGAACGGACCACCGGAATGAAGAAAGTTCATAACCAGAGGTACCACTGTACTTCACATGGTGTTTGTGAGGATAAAACATGAGACAGCCACCCTAAGATTTTTCCTGTGTGCGTGTGTGTGATTTTAGTACAGTGGTACCTCGTGTTACATACCGTCCCCCCTTACGAATGCTGCGGGTTACGCGCTCCACTACCCAGATGTAGATGCCCCTTGTTGCGGCGGTGCGGCAGCAGCGGGAGGCACCATTAGAGAAAGCGTGCCTCATGTTACGAGCAGTTTCCTGTTACGAATGGACCTCCAGAATGGATTAAGTACGTAACCTGAGGTACCACTGTAATTGGCTAAAATTAGCTTTTTGGCTAAAGTTAGTCTCTTAAAAAGCAGAGACATCACCTTGCCGACAAAGGTTTGTATAGTTAAAGCTATGGTTTTCCCAGCAGTGATGTATGGAAGTGAGAGCTGGACCATAAAGAAGGCTGATCACCGAATAATTGATGCTTTTGAATTATGGTGCTGGAGGAGACTCTTGAGAGTCCCATGGACCGCAAGAAGATCAAACCTATCCATTCTGAAGGAAATCAGCCCCGAGTGCTCACTGGAAGGACAGGTGCTGAAGCTGAGGCTCCAATACTTTGGCCACCTCATGAGAAGAGAAGACTCCCTGGAAGAGACCCTGATGTTGGGAAAGATGGAGGGCACAAGGAGAAGGGGACAACAGAGGACGAGATGGTTGGACAGTGTTCTCGAAGCTACGAACATGAGTCTGACCAAACTGTGGGAGGCAGTGGAAGACAGTAGTGCCTGGCGTGCTCTGGTCCATGGGGTCATGAAGAGTCGGACACGACTAAACAACAACAAGCTTTTTGACAAAGTGATCTTGTCTGATTCGTACTTTGTAGTTTTCAGGTACCAAACCTGTCGATTACTCTCTTCTTCGTTGTCGTAACAATGACCCTTAAAAAAAAAAAAGGGCAGTCAACTGAGCAAATCCTCTTTCACTCATCAAATGACCATCCCTGTATAAGTAGCACGTATAATTCTCAGTGTGTGCACTGCTAAGTATTCCATCGCAAGAGATGTTTGGCACTGCAGGCTTAGGGGCTGCACCAACAATACATTAATCAGCTTCTGTTTTGTAACAGAAAAATGCACTTGATTTCTTCACAGAGAAATTTCTATGACGCCTTTGTTTGATTTCGAACTCAGATGTAATACTACTCTAGAGAGAAGGAGGGCCAGCATGTATAATAATGTTCATGGGAGGGTCTTCCTTTTTTATATCAAAAGACTAGAATAATTATGTTCATGTTGCATTGTACCTCCCCTTGATATTTTCTTCTGAATTTGAGCTTTTCCAATTGCTTTTAGTCGCGGCGACCTGGGATTGGAAATGGTTCCTCATTTCTTACTCATTTTGTGATTTAAGGACCTTCTCTCATTAGACAGCAATCCATCAATCCACAATGGACTCGAGGGTAATCATGCCTGCAGACGATTGCAGAAACCCTTTGTTACAGAGAAGCATCAATGTTCATTCAGCACAGTTGTTTTTTTTTTTTTTAAAGCTACCAGACTCACTCAGGGCACAAGGCTGATACTTAAATATTGAACTAATTTTATTAGTACAGCCATACTAGTACGTCAAATAAACTGGTCTGGTCCGTACATAGTTTATGTATGCTTTTAGATCTCCATATGATTCGATTTTAGCATTTTAACATCCTATTCCAATGGGAAAACATTTCTGATTCCCAGTAGAGCAAGAAAGTTGAGCAAAAGAAGATATACGGTATTCAACTGCAGGTACATTGATCATATGAGGGTCTGCCTCCCCTTCCTGCTTTTACCCTCCTGGCAGATGCACAATTATGCCAAGCCTTTAACACAATGCTTTTCTTGTCGTGATAAATGGAAGGCTATGCAGCATGTAGGAGCCAAAGACTGACTACCAGTAGCCCTACCCAAAAGGCTTGGTTTTGTTTGCTTGTCATTGCTCCTTCTAATAAAGTCTATTTCTCTCCCCCCCCCCTCCACTGCGAGGGCTGAAAACCACAATCAGTATTGTTGTAGGCTACACAACACTTCGTAATGAATCCCAAATCAGTACAAATAACTTTTTCGGCAGTGTATAAACGCCTGTATTATGCTACCCTGAATAGACTTATACTGAGAATGATTGCCTTTTGGAGTAATGAATTGAACTTGTAGGGATCTGACAATTTAGCATGCCTGGTTTTTCAAAACAAAGCCATCTTAATGAGCTGCCCTGCGCTCCTGACATGAGAGAGGAGCACAAGCTGTATTCGCCTGCAAAGGCTTGAGTGCATCCTTCCACCAAAGGCTCATCTGCTCCCACCTGTCTAGGAGTCAAATTAGACATGATACTAAATGTGACATTGGCCTCTACATCAGGGGTCTCTATTTGGATAAGAATAGGAATGGGCGGCTTTCACGGAAGCCATAGGGAGAGAGAATTCTAACCTTTCCCTCTCCAACCCAGCTGCCAATTCTGGCAAAAAAAAAATCTACCCCCCCCCCCTCCACTCCCACCACTATTAGCATTAGGAAAAAGAGCTCCTAATGGGATCACGAGCACTAATTTCTAAGATTAGAGCATCGGGAGGCATTTTCATTGAGACTGCAGATGGCGAAAGGAAGTCTTTGGCTTGTATTCAATGAGAGATTAAGTAACTGTCCTGTTAGCGCAAGAATTTGCACTAGCACAATGCGACTTTCCTCCTTTCATGATCCCCCTAAATCTCTTCTAGGACTTCTCCAGCCATGCAGAGCAGATTTGGGGAGAGGGGAGTCCTGTTGCAGAAGCATAAATCCTTGCACTGACTGGACGGTTGGATCCATGTACACAATGGAGCTGCAATTAGCAGAGTGGATTACCAATCCTTCTTTCCAGGGAACTCTGGAACTGTAGTACCGTGAGGGAAATAGGAGTCTCCTAACCACTCTCAGCACCCTTGGCAAACTACAGTTGGCAGGATTTTGGGGGGGAAGCCATGGTATAACAGTGCTTTAAATGTACAGCACTGATGAGGCCAAAGTTTCCTGTTTTTTGGTTCTGTGCTTTAAAAACAAATGAAAGAAGCAAAACTCAAAAGATCAAGTTACTTTTCAATAGCCCCCATTTATTTTATCTAAAAGATTTATATTCTGCCTTTTGATCAACTGATGATCCTCAAGATACCTTGCAAATGGACTGGAGCAATCAAAACACACAACTGGAAAACCGAAAAATACACAATAAAAGCATTCCCCCGCCTGCAGGCTAATGGATGTTTGCTTGCATTTTGCTGCAGAAACTGCTGAGATTGTAAGCCTTTAAAGTGTATTCAGAGAACACTTTTCCCCTGAAAGAATTCTGGGCACTGTAGTTTACCCCTCACAGAACTACAGTTCCCAGTAACCCTTAACAACCTATAGTGCCCAGAATACTTTGGGTAAGGGTGTGTGTCTTGGGCATTCTTTAAAGGCATAGGGTGTGTACAACCACAGTCCAGCTTGCAGCCTGACACCAAGCACATTTCCTTGAGCGAAATCTGCTCTCAGCGAAGGGCGTTCTTCAAACTGGAGTGTTTGACAGACTTCTAATTATGTCACCGCAAATGACAGCAATCCAAGCAAATAAAACCCATCTGTGCGCCTGTTGTTTATATTGGTGTGTTGCTGCGAGGATTTTCTTTGATTTATTAGATCTTGCTACGGAGCAAGCAAGGCTGAAGAACGAGAAAGCAAGGAGGGAAACCCACCTGCATCATTCGGGGAGAAAAAGACAACATCGTGAGGGTCAAAGAGTTTTGGAGCATTTGGTGCAAACGGTACAAGCTCACGTCTGCCCTTTGCTTTGCAGTCAGCACGCACTGTTTTTCTGCAACCTGGAAAAGGGATGGAAAAGGTTCCGTTGCTGTGACCCAAGGGTGGGGAAGCTCTGCCCTGTACTCCCATTTGGCCCATGAGAAACCACATGGAAACCACAGGCACCCAGCGGCAGAGTGTACTTTATTGGCACCGGGGTAGGGGGGCAGGGTGCGGAGGGCGAAGGGAGCCACTTTGCGAGGCTGGAACGATCCCAGCCTTGCAAAGTAGCACAGGGCCCTGCGAGGCTGAGATCCAGGGAGGGCGACATGACTGTTAGGCACAAGGGATTTTGGCAGGTGAGCAGGGCAGCACACCTGTCAATCAGGGGGCACAATGATGTCATATGAATGGCAGGTGGTTTGCCCCACCCATCTGTCAATGTTGGTGGAGATGTCCAATAAAAATCTGCCCCCTCCTCAGCCAAAAGGGGTCTATAACCTTTGTAAAGGGAAAGAAGCCCTAAATTCCCATGCTATTAGTTTTAAATGGTATAGCAGCTCATAATAGTGTTGCTTTTTGGAAGACTATCAAAGCTGGCGTTAAAATGCACAATGTGGAAAGTGTCAAAGCAATCGTGGCTATAAAAGAGACACTCTTTCAGGAAATCTGTATTTCACTGAGATCTATGGATTTTCTCCCTCTGATAAGATTCCTAATTCTGATAGTTACAATTTAAAGCAGCCACAATTCCACCCTTAAACTTCACAGCTACAATCTTGTTTTTTTGTGTGTTTTTTACAACCAAACAAAATTGGTTTGGTACTTGTCTTCCATCAAACTTCGAAGCTGCAGTTTATTTTCATCTGTGAAAAAAAGCAGCTTTTTTACACTTACAATGTAAGTAAGAAGATGAGGCATATCTGTACACCTGTCGCTTGACACAAATGAAGAAACAGACATTTAGAGCTGCTCTACTGAACTCAATTCCTGCTGGAAATGTTCTGTTTCCAGGCTGGGCTCTCTATGAGGCTACCATGTGCAGCCAGAGCTTTGCTTAAAGTGAAGGCTTAACAGATTCATTTCCTCCATGAAACACTCTCTCTGTTACTGCCTCCTTTCAAGGCATATTTTGCCCCAGGACGCTGTCCTTGCTCCTTGCTGTAGAGCAGGGGTGTCAAACTCAAATTCATCAGGGGCCGCATCAGCAGTTTGGTCACCCTCAAAGGGCCGGTTGTATCTGTAGGACTATGTGTCCACTCTTTATTATCATAAATTATTGTCACTGCATTCAATTATTACTGTTTTTTGTAATAATGTAAGTAATAACTAGCTCTGAAAGCAGAAACATAGTCAGAATAATGGCAAGTAGATATTCAAATGTACAATTATTGTACAATTTATTGAAAAATGATTTTTGGTAACTGCACTGGGTGGTGGAGGCTCGCTAGGGTTTCATGCAGGAGCTTTGCAGAGCTACTAGTACCTGGAAATGCTGGGGTCCTTCTGCATGCAGGACAGATGTTCTGCCAGTGAGCCACCACCCTTCACCAAAGGGACTGGCTGAGGTTGACTCACTGGAGCTGCTCTCCTGGTTCCAGGGTTTAAGGGCCAGAAGAATAAAGCAGCATCCTATGTTTCTGAGGAGAGGGAGGGGAGGGGAGGGAGGGAGGGAGGAAGAAAAGAGGGAGTGGGAGGGAGAGAGGAAGGAAGGAAAGAGGGAGAGAAAGAAGAGTAGGAAATAAGGAAGGGAATAAAGAAGGAAAGAAAAAGAAAGAGGGAGAGAAGACGGAAAGGGAGAAAGAAGGAAGGAAGTAGAGGGAAAGAAAGAATAAGAATGAGGGAGAGGAAGAAAGATGGGAAGGACGGAAGGAAGAAAGGAAGGAAGGAAGGAAGAAAGAAAGAAAAGAGGGAGCAGGAGGGAGAGAGGAAGGAAAGAGGTGAGAGAAAGAAGAGTAGGAAAGAAGGAATAAAGAAGGAAAGAAAAAGAAAGAGGGAGAGAAGACAGAGATAAAGAAGGAAGGAAGGAGAGGGAAAGAAAGAATAAGAACAAGAGAGAGGAAGAAAGAAAGGGAAGGGGGGGGTCGCCGCCTTGATTCAGCGCCAGAAAAGAGCACGAAGGGACCCAGGAGCAAAAAACATTTCCCGTGCTGCGTGAGGCAGCAGGTGTCCGTTTTAGGAGAAGTGCGTAAAGCCTCAGAGTTGCACGTTCGTGAGGCTGAGCCGCTGCTGAGCGCACGTTCATGAGGCTGAGCCGCGGCAGGAGGAGGAGGAGGTGAGGCAAGAGGAGGAGGAGGAGGAGGCGGCTTCCCGGGTCGGTGCCCGGCAGCACCGTGCGGAGAGTCCCGAGCCTCTGGGATGCAGCAGTGCTCTGTAGCACTTTGAATCCTCCTCCTCCTCCACACGGCGCTGCTAGGTGCTTTGTCTGTGCTTCAGCAGCAGCAGCAGCCGTTTCCAGGCGCCGAGCCGTGGCAGGAGGAGGAGGATTCAAAGTGCTACAGAGCACTGCTGCGTCGCAGAGGCTCGGGACTCTCCATGCGGCGCTGCCGGGCGCTGACCCGGCAAGCTGCCTCCTCCTTCTCCTGCTATGACTCGGGGCGCTCCACGCAGCGCTGCTCCGGCCGCCTTTCTACCCCCCCCCCCGGCCCCAGCTGTTTGTTGGCGCTTTGTCGGCGCGGCGCTTCAGCAGCAAGGTCCCGCTGCTGGGTCCCGCTGGCTGGGGCGCTCGGCGGGCCACATGACGAGGTCTGGCGGTCCGGATTTGGCCCCCGGGCCTTGTGTTTGACACCCGTGCTGTAGAGTAACTGAGCCCATCAGCCGAGATAAACCTGTGAAAACAAATTTAGAAGCTTGCATGTTAGAGGCATTCAAGATATCCTCTGGCCCTCTGAGTCCTCTCCCACCTGCCATCCGTTCCTTGTTGGGGGCAGCTGAGAGGGGAAAGGGCTCTGAGGTTGTGCAGTTGCAGATTCTGCAAGGAGATCTGTTGCAACAGGAACAGAATGCAGAGATAAAACATTTCAGCAAAGAGGTAGAATTGTGCTCCTTGCAAATATACAAAAAGTCGCTGATGCAATTTTTGTGATGCGGTTGCATTTTAGAATCTGAGGCTTTGAATAGGTGTGAAGCAAGGCTTATAGTTCAGCTGTGTCCTGACATTATATTTGCATTGATCTGCTGTTTTAAAAGAACAAACTTTCTTCTTAAAATTCTATGGAGGAAAGTGGAAAGGAAGCAGGGAAACTTTTCTACTCCACCAGGACTATGCAGGTAATTAAGAATACATCCATGTCTGTTTTTAACTGTTTTATTGTTATTTTGTTTTGTTTTGTTTGTATGATAAAATAAATAAATAAGGAGAAACATTAATGGATTTACTCAGATATATTGCCTCTGTTTCCAGGGCATGTAGTTTTGCGTGTTAATGTCTGTCACTGTGTGTTTATGAGTCTGTGAATCTGGTAAGATGGTGTGTGTGTGTGTGTGTGTGTGTGTGTGTGGTTCCACTCAATTTTGGATTTGGCCCTGCCCACTATTGGAATGTGGTTCCTAACCACTTGCTGCCATGCTAATACAGCTCTTTGCCCAAAACAAATTTCACACCCCTGGTTTAATGAATGCAAAAATATATTATTACTGTTATTATTATTATTAGAATAGAGCAGGCATCCCCAAACTGTGGCCCTCCAGATGTTTTGGCCTACAACTCCCATGATCCCTAGCTAACAGGACCAGTGGTCAGGGATGATGAGAATTGTAGTCCAAAACATCTGGAGGGCCGAAGTTTGGGGGTGCCTGGAATAGAGAGATGAGGAACTTCAGAGGTCTATATAACTTTAACAGGGTTTTATCCTTGGTGCATATAGGTCATGGCTGGCTAACCCTGGGTCTGGAAGCCTAAGCAAAATTTTCCTCTAGATTTTGGTGGTGGCATCAAAATGAAAGCCACAGGGCAAGGTGTGCAGAGAGGTTTAAAACTCCCCCATCCCAGTATCCTGGTGGGGATGCAAATTGCACCCTCCCTAATTATCAGAGCAATCATTTGGTGAATGGAGAATGGGTGATAACCCCTCCACACGCTGCAAGCACTCACACAATTCAGTTTTGTATCCTCAATTTTGTATGTGTGGAGGCTCCCTGTATGATTCAGAACCCTGAGAAGCCAGATACCGAAAGCTCCTCGCTGTAGATGTTCACCCGAAAGATGAGAGGGGCCAGGAGAAATTGCACCACCAGGGAAAAGTATGGCGACACTTACTACCTCCTCTGTTCTTTGGTCAAATAATGTGTGAGTGGAGCTGATCAGGTTCAGAGACATAAATCTCTTCCTCAATGTTTTGGGTACTGATTAAGGTAACCTATGTGAAATTCTAGCAAACATAATATAAAGTTCTCTTGGGACTTTCCCCTTGTTTTTGTCTTTCTCTGCTGTTCTTGAGCTGTCCCACAAAGAAACATTTTTTGATTTTCCTTATCAAGCAAAAATGCGAGCAATTACTTTGCCCCCCTTTTTTTTTGGTTCCTTTTTATTGACCCAAATTTTATGTCCATTGATTTCTCCTATTTTAACACCAATAGCACATGCTGAATTAATGGCTGCGCTTGCTTGTTGTCTGAAGAAACTCAGTGGCAAAAGCAGAGTTCTGTTAAGTGCAGAGTAAAGGCTGATGGTTAGAACTGAAAATAATAATAATTAACAAGCAAAGTGAAAATAGTTGCATGCAAGAACTTATTCTATAGGGAGTTCTGATATTGTGAAACCTACTCAGGTTTGCTTTCTGCTTGTGGTACACTAATCTGGATAATTTAGGGATGTCAGGCTTGGAGGGCCCAGCTTCTGAGTAAGGGCTGGACAAAATGACCTTCAATTCCCTTCAGATTCTTCCATAATACACATCATAGAAAGAAGAATGAGAGATGGACAGGGCTCAAGAGGAACTGGTGGTAGAAGATTAAGGGAGAAAGCCTGGGATCAAAGAGGAAGAAAATCTGCAGGAGATATCGAACAGTAGAATAGAACCTGTATAAACCCCAGTAGTTTCACTGTTTTATTTCAATTATGATGGAACACACTCTATTTGGCAGGAAAGAACTATGAAATTGGTCCAGATTCTCACAGGTACTGCATACTTTGTGCTTAGAAAAATTCTTTGAGAACTGGCAAAATTTTATTGAGTGTAGCAGAAGGTGCAGAATACTACCAATTATGAATTATGGATTTGCATTGTTTGATTATTTAAAATAATATAGTATAATACTTTCGGGCAGGGGAACATTTGTTTGTAATGTCAATCCTGGATATTTATAAATGCTTTCTAATAATATCAACTGTGTATTGTATTGTATTGTATTGTATTGTATTGTATTGTATTGTATTGTATTGTATTGTATTGTATTGTATTGTATTGTATTGTATGTGTGTATCTCACACATGTGTGTGATAGATATAGAGAGAGATAGTGTGTGGGGAGCCCAACATATTGCTAAGGCAGGCATAGGCAACCTTGGCTCTCCAGATGTTTTGGAACTACAACTCCCATGATCCCTGACCCCTCGCCCTGTTAGCTAGGGATCATGGGAGTTGTAGTTCCGAAACATCTGGAGAGCCAAGGTTGCCTATGCCTGTGCTAAATCAATCATTTTGTCAGCACAAGGATTTCTGCTTCTGCAATCAAATGTTCTTCACCCACTGTTTTAGGGGGTGCCCAGGCCTATAGAGCAGGTTTAGGGAGGGCGGTAAGTCTCATTGCACAAATGCAAACACTTCCACCAAGAGACACATTAGCAGAATACTGTCCATTGCTTAGCTAACAGATTTTTCAAATTAAAAAGGAATAAAATAATAGGCTAATAATAATAATGAGCCCAAATTCTCACAACTACTGCACACTGTGTGCCCAGAAAGCTGGCAAAACTTCCCCCACCTTCTCCTCTTCTCAAATCTACTTTGGAGGGTTGGGGAAGCCCCCAGGACAAAATTGGAGGGGGAACAGGGGACACACAGGGAGAGGAAAAGGATGTCCCATTGAGCAGAGGGAAACTGGGAAACATTGGCCTGCGAGCGCTCCCATTGGAGAACAGCCTTTACCAAAGGTGTCATGGATTTTGAAGATGCTCAAACTCAGGACGAAAGAGAGAAACATGCTAAGAGAAAGGCATGCTTGGCAAACCCTCACCATGATCAACTCAGAAACCTATGTCCCCACTGTGGAATAATAATAATAATAATAATAATAATATATTATTTATACCCCGCCCATCTGGCTGGGTTCCCCCAGCCACTCTGGGTGGCTTCCAACAAAACATTAAAATACAGAAATCCATCAAACATGAAAAGCTTCCCTAAACAGGGCTGCCTTGAGATGCCTTCTAAAGGTCTGGTAATTGTTGTTCTCTTTGACCTCTCATGGGAGGGCATTCCAAAGGGTGGGTGCCACTACCAAGAAGGCCCTCTGCCTGGTTCCCTGTAACTTGGCTTCTCGTAGCGAGAGAACCGCCAGAAGGCCCTCGGCGCTGGACCTCAGTGTCCGGGTAGAACAATGGGGGGTGGGGACGCTCCTTCAGGAAGGATGTATGAATCCAGAATTGGCCCCCACAGTCACTTATGGACCCACTTCCATGTTTATGGAAGACAGTCTTACTCGGCTAAGAGCGATCGCCAAAAAAGAAAGAAGAAGAAGACTGCTCGTGCTAAAGAACTCCTGCAGTGGATACTGCCCTCAGTTTTTGAGGTTTTGCCCAAAAATCAGTGTACAAAATCCTTGCCATGGTTAGGATATAGCCAACCTTTGCCCTGTATAAGGATGGCATTTTTAGTTCAACAGAATAGACATACCCAGGTATCTAATGAAACATCAATTTGGGAATTTTATCTAATTATGTTTGTTACGGTAGGTCATAATTCCTTCACCTTTTGGCACTTCCACCATATGTGATAGATGTATTTTCCCTCTGCTAAATAACCAACACTTATCATCACCAATGCTCCCTATTATTTTGAATGTCCATGGTGACCAATGTCACTGCAGGGGTTCTTAACAGAGTTCTCGTTCCACTAGTCAACAGCACCTAGAAGGCCACAGCTTCCCCATCAATGCTCTATAGGAACTTCTTCTTCCCTTCCTCCAGATCTTTGCAATGCAGTCAGCTCATAGACAAGTTTTACCGTGTTTCCCCTTTTTTAAGACGTAGCCATAAAGTAAGCCATGGCAGGATTTTTAAACATTTGTGAAATATAAGACATACCCTGAAAATAAGACATACCTCCATGCCGTGTGGAGCGAGACCGCCGAGGGCCCCAGCCAGCCAGCGGGACTCAGAACGCCGGCTGCAGCAGCAGGAGGCCTGCCGGCTTGGTGCCTGGAGCCAGCTGCTGCTGCAGCGGCGAGCGCGCAGAGCGCCCGAGCCAGCGGTCTTGCCTCCGCCCGGCCGAGGAGGCCTGCCGCCCAGAACCGGTGGCTGCAGCGTGGAGCGTGCCAAGCGCTCCGCAGCATTGAGCGCTTAGAGCGCTCTGTCGGGCCGGGCGGAGCGCTTGAGCCAGCGGCCTCCGCTTGGCCCGACCGAGGAGACCTGCCTCCCTGCCGCCCAGAAGTGGCGGCTGCAGCATGGAGCGCGCCGAGCGCTCTGCAGGACTGAGCGCTTGGAGCGCTCTGTCGGGCCGGGCGGAGCGCCTGAGCCAGCGGCCTCCGCTTGACCCGGCCGATGAGACCTGCCTCCCAGCCGCCCAGAAGTGGCGGCTGCAGCATGGAGCACGCCGAGCGCTCTGCAGGACTGAGCACTTGGAGCGCTCTGTCGGGCCGGGCGGAGCGCCTGAGCCAGCGGCGTCCGCTTGGCCCGGCCGAGGAGACCTGCCTCCCTGCCGCCCAGAAGTGGCGGCTGCAGCATGGAGCACTTGGAGCGCTCTGCAGGACTGAGCGCTTGGAGCGCTCTGTCGGGCCGGGCGGAGCGCCTGAGCCAGCGGCCTCCGCCTGGCCCGGCTGAGGAGACCTGCCTCCCCGCCGCCCAGATCCGGCTGCTGCAGTGTGGAGCGCGCCGAGCGCTCTGCAGGACTGAGCGCTTGGAGCGCTCTGTCGGGCCGGGCGGAGCGCCTGAGCCAGCGGCCTCCGCTTGGCCCGGCCAAGGAGACCTGCCTCCCCGCCGCCCAGAACCGGCAGCTGCAGCGTGGAGCACGCCAAACGCTCCGCAGCGCCAAGCACTTGGAGCGCCCTGCCGGGCCGAGCGGACCACGTAAGCCAGTGGCCTCTGGATCGGCAGAAATCAGGGGCCTGGGTGGGAGGGCGACTGGGGTGTGCCTTTTGGATACTTGCATTTTCTTTCTTGTTTTCTTCCCTTTTTGCAATGTACAGAAATGCAAACTATATCTTATCATCATCACTATTATTACAATTTCACCCCTCCGTTTCTTTTCTCTGTGTGTGTGTGTGTAATTGTGGAACCCTCCCAGCCAATTGAGAAATGCACAGACGTCTTTCTTTAGTTCTTTACAACCATTGAACTCTGTTGTCTGTTTAAATTTCACATTTAAAAAGGAAGATAACTGGATAGTTTCCTTTTCCTTTTAAAAATATTATCTGCAGCAAAGCAGAAATGGGCACAAGAAACAGGAGGTGTGGACCTTTTGGGTTTGCTTTTCTCAGGGTTCAATCCAACCCCACCTTCCCCAGCTGCCGCCTCCCCACCTTTCCTCCCCAGATCGGCTCTGCCCCATCGTCACGTTGCTCTTAGGCATTTTGCTCAAAGCGTAGCGTATGGGGAGGGCTAAGGAGAAGATGTTCATCCAAGCCAGGCTTTCAGGTGCTGCTGGACTCCAACTCCCAATAGCCAGCATGGCCAGTGGTTGGGGATAATGGGAACTGCAGCCCCACAGCATCCGGAGGGCTGGGGGGTTGCTCTGGAACTTCTCTCCCTCCCTCCTTTTCCGTCTCTTTCCCCTCTCTTCAGACACTCATGTGCTGCATCTGCTTTGGGGTAACTTGATGGTAGAATTTGGGCTAGATGACAGGTAATTAAAAAAATAAGACACCCCACTGAAAATAAGACACCCTGTGTTTTTTTGAGAAAAAGAAGTTATAAGACGGTGTCTTAAAAAAGGGGAAACACGGTAATCCATAATCAGCAGCCTGCTGCCCTCTCCCTCCCTCTCCCCCCTGTGCAGAGCCCACATGCAGGCAGAGGAGCAGTCTGTCGTGTTAAACTGCTGCCTTTCCAATAGAGCAAAAATAACTACAGAAGGACAACAACAACCTCCTGTTCTGCCCGTCGGCAATTGCTAGCTTAAAAATGTTGATTCCTTTTTCTTTCTGCTTGTGATCGACAATGGGGAAAAGGAAGCAGAAATAAATGAAGAGTAAAAAAGTTGTTTTTGTTAGTTGGCTACATTTCTTCTTATGAACATCTCCAACGGGGGAACATTTATGGAACTCTGGGCTGTCATTTTCACAAAAGCTGATTGGTTATTTGACATACACTTGAAATCCCTCTTGTGGTACTTATCACTAATAACTGAGCTAAACAGAGCAGGAAGTGGCTAGTGATGGCTCCCTCGTAGCTCAATAAACATGTGTAATTGAGATGTAATTGTTCAACTGCTACTTTCTTTTTGTAATATAATCACCTTGCACAATGAGGATTGGATATCATAAAGGACCAAGTTTGAAACTGCCATCTGGAATTACATCAAAGTACAGTTGGCCGAGGAGACGGTAGAGGATTAAGCGGACCACGGAACCTGCTCATGCCTGCGTTTTGCTCCAAGGAAATTCTGAGCAATTATTTGTAAAAGAGAATGTTTTCTTCTGGGCCAGAGGATGTCAGAAGGATCCTATGTGTGATGCAAAGAGCAGTGTCCAGGATCCTGACAGGGAACCAAAGGGCAAATGTCATCGATGTAGCAGTTCCATTTAAAACAAGAATTAAGAAGCTAGCAACAAGGAGCTAGTATGGATGTATGTACCTTGTGTAATGATTTGGTTCCTATGCACTAGAGCAGGCACGTCCAACAGGTAGACCGTGATCTATTGGTAGATCATAGGGTGTTCCTGGTAGATCTCTGGCCACTCAGTGATCTACCCCCCCCCCCAAAAAAAAGCTCTACAACTTGGGCTTTCCAAAAAAGCTCAGCAACTTTTGCTTCCTAGCAAAAAAGTGGACCATCAGATTAAGTTCCACTACCGGACTGGGGATTCAGGACCCTCAACTGTTTTATATAATCAACTTTTGATTATGTTCTGTGTATATCACAATGCTCATTCAGTTCCATTCATTCATATATTCAGTTCCATTCATTCATTTGCTCCCTAAAAAAAGCTCAACCACCTTGGCTTCCCCCAAAAAGCTCAACAACTTTGATCCATCCAACAACAATGGGTAGATCACTACCAGTTTTTTTACACTGTGAGTAGATCACAGTCTATTGGGAGTTGGATGTCCCTGCACTAGAGTATTGCAACGTGCATGGGAATGGGAGAGTCCAGCCGTTCACATCTCAGACATTCTGCTTAATGGAATAAATTAGTAGTAGTTGCTATATGTGGGGATGCTTTTGAACACAGTTTGGAAACTGCAGCTGGTGCAGAACGCAGCAGATAGATTGGGAACAGGGACAAAGTGGTTGGATCATAATACACAGTTTGTGGCCCAGCAGCAACAACTGCAAATATATTTCTGAGTCCAATGCAAAGTGCTGGTCTTAACCTATAAGGCAAGAGTGTGGAGCCTCCAACCCAAGGACCAAATCTGGCCCAGAATGTGTCCCAATCTGGCCTATGAGCCCCCCCCCCCAAAAAAAACCATGCCCACCTACTCCACACCTGATGTCACACATGGCATTAAATTTGGAACAGGTAGAGATGGAGGTGGATCAGCTGCATGACTTAGTTCCCTGTAGCGAATTTAATCAACAGCTGATCCTTGTAGAAAGCAAAGTTGAATTCACCACCCATCAGCTGGATGGAGGTTTGTTCCCTGTATGGGACAGCTGCATATTTTTGCATTGCAGGGGGTTGAACTAGATGATCCTCTGAGTCCCTTCCAATTCTTTGATTCTATGATTCTAAGAAGTGGCATACAACAAGTCTCTATTATAGGTCTAGGGAAGCTTAATGTATTTATTCATTACATGGAGAACAGAACAGAAAGCACATTACTAAAGTTGTCACTATGAAACTGGAAGGGATTGGAAGCAGTTTGGATGACAAGAGCATAATTCAAGACTCTCAACAATTTGGGATAATGGGCAGAAATAAATGGGATGAAATTTAATAAGGGTAAGTGCAAGGCTCTGCATTTCATCAGAGCAAACCAAGGTACAATAACAGCTTTGGGAATGTTTGTTTACCAAGGAAAAACAGAGAAGGTCTGGGGGTTGAGGGCATCATTAATGGTGAGAAGTTACAATGTCTTTGCAACAAAAGCAAAGGGTTGTAGGAAGAATAATGAGATACTTACCATAATCTATTCAGTGTTGGACTTGGCAATGGTGGCGCTGTGGGTTAAACCACAGAGCCTAGGGCTTGCCGCAGAAGGTTGGTGGTTCGAATCCCCACGACGGGGTGAGCTCCCGTTGCTCCGTCCCAGCTCCTGCCAACCTAGCAGTTCGAAAGCACATCAAAATGCAAGTAGATAAATAGGTACCACTACAGCGGGAAGGTAAACGGCGTTTTTGTGTGCTGCTCTGGTTCACCAGAAGCGGTTTTGTCATGCTGGCCACATGACCTGGAAGCTGTACGCCGGCTCCCTCAGCCAATAACGCGAGAGGAGTGCTGCAACCCCAGAGTCTGTCATGACTGGACCTAATGGTCAGGGGTCCCTTTACCTTTACCTTTATGATGATGTTCACAGAACAGGAACACAGAAAGCGACCTTATACCAGGTCAAACTAGCCCAATATTGTCCCATCTGACTGACAGCAGCTCTTGGGCTGGAGTCCTTTACTAGAATACTCTTCAGTTCTGATGGCCCCATTTCAAAAGAAAGATGTAAGGGAACAGTTCATCATTTGAAGGGAATAGGATGGAAAGAAGCAACCATTTACTGTACTTCAGTGTTTCCTCTTATGTCGCTGGACGCGGGTGGCACTGTGGGTTAAACCACAGAGCCTAGGGATTGCCGATCAGAAGGTTGGCAGTTCAAATCCCTGTGATGGGGTGAGCTCCTGTTGCTTGGTCCCAGCTCCTGCCAACCTAGCAGTTCGAAAGCACGTCAAAGTGCAAGTAGATAAATAGGTACCGTACAGCGGGAAGGTTTCCATGTGCTGCTCTGGTTCGCCAGAAGCGGCTTTGTCATGCTGGCCACATGACCTGGAAGCTATACGCCGTCTCCCTCGGCCAATAATGTGAGATGAGCGTCGCAACCGCAGAGTCGGTCACGACTGGACCTAATGGTCAGGGGTCCCTTTACCTTCCTCTTATGTCATATTCATAGACCAGGCTTCCCGAAACTGGCCAATTGTTAGGGATGATGGGAGTTGTAGTCCAAAAAACCTTGAGGCTATCTGATTGGGGAATACTTTCTTAGACCATTGATATTTTGTGTTATTCTGTTTTTACATTCTTTCTCGCATTTCTATGGCGGATGACTAATTTACCACATTCTTGCTGCATAACAACAATTCTAAACAGTAGCTCTGACTGCACAATTCAGAGCATGACCATTTGGAATTTAATCTTCTGTCTGGGGTTGGCTAGAGTCCCCCCCCCAAAAAAAATGTTAACAGGCTTTGTTTGCTTTGAAAACATCTTGAGAAAGAGAGTTAAATTGAAAGCCCCATTTTGGCTGGCCCATTCCAAAATAGAAGCACAGTATAAATGCTCAGCTGCAAAGTTGGACAGCTGTAAATATTTACACATGAAGAGACATCCTTCCATCTCACCAACACCTGTTCACATCAGATTTGCTCAAATATTTGCATATCTAATTCTAAACATTAAAAACGTTTTTGTCTCTGTCAAGCAATTTCAGAATTACAAGCATAAAATACAACCTGTGACTGCTGATTCGGGTAAACAAGGAATCCTTTTGTAGCTGGATTGTCTAATGTATGTAATTTTTAAAAGAACATAATTTGAGCTTGCTGGATCAGGCCAGTGGCCCATCTAGTCTTCCAAGTGGCAAGCCAGATGCCTGTGGGCAGCCTGCAAGCTGGGCATGAGCCCAGAAGCCCTCTGCCCACCTGCAATTTGCAGCAACTGGCAGCTGCATACATGGGTTGTAGCCTTCTCTTCCACGAATTTGTCTAATTCTCTTATAAAGTCATCCAAGTTGTTGCCTATCACAGGCTCCTGTGGCCGCAAATGCCATAGTTTAACTAGGCACTGCATGAAGAAGTACTTCCTTTTATCTGTGAAGGATCTTCCAATCTTCAGCTTCCTTGCTTCCCCATAAGTTCTAGTGTGACGAAAACAGGTTCTATGTGCTCCAATGGTAGCCAAGAGACTGATATTGATGAACTGCAAGAATAAAGATATGATCCCCTTTCATAAATGCATAGACAATATGATAACCCTTGCAACTTACGAACGGGCTGCTTAGGCTTTGTTTGGCTAAATATGGCAATATTTGGAATAAGTTTATAGAAAATGTAGCAGGCTATTAATATTTACATAGACATTAGGATAATAATATCAAATTTATAAAAGAGTTCCCAGTAGTGATGTATGGAAGTGAGAGCTGGGCCATAAAGAAGGCTGATCGCCGAAGAATTGATGCTTTTGAATTATGGTGCTGGAGGAGACTCTTGAGAGTCCCATGGACTGCAAGAAGATCAAACCTATCCATTCTAAAGGAAATCAGCCCTGAGTGCTCACTGGAGGGACAGATCCTGAAGCTGAGGCTCCAATAATTTGGCCACCTCATGAGAAGAGAAGACTCCCCGGAAAAGACCCTGATGTTGGGAAAGATGGAGAGCACAAGGAGAAGGGGACGACAGAGGACGAGATGGCTGGACAGTGTTCTTGAAGCTACAAACATGAGTTTGACCAAACTGCGGGAGGCAGTGGCGTGCTCTGGTCCATGGGGTCATGAAGAGTCAGACACGACTAAACAACAACAAGAAGTTACTAATAACCCCTAGCTGGGTAATCAGGCAAACATAATACAGGAGATTCTTGCTGTAAAGTTTGTTCATTTGTTCATTTTCCAGCTTCTTTCTTTCTTTCTTTCTTTCTTTCTTTCTTTCTTTCTTTCTTTCTTTCTTTCTTTCTTTCTTTCTTATAGCAAGCCCCACAACTGCTCTAGTCTCAGAGAAGAGAAACAGTCTGCTTAGTTAATATACTGTAGTCAGATATGATTATATAATTATAATTATTTATTTATTTATTTATTATTTTTATTATTAATCAGTATTTTACTGACCGTTGACTAAGTTTGGAGAGGTTCTTTTGGAGCTCTTCGCAATTGAGTTTTGTTTTAATGACCCTGAACAATTTAATATCACCAGCAAACTTGGCCAACTCACTGCTCATTCCCAGCTCTAGATTGTTTATGAGCAAGTTAAAAAGCACAGGTCCCAATACTAACCCTTTTGTTCTTATAGAAACAAAGCAGAGAGAGAAAAAGGGAAACAAAACATGTTAGACAAGTTTTTCCTTTTTATTAAAACACTAGAGTTTTCCCCTCAGGCCTTTCATCGGGGGTGAAGGGCAATCAGGGTCTTTTTTCCCTATTATTATTATCAATTAGGTTTATTTGGGTTTATTTGATTGTAACTTATTTTGATTATTGTTTATGTATGATTTGTATGATTTGATTGTTTTTCAATTAAAATTTTTTTTTAAAAAAAGAGTTTTCCCCTCAGGCCTTAAATATTATCAAAATCAGCGTGGCTATCAAAGATGAAAAAGGTTGCTTTATTTCCTGTCCAATTCTCTAGAAGAAAAGCAAATGTTCCCAAAAGTACTTATAGCACAATTTTGCAGAACACATTTGAAGGATCTTATACATAATGGATTGCCACTTTTTTGCTGTCCAACAAAAGCTTAATTCCTCAAGGTAAACAACAGTCCTTCCCTGCCCCTGATCTGCTTACCAGAGCACAACAAAAATCAATAGGATGCTTCCCTCCAGAGAATGGGGTCGTTACCTTTGTGATGCAAAGTGTATTCTCCAAAAAGAGCTTCCTCTCACTCCTAGGCAGTTGGTTACATGCAAATTGTCCTAAATATTAAGATATTTCATGTTTAAAGAGTGGATGAGGGAGAGAGCTCCATAGTCTGCAATAGGTTACTCTATACTGTTTTTGTGGCTCTTTCAAATCCACATTTTTGACATATTGCCAGGGGCTATCTGAAACCCATTGGCTTGCTTGCCATTTGGGGAACCTCTGCATAAGGCTAATATTTTTTTTAAAAAAAAGTGGGGGAGAGAAATTGGATGGCAGATGAGAGTTTGGCATCATGCAGATGCAGTCAGTCTCCAGTCAGCAGCGGAGCAGATGCCCGTGCTGCCCAGGGCGGGAGTGCTCCCAAGGTGGCCATGGCGTGGAGGGTGCCCTCTCAGGTGCAGAATAGCTGCTTGGGTGCTCGGAGCAGCGTACACACCCTGCAGCCGGGGGCGGAGCGAACCGCCCATGGCAGACATTTGGCCCGCCACCTGCACACGACTCCTAAGCCTCCCCCAAGCTGTCAAAATAAAGGGGGAAGGGGGGGGAATGCCACCGGCAAAGCGGCGCAGCTCCCCTCTTACCCTGACAGCTCGGGGTAGGCTTGGGAGCCACGGGCGTGCGGTGTGCCGAATGTCACCCCCCTCAGTGAGGGCACCCGGGGCGGTGCACCCCACTGCCCCCCTTCCAGCTACAATAACCAATGGCAAATGTTCTTAGTCACCTGAGCTTTAAAAAAAAGAGTGGGAGGAGAGCATAAGTAGAGCTCCAGACCAAGGCCCATCTAGCACAGCATCCTGTTCTCACAGTGGCCAACTAAATGTCTCTGGGAATCCAATAAGCAGGACAATATCCTTCACCTGAAGAATTTTTCCAGTAGCAGCCCTCAAGATACTTGAAATCCCAGTATGGAAGGCCCTTGCACAGGGCAAAATATTTCAAGTCATGAATGTAGATGTTCACTCAGATGTAAATTCCATTGTGTTCAGGTAAATGTTTAAGGCAACAATGGGGAACCTATGGCCCTTCCAGATGGACTTTAGCTGCCAT
Organism: Zootoca vivipara; assembly: GCF_965207765.1. Lineage (NCBI taxonomy): Eukaryota > Metazoa > Chordata > Lepidosauria > Squamata > Lacertidae > Zootoca > Zootoca vivipara. The sequence continues at coordinate 24,655,059 of NC_142593.1, read as the reverse complement.
CATCTTTGAACATTGAATCTTTCTAGGGCTGACAGGAGTCTAATTATTATCTGGAGGACCACGGGTGTCCCATCCTTGGTGTGCAGAATGAGAGCTTTACTTCAGCTTTGATAGTTGGGTTGTTTGTTTTTTTACCTGGCCCAGGCATTGCTTCTTGGCATGTTAAGGGTTGGGTACCGATAATTGCTACATTGTCTCTCTTCAACTTCACTCTGTCTCAGCCTCAGTTCTACATCTGTAATGTCAGGAAAATTGATGACTCCGTCGCTGGGCTAAAGATGTATGAGCAGCATTGTGAAGCAATTTACGTTCTGTAAGTGCTGCAAAATGATGAGCCGTGATTATCATTGCTATAGCATTCTTACATAATGTGGATTTGATTGAGAACAGTTGCCAGTGATGAGCTAAATGGTATTGCACCTTTTGGCGTTTAATTATGCCAGCCTTCGCCAACCTTCCAGGTGTTTCAGATGACGACGGCCACCATCCCTAGTCTGGGGCAGATGGGAGTCGTAGTTCAAATCACCTGGAGGTTGCCATGTCAGTGAAGGATGCATTATGCCATTACCCACTGAACATTTTTTTTTAAATCTCCTTCTGAGTCAGTGATCTTTGACATTTTTCAATCATATATGTTATACCAGGGGTGGCCAACTCCCAGAGACTGCAATCTACTTACAGAGTTAAAAACTGGCAGTGATCTACCCCCTTTGGGGGGGGTTCATGTCAAAGTTGTTGAGCTTCTTTGGGAGGAGCCAGTGATCTACCAGTGATCTATCACAGGCGTCCAGTGATCTACTGGTAGATCAGGATCTATCTGTTGGACGTGCCTGTGTTATACTATTCCACCACCCTCCACCCTGACCCATTCATCTTCCAGCAATCTTTCCTTGGCCTAGTGCTTTTTTTAAACTGTAGCATGCTGGTGTGCAGTTCCGGCACCTCTCAGGTGGGCACCATTATGGGTTGGCACTCCCCCTGCTCACTTCTTGCCTTTAAGTACCTCTTAGAAGCCCAAAATGAACATTTCAAGTCAAAGTGGAAGCGGGCTAGTGCGTGAAAGTCTACTCTTTATTTTAGATCTGTTACTCCAATTCATATTTCCTTTTCTTCAATGCATCTCCTGTGTAGTGGTGGAAGGCTTTAATTTTTCCAGCCAGGCATCTACTGTTGCACACACATGCATTTGTGTGAAGGTACTTCTGAGCTGCCCTAGCCATCTGCCTGAATCTAAGACGACAAGAGAGGCAGGGGTGCATTTATTTGTCCTGCACCAGAAACAGGGGTGACCCACAAACCAGCTAGGGAGACAACTTGCTCAGAGGCATAGTGAGGTATGTGTGTGCCATGGGCCCACAGGTGCAATTTTGAGAGGGGGTGCAAACAGGCACCTCCACAGCAGGTTCCTTCATTGGACCTTGGCTCCATGCCAGAAGGAACTGTGCCTTGGCTGCGGCGCTTGAGCCTGGTACAGCTACGCCCCCTGGGTCAGGTCTGCCCCAGGGGAGGAGAGCCGGAGGAGAGTGGGCAGTATCTTCCTCACCCCTTTCCTACTCCGCCGCTTAGTTTGCCATAGTTTTTAGCACCTCTGTGGGCAGTGAACATGGCTACTGTCAAACCAGCGTCTATTCAGGGCTGCCTTGAGTCGCCCGGCGACATACTGTAACAACTTCATGGATGAACTCTGCACCTATTTTTATTGGGGGGGGGGGAAATCACTGCCTTAACCCACATCCCTAGGCGAAAGAGTGCTGTCAAAACAATTTCTATCACTAGTTCAGGGTTCCCCCCCCCCACACACACTTTTCCTGAAGGACACTGCAATACATTTTGGAAATATCTCCCCTGTTCTTTTCTTTTTGTTATGTAGCCTAATGCAGAAAGCTACTTTATTTCATCGACAGCACCCCCCTCGATATGAGTTTCAGTAATCTTTTCTCTACATGCTTTTACTTTAGGTCTTTCCGATGAAAGCTAGAGTCATATTTTTTGTTGCATTCTTCTGCCTGACAGTGCCTTTTCTTAAGTGGTCGGTTGCTTCTGCAAATCCAGCTGCAGGCTATCTAGTCTTGTTCATTTGATGGAAAAGGCTGTCCCTGAGCCGGTAGTTCTAAGGATGGGTTTATGATGATAAACTAAGTTCCCATGTAAAAGGGACAACAATCCCACAAAGGGCAGAATAGTGGCAGGGGGAGGCATTATTATTGTTTGTGGCAATTCTCTAACGTCTTTGCGTTTTTTAGGCAAGTCGCTCACTAGCAGGGCAGGGCTTCACAAACACAGCTCTTTCTCCTTCCTGAAATCCTCACCAAAGCAGGAAAGTTTGCCAGCGAAAATTTCCAAGGACAGATTCAGCTTGGCAGTAATTTTCAACAATCTTGTGCTAGCATAACACAAAGAATGCACTGAACACTGAACACAAAGAATGCACTAATACCCCTCCCCACCCTCTCACTATATATAAGGCTCTGGTGACTTCTGTTTCAGTGTATCTGAGGAAGTGTGCATGCACACGAAAGCTCATACCAATCACAAACTTAGTTGGTCTCTAAGGTGCTGCCGGAAGGATTTTTTTTATTTTTTATTTTGTTTCAAGCTTTTATTTATTCATTGGTAACATGTTATCAGTGCTTACAATCTCATGGGTAATGTGGAGGAGAGAAAAGCGAGTTGGCTGGCGCAAACTACCTATGCACAGTGCTCTGTGAAGAAATCAGATTTCAAAAACAACCAGAGGAAATGACAGTTCTGAATGCATTGATTTGGCTTCAAGGACAGGACTCAGTAATGATGGAACCCATCCCTAGACAAACTACCGGTAAGCCAAGATGATTAACAGGATGTTTCTTAGGAATCACCTGAACACATGGCACTCTCTGCAAGAAGGATGGTACCTGCAACTTTCGTATTATAGGGTCTGTCATTCAGACCTTGCATTTCACAAGCTATTTGGACACCGAAAATATCTCATTTCTGCCACAGCCTCAGTTGTGCTCTTTGTTTGATTAGTCTATTTTATCTAAATATATATGACAAGATATAACAGTCCAATCAAGCCAAATGCTCAACTGAGGCTAATCTAAATTACCTTTTAATAGTGCCATTTATATTCCTCTGTACATGTTATTTAATCATGAATTGAAATACTCATTTTTCATGCAGATACACAATTTTTAACAGAAGGCACTGGGAACCTTCCCTTAGAATTGCTGGGCTTTCTGTACGGTTAATGAGATTCTTTTTCACTGAGTATCTAAGAGTTGCTCGTATTTGAATGTAGGTTGAAAGAAAGCATCCCCAGGAGAGTCCCTGATATATAGTCCTGATAATCTAAAAAACCCTTTTTAATCCATGTCTACTGTGTAATGTATCCTAGTTCTCTCTTTTGTAACTTGATTTGACAGCAGAAGTGAGAGGGATGCCAAAGGAATGATCCTGAAAACCTGGTTAGCCTACGCCTTGTGATCATGACCTGCCCCCAAGACTTCTCCATCACCATGCCTCTGGTTCTTCCTGTCCCCAGTGGATAATCTTCCTTCTCCCACTCTTATATCTCCTCCCAGTTATGTAAAACACTGCATGAAGATTTGTACTTTGCGGGAATGCTGCCCACATTAAACACTGCAAAAGTGTTGGCCTGGATGGAAGGCCAAGAATGAAAAGTTGCATATTTTGTGAACAGACAAGGGAGCATTCAGATGTGGGGGATATTGTGTTAGTATTTTTATAGTACAATACAAGCACTTCTGCCCCATTTTTAATGCTCGTTTCACACTGCAGTACCTGCTGTGTTACAGAACTGTGGCTTTTTGACCAATATCTATCTATCTATCTATCATCTATCTATCTATCTATCTATCTCTCTATCTCTCTATCTCTCTATCTCTCTCTCTCTCTCTCTCTCTCTCTCTCTCTCTCTCTCTCTCTCTCTCTTTCTTTCTTTCTTTCGCGATCACTCGTAGCCGAGTAAGATTGTCTTCCATAAACAATGGGTCCGTAAGGGACTGTGGAGGCCAATTCTGGATCCACACGTCCTTCCACAGTGGGGACATTGGTTTCCAGGCGGGAATTGATCATGGTGTGGATTTGCCAAGCGTGCCTTCCTCTTAGCACGGTTCTCCCTTGCATCCTGAGATCGAGTTTCTTCAAAACCCATGACACCTTTGGTAAAGGCTGTTCTCCAACTGGAGCGCTCGCAGGCCAGTGTTTTCCAGTTGTCAGTGTTTATTCTACATTTTTAAAGATTTGCCTTGAGACAGTCTTTAAACCTCTTTTGTTGACCACCAGCATTATACTTTCCATTTTTAAGTTTGGAGTAGAGTAGTTGCTTTGGAAGATAATCAATATACTGGCACGTCGTGCTAAATTTCATTCCCACCCATGGGTGTGGCATGACACAACAGCAAATGTCATTGGACAACTTTGCTACTCCCTTGCCCCTTGCACACTTGCCTGCTTCTGTTCTACCATGATCCACCCCCCCCCCCAATGAAAACAGCAGGAAAGAACTTTATTTTGGTATATTGCCCCAAATTTCGTCACATTACTCCCATGATTTTCTGGGCTAAAGGTGCGGGAAACAGACTCCCACCCCCCTAGAATCAAATGACACATAAATGTGTGCTAAACATTACACTGTTTGAAAGCTCTGTGGGATGTAATCTACTGGAGCAGTCAAATACAACATTCCTTGTTTCCCTAGAGTGGACACAGGCTGGGTGTGTGTGTGTGTGACTCCAGTCAAGGTAGAGTTTCCTGTTACACCTGGTCTGGAGCATCCTCCCCCTGCATGTGACCCTTGCAGACCCCACAAAAGGTCCACTCATTCTCTCTCTCTTGATGCACTCTCTCCCATTTTGGCCACTGCTCCTGATGAATCTGATGTTGTCTGCCAGCAGCACATTGGCCCATCCTTACAAGGATGTAAGCCACACTGTATCTGTAACTACGAGCTAAAGGCTGCCATCAGGGATCATACTATGGACTGAATGTGAGTAAACTTTTCATTACTTATAAGGAAGACTCTTGTGACTTTGTTCTTTTAGGAGGGGATCAAAGGGGTCTTACCAGGAATATACAGTGGAACCTCAGTTTATGAACACCTCGGTTTATGAATTTTCGGTTTATGAACGCTGCGGACCCATCTGGAACGGATTAATTCATTTTCCATTACTTTCAATGGGAAAGTTTGCTTCAGTTTATGAACGCTTCAGTTTATGAACAGACTTCCGGAACCAATTACACCCATGCTTCAGTTTATGAACGCTTCAGTTTAAGTACTCCGCGGACTCGTCTGGAACGGATTAATCCACTTTCCATTACTTTCAATGGGAAAGTTTGCTTCAGTTTATGAACGCTTACTCCGCGGACCGTCTGGAACGGATTAATTCACTTTCCATTACTTTCAATGGGAAAGTTCGCTTCAGTTTATGAACGCTTCAGTTTATGAACAGACTTCCGGAACCAATTGTGTTCATAAACCGAGGTACCACTGTACTCCAATCTGGGAATGCCAGATTGGATTGTTTAACTAAAGAGATTTAAATGAATCTGCAACTAGCTTCTTGCTGTGTAAAAGGGGAATGAGCTCGTGTGTATGTGTATATGTGTGTGTGTGTGTGTGTGTGTGTGTGTGTGTGTGTGTGAATATGAGAGACTCACTAGAGCAGGCATCCCCAAACTTCGGCCCTCCAGATGTTTTAGACTACAATTCCCATCATCCCTGACCACTGGTCCTGTTAGCTAGGGATCATGGGAGTTGTAGGCCAAAACATCTGGAGGGCCGCAGTTTGGGGATGCCTGCACTAGCGTGAGTTAGGAAGGATAATATTTACTGGTAATCAATATATCCTCTCCTACTATCCACAACATTCCCACAATCTATATATATATAAATGTAATAAAGATGAAACTGTGGGCTCCACTTTTCTCCGAAACCGCTTGACCGATTGTCCTGGAATTTGGACACAACGGTCCATGCCACTACCCAAGTGCTTGCACAACCTCGGATTGCTCACATCTCATACCTGCACAGGTAAAAACCTGCTTTTCCACAAACTAAAACAGTGTCCTCAAGTGGCACTATTCCCACAGCTCCTCCTCCACCTCCTCCTCCCACCCCATGGAGTCTAGCCCACACCCACAAACCCCGCCTCCACCACGAAATCCTGTAAAACGGGAACTCTGAGACTCAGGGGGATCTGAAGGGGGCCTATTACCCTCCATTTGACAGACTAACGCACAGCAACACATGCAGGGCCAGCTAGTCTCAAATTTGGTGTGGAAATTAACAGGAAAATGGAATAAGCTTCCATGTGAGTGCAGCCAGGATCTCGCTTCAAATCCATCCATCCCTGAGCTTGAAAAACAGAGAACATAAATCACTCAAGCCACAGAAAGAGAGGTTTAAAATGATGACTGTTAGCTTTACCAACCCTGCCTGGAACCTCAACCACAGCACTATTCATTTATTCTCAGAAAAGATGACTCTTGTTTTCTCCTCTCCTTCTGTCTGGGTGGCATGCTGCCCCCATTGAGAAAAGGGCAGGTTTTCTAGGACAGGGATGCTATCAATAGTTGGTTAGCATCTGTTCAGCTTGCATAACACTATTTTTATTCCTAATTGCTAATGCACTTGTAATATGCCGAGAGCGCTTCACTCCTTATTCTCACATCAATCACGTAAGATATTTATTGTATTTCTATTTATTTGGAACATCTGCTGATGCTCCATCAGCTAAGTTCTCTGGGTGTTTCACACAGAATTCAGGCAATATATAATTACAGCATTAAATGAGGTGTAGCCCCCTAGATCTTTTGGACTTTGACTCCCATTAGCCCCAGCCAGGATGGCTAATGGTTGAGGTGCAAGTTCAGGCCTTAGGAGCACTTACTCTGAAGTTCAAAGAGTGTATGCAGGAGCAATGAATGGGATGGGGTTGAAAAGCATTCCCTAAAGATTCCTTGAAGTAAAGACTCCTAAAGTGCCAATGGTTTTGTCCTCTCTTTTTATCCCATTTCTGGATTTAATCATTATAATACAGACCACGGTGGTGCCTTCACTCCTGGGTTCTCCTAGGATCTTAATTAAAATGTCAAATTAAAATGTCCTAGGATCTTAATTAAAATGTCAAATTAAAATGTCCTTCTGGAGGGAAGATTGAGCCTGTGACTTCTCTCATCTAGGAGCACTAGGAGTAAATAACATTTACTCACTCAGTTTACGTCTTCAAGAATAACAGCAGCTTGATGTAAGCAGGCTTAAAATGCTAATGAGTTACTAACATATGTATACTAAAGTCTAGCTTAAAAATGGAGTCTGAGCTGGGACTCAGACTTATAGATGCTCTCAAATTATAGACATGATAGAAAATATAGTGTGCCCAGGCAGGGAGGAGCATATTAGGTTAAGCCTCTTCCTGTCAGGGCACAAAAGGAAAATAATGTCACAGAGTTCTCTCTAGCAAGTTTACAGCTCTGTGATCCTCAGTCCCTTCATGTGGCCAAACATGAATAGTTGGGTTTGACAGCAGTAAATATCCCACAGAAAGGCCCCAACTTTAGCGGGATTTAAGATATTTCTTTTGGAAGTCGTCCCATTGATTTGATGGAAACTTGTTTCCAAGTAAGGAGGTCAAAGTGTAAGGTTGTGTGCATAAGAATCAAACTTTGCAGTGCACAAGTTCAGAAGATGAAAGTATGCTAAGCAATAGAATAAAGTGGAATTATAATGTGTAAATTTCTTATGCCAGAAACAGAGTATCTAACTACCTAAACACAGTTACAATTTAAAGGAATAAAAAGACACAGAAATCTTTAATCACTTCCTAATCAGCCGTTCATTTCCTTTGCAAGGAACATGTGGAAAGTGCTGCGGGCTGAGGTCAAAAAATGTCCTTTCTCTTCAGGAGATCTTTGCCTTCATTGTACAGCTCATCTTCCTGTAGTGCTGGTTTAGATGGGGCTAAACTGCCAGCATACACTCCAGAGAGCCGTAAATGGTCTGTTAGAGTTTCCTTATCTCAGCTGTGACTGCACTGAAGGCTCCCCCCCCCACCTCTTTGTGAGTGATAATAGAAGTCCCCTACAGGTACTAGATTTTCAAGTGCTTGCATATTCATTCATCTCTGCAACATTCAGTGGGAAGAATTTGATCTAAACTCCTGTTATTTCTAGTTCAGCGACTTCTCTCTCTTGTTAGCCAGTGAGTAGGTTTGCCAGTGAGTAGGTTTGCTTGTCACTTGAGGCTGAACTGGTGAGCATGTTTAATGCATTTGTCTGACCTACTTAATTAACATATGTTACTTAAAGATAAAACCAGAGCGAACCTCTGAGGCAGATGTTGCTTTCGCTGCCAGGCATGCCTTGCACCGGATCTCATATTTGTACAGTCAAGACTCTGGATCAGGAAGTGAAATGCCTGAGGCCTCCGCTGTGTTTGGTCACAGGGTTTGTTGCATCCAAGGTGGGACAACTCAGCTCGTCTGTAAAGATCCTGGGTCAGGAAGGATTCAGTGCTTTTTCTCTGGGGGTATTCAAGGGTTTGCAGTACCAGCACCTTCCCCCCACCCCCCCAAAAATGTTAAAAGTGTGGCCATTGTTGTAACAACAACAATGGAGATTCACAAACTCTCCTTGGTCACCTCAAAAATAAGTTAAGCAGCACCAAAAACTCTCCAGAATTTCACTGACATTTTCTGTTCCTGTTTTTGAATGCAACTTCTTTTCTCATTAATCAATTAAGAATGGATGAAGAAAATGTGGGATAACTTTCTGTCACAGCACTAAAAATAAAAATAAAAAACCATGTAAGTTAGGTAATGGGGATTTGGAAATGAGGCTTTACATATAAAAACATTAATAGAAGGAAACAACTAGTTTACATTTTGAGGACACAGTCCGGGCGAAATTGCAGGCCAGTCTAATGAAATGAAGTTATGTTGCTAGGAAACTAGTTTGGTGGGAAAGATCTCTCCTATTTTAATTAAGAAATGCAAATCAATAAATGTGCCTTATGGACAATGAACAAAGGTATCCAATGTATTGCCGCTTAAAGACAGAGTTGAACATTTAATGCCTCCACTGAACAGCCAATGGCAAAATGAAGTTTTCAAAGGGAAGGGAGGCAAAGTATGTCATAAGAATTAAGTGCCCCAAGGCTTGTTAAGTGTTTGATTGGAATTACACAGCTCAGAATTTCTCAGAAGTGATTTTTTAGAACACGAATCAAACAAGAATAAATAAGGATAGTAAACAGATGCGGTGGCTTCAAGATCATACAGCTGCTTTATCCTGTAGGTCTTAAATCAAGCTAAGACTGTTGAAGAGGGAGCAATTCAAGTACCTTTGTACATTCTTGTATACATTCTTGATGAGTTTATAAAAACTACAAAAAACATATAACATGTTTATTGTTGTTTTTTAAATTTATACAGAGACCCTCAACTTCTGCAAAACTGGTTCAGTAAAAACAGAAAACTCTTTCCTGAAGTAGAGCTAGGCAATTGCTATTATTTAATTATTTTACGACTTCCCTTTCATATAAATTTCAAGGCAATTGACAATCCCATATTAAAAACTAAAAATGGGTTTTAAAGCAATAAAAGCAATGCAATGTAGGTTTATAAAGGCTCCGGAGAATATATAACATGTATGGTGTTGCTATTCAGTTTATACAGAGACCCACAAATTCTGCAAAGCTGGTTCGATAGAAACAGAAAACCGTTTGCTGAAGTAGAGCCAGACAATTAGTTTACCTTGAATCACATCTCGTATAAACTAAAGATAAGTTTTAAAAGAATACTCAAGGCAGAGACCTAAAACCATTTTTAAACAGCTGGGAAAGCTTGTTGAAACAAAAATGTCTTCAGTTGCTTCCGGAAATGACATGTTGTGGGCACCTATTGTAACTCAAGAAGGGATGACAGACCTTTTGAAAATTATTAGAATGTGAAGCTGCAAATCCAGAGTAATTTTCTTGCTCTGTCCTAAGCCTCAGCCACCTTCTTACAATGTAATGTCTGTGAGTTGGATGGAATCGCATTTCCTGAAGGAGCGTCAGCTAGGCCCCATCCCAGTTTAATTCTGAATGCTATTTGAGAGTATCCTGAGGTTCCCTAAAAGTATGGCAAAGACAATTTCATACATCAAACATATATACCAGCCTCTCCAACCTGATGCCTTCCAGAGCTCCAATACCCATCCAGTATGGCCAGTGGTAAAGGATGATGGAAGTTGTAGTTCAGCAATATCTGATGGGCCACAGCAAAGGATAATGAAGATACTTCATGCAATAAGTATGAATGGAAGCCATGTGGTGAAATGCACCAATAGTTTGAATCAACCATAGGTTTTGTACTCTTTTTGCCTTTACTTCATGATTATTCATGATGGTGTCCTTTATTTGGGAGGGTGGCCATCCCTCTATCCCAAAGACTTCTTAACTTCATGATGTCCATCACGGTATTCATAGAACTAGAGATAAGGCAAGAAGATAAATACTTTGGCCTGACATTGTCCACTGATACCAAGAAGGAAACTGCTCTGACCACTGTTTTGTGTTCTCCAGAATGTTCTGGGGACATTCCATAGCATTCTTGGGGGTCTTTCCATAGCATTCTTGGGGGAGGGAGATGACTGTCACATAACTGTGGCTAAAGTAATTAGTCACACTGTTGTTGCCCAAGCCATTCTCTTGCTTAATTAGCTTTTGTTGATAGCTGCTTATTTTAAATTTCTTGCTGTTAAGTTGCTTTGATCTCTTGAACACTGGAAAAGCAGGCAAAGGACTTTGGCACAATAAACAATGGCAGCTAGGTAAGTAGCCACTAAGTCCCCAGAAGATTTTCATTCTTTCAGCTATGTTTGAGTCTCATGCAGTGCAATTCTATCCATGTTTACTCAGAAGGAAGCCCTGCTGTGCTTAATGAGGCTTACTCCCTTGTAGGTTTTGTTTAAGAGGTTGCAGCTGGACAGTGATGTTATCTCCTCAGCATCTTCCTATCGGCTGCCTAACAAAAGGGTGAGCCATTATTTTAATTTGAAGATCATGCATGTTGTAAATGGCCGACAAGAATCATAAAATCCCATTGATGTGTTCAAATATTGACTCGTGTGCATGCAGTCATTCCGATAGAGAGCTACACAAACTCCAGTTAATTGCATAGATTAAACTGCCTCTCAGGGGGGCAGGGGAGAGTTACTGCACAATGCTATAAGGAGAGTTATCGCATGTCACGAGGGAGTTGGGCCTCAAAAGTGAGTTGCTGCATGAAACGAGATGGTAAATGCAAAGGGACGCTGAGCTAGTCAGCTCACTCATGAGGATATAAAAATAATGGTTTGGAAGAGCAACTAATTAGTTAATGTATTGGAAATGTGAAACACATAAGAAGCTAATTAAGTGGAATTGATGTACATAATCTTAGAGTCTGCTGACCTTCGCTCTGAATAGAGCTGTCCTCCTGTTGTTCGAAACATTATCAAAAAGCAGCAAGCGCAACTCTGTGAGGTCAGATGCAGAGAAGAGCCAATACTTTCCACCTTTTCTTTCTTTTCACTTTTTTCCAAGCCTGTCTTCCCAGTTGGGCTGCCTTCACATGCTGCTACCTCTCCAGCGATTTTATCTGGGAAGTTGGCAAAGAAACACAAAAAATGCATATACATAATTGTTTATAGGCAAAATGCTAGGCTTAGGTTAAAATACAGGGGACTAGCTGCAAGCATCCTTCAACATCAAGGCCATCAGGGCCAAGTGTCCCTGCTATGTTTATGCATACTTTGAAGAGCCAGCATAGAACATATATAGCATGTTGCAGTAATCACTTCCCTCCAGTTAGGGGGGGGAAATGGAAGGGGGAAGTATAGGAAGGAAAGAGTTCATCATTCTTCTTGTACCAGCCTGCCTGCTCTTTATATTGCTACCCAGCCCTGCTTTTATAGGAATTAATTTGGTGGCAAGCTGCATTATAAAACCTCGATATCACCATCATGTCTAACTTGCCCTTTGGGCAACTGCAGCAGATCCCAGCTGTCTGCAGTTGTTGCCATGACAAAGGATTGGAGGGTAACCAAAGATCATCCAGTTGAAAGTTCTGCCGATGCAAAAAATCTGCTGCTACAGCATGTGAGATCTTGGCTTCTCATGGTTTTTTTCAAAGCTGTGTCCAAGGGGACGCGGGTGGCGCTGTGGTCTAAACCGCTGAGCCTCTTGGACTTGCCGATCAGAAGGTCGGAGGTTCGAATCCCTGCAATGGGGTGAGTTCCTATTGCTCTGCCCAGTTCCTAGAAGTTTGAAAGCACTCCAGTGCAAGTAGATAAATATACCGCTGCAGCAGGAACATAAACGACGTTTCCTTGTGCTCTAGTTTCCATCACGGTGCTCCGTTGCACCAGAAGCAGGTTTGGTCATGCTGGCCACATGATCCAGAAAGCTGTCTGTGGACAAACACCGGTTACCTCGGCCTGAAAAGCGAGATGAGCGCCGCAACCCCATTGTTGCCTTTGACTGGACTTAACCATCCAGGGGCCCTTTTACCAAGGGGAAATGTTTTAGAGTATTGGAAATGTTGTTGTTGTTGTTGAGGATGATGATACCTGACTATGCTGGCTGAGACTGATGGGAGTTGTAGTCTAAAACCTCTGAAGGACACCATGTCAGCTAGTTCTGATTTAGAATTATTTTGTTGTGATTCAACATTAACAGCTGAAGCAATTTATAGCAGAGATGCAGAACGACAGGTTCACCATTATGCTATGGATCCGCAATGCAAACAATTTTGGATGAAGCTAAGTACTGTATATTTCTGCGTATAAGACTACTTTTTAACCCAGGAAAATCCTCTCAAGAGTCGGGGGTCGTCTTATACGCCGGGTCGTATTTCTTATACGGCGAGTATATCCCAAACTCTATATTTTAACTGGAAAGGTTGGGGGTTGTCTTATACGCCCAGTCGTCTTATACGCCGGAATATATGGTAAGCCTTCCATCTGTGCAATAGTTTATCCCCTTCTTTCCCCCTGCAAGCAGCTTAAAGCTGTCCTCTGAAGCAGCTTTGGGGAGGACATGGGGCACACATGGGAGGAGGAGAGGGGAAAAGTCCTAGTGGGAAATCGTAGTTTAACACCACTGTAGGTAAATGTCTGGTGTCTGACATACATGAGAGTACAGAATCCCGCCATAGTCCAGTATTTCTAACTTCATAATCTTAGACACTGCCTGCCTTCTAGTAGCTCTAGGTTTCTAGGAATTAAGATGCTTATTGCATGTGATAGTTAGTTACTGATGGTGGTAAATCTGATGCCATGATGACAACCCCTCTAATACTAGCATCACTTTATCTTTATTCACAGCCAGCCAATTCATCAACGCCTTTTAAGGAGGACATAACAAGGCACTTTTAATATTCCCAGAATTGTCTACTTAAAAAGATTTACAAGAACTTCCGAGCGAGAATGGAGAGCAGAATGTGAAATGAAATGAGGTTAGTCTGCTAGGTTTCATCATGTACTGACTGCCCTTTAAAATGCCAGTCAAGATACAGCATGCTCAGTGCAAGGCTAAATGGCAGAGAAAAGTGACTCTACCTCTCCATCTCGCTCCTGACATGATTAACAATTCATATCAACAACACATCAATAAAACATCATTAAATATATATATATACATATATCTGCAAGTACCGGTAAGTGTCATAATTGGTCCTAAAATTCACTGTATCATATTGCAAGCATCCGTTTTGTTTTGGTTTTCCCCAGTTTCCTGATGGATCTAGGTTTGGCAATTGTTCATGGGCCAACTTGAATAAAATATGAGGGGGGGGCAGATATGTCCCACCCTGTAGAATTGATCACAACGAACAGTGCATACACAGCATTTGAATGGTAATGCCCATCAACTTTGAGAGGGGCTGGCCCCCTCAGATATTTTTTGAGGGGACTGAAGGGACCTCAGCCCCTAGGAGTTAGCTTCTATTGTTGAGATCTAGTCTGAAACCTGAGGAGAGAGAGAGAGAGAGAGAGAGAGAGAGAGAGAGAGAGAGAGAGAGAGAGAGAGAGAGAGAGAGAGAGAGAAGCATTGTGCTGAAACCAACACCCTCCTTCTAATCTATTCCTTGTCTGCTTGTACCTTCTTGTGTGCATGTGTGTGTTACTTAGCTGTAGTTATGATTATTTCACTAATCCCTTCAAACCTCAGAAATATATGCATATTGTTACTGCGCTTTTCCACACTGAAAGTTGAAAACATTGAAAAGTTAAACAAGAAGGTGAAAGCACACATTTTGATTCTGCCTGTGCTAATAATAATAATAATAATAATAATAATAATAATAATAATAATAATAATTTATTTATACCCCGCCCATCTGGCTGGGTCTCCCCAGCCACTCTGAGCGGCTTCCAACAGAAAAATAGAACACAGTAATCTATTAAACATTAAAAGCCTCCCTGAACAGGGCTGCCTTCAGATGTCTTCTAAAAGTCTGGTAGTTGTTTTCCTTTTTGTCATCTGTTGGGAGGGCGTTCCACAGGGCAGGCGCCACCACCGAGAAGGCCCTCTGCCTAGTTCCCTGCAACTTGGCTTCTTGCAACGAGGGAACCGCCAGAAGGCCCTCGGTGCTGGACCTCAGTGTCTGGGCAGAATGAATGGAGGTGGAGACGCTCCTTCAGGTATACTGGACATCCCAGCACTTAAGACCTGTTTACGTATGTGTAAATTACTGGACAAATCTGCCAAGACGTACTATTGGCAATGCCAAAAGATCCTAATTCATGAGATTCCTGGAATGTGTGTATGTGAAGGCATGTGTCTATAGAGGAGGCTTGCTAATCAGATTCCAAGATCTTCTTCAGTGGCCCTTCTTAGCCATGCCACCAAATGAGGTATGGTCAGTGGTTGCCAAAGAAAGGACCTTTTTGTTGTTGGTGCCCCAGTTGGTATGCTCCCAAGGTATGCTCACCTGGCACCTATGTTGTGGTCTTTTAGCACCAGGTGAAGACCTTAGTGTTTTGCCAGGTATATTAAGATCAGTTTAAGATATTCAGTATTGTTAGCGCTGCAGTATTAATGCCATTGCTGTTCTTATTTATTGAGTTAGTTTTGTGCTGCAGTTGAGGTCCCCCCCCCCGTTTGATTATTACGGTTCTTATTGATTGGTTTTATGATTTTTAGAAAATATCTTTTATGGTAAACTGACCCAGCGGACATCGTTAATCAGGCAGCGTGCAAACAATGTAAACAAACAAATAAATTGCTGTTCAGAAATTGCTACCCTATTGCGGTTTGAAGGCACAACTACACATTCCAATTCAACCATGGGTCTATAAATCCCAACACTGCTTTGCTGATCGCGTGCAAGCAGAGGAAACAGTGGCCTGCAGCTATTTCCTTCAGATCTTCAACAGAGATCCATAAGGGCAGCTGTTCATATTTTGTTTCAAAAAGTGGCCAGCAAAGCAACCAGCCCTTCACACCATTGACAGCTTTGATTGCACCAAACAGCGAGAGCTGGCAACAGCCTCATTCTGGAAACCTATTAAGGGCATTTATAAAAGTAGACTGATTTAGCTGAGAAAATAGAGAAGCATATATTTATTTTCTCTCTCTCTCTCTCTCTCTTTTTATACAGCATGAAGCCTCCTACAAACATGACAATAAGGCACAAACATTATTTTAAAAGAATGGTCAAGAAGCTTCATGTACCAAATCCCATACACCAGGTGCATCTTTCAGTAATGGTGCCACAAATCCTCCTTATTGTATTGTTCATCATTTTCCTTCTCCCAAGGCAGTAACTACCACCCAACTCAGAGTGGTGGGTGACATATTTTCTTTCTTTCGCAGTAGCAGCATCTAGCATCTCACCTGATGGCTCGAGCAATTTTCTTGGCAGCTCTGCACCTGTCCCATGGCGAGGTTACAGCTAATAGGCTGTTTGAGTGATCTGGGCCTCTTTGCTGCCATTGTTCCATGATGTGTCCTTTTCATTTTGATGATGTGGCATGTTCATAGACCATGTGAAGTTTTGCAAGTCGCAGAAGATATTAGAAACATTGTCGCCAGCAGGCATTAAAAAGCTGGAATGAGATTGCCCAGTGGGTTCTGTATTTCATTTAACTGTATCCCATCTCTTTTTGTCCCAGATTGTAATGGTGAGAGTGTATCTGTTGTACACAGAACTCGGTGTCTCTTTCCTTTACAGACACATCCGGCTTTTATATTCATATGCTTCAGAATTATATTGACCAGCTGAAACTTGCAGAACATTTTTTTTATTACAATGCATTACACATATTATCATATTCCAGGCACGTCCAACAGGTAGATTGTGATCTACCAGTAGATCACTGGATGTCTGTGGTAGATCACTGCTAGATCACTGGCACCCCTAAAAAAAGCTCACCCAAAATTTTCCTCCTCCCTTAAAAAAAGCTGAACTATGACCTGAAGCCCTAAACAAAAATGGGCCTCACTCCCTTCTAAAAGAAGCTCAACAAGTTTGACCTAACCCCCCAAAAAACAGTGTTTCCCTTCCTTAAAAAAACTCAACAGCTTTGACCTGAACCTCCCAAATGGGGGTAGATCACTCCCAGTTTTTAACTCTGTGAGTAGATCAGAGTCTCTTGGGAGGTGGCCACCCCTGTCATATTCCATCCATCCATTCCCCACCCCACCCCACCCACCCCTCTCTCTCACACACACACACACACTACATGTTGCCTGAGTAACAGCCGGAACCTCAATAAATGCACCAGGCCCCCAAGTGGCAATACAGTGGTACCTCGGTTTGCGACCGCAATCCGTTCCGCGGAGGCAGTCGCTCGCCGAAGCGGCTGCTCACCAAAGGCACGCTTCTGCACGTGCACAAAGCGCCAATAGAGTGCTTCTGCACACGCGTGAGCTGCACAGATCGCATCTGCGCATCCGACGCCGCGGAACCTGGATGCAAACACTTCCGGGTCCGCGGCAGTCGCTCGCCGAAGCGGTCGCTTGCCGAGGTAGTCATAAACCGAGGTTTGACTGTACAATGATGGGCAAAGATTCACCTGTGTGATTTCTGCCTACTGTGGAGCAGTTAGAGGCACAGGAGGAAAGATATATATGTATGTTTATGTGTATCTCTACAGGAGGACACACCAGACATCTGTCTCTTGCCTTTAATAGTTATGAATAGTCAAACAGTGTAATGCTTTGCTTATGTCTATCATAAGCTATAACTTGAACCAATTCTTTTTTTAAAAAATAAATAAATGTTGCCTTCGAGGATAATTATTACTTTTTATGGTGAGCTTCAGTAAACTAATCAGGAAAGAAAGGGATTGTTTCCAGAGATGATAACAAATACAAAACAGGGAAATGTAGTAACTTTCTAAAATGTTGTTTTCCACCCAAAATGCTGTCTTTAAGCACTAAATGTTTTATGCAGCAGTAATCAACCGTCCTTCTTGCTGAGATGTGAAGATGCAAGGATGTCATGGGATCAAAATTAAAGTGTTTATGGTTTCCTTTAGCCAATCAGAGAGAGATGCTGAGTGCTTACAACTCTCATTAAAGTCAATCTGAGCTGAAAGCATTCAGCAGGTGTTCATTTTATCCTTTGTATTTTTCTTTTTTTAAAAAAAAACCCAACAACTCTGGAGAGGGGGAGAAAAGCATATTAGTGTCTCCGTTTGCACTAAAAAAAACAACCCCATTTCATCCCTTGATTATTGTTCTAATTGCTGTCATTTAAGTACTTCAACCACCTTGCATTCTCCCTTCTCAAATCTTGGGCTCATTTGGTATTGCCAACCCTCTTGCTTGCCATTTAACCACTTATCCATAGAAAGAAAGGACAGGGAATGAGGGCTCTCTGGATCCGTTTGATGAGCTTTAATGGCAAAGTAAGTGTGCCTATGTGGAGAGAATTTAAATAACAAAAAGCTGAGGATAGATGGAGCCATGAACAAAAAAAAATGCCCCACAGTGTTACAGCCCCTTGGTTATTCCCTCAAAAGTTAAATATACTGTGGGACAATGAAGCTGGATGATGACTTGTATCCACTCGCCTGAAGGTTAAAAGCTACCTGATCCAACTATGCCCTATGAACAAAAGTGCAACCTCTGAAAACAGAGGAAGAAAGTGCTACCTTTGAAAGAGCAGAAAGTTCAGCAGGGGGCCTGTTCCTTGGCAATTAGGGTGGGCATGTGTCCTAATATGCAGAAGACATTCATTTATTTGAAGAACTCTGGCTTAAAGATGAAGAAACAAATGAAGGGAGAGCAGGAGTCTTCAGGTTGCCTTTGGACAGCAGGCCGAGCAGGCAAATAGTTCACCTGTCTACAGTATTCTCCACTATGAGGAGATGGATTTATGTGGGTAAAGGTATGGCAATTTTCTAAGGAGGCTTAGCTTGGACTCTCTTCTTCTTCTTCTTCTTCTTCTTCTTCTTCTTCTTCTTCTTCTTCTTCTATCATTTTTATTGATTTTCCAATAAAAACAGCCAATTAACATATCCATCAAATCATCATAATCCAATTAAAAACAGTAAACTAAAATAAAAAACAACCAAATTACAATCCAAATTATTAATTATTATTATTTTCCTGGCTTCCCATAGTCTGCCAGGCATGTCAAACCTGTGGCCCTCCAGATGTTTTGGCCTACAACTCCCATGATCCCTAGCTAGCAGGACCAGTGGTTGGGGAAGATGGGGATTGTAGTCCAAAACATCTGGAGGGCCGCAGGTTTGACATACCTCTGAAGTATATCTACAATATCTTTGCCCCTGCCTTCTTCTTGTGGTTCTCATATTCTCCACATTCCGATCTTAAGATGGAGACCCACCCTACAGATGTTCTTGCTGTATGCATGGATGTTTGGGAGGAGCATGAGATTTGGGGCCATAGCTACCCACTGTGCCACTCCTTGATCCCAGATTGATGGACACCTGAGCAAAAAACACCTGGTCTCTTAAAGCTACTCACATCAATAGGGGGGGAAAAGAGGACAGATGGGAAATTGAAAGAAACAGTAGAGGTAGGAGATTAGTGCTTCAAGGCCCAAATTAAGTGGAGAGCTACAGGGATGAATGACCTGTGAATTTCAGTTTCTCGTTTTTTCAATCTTAAACTCAGTTTACCACACCCGTTTGCAAATGTTGTTTTAAAAAGTCCTCATGATAATTCCCCAGCATTTTAGCATCTTCTAAAATGTACATTTTTTGCACGCAATTTCCCTAATAGAATGTATTTTGATGTGCACTCTCCCCTAATATGCAGTCTCCCCTAATATCTGTACAAGCATGGGCATAGCCAGGATTTTTCTTTTGGGTATAGCCAAAATTGTTGAGGTCACCCCCAAGAGGTGGACATTACAGGGGGCTGGTTTGGGGGGGGGGCAGGCTTCTGCTGGAGAGGGAGGCAGAACCTCAGTTAATTGAGTACTTTCAATGCTTTTCAATATTTTTTGTGGCTATGCCCATGAGGACAAGTGTGAGTTTCAAAGGACAGCTCAGTTTCTGTTGGTGTGTTGTTTAAGGAAGTCAAGGTTAGCTTGGTTCACATTAAATTGCAATCTGAACCAACTTTCTCCCACATCCCTATTTTGTGTTCAGTTGTGGCCAGACTGACTTGCCCTTGTTTGTTTGAACAGAGCTTGTTGTCATCCCCTCCTGCCCCTTTGGCTAATAAGGCCAACTTTCTCTTTTCTTCCTAGCACACCAGAAAATGAAATACCGTACTGTCAGTTTTGCCCTCTTTTTACCACCAGTCTACTGTATTTCCTAGACTTCTTCACTCCTCTGACATGCCCAATGCAATTAACCTTAAAACATCCTTGGAAGCAATCAAGAGGCAGGAATCTTTCACTTGCTCAACTTGCCCAAACTACAGTAAAGTGTGATTGTTTCCCTGTTAGCAACAATGCATCTTATTTTAGTAGAGGCACAAAAACAAATTGAACCTGGCTCCTTTGCAATTCACCTAAATTTGACTAAAGAGCAGAGTTTGGATGGCATACAAAGGTTCTGATGATTCCAGATTTTATTCTGAAGACTGTGAGAGACTGACTAAAACCCACCATGTGTTTTGTTGTCAAACCCTAGTGCTTCGTTACTTTTTCACCCTGCTGCGGTTTTCCTCTGATATTTTTTTGCAATAACTGTATCCTTGTAGTATTTTCAAATCCTGTTTGCAGTACATCAAATCATCTTTAACAGGACAAATCTCATGCATCGGTAGGATCTCTATTAAATACACATAAAATTGTAAGCCCATAAGAAGCGCAATGTTCAATCAGACTATCTAGCCTAGCACTCAGATTGCAGTTGTAGCCAAGCAGATGTTTCCGTGAAATCACGGTAAGTAGGACATGGCAGTCCTAACCCAGTTATACAAGACCAGCACCAGATCTTCAATTGTGCAAGGGGGACCTGCAACAAAATGTGATCAAGGGGAGTGATCTTGTTCAGGATTACAGCTACTCCATTCTTTTCTGCCCCTTATTTTCCCGTTCCTTCCCTCAGCAGCCAGCCAGCATTTCACGCCCACAAAGATTGCTCAGTCCTCATTGGGCTGTATTAGAGGTTCTTCTCTTTAGAGTCCCCCCCCCTACTTTGGCAAACTTTGGCTTTCCCCCAGGCCTGCTTGCATGTCCCATTTTTCATGATTGTTGCCATTTTGGCTACATAAGCAATGACACTCATGAATGATAATTGGATAGAGAAGGGACAACACATTGCTTCAGCTAAACTCAAAGCATAACTTGTGTACAGGGTATGAGCACTTTGCATGCGTTCAAAGCACGCACGAATGTGCACACTTGCACCGTTTTTGGACCCAGAAGAGGACTGGGGTGGTGATGGTGGAGACAAGGCCTGGGCAGAATGGGGGTGGAACGGGGATGGGCGAATTTATGCACACAATTATCTGGAAAACAACCTCCGTGGAAATTGGGGGTTGCCTGTGTTTGTTGGTTATTTCCTAAAACAGGGGTTAGACAACCTAAGACCCGTGGGCCGGATGCGGCCCAATCGCCTTCTCAATGCAGCCCGCGGAAGGTCCAGGAATCAGCATGTTTTTACATGAGTAGAATGTGTCCTTTTATTTAAAATGCATCTCTGAGTTATTTGTGGGGCATATAAATTTGTTCTTTTTTCCCCTCTCCAAAATATAGTCTGGCCCACCACATGGTCTGAGAGACGGTAGACCGGTCCACGGCCGAAAAAGGTTGCTGACCCCTGTCCTAAAAGAATGGGAAAATGCACAGGGGTTAACTTTTGGAAGGGATGCAGGAGAAATTTGATTTGGTTTGCATTCAAAGGTGAGTCTATCTAATTCCCACGTTCCAAAACAGCATAGGGGAAGGGTGTCCCTGGTTCAGTCCTCAGCATCTCCAGGTACGTCGGAAATGTCCTCCATCTAAACCTTGGAGAGCTGCTGCCAGTCAGTGTAGATAATATTGAGCTAGATGCACCATTGGTCTAACTCTGTATAAGGCAGAAGTTTCTATGTTTATATTTTGCATGTTAAGTACTAAAAACAATGCAAAGAGAATGTGATAAAGAGGGTTTTTAAATTTGCAACAGCCAAAAAAAAATAAAAAAATCTAGGTCATTGTTCCTGACGTGGGAGAAACTGATATCCACTATTTCCTGGATGCATTTCTATTAAAGATTTCATTTAAAATGCAGACAGAATATGAAGCTGGCTTTACTTATCAAGGAGAAGGAACATTATTAATCACATTCTTGCGACTGAGATCAAAATAATGGTTTCAAGAGTCGCAAAAGCAGCTGGAGAAAACTTTTGTCAGAAAAATCGTATGTGTACCAGACAATGTCTTTTCCTCTCCTACCAAAATCAATCATAAGGATGTTGCAGTAAATAATAACTTTTGTGGAGAGAGATTACAATTTGACATTACATGGCATTTAAAAAGCAATTTGGGATGGGGCTGTAAGAAATTACTAAGCCAGTTGATGAATGCTGTAGAAATAGTTGATGGAGCTAACAAGAAGATTAGGAAAGTGATATCATGGGTCAGTGGAACTGAAGAAGTGAATAATGTGGAAGACAGTGTGAATAAATTGGCATTTGTGAATATCAAATGTCTAAATGAAATCACACAAGGCTTGAAAATATATGAATAATAATAATAAAAACAGGTGATAGTCTGTATTTCCCAGAAGAGAGGGACAACTGGAATGGAGAGAAATAGAGTGGATTTCATCTTTCACCATAGAATGCCCATAACATTGTGATTTCATACTCTCAACTGAAGAATGAAATGTTTTGATAAAACTCCATCACGTTTTCCTGATACCATGTCCCCGCCATTCTCATCCACCTTTAACCACCAAACTGAAAACACAGAAATATAAGAGCAACCTCTGCCTTTTGAAGTCCATGTTTAAAACTTGGTTTAAGATTAATTGCTCATGCAAAGTTTTTTAAAGATGGCAAAAAAGGTAAGTCCCAATGTACCTACGTATAAAGAAGGTAAAGGGGCCCCTGACCATCAGGTCCAGTCGTGTCCGACTCTGGGGTTGCGGTGCTCATCTCGCTCTATAGGCCAAGGGAGCCGGCATTTGTCCGCAGACAGCTTCCGGGTCATGTGGCCAGCATGACAAAGCTGCTTCTGGCGAACCAGAGCAGCGCATGGAAACGCCGTTTAGCTTTCCGCCGGAGCGGTCCCTATTTATCTACTTGCACTTTGATGTGCTTTCGAACTGCTAGGTGGGCAGGAGCTGGGACTGAGCAATGGGAGCTCACCCCGTTGCAGGGATTCAAACCGCCGACCTTCTGATCAGCAAGTCCTAGACTCTGTGGTTTAACCCACAGCGCCACCTGGGTCCCTTATAAGAAAATACAAATGAAGTTTTAAATGGTATTTCAGTGAAATGATTCAGGATGGCAAAATTAAACCCTTTGGCTTATTCTGGTGGTTCCACATGTACATCCTGATTTTAAGCATGTTTTGAAAGTAGATGCTGTTGCAATGAATGGTACTCACTGCCAAAAATTGCTGGTGAGGCTCATGTAGTCACCAGGAGCCCAACCAATGAAGACTCCAGAGAGACCTCCTCAAAGGAAGAGGTGTGGAATTCCATAGAGCATCTCAGCACACCTGGTGCCCTGAGAGAGCCCATCATACGTCTAGTGACTCGGACATCTTGCCTGTCTCCCCATCACAAACCATATGTAAACTCCTTATCCAGCTTCAAAAGGAGCTGTAGACTTAGCAGGAAGCTCAGAGTTACATAGGAGCACATCATTAGCTGCCAGGAAGCTTTATCACCAGGTCTTCATGGAGGAATCAGAGACAATTCAGCTGTGAACAACGACCCAGCAGGTGATCAAGAAGGGAAGGGATCATCAGTGAAGGTACAACCCTCTCAATTGCTCCTGGACTCTTACGAGGAAAAACAGCTTCAGCTTATGGGCAATGATATCACACAATGGCATCAGGGTTCTTTAAGAAAGGCAGTGTCACACTCTGATTGTCTGTTATGTTCTTGTTTATACTCCCAGTGGCTTGAAGGGGAGTTCCTCTTTCCTTTAGGGATGCGGGTGGCGCTGTGGTCTAAACCACTGAGCATCTTGGGCTTGCTGATTGGAAGGTCGGTGGTTCAAATCCCTGCAACGGGGTGAGCTCCCATTGCTCTGTCCCACCTCCTGCCAACTTAGGAGTTCGAAAGCATGCCATTGCAAGTAGATAAATAGGTACCGCTGTGGTGGGAAGGTAAACAGTGTTTTCGTGCACTCTGGTTTCTGTTATGGTGTTCTGTTGCCAGAAGTGATTTAGTCATGCTGGCCACATGACCCAGAAAGCTGTCTGTGGACAAATGCCAGCTCCCTTGGTCTGAAAAGCGAGATGAGCATGGCAAGCAAGATGAGCATGGCAAGCTGCTGGGCTGTTGTGTCTAGTTCAGGTTGTGAGCCTATACTCACTAAGCTAGGAGCCAACCTCATTAAACTCTGTTGTAAAGCATTCACTTTGTATCATAAGGTCATAGAATCATAGAATCATAGAATCATAGAGTTGGAAGAGACCACAAGGGCCATCCAGTCCAACCCCCTGCCAAGCAGGAAACACCATCAAAGCATTCCTGACAGATGGCTGTCAAGCCTCTGCTTAAAGACCTCCAAAGAAGGAGACTCCACCACACTCCTTGGCAGCAAATTCCACTGCCGAACAGCTCTTACTGTCAGGAAGTTCTTCCTAATGTTTAGGTGGAATTTTCTTTCTTGTAGTTTGAATCCGTTGCTCCGTGTCCGCTTCTCTGGAGCAGCAGAAAACAATCTTTCTCCCTCCTCTATATGACATCCTTTTATATATTTGAACATGGCTATCATATCACCCCTTAACCTTCTCTTCTCCAGGCTAAACATACCCAGCTCCCTAAGCCGTTCCTCATAAGGCATCGTATCCAGGCCTTTGACCATTTTGGTTGCCCTCTTCTGGACACGTTCCAGCTTGTCAATATCCTTCTTGAACTGTGGTGCCCAGAACTGGACACAGTACTCCAGGTGAGGTCTGACCAGAGCAGAATACAGTGGTACTATTACTTCCCTTGATCTAGATGCTATACTCCTATTGATGCAGCCCAGAATTGCATTGGCTTTTTTAGCTGCTGCATCACACTGCTGACTCATGTCAAGTTTGTGGTCAACCAAGACTCCTAGATCCTTTTCACATGTACTGCTCTCAAGCCAGGTGTCTCCCATCCTATATTTGTGCCTTTCATTTTTTTTGCCCAAGTGTAGTACTTTACACTTGGGCAAAAAGGTCACAGGTTTGGTCCCTGGCATCTACAGTTAGACAAATCAGGGAGCCACAATGAAAGAGAAACACCTTCCTCTGCTAGCTATCTTGGAGAGCTGTTGGCAGTCAGGTTCATGTTCTTGCTTTTACTACTGCTACCACTAGTATTATTTTATTAACATTATTAATTTTAGGTATTACTTGCCCTTCACCATAAGGTCTTAGGGTGGGCTGCAACAATTTAAACCACCATATTAAAGATTAGATAATCCTACGCTAAGCAGTCAGATAGTCTGCTCTAGGAATGTATTCCCTATTGCTCATCAAACAGATCCATTGAAATAAATTAACTTGGGTCTATCGATTTCAGTGGGTTTACTGTGAGTAAAACTTAGTTGGACACAACATAATACAAAAAACCAGAACTCATTTGAATAACACTTGGCTTCTTATACTGAAATATCTTTTAGGGCTATTTTATTGTTATACTTTATTAAGTCTATCCATCACTTTAATTATATCTCTTTCATGAATGAGTTCCATGTGACTTATTACCCATCTATTACATTTGGATCTGCAATTTTATTTTGAGTAAAATTAATTTTAACATTGCTCATTGTTGTCTGTGTGAAGTTCTTGGGATGTGAATGAGAACTTCCTTAAGAGAGAAATCAAATTTCTAACTTATCAGTCATGAGTCATGATGTTGATCCATTAGTGCCAAGAAAAGCTTGACATTGATGGGCCATTCATAAGTATCAGTGAAGTGTACTTTACAGAGTAATATGTAGGAAGAGAAAACTTAATTTTTCCCACTTACGTGGGTGAGATCTCATTTTTATTTTGGTGATCTCAAAAGCATACGGTCCAGAGAAGATATCTACGCTTAATTGTACTATGTATATTTCCTCTTAAACTGAGTGAAATATTAAAACATACATAATAGCTGCATTCTTTAAAAGAACCTACAATATCTGTAGTGTAATCCTGATGTAGCTATCTGTGACAATGAGATATGCATTTCTGTGCCTCTGGAAGAAAAGTTAAACATATATTATCATGATTTGCTGCTCAAAAGATTGTGCAGAAAGGCATTAGACACACATCAGCTATTCCTAATTAACCACTTAGAAAGCTCCGCTAGTTCTTTTGTGTTTGTGTTTAATAAACTCTTGTAATAGTTCTAGATTATCTTCAAACGAAACCCTCCCCTCTTCTCTTCTGTAAGGAAAGTAACCCACAGTAAATGGCGGAAATAGTTCGCACTGGGGATTAAATTCTCTCTCCTTCCCTGAATTAATATTTCTTTGCACTCATATATATATATATATATATATATATATATATATATATATAATCCACAATTTAGCAAACCTGTACGTGGCGAATTCTTAACAATCCACATTTTAAAAAAATGAAATGGTATTTAACTTGAAAAATGTGAAACCCAGAAGGAACAGAAAAACAGAGATCTGTTCATCTGTTGAGTTACAACATTTCCCCAATTTAAGGACTGTGTCTGCTCTGTGCCATACCATTGCTAACATCATACAGCCATCTTCTAATCAGGTTTTTGTAGCTGGCAATGCATTAATTAACTGGTGCTATGTATGCCATTCCAATTTTAGTGAGGAAATTTTTATAACTACTATACTTGTGTTGTGGAACGCGGGTGGTGCTGTGGGTTAAACTACTGAGCCTAGGGCTTGCCGATCAGAAGGTCGGTGGTTCAAATCCCTGCAATGGGGTGAGCTCCCATTGCTCGGTCCCTGCTCCTGCCAACCTAGCAGTTCGAAAGCACCTCAAAATGCAAGTAGATAAATAGGTACCGCTACAGCGGGAAGGTAAACGGCGTTTCCATGTGCTGCTCTGGTTTGCCAGAAGTGGCTTTGTCATGCTGGCCACATGACCTGGAAGCTGTACGCCGGCTCCCTTGGCCAATAATGCAAGATGAGCGCCGCAACCCCAGACTCGGTCACGACTGGACCTAATGGTCAGGGGTCCTTTTACCTTTACCTTTACTTGTATTTGGAAATGTCACGAAAGGTACATGGGGTGAAAATATGGGGCAGGGGTGGAAATATAAGGAATGTTGTGAGTGAAAGTAAATTATAGTACTGCTGCTTTGAAAACGGCATTTCAATGTCTTGTGGGGGCATTTTATCTTTAGAATACCAGTGTGATCGTGTGTGAGAGTAACAGGAATTTTTAGGTTACATATTAGCTTCTGTGTGGCCTCTGTGTAGCTATTTCAACAACGGCCAATATTATTTTATATTTTGCACAGTGCCACCTTTTCCTTTGATGCAGGCAGTTACCCAAGTAGTCTTCAGACTTTGTGCAATTAATGTTCCCACTGCAGATAATATGGACTCCATTCATGCAAAGATTAGATGATAAGCGACGCCTGCACTTCTTCATTCCTTCTCCATCTTCAGCCTGCTGACAGAATTTCAGCATTTGAAAGATAAAACCAGTAGTTGCTGGTTTGTTGTGCCACCACAGGTGAATTGAAATTTTCTCCTTGGTAAGAGTGGACAATTTACAGCACTCTTCCTATTTGCACAAATTGCACTCAAAACACACTTCAGTCTTTCTATACATCCTTTTCGTACACATTGTTAATGTGGCTATTTTCAAAATCAAGGGTATGTATTTGTGTCAACTCCGCTCTACAGTCACTGAATAACAGACATTTATTAATTAATTAAAGGATTTCTATGGCACTTTCCATTTACAAAAAGAAACATCAAAGCACTTCATCCTATAATAAAGCATAATAATATCTAGTAAAAATCAATATTGGTCAATGCAATGACTAAAATCATCACAATGACCACGGACATCAGGAAGAAGTATTGATAATATTAAGGATGAGAAAAAGTCTGGGTGAAGAGGTATGTAGGCAATTGACAAAGAAAACACCCAACTCAGTGAGAAGATAAGGCTATATGACAGGTGCCACAATGGAGACATGAAAATGAAATGCAAACAGTAAGCTCCTAAAACTCAAAGAATGATAGCCAATGATGTCCACAGGATTGCACAAAGGATTTCTAATTACACAACAGGTCTGCTTCTTCCTTTCTTCCCATTGTAGGCACCAATCTTCTGGAGCATTTTTGGGGAGCTGCAGCCAAGAGGAAGCACATGTCCAATTGCATAAGCAAACATCAACCCATTGACACTGGATTCCGCCAACAAGTTATTGTCCCTAATAAGTCATTGCACTTTGTAGTAAGCCCTGCGCTGCCGATTGCACAGATTTAAGGAACTGTTGGTGAGCCTGCATGCCCCACCCAATCTCCCCCAATCTCCCCGTGTGGTAGGGCTGTGCTGCAGAGGGGTTATTCTTGCTCCTGCCTTTGGAGAAAGTATTGGGTTACAAAGCTGAAATACATCATGAAACGGTTAAAAAAGAGAGATAATAATACCAAGGTAAAACTCTTAGCAAAGCAGATTCCTGATTCCATTGATTCAAACATTTTTTTTCTGCATTGCAGGGAAATATCGTTTGATCTCCAAATGATGGGCAGGTTGTCCTTTGTTTGGTTTCATGAATAAACATTAGTATTCTACTTAGTAGGATGAAAATGAAAATAAAGTCAGATAGTGGGAGGCAATAGAGCACTCATTTTCTGCCAAAGTATAAAGCAAAAGCTGCTGTTTAGATTCCCATGGCCTACCCTCTAGCTAAAATAATCCCATGGATATGAAATATTTTACATTTTGAGTCTTTGGAAAACAAACACCCTTCTACTAATCAACCTGTTTTCTTGGTCTGAAGCAATCAATCCTTGCTGTAAACTAGTCAATATGTTATTCTAAGCCATCTGCTCTCCACTTCTAGAATGCATTTGTCCTGAGAAGCCTACAAAAGCTAAGGAAAATAATTTAGTAAACCCTAGCCGACTGGGGACACAAAAAGGAGCAGTCATGGGAAAGTGTGCATCTCAAAACTGAATTAAGCTCTCAGATCTAATCTCATGCAGTAGTATTAAGGCTTACCAACCACCCCCTGGCTCACACTCAAGTTTTTCACACATTCAGCATTTTACGCCAATCCAAGAAGGCGACAGCCCAAATGAGTCAGCTCAACAGCAAGAGTTTTATTCCCCTTTCAATTCCATTTTTTTCAGAGCAGCTAGAAATGTTTAAAAAGACAGAACTGTAGAATTTAGTCAATTAAAGAGAGAGAGAGACCATTTTAAAATGATATTAAAAGGTAAAGGGACCCCTGACCATTAGGTCCAGTCGTGACCAACTCTGGGGTTCCGGCGCTCATCTCGCGTTATTGGCCGAGGGAGCCGGCGTATAGCTTCCAGGTCATGTGGTCAGCATGACTAAGCCACTTCTGGTGAACCAGAGCAGCACACGGAAACGCCGTTTACCTTCCCGCTGTAGCGGTACCTATTTATCTACTTGCTTTCGAACTGCTAGGTTGGCAGGAGCTGGGACCAAGCAATGGGAGCTCACCCCGTCACGGGGATTCGAACCGCCGACCTTCTGATATTACTTGTCGCAGTACTTGGATTTATTGTTTCTCTCCCCCACCACAAATTATAGCTATTTACATTATTTTAAAAATGACTCAAATGGATGGAAACAAAAAGCAGGATTTGCTGGACAAATGTGTGACTTAAGAACATACAATTTATATTGGAGATGGTAAACAGCCATCATGGCTAGCAGCCATCAATAGTCTCATTCCCCATGAATTTGTCTAATCTTCTTTCAAAGCCACCTAGTGAACCTATTGTAGGCATACAATAGGTGCCTTGGAGATCTCTGTTGTGTAGGCAAGGGAATAAAGGTTATCTATGTGAGTAAGATTATTTGGCTGGTCCATGGGGTCACGAAGAGTCGGACACGACTAAACAACTCAACAAAACAAAACAAAAACCATTCATATAGAGGCAATTATTGATTGAGTGGGTTATGGAAGGGACACCAATACAGCAATACCCATTGAAGAGTGAGTCTACTACCTTAGAGATGGTACTTCACTGAGGGACAATCTCTTCATGTTCCCTTGTCCTTTTGCTGATCTCAGACAAAAGAAGGAAGGAAATGATTTACTAATCTCTGTTGCTTCTTCCTGACACAAGAACTCTCTCAGATGTTACCTTTAATGGTTACATCATTCCCACCAACTTTCAGAAAGACCCCCAAATTCTCTCTCATCTGTCTAGTTTCCTGACATGTATACCCCAGTAGTGTTGCTCGGCTGATGATAAAGGTTCTATCAGCATAATGGAAAGGAAAATATTTTTGGGGTGATTCCTCCTACCACCTACAACTCCCATACCCCAGATCAGCCTCAGAGGGTTGGAGGACTGTGCAGAACAGGTTTAGGTAGGTCACAGGTGCCATGTGGTATAAATCACTGAGCCTCTTGGGCTTGCTGATCGGAAGGTCGGCGGTTCGAATCCCTGCGATGGGGTGAGCTCTCCCGTTGCTCTGTCCCAGCTCCTGACAACCTAGCAGTTCGAAAGCACGCTAGTGCAAGTAGATAAATAGATACCACTGTGGCAGGAAGGTAAACGGCATTTCCGTGCACTCAGGTACTCGCCATGGTCCTCTGTGTGCCAGTAGCGGTTTGGTCATGCTGGCTACGTGACCTGGAAAACTGTGGACAAACGCCGGCTCCCTCGGCCTGAAAGCAGGATGAGCGCCACAACCCCATGGTCACCTTTGACTGGACCTAACCATCCAGGAGTCCTTTACCTTTTTTTTTTTAACCTATAGGGAAAGTGGATTGCTGAAAATGGCTTCTCTCCTCATTCAGTTGTTTATGGTGTGTTGAATGTCACAATTGGATACAACACTGGGTATCCTGCCATGCCCTCCAGCTCCCTTTGGCTTGAAGAGTTTGGATTTGATATCCCACTTCATCACTACCCGAAGGAGTCTCAAAGCGGCTAACATTCTCCTTTCCCTTCCTCCCCCACAACAAACACTCTGTGAGGTGAGTGGGGCTGAGAGACTTCAAAGAAGTGTGACTAGCCCAAGGTCACCCAGCAGCTGCATGTGGAGGAGCAGAGACACGAACCCAGTTCCCCATATTATGAGTCTATCGCTCTTAACCACTACACCACACTGGCTTGAGATTTGGTTTATGAAACCAGCCCTACACTATGGCTTTAAATTGGCCCAGACTCCTGTATGGATTCTCTGCATACAGTCTGACCTAGCTGCATATTTTTGTGTAAGCATGGTTCTTCATGCCACTCTGAAAAGTCCAATGCTTTGAACAAGCTCTTATTTCTAATAACATACTGAAAGCAACACACCACTGAGACTCATCTCTTCTCTACACCTGGAATTGCAGACTAGAGCTAGAGCAACACATCTCCAAAGCTGCCCTAAGAAAACAAGGTTAGATTTGGTTGAGTTCCAGCAGCTGCAGCCAACAGATAAAGAATATATACTCGAGCAAAAATACAAACCACATACAGTTGTTTGATACCAACGAAAGATATGAAAAGAAATATAAAATTGCCGCCAACTGATGCATCCATTTTCCACCCTGTCCCATCTGTGCCAATTTGTGTCTGAGCACGCAATGAGATAATGGAGAAATCATTTTTTTAGGAATTACACAGTGATCGAGTTTGAAGTGATGGGGAAAGAACCAACAGTCAAAAGTAGCAGTCCACATGTATACAATGCCTGCCTCCATATATCCCCAAGTTTGCTGGCTAGTAATCAGATGTTTTAAAAAATGGCCCTGAGAATGACTTAATAATTGGCAGAAAAGATAGTTCCAGAGCTATGAATATGGACATTACATGACTTTTGAGCATTTTCCATTGGTTTTAAGGGAATATATTTGTGTTTAAATCACAGTGAACTTCAGGTGGCAGGTTTGTTTAAAAGGTTGCATGAAGAAATATAAACAAACAAACCTCATAAAATGTATAAGGATTCTATGCTACTATTGAAAACCCAAAGTTTATACAAGGCAATCAGTATCATAAAAGTTTTAAAACTGGTATATCAATGTTTGAAACTAAAACAGCAGCATAAAGCAATTCCCAATGCAGACCAATAGAAGAATAGTATAGCATTACAAGTTTTTGAAAGGAGTCATTCATACCTTCTTGGGGAGAAAGTTACATAGATATGGGACCAACACTGAGGAGGCCCTGTGTCTTGAATGTACCAACTTAATTGACCTTGCTGGTAGGCGTGCAAGCAGGATGCATATCACACAGAATAAACTTGAAATTCCCTGGTAAAAACATCTGAACAGAATAGGGGCGGGACTTGGGGATAGATGGGTCCTTGTTGGTGACAAATTATTTTTCGGATGGTTTTCATACAGATCATGGCTTCATTCCCATAGAAATGTATCTTTCTTTCTTTTTTTCTGTTTCATTCCTGTCTAATTTTTAGTGAAAGCACAGACCAAGGAAATACTACAAGGGACCTGGAAATAAAATTAATAAAGCAGAATTCTTAATTACAGCCTTTATCAATGAATGGCATCTTCTTTATTCCTAGCAAAACAAGAGCCAATTATGGTTTTGCTGAATTGGTCATCATTTAAACAAAAGGCAGTGGACAGGAATAATTTTTCTATTTATTCTGACATGGTATATGTTCTTAATTCATAGTACAGCCAGGATAATACAATAGAAGCAATTTCAGCTTTCATTGTATTAGACAAGATTTTAATAGCTGTCATTTAGGGTTTCTTGAGAAAAATAATAAATATATATTTTATTCAAAAATAGTCTGGGCTCCAATTATTCATCAGAAAGAAAAATCCATTATTTCCAACAATGAAATGTGCTGTACCAAAACTGATTACTTGATATACAAAAAAAAAATTCCTTCAGTAGCACCTTAAAGACCAACTAAGTTTTTATTTTGGTATGAGCTTTCGTGTGCATGCACACTTCTTCAGATACAGTGAAATGGAAGTTTCCAGGCACTTATGTAGAGAAGGGGTGGGGAGGGGTGGGGATGGGGAGGGGGGATCACTCAGAAGGGTAGTGGAAATGGGTGATTGACTGACTGATAGCTGTTGATGACCGCAAACGACTGCAAATGGTTTTGCATGAAAAAGCAAGGGTTGAGATGGCTGAAGATCGCTTATCATGTATAATGAGATAAGAACCCGATACAGTTTACCTTAAATCCAAAAAGAACAAATGCAATTTTAGGTGAATTAAGTGTCTTTTATCCTTTCTTTCCCCCCCCCCACTTTATTTGCACTACCAGTTGGAATAACTTCATTTTGACAGGTGAATGAGTTTGCCTTCGCTCCACGAGCATTTCCACTGAATTGCTTGCAAAATATTTTTTTTAAAAAAAGCAACAACACCATCTGTCAAAAGTGCCTACATTTTGCAGCAAACTCTACCTAGAGCCGGCCCTGCTTACATCCATGGCAGGCTATGCTCTGGCTCTGTGGTAAGAGGCAGTTTCCTTCAGTTGCTGGAAACCGCAGGAGGGGAAAGTGATCTTGTGCTCTAGTCCTGCTTATGTTCTTACTCTTACATGTAGAGAAGCTCTGATTCAAATCTCTGGCAACAAGTAGTAGGTGGGTGAATAGACCTCTCCATCAGATCAGGAAATGGCCATCTCATATTAAAGCTACAAGTTTAATAAGCATAAAATGCTGTGTTTGCATGCATTGTATGTGAACCACTATAAAGAGAGGTTTACATTTGACAGGAGTTTTAACTAAAGCAAATACAGTAAGGAAAGGTTGGATATTTCCTGTTGGAGCTTTTAGGCTAATTGATGAATCATCACTGAAAACCAAAACAGTGTCTAATAAAACAGGAGAGCTCAGTGTCTCCCTGTAGTCTCGGGGATCAGGCACCGAAGGGACCCAGTTTGGTGTGTTGGGAGAAGGAGCTTCCAGCAATGTAACAGCAGAAGCTATGCTCTGCAATTATAAAACAGGCAAGTTACTTAGGATTTCTCTCTGGAACCAGGGAGAAGTAAGTTTATTGAATTGCCTTCAGGACTAAACAGAAGATAGGGCTGCATACTCATTCTTGTGGTGGAGAGCATTCAGCATTCATTTCTACTCTGCACACGGTCCAGATCAAGGATTCCATTGCAGCAAATCATTATTTGCAGCCAAATAATTGCAGCCCGAGACTAGCCATTTCTCACTTCCTGGATTATCTCCAGGCCACAACCCTCACCAGATTTAATCTGTATCCTCTTCAGGTACTTTAGCCAGATTGGAATGTTTCCTTCAACCGTGACTTATTGCTACCTCTGACTTTTCAATATAGCCTACTATACCGAGATAAGAATAACATCCATCGCACCACAATGCCATTGCAGAAGAGGGTAGCTAGTCATAGATTGGAAAGGATTGCCAAAGCAAGCTTGCTGCATTCTGCCCAATTTAACATCGCACCTGGTATCTAATTTTGGATGTTCTCTATTTGACATTCGGTATTTGATAATGCTATGGATAAGATGGAGTTTGGAAGCAGTCCAAGCACAAGAGGATGGAACAGAGTGAAGAACAATCTTCTTGATTCTGCATAACAGTGCCTGGCTCCATTCTGCCATGGGAAGCCTTCTGTAGCCCACATGCTGGTGATTGGTAGGGTCAGACACAAAGACCAGTGCACCCACAGGTATTATTCTTCCCTTGTACAGCCGACTACATTCCAAGCACAGCAAAGCCAGATATTTCTACACCCACGCCCACACATCTCTCCAGATCAGAGGTTTCCAGGCCTAGGGGGAAAGCAGACAGAAGAGGCTCTGCACAAGAAGAGACCATTGAAAAAACAGACCCTAAACCAGATTTGACAGAGTTTGTAATGGAGCAATTGGCTCAACAAAGGAAGGATTTGAATTAAAGACGTTGGAGCTATTCCAAAAAAAATGAGTGTTAAAATAGAAAGTAACACAGCCCAACTTTCACAGCAGATAGAAAGGGTGGTTTAAAAAAGTGAAGAAACTTGAGGAGAGATCTGTTAAATTTGAGGGAACTTCTCAACATGTGGCACAATTGAAACAAGAGCAAGATATGTGTAAGGAAGCCGTGGGCAGGGCTGTGGGTAGATCAGAGGTTTCCAGGCCTACATCTCTTCATTCTGACAACCTGGAGGTATTCTCCTAAATCAAGGACGCATTCCAGCCAGGCAGAGACACTCAAAGAGTGGACTGCAGGAGACATTGTGGACTGCAGGGGCAGTTGGCAAGATGAGGATGACGGGGAGAAGGAAGTGCCCATCAACAATCCCACAGAGTGATTGGTGGGCTGGGACAGACCTTATCCAGTCTTTGGGGAAACCAAGGAGCCACTCAGGGAGGAAGATCCTGAGGAGGTACCGGTATATAAAAGGAGAATTCCTGGATGCCAAGATCCAGTTTGGGGCAAGTACCCCAGCAGAGATTTAAAATCACAAAATACGCAGCAAAGTAAAGCATGTACATTTGAATTCCATAGATGTCAAATTCAAGATTAGAATGTGGGTGGTGGTGCCATTTAATTATATTATATTTTATTTGTTTCTAGGTGTTTTTTTTTTCATTCAGCCTCCAGTCTCTTGTCAAACATCAAGTTCTCACAATTTGAGTAGTAGTTCAATATTGATCCATTGCAATACAGCCCAGGTTGGATATGGCATGGCAATGTTTCCCCTATGTGACTTTCGGGAGCATTTCACAAAGATTAATTGTCCCTGTTGACATTTCTTGATGTTTTAACACTTAGATATTTTCACAATGACAGCCGAGTTGTAACACAAAGTCGGGAATGAAAATACCATGCTTTCAAAATGCATAAACAAATCCTAATGTTTGTTGCATTATGAATATTTTATGTAGCATTTCCTAGGTGTAAGAAGGTGGTTTGCATTCTGTATCCCTACAATCGCTTGAGATTGTAGGTCATTAGCATTTTTGTTTTATAGAAGAGGAATATAAAAACTGGGGGAGGGGGGGAGTAAACTGTAAACACAATGTCAGTTTGTCTAGGCTTGAAATATAAAAGTCCTGTGCTATACTCAAAAATGGGGCGCCATGAGGTCTTTAATATGGCAACATATATTCTTTTATATCCAACTCTTTAGATAATTGAAAAATATTCTGATCATTGAGTAGATTCAAAATAATGGGAAATAATCATTAAGGCACATGCAGTGTGATCCTCAGACTTGCTTTGTTGGGGGCAAAGTATACATGAGATTGTTCACACAATTTGTAAAGGGTTCCAGTGATATGTTTGCTCCTAATGGGCAGGATGGGACCCTGATTTGAACTGGGGCTATAATAGTGTGGAGAAAATGGTTAAAGCCCTTTTAGTGCTGCCAGCCCACCAGCTACCTAATCCACATATGGCCTCCTGTCTACATTATTATGCCTTTAAATAACGACAACAACAACAACAACACTTTATTACTTATACAACGCCCATCTGGCCAGGCCTCCCCAACCACTCTGGGCGGCTTCCAACAGGATATTAAAAACACAATAAAACATCAAACATTAAAAACTTCCCTAAACAGGGCTGCCTTCAGATGTCTCCTAAAAGTCAGATAGTTGTTTATTTCCTTCACATCTGGTGGGAGGGCGTTCCACAGGGCAAGCACCACTACCAAAACAAAACAACAACAACCCCAAAACTATCATACCCGCTTAATAAATGAGTTTTTAGATCTTTCTACCCAATGCTATGCTGTAAAACCCACGGCAAAACATTACAGTGGAAATCATTGCAAAGAATTACTTTATATACCTGCATATAAGACTACTTTTTAACCCAGGAAAATCTTCTCAAAATTCGGGGGTCGTCCTATACACTGGGTCGTGTTTCTTATATGGCAAGTATATCCCAAACTCTATATTTTAACTGGAGAAGTTGGGGGTTGTTTTATATGCCCAGTCGTTTTATATGCTGGAATATACGGGTAAGTGCTTTTTAAAATCCCTCCTCCAATATGTCTACATTGATCTCTTTCAGTCCCCATGTAAAGGCTATTTTCTTTCCCCTTGTTTTCTCTATTGAAGCTGATATTCTGTTTTATGTTACTGCTGGTGGTTTTATGACTGCTTTTGTTACATGGCATTTTGTGGTTTGTTTTATGGATTTATATTTTTGCTGTAAACAGCCCTGGACAATTAATTGAAAAGGTGGTACATAACTGTACTAAACGAATAGTAAATACACAGATAAACACATTTTCATAACAATGACACTGGGGTGCTGGGTGCTGGGTGCTGGGGTGTCTCATTTCATGCCAGAAAGTCAGTAATCTGAAGCTCGAAGCCACTACCTGAGCTAAGCAGCAGTCAGAACAAAATTTTATGTCCCCCATTTCTGAAGTAATCCAAGAATTTCCACTCTAGATCCCCAATGTGGACTAGAACTCTCATCATCTCCTGGTAGCATGGCCAATGGCTGGGGATGATGGGGTTGTAGTCCTAAACATCTGGAAACCACCCCATTGGCTACCCCTGCAATATTGTGAAAGTACCCATCTTCATGCATGTTTATAGTGCATTTAAAATCTTTAAAATCTTTCACTTGGATGATTTCTGTAATCAGTTAACAGATGTCGGATAAGGATGCAACACAAAGGCGTTTTTCTTAGGGCAACCTAGGAAATGCAGAGGATCGGATACCATTTGCTGTGTCAGCCATCGCAAAATGAGGTGTTACACTATCGTCTCTGTCAACACAGACAGGTCCAAGTAGATGCTTGAACATCTGTGCATCTCTTCTTTCAAAATGCTGCTGGTGTGCCCCCAAACTCACATGCTGAAGCTTTCCTGTGTCTTCTATAAAAACAAGCACTCTACCAACACCTCTGAGTTTGTATTGCATGTGGGGAACCTTCCCTGTTCCTAGAAGAAACCAGGGGAGCATCTATGTATGCGTAGATGCAGATGTACACAAGAGCTGCCAACTTGTGGTCCTTGTTTCTTTTCCCCCAGTGCTTCCCTCCTACTCCTCCTCCGATCACTAGTAACCAAGTAAGATTGTCTTCCATAAACACGGTTTTAACAATGAGTCCATAAGTGACTGTGGAGGCCAATTCTGGATCTACACATCCTTCCACAGTGGGGACATTGGTTTCCAGGTGGGAGTTGATCACAGTGTGGATTTGCCAAGTGTGCCTTCCTCTCAGCTCATTTCTCCCTTGCGTCCTGAGTTCTAGTGTCTTCAAAGCCCATTACACCTTTGATAAAGACTGTTCTCCAGTTGGAGCGCTCGCAGGCAAGTGTTTCCCAATTGTTGGTGTTTATACTACATTTTTAAAGATTTGCCTTGAGACGGTCTTTAAACCTCTTTTGTTGACCAAGAGGTTCGCTGCTTATAACAGCACACTTCCAAATGCCACTGAAACACACATACGTGCATATGCACACATAGTTTCCTGTAAAAAGTAATAATACGTCAACCAAAATAAACCTACTGCCTTTGGAGCCATATTTTGTACTGCCAAGCTGTAATCTCTTCCCCCAAAAGTGCATTCCTTCTATTCAGCAGGTCACTGAATAAAGAAAAGAGACATCTTCAGACTTCAGTTGTCTTCCCACACATTGTGCTGTGAATTGCGGCAGATAGAATGGCAAGCCAGAAGCTCACACTCGCCCTGTTTGTCCAAGCCCTGCAACTTTGGCATGCTATTATGTGACAACGGCTGAAAAAGCTATTTTTATATCAAACTACATTTCAGGATCACTCCATAGTAAGCTAAGATTGTAATCAGTGGTCTTATTGTTGCTTCAGCTGGAGCACACATATGTCTCCCCAAGATGCCATGTCTTTCTCACAGTCCCCTATGATACAACTCACAGCCGACAGTGCAATTATAGACTGAGAGCCAGAAATGCAATCATATGTTCGAGCCGCTGATTAAAAAGTGGATATTGTTTTGTTAGGAAGGCATCAGCTGCAGAGCTTCAGACGGGACATGGCTGCTCGCCTTTGAAAGGGTCTGATTCAGTTAAACGCAGATATCTTTCTGGAATACTAACTAAGGAACTGAGGCAGAACAGATTTATTGCTGATGTGGTCTCACAGACAGCAACATAAACGATGGGGCAGTAAAAGTAAATGAAAATACAATCAAAGGGCTCTCACGTCAAGGCCACGTTATGTTAAGGTCTTATTAACACATGTTTTAATGTTGCATGAAACTTCCCCAAGCATCTTGTTGAAATAGTGTAGGTGCTGGGCTCATATCCCAGTGAAGCTGAGCCCTTCTTCCATAGGTCTCTGATTCTGGGATTTCTAGTGGGCATATTTCATTCTGTATTTTTTATCATCACAGTGGTAAGCCGAGGCATTTTGCTGCCTGAAGTAGAGACCTAATTCTATACTTTCTAATTAGGGATAGCACTTCTTTTTTTATAGTGCTAACCCTAACTAGACACCAGTTATTCCAGATTTCCATCGCAAGGTTTTTTTATGCCAGGCTTTAAACTTTAAGAGTATCACAAGTGTTGTTGTTTTAAGAGCCAGTTATACCACAATTTGTGTCTCCTATTTATTTAATTTCATATAGTTTCCAGCCTCTCAAGAGAGCTGTAAGAGTAATGAAGGCATAGCTTTTTCATATATAGATATTTAAAAACCGTGTTAACAAAAGAATAGCCTGCTGGATCACGCCAATGACCCATCTAGTCCAACATCCTGTTCTCACAGTGGCGAACCAGTTGTCAATGGGAAACTAGGGAGCTGCCCTCAAGCACACTCCCCTTCTGGGATTTCCAGCAACTGGGATTCGAAGCATTGTTGCCTCCTGCTGTGGAGGTAAAAAGGTAAAGGGACCCCTGACCATTAGGTCCAGTCATGACCGACTCTGGGGTTGCGCGCTCATCTCGCATTATTGTCCGAGGGAGCCGGCGTATAGCTTCCAGGTCATGTGGCCAGCATGACAAAGCCGCTTCTGGCAAACCAGAGCAGCACATGGAAACGCCGTTTACCTTCCCGCTGTAGCGGTTCCTATTTATCTACTTGCATTTTGACGTGCTTTCGAACTGCTAGGTTGGCAGGAGCAGGGACCGAGCAACGGGAGCTCACCCCGTCGCAGGGATTCGAACCGCCGACCTTCTGATCGGCAAGCCCTAGGCTCAGTGGTTTAACCACAGCGCCACATAATAATTGTGCCGGATAACCATGGCCAGTCCTCTCCTCCCTTAATTTGTCCAGTCCTCTTTTAAATCCATCCAGGTTGGTGGTCATCACTGCCTCCTGGAGGAATCATAGTTCAACAATGTGCTGCATTGAAGAAATCCCTTTTTTTACCTGTCCTAAATCTTCCAACATTCAGTTTCATTGGATTTCCATGAGTTCCATTGTCATGAGAGAAGGAGAAAGACGTTTTCTATCCAGTTTCTCCATGCCATGCATGTTATAAACGATGTTGGAAGCCACTCAGAGTAGCTGGGCCAACC
Source organism: Zootoca vivipara (assembly GCF_965207765.1). Classification (NCBI taxonomy): domain Eukaryota; kingdom Metazoa; phylum Chordata; class Lepidosauria; order Squamata; family Lacertidae; genus Zootoca; species Zootoca vivipara. Next base: position 24,614,923 of record NC_142593.1, on the reverse strand, counting down.
CAGTCAGATGGGCAGGGTACAGTGCCGGATTTATAGTTTAGGGCGCCACTCTCTCGGGGGCCCCAAAAAAATTTAAAGGAAAAAAACCTGGATGTACATTTCCAAAATATAAGGAAAAAAAACAAATAAAATAAAACCTACATACAGCAACAGTGTTTTGTATTGCTCCTATGATGTAAGTAATGGGCCCCGCCTGCTAGCCTGCTCCCTAAAATATCACTGGTTTGCTCATTTCTATATATAGGGTGCCTACATTCTGCAATAGATAATCTATTAGGTCCATAAATTATCTGATGTGTCGAGTTTCTTTATTCTCACGGGGATGGAGGGACATTACCATACAAATGTTCTGAGGTGAGGAAAGTGGCATTCTGAAAAGGAGTTTAATTTCTTATTTATGGCCCATTTCACACTAAGGCCAAAAATTCATTGGTTGAAACAGTAGCAGTGGTTTTTATACTGAGCTTTTTCACAGCAATGTGGCAGAATGCAAGGTTTTCATTCTTTCAGGCAAACTACTGGAGAATATCTACGCAGGTTCCTGTCAGGAACAAGAGAAAATGCACATGGCTGGCAACCTCCTGTGGAGAGATGACAATAGCTTTGAGAAGGAAGTTGCTTTGACTTGAGATATTTTTGATTGAGAGATGAGATTTGAAATATTCCCACATTTCAGGATTTCTTGGAAGACTTGGCTGTGTCTTGTGAAATCTGCATGTAAGAGTAAAATAACCATTATTGTTACTCCACAGTTTAACATGCATGCATTTGCCACAAAGTGTGTTATAGCAATACTTTGGCAATGTGTGTGGCATTTTCCATTTTCACTCCTTCTCTTTAATAGGCTTCTATGGAGCTACTGTATGTTTTTCTTATTCCCTTCTCTCTCTATTTTCTCCCTGTTTCTTTTGACGGCTTTTCTTTCTTACCATCACCCAGGAGTGACCCACTAGATTCAGTCTTCAATCTACTCTTTTTCTTCCTCTCCGTTCTTTCTTTTTCTCTTTCTGTGATCTTATTTGTTCTGCTATGAACACCATGCTAATGGATTTCAGGTCTACATATCTACCTCTGATTTATCTATTCAGTACCATATTCGTGTCTCGTCAACATTTTCCTCTAGATCGCCTGCCGATGTCATTAATTTCATATGGCTACAAAAAATTTCCCCATGGGCTTTCGGTCGAATTAAAAGCTAAATTACACAACTTTACTGGACTTAGCACTGAGAAAACATATACAAAGTATCTGGGTACATTGATTCCAAGAAACTTACTTTTACTTGAGAAGTTCAAACCTATTATTAAAGACTTTAAATTTAAAATGTCCTTGTAGGGGGGAAAAATCACACCCCAGGCAACCTAGTCATTAACTCCCCTGGAAATATAATATATTCCACCGATCCATTGGGCAAGAGTATGATTTCTTTACAGCTCATTGGCCAATTTTTCTTCCAAACCTTTAAATGTTCTCAAACTCCACTGGGAGAGACATTTGAATGATACTATAAATGAGGCTTCCTGGAATAGAATCTGGGAGATTTCTTTTAGATTTTATTCAGTTAAAGTGAGGCAAAACACACTAAAACTCATATCCTGTACTACTCAATAAAATCAATGACGCTCTCCCCAAAACTTGCTAGAGAAACTGTAAAAATGTAGCTTCGTTTGTCTACATGTGGTGAATTTGTCTGTTCATTTTGGAAAACAAGTCTTTTGTGAAATAAGTACTATAAGTAAACAACAGGTAGATCTCAATCCCAAAATTCCTTTATTATTTATGTTTGAAGGAGATGCTGAATAATTGCCATCTAAAAAGTATAAAGGGAAACGCCATAGAACAAACTAAGATCTTCCAATATTTAGGCATAACCTTCTCCTACAATGCCAAATTGCCAACACACGTGACCACATTAGCTACTTCAGCAGGAAGAAGTGCAAATGCCACCCTTAGATTATTCAGAAGGAAAGGCGCTGGCTTCCTTCCTCTGGCCCTAAAAGTTTTTCAGGCAAAATCTTTAGCCCAGCTCCTGTATGGCTCTCAAATCGGACCTTCTGACAATCTTAAGACCCTTGAAACAGTACAATCAAAATTTTTAAGATACTATTCGGTACCCCAAAGAGCACACCTAATGCAGTGTTAAGGCAAGAGGCAGGACTTCCCAGAGTGGAATTAAAAGTCTGGGAGCAAACAATATCCCTCTGGTTGAAAATCCATTACAATCCAAAGGGAATGTTACCTCATTTCCTGGCCGCAGTTCCCTATCCACCCTGGCTTATGCAAATAACTAACAAGATCAAACAAATTGGCCTAAATCCTGAAGATCTTTTTAATGGAACTCTGAACAAGGCAAAAGTAATTATTACAAAGAGACTTTACAATGTCGAATTACAACAAGAAGATGCCATACTCCCAGAGAATTATAGAAGTCTAAAATCGTGGCCTAATTTTACAGCTGCCCCTTACTTATTTAACATCACTAATGAAGCTTATAGATGGGCCTTCTCTAGAGCCCGCTTTGAGGCAATGCCCTCAGTGGTGCTGTATGGCAAATTTATGCGGGTACCAATTCATGAGCGCCTTTGCCCTTGCATGTCTAACAAGGTAGAATCTGTCACTCACATTCTTTTATTTTTTGAATTTTATAGTGAAGAACAAGCTCGACTTATTTTACCCCTTTTATCAAAATTTACACCCTTACCATATTATTTGGAATTCCCCCCCGGAAACTTACGAAAATTCCTTCTGGAAGATTCCTCAAGCCCAGTGTCATATGGCGTGGCCAAATTCTGCACTTTAGCTATTAAGAAACGTAAATCCCTTCTACTGAATGACACATTGCAAATTCCTTTTGTGTAATTGTTCTATTACTAGTGATGTTATTGCTGATTTTCTTTCATTTGGAATTATGATATTCTGTATTGCTAGCTTTTGCTGTAATAAAAATTGAACTTGAACTTGAGCTTATATTACAATTGATAATAGCTGCTCGCTTGGCCATTGCCAGGAACTGAAGAACTCTAAATGTTGACTTATATAAAATGTGGCTGAATCAAATTGGGGACATGCCATTAACGGATAAATTGACTGGAAACTAGGTGACCAAAGAATAGACAAAAGAGACACGTTCCATAACACTTTTTTTTTTTTTTGGCACATGCTTGTACAAAGAGCATGACTATCAACCACTGGCAACTCACAGCAAATTGTGGACAGATACTTTTATTTATCTTATTGGGACGCAGGTGGCGCTGTGGGTTAAAACACAGAGCCTAGAGCTTGCCGATCAGAAGGTCAGTGGTTTGAATCCCCGCAACAGGGTGAGCTCCCGTTGCTCGGTCCCTGCTCCTGCCAACCTAGCAGTTCGAAAGCACATCAAAGTGCAAGTAGATAAATAGGTACCGCTACAGCGGGAAGGTAAATGGCGTTTCCGTGTGCTGCTCTGGTTTGCCAGAAGCAGCTTTGTCATGCTGGCCACATGACCTGGAAGCTGTATGCCGGCTCCCTCGGCCAATAATGCGAGATGAGCGTCGCAACCCCAGAGTCGGTCACGACTGGACCTAATGGTCAGGGGTCCCTTTACCTTTACCTTACTTTTATTTAACATCTCTTAGGAGGGTGACGTTCAAATGATATCTTTTCTGTATCTCTTGTATGAATCTGTTCTTCCATGTGGGGCAGAGAGGAGCTTATTGAATCTTATTGTTCTGTATAATACCTATAAAATATAAAGAGTTTTTTTAAAAATATATAAAATAGCTAGCCTTTCACAACACCCCAAATTAACTCCTCACTGTGTCTGATGGTGGGCCCAGTCTTGCCTGATATTTACAAAGCAGCCACAAAAATATGATTTGCATTATTTGACGGTGGTTTGTTGTAACTTTGTGGGGTTGCCGTATATTTTCTTGACTGCATATTTTCTCTTGGGCATTATTTTATTACTTTTTGGCTGTATTCCTTTTGTCAAGCTCTGCTGTCACCAACAACGTGAACTTAAGATGGTGGTTTAGCATACCGTGTACTCTGCATAATAGCCCAGACCTACAGGAGCTCCTGAGAGAGAATAGCATGGGCCTATTTTAATGAGGAAAAAAAGATTTGCTATTAGCTATGCATTAGGAGCAAATTTGTGAACTGATAACCCTTGAGAGCAAAGAAAAACACAGAATGGTAAGAATTAATGTTAAAATAATTGTCATTTTATACCTGAATGGAGATAAACAGGTTCCACATTAATACTCTTATCTCATTCACGGACAGTGATGGATGGCTTTGTAATTTTTTCCCTCCAAACTAGCCAGCTACAATGAGATAATTTCTTTGAAAAAGCATTATGCACCGGAGAAGCTGTAGGTGGTGGGGGCCTCTGATTGAATCATATATTTTAGAGGGGGAAATCTACATTAATTCTCTAATTTAGTCAAATTAAGAGGTAGCTGAGGCAAGCTGTCTTTTTATGGTGTTCATGCATTTGTCAGCCTAATGGATAGTTAAACATTTCCATCTATTGCTATATAAAGCTTTGGTGTAAACAAAATGTTTTGGAGTTATGAAAAGGACCTTGCACAGGCCGAATCAACTGTTGATTCTGGATAAAGATTTGGAATATCAGAGAAACATATATTTTTTCAGGGCGATTCTTTAATCCTTTTTTTTTTGGCAGAACGAACTCACCCCTAAGCAGTGTCTGTCCATACGATGAACCCAGGTAGCACATCTCTTCCCCTGTGGTGTAGTGGTTAAGAGCGGTAGACTCGTAATCTGGGGGACCGGGTTCGCGTTTCCGCTCCTCCACATGCAGCTGCTGGGTGACCTTGGGCTAGTCACACTTCTTTGAAGTCTCTCAGCCCCACTCACCTCACAGAGTGTTTGTTGTGGGAGAGGAAGGGAAAGGAGAATGTTAGCCGCTTTGAGACTCCTTTGGGTAGTGATAAAGCGGGATATCAAATCCAAACTCCTCCTCCTCCTCCCCCCCTCCCCCCTCCTCCTCTTCTTCTTCTTCCTCTTCTTCTTCTGCTTCTGCTTCTGCTTTTTCTTCTTCTTTATGGTATAAATCAGGCTTCCTCAACCTCGGCCCTTCAGATGTTTTTGGCCTACAACTCCCATGATCCCTAGCTAGCAGGACCAGTGGTCAGGGATGAGGGGAATTGTAGTCTCAAAACATCTGGAGGGCCAAGTATAAATTAACATAATGGTGTGGTGCATTAACCAATGAGAACAGAATCACTGTCTTCTCTCTGTGTTTTGGATCCCTTGGTAGTCCCATAAAAATAAGAGTAATCTTCAAAAAGCAAAAAAATAAATAAAAAATATTTCCGATATACCATTGCTGGTAATTCAAGTGGTCCATCTGCTGTTTTCTTTCTGGCAAGCATTGAAAGCAAGATGATATCCAGAATAAGGTCAGGTGGTAAAGTGTTCCACAAAAAAACTTGGTGATGGACTCAACCAACACTTTTGCATGTGATGATTTCAGATTTTCAAAGGCTCACCTTGGACCAACCAGGCAAAAGTCTTCAAGCATACCTACCAGCCATGTGTTCTGGTCTCCTAAGTGATTAACAGCAAGAAAGTGAAGGAGGAAACAATAAAAATAAAATAAAAAATATTTTTTTATAAAAACAAAAAAACAAAAAAACAAAAACAAAAAAATGCTGAGAATAGAAGCAAAGGGGAAAATTGAAGGGCAGGAAGATGATTCAGTATTCCAGTTGTTTTTCTGATCCCTCACATAAATGGAGGTATCAAACAAGAAAGGACAAAGAGGGGTTGTTCTAAGCACGGTGTTCTAAGAAGCAATATGAAGGTCTTATTGAAGAAGTCATTTAGAAGACACTTTTGGTTTTGCAATCTGAAGCCAGTATAGATACTCTGCTTGTTTATATTGGAAAGCATGGGCGGATCATGATGGTAAGTGTCTGTGTGTGTGTGTGTGTGTGTGTGTGTGTGTGTATTCACGGTGTCACTTGTCTCCTTGCAAGTAATGCTTCTCGCACTTTTGCCTTCAGTGTGAAGACTAGCACAGTGAATGTCAAGTCATGTGTACCATTTGATTGCAATGATGGCAATTATTTGATAAACACAGCTGTGCTCAGTGACACCTATACCATTGCAATGAATGGCTTCAAGCAGAAAACCCAAACTATGCAATCGCTTGCCCATCTTTTCCTAATAGCAAACCACCATTATGCAATGGTGGCTGGAGTCCACTGAGATCAGCAGGGTGAAAGGCAGCGAAGTCAATAGTAGGTGGCGCCAAAGCCAATGAATACTGGATAAATATGTTAATTTCATTGTATATTAGGCCTTAGAATTCTATAGAAGTGTTACAAAATCTAACAGGATTATTATTATCTATTAAATTTGTATACAGCCATACTTCGGGTTGCGAACGCTGCGGGTTGCACATTTTCAGGTTGTGGACTGCGCCGAACCTGGAAGTACCAGGTTTTTCCCCAGGTTTCGGTGCTCACGCATGTGCAGAAGCGCAAAATGGCGTCACGTGCATGCGCAGAACTGCCGAATCGCGTCAGATGCAGCGCTTCAGGGTGCGAACGCTGCGGGTTGTAAATCTGCCTCCCGCATGGATCACGTTCGCAACCCAAGGTATGACTGTATTGCCCTTTACCCATAAATCTCAGGCCAGTTCACAACATTAAAGCACTATATGAAAAACACAACAGACACAGTGAAAATAATAACAACAACAACAAACCAATAACCCCCACCCACAACACATTTAAAAGGGCATTGGATGTCAATCAGCCCGAGGCCTGGTTGAAGAGGAACATTTTTTTGCCAGGCACCTAAAGGTGTATAATGAAGGTGACAGCCAAACCTCCCTGGGGAGCGTATTCTACAAATGGGGAGCCACTGCAGAAAAGGCCAGTTCTTGTGTTTCCACCCTCCGGACCTCTCATGGAGGAGGCACATGAAGAAGGGTCTCAGAGGATGATCTAAGGGTATGGGAAGGTTCATATGGAGAGAGGTGATCCTGATATGTGCAAATTTTCTATTTATGGGCTTTTGGTTAAATGAAATTATTGTGTACAAAGAGTACAAAAACCTCAACAAAAGAAGTACTGGAAAAAAGTCTTAATTTATTTTACAGGTTGTACAAGTAACAAAGAATTAACAACAACTCCTGTACACAAAATAATAATAAAAAAGCATCAGACAAGATGACACTGACAGAATACATCTCAACAGTGCACACAAATGAGAGCTGGGGATGCTCGATAGCAGTAGTACGGGCCAGGAAGGCTGGTTTTGGCAAACTTCCTTCCTTTAGTATATACAGTTAAAACAATTGTGCTTTTGCCTATCCAGGGTAAAAAGAAAGAAAGGGAGAAGGGGGAAAAAAGGTGAAATTGCACCAAGATCTAGAGATATGTGTCCACCATCACAATCTAATAGGAGAAACAGATGAGTGCCTGTTTCATAGAGGTCAAGGTCTGATCCAGATATTGGAACCTTTCGGCCCAGGAAACACACATGCAAATACTTGTTTGTAACTGCCCCCTCCCATTGGATTGGAGCACATATTTTAAAATTAGAATGGAACTTTTCAGTATTTTTAAAGTCAATTGCCCCATTCTTCACCCCGCAACACATGTCACTTACAAAAAAAGAAAAAGGGCCGGAGCTTTAGCAGTTGAGATACTGGAATAAATACGGAAAGGCTAATTGTGAAATATATTTAGGGGTGTGCGTCAGAACCAGAACCCCAAGTTGAAGAAGGATGCCTTGGAGAGATTTTGAGCTTTCCAAAAGCAAAGCAGGATCTGTTCAAGGTGTCATGAATAAAAATAGGCACCTCTGAAGCATTTCATGGCACCTCAGCAATCCAAATGTCAAAAAATGCTGCAGACAAGCATCTGATAAAAGCAAAAGTAATATCTATAAGTGATGGGGAAATGGACAGCTGACACCAGAGTGGGAAGGGGGCAGAGGGAGAGATGTGTTATGAATGTCAAATCAAGATTATGGAATTATTGTTCCCCAAAAGTGAAAACGGTTTTGTTCATCTGCCCCCCAAAATAAATGTCACAGGTGCTTAACACAAAAGGCCCCAGACCTATTCACCTGGAATTTGGCCTGTTTCTTACCCAAAGGCAGCTTTCATATCTACAATTTTCAGACCTATTGCCCTCAAAACACTAACCTGGGAGATTAAGGGATACCTTTTTTTTAACTATCCTAAAACTTTAAGAGACATTCTTCTGAAATTTGGCAGGAGTAATACATTGAGAAGGGGCAATATTGTCGGTAAATTTCTTCCAATTCTGCCCTCCAAATGAAATAATATAGAGATCTCCTTTACAAAAGGAATTATGCCCAGCACAAAAGCTCGAAAATGAATGTGCTAGTAATTTTGAAGGGTCGATCCACTCTGGAGGGACTTGCAAATTTCATCCACTGTCAAAATGAGTTATAGCTGTTTTTAAATTTCCCAATAGTGAATTCAGATGGTGGGGTGGAGGTGGTGGACTGGAACACCAGATATTTGGATGGTGCTTGAGCTGATGGTCCCTGGGCTGTTTTCTGAAGGGCAAAACTGGGGTCTGAACGGAAACCTGCGGTCAGTGCACACACCACTACTGCTTGTTTGAATAGATGTTATCTCATGGGATCACAGCCTACCTAAGCCTTGGAGGATCTAAGAGGCTGCGTAACTTCCACACTTGCTGAAAGCAGTGGGTAACAGTATTGAAAGTTGCCACAAAGCAGACTAATTGGAACCCTCACTTTTATGGACTTTCAAGGTATCCAATGTGCACAGGCAAACAGAATACTAGCTGGCAGTTGCATTTATTTTCGCTTAGCTCCATTACATTGTATTTATTTTTTTCGTGGGGCGTTATTCTGGCATTGTTGAAGAGAGCGACTCCAAACTCAATTGAAACGTTGAGTAGTCTTCACATTTCAGAAAGGGAATAAGAGGGAGAATCCCCTCAAAGGATAAACATGAATATATTATGCATTTATCTTCATTAATCTGAGGAGCTCCAGAGCTCCAAACAAAAAGAAAAAACATGAATTATAAAACACCGCTTTATGAATTACAAGTCTTCACAAGTAAAATTATCCAAATGATAACAAATTCCCTTTCTTACTGTGCATTTCTAAAGAGACTGTTCCTATAGTTTTGCATTAAGGGATCAGATTTTAACCACTGGGTATGTGTTGGAGATAGTGCTGGTCAATTATGATTCTCTATCACAGTAGGTATTTGTGGTAGGAAACAAGCAACAAATATGTGTTATGGAAAAATTATGAAATGAAAGAAGCCATTTATTCCTTACGTGTATTTGAACACTTATAACTTTTTGCAATGTGATGAGCAAATGTAAACCCCACTAACTGTAACCTTGCCATAGTTTCTGTAGGCTACCTTTTCGACTCTTGAAGTTCTAAGACAGCCTTTTCCATCCTGGTACTCTCCAAATTTTTGGACTACAATTCCCATCAGACCCAGGCAATAAGATTATCCTGGCTGTGGCTGGTGGGGGTTGTCGTCCAAAACATTGGGAGGGTGTTGGGTTGTGGATGGCTACTCTAGGGATTGATCCCAACAGGGAATGTAGATGTTACATTAAATGGTAATCGTTTTTACTACTCAAGAGAGGGGATATGTAGTAAAAGCTCAAGGCAAAGACACAGGGCAGGATATGAGAAGTTTTCATCAACATCCCATTGGTTAAATGCAGGGCTGCTGTCATTCATGGAAAATTCCAGAATCTGTGCTCATGTAACTAAGAACAGAGTTGTGACAAAGAGAAAGAAGCTCATGGTCTCTGCATAACATGCAAACAATGAAGGGGCTGGAGGACCCAAAATGGCAACGCGCATAAAAAAGTGACAGTTGTGACATCCGTGTTTAAAATTACTGTCATTTTAGATTTTCAATGAAACAAGGCCTAAATGAAATGCTGAGCCAAACACTGCAACATTGTATTTTAAGCAGACCATTCGGTCATTTAAATCTTTCCTAGCATCTTTTAAATCATCCTTATTCTTCATCTAAGTGGCTTTGTTTTCACACTCCCAAGTCTATGCACTGCTACTGAGAAGTAAGTCCACTGTGCTCAGCGGTGTTTACTCTCAACCAAACTTGCATAGTATTGCAGCCTGATGGATTGCAGTATACCTGAAGGAGCATCTCCACCCCTATCGTTCTGCCCAGACACCGAGGTCCAGTGCCGAGGGCCTTCTGGCGGTTCACTGCGAGAAGCCAAGTTACAGGGAACCAGGCAGAGGGCCTTCTCGGTAGTGGCATCCGCCCTGTGGAATGCCCTCCCATCAGATGTCAAAGAGATAAACAACTACCTGACATTTAGAAAACATCTGAAGGCAGCCCTGTTTAGGGAAGTTTTTAACGTGTGACATTTTAATGTATTTTAATCTTTGTTGGAAGCCACCCAGAGTGGCTGGGGAAACCCAGCCGGATGGGCAGGATACAAATAAGAAATTATTATTATTATTATTATTATTATTATTATTATTATTATTATTATTATCCTATTCATGTTCCCTTGAATTCTTCTAAGGTGCATAGGACTGCAGCCTCATTCCATTACATGAAAACCTTGCCTCTTCTTTTTTATGTAATATGATAGGCTTTCATCCACTTTCAATTCTATCTTTTCCTGTTATGCTTATATTGGAAAACTGATATTTCCCTGAGATGCAAAACATAAAAGTGGTTTTGTTAACCAGTTTATTAGCCCTTTACAGACACGTGGAAATAGTCTAGATAAGGGGAGGAAAACATGACACAAAAGAATTAAGTAATAGGATTGAAGTTATGCATGAGGATGAAAAAGGCACTAGTCTCAACTTCTTTAAGGTGATTGTGTGAAATCTAACACCTTTTATGGAAAATCAGTCTAGCTAGATTGCTCTAACATTACTATATTTCAAAAGGAAACATGCCAACATTACTACAGTGGCACCTCTGGTTAAGAACTTAATTCGTTCCGGAGGTCCGTTCTTAACCTGAAATTGTTCTTAACCTGAGACACCACTTTAGCTAATGGGGCTTCCCACTGCTGCCATGCCGCCGGAACATGATTTCTGTTCTCATCCTGAAGCAAAGTTCTTAACCCGAGGAACTATTTCTAGGTTAGCAGAGTTTGTGAGATGAAGCGTTTGTAACCTGAAGTGTTTGTAACCCGAGGTACCACTGTATTATGGTCATTAAGCAGCCTGAGGAATTTTTATTTTGGACTATTTTTCTCTTGAGGTCCCTCTCAGACTATTACGCATTGAGCACTAAAACCTGCATGGGTCCTGTCTGTTCAGCTAAACACACTAAATATGTGAAGGTCATATGACTGTGTGAAAAGGGCCCTAAATATCTGAAAAGGACTAAAATGAAGAGTTATTCTGCATTTGTTTTTCTTCTAGTTTTTTATTCTTCTGCTTCTATATGGCATAAATCTGCAGGTGAAACCACATGAGAGAACCGCTGATTGTTCCCCCAACATGCATTTCTGAAGCCACTCCATCAATTGTGCTTTGATACTCTAGATTTACAGCCATTCTGTTTACAACCCTTTTTGTTCATACAAAACCATTAATAATTCTCATTGTCTGCTGTTTCAGAACAAAAAATACAGCCCCATATAGAAAGTGGAGCTTCAAAGAAGCGAAAAGGCAAGGGAACTCGTCAGTGGTATTTTCACATATTGCTCATCAGAATGCTATAGAACAGGACTAATGCACATATTGTCCAGCACTATGAAGAATCTGCATTTTAAAAGTGGTTTTGTAAACGAAAAACAAAATCCACTATGCCAACTAAACTATACAGACTTTGACATTTCAATGTTATTTATAACTTACATTAATTGTGATTAAATATCTTGATTCAAGAATATTATGGTCATAGTCTGATTTTTTTTTAAAAAAGGGAAAGCATCTGTTTCAGATTTTCAAAGCCTATATAAAAAGCAAAGTCAAGTTAAGGAATTTGTCCTTCAAACAAAATCTAGACACCAAGTTAGCAGTAAACAAATAAACAGCAAAAAAGGAGACTGAAAACAGTTTCTAAAGCAGCACAGCAACAAGTACTAAATTTTACACGTTTTCATCATTTGAAGGAAAACAAATCTACATCGATTACAAAATCAGCATAATCTTTGGCACCAAATGTAAGGGCACCTGCTTGTTAACAATATCATCTTCATAACAAAAATCTTGCCTTAAAGACAGCTCGAAACATCAGATTGTTTAAAAGTGCTAGCTTGCAATTTAGCTTCTGCTAAGTTTGTACTTTAGACCAGACTAAATGTTACAATAAACACACTTTCAGGGGAAAAAAGTATGTTTAAACTACCGGTAACTACTTCTGTTTTGAAGAAGAAGCAACTTTGGGATCTGGAACACACACCCAGATCAGGACAGTATCCTGTGGAAAATTCCTTGCCCTTGCTACGATCTGTCTCCCAAAGATAAAAATGTACACTCCATACAAGTTTGTACACACCGTGTATTTCGTATGGAGTTTTCCTAAATACACTCGGGAGCCCTCAGCAGTTGGACAGAAGAGGTTAGCAGAAAAATTAGTTTGGAGCCCTGATGAGGAATGTTTCACCAGTCCGGATTGTGACTTCACAGCTGCTTTTTGTTCAGAAGTTTGAGCACACTTTTGTTGTGTGTTTATTGTAACATGCAGTTCACCCTAAAAGAAGCACCTAAAAGCAGTTGGGAGACCCTAAGCTTTTTTTCAACGAGTTATACCATCCAGAACAAGCTAGTGAGATGACCCTCCCCGCTCCCATTTTCCATACACGTCCCAACATCACCTTCTCCAGCAGAACATGTTCCCAGCAGTGGCTGGTGCTGAGATATAGGGCTGCGGGGGCAAAACCTGATGGCTGGCTCTATGTGTTACAGCAGCAGCAAGTTGTCACGTGGAGGTAACTTCAGCTGCAATGTATAAGCTGCGCAATAAGATGCAATGAAGATTTTGTTTAAAAAATAAGATCTTCTAAGACCACTTCTCGACGATTACTTAAAATGTTCATAGTATTATCTTGTCAAAATCCCTTAAGGGGCTCCAATACCCAAACACCATAGAAAATGAATGACAATTTTTAAAAACAGGGAGGAAAAAGAGAAAGGTTATAATACAAAGCCGGGGATGCCCCCAGCTGAAGGTATTTTGCTTGATGTTTGTGATGTTATCTACTGCTCTGCCAATTCCGCCTTGATTGTTGCTGCCAAATGCAAAGTATTTCCTCAAGGGCAGATCCCACCTCTTGGGTATTTTGTTACACGCTGCCAGGCTTTGTGTTGGCAAATGAGCAGTAAATGGACTATTTGCTTCTTTAACAGGTGATGAATGCATCGTTGGATCTTGTAAACACTACTGATTTTATACATTCAAGCTTTGATCTTAGAGAAAGTGGCACTTACTCGAACCATTGCACTCGAGATTTAGCACTTCAACAGGTAAAAATGTTCGCTGGTACGGGAGTTCCGGTGCACTTCCTTGTTCTCCAATGGCTTGGTACAGTGCACAGGGATAAATCCACTGTTTTGATCCCACTGCTCGTCCATAAAAATCTGTGTGGCGAATCCCATATCTGGCACTTCTCCTAGTCCTCGACTTGTGCTTTATTGCTGCGCACACCGCCCCGTCGTCAATTTAAGTGCTCCTCTGTTATGTAACATACTTAAAGTTTTAAACTCTAATGGCATCCTATGTGGGCTGGCATTAGAAAAAAATCGATACTTTAAGTCATCATAATAATGATATTTGACTGGCTTTCCATTTATATCCTTCGGGAAGGGCCAGAATCCATAGAGATGAATTTCATCGCAGAACCTCGTAGCAAGTGTGTACATTAGGAGTCCTGTGCTAGGTCGCTTGATGAAAACCTTGTTGGTCAGCCAATATCTGTAAGGTAAGTGAAAAACAAGAGATGCACATTTGATTATTCGGACATCTTGTTTTAACTTCAGCATGCAGAACTAACACTCTCTCTCTCTCACACACACACACACACACACAAATAAAATAAAATAAAATACAGTAATAACAACACTGAATGCATTTTGATAATTACAAATGCTATAATCACCATGGAGATGAAAGTCCCATCCTATTTATGTGGCCCATCCCATCCCATTTCTGTATTAATCTGCTTTTAAATTTTTTTAAATTAAATTATGTATTGTTAAACATGGTTCCTTTCAGGAAACACACTTGAAAATGTGTTTTCTATTAGAGTAAACTGTGTGTGTGTGTGTGTGTGTGTGTGTGTGTGTGTGTGTGTGGTTTTTTGTTTTTTAAAAAAGGAGCATTTTGATACAGTTTTTGAGCTGATAACGGCATTGGAACATTTGAGAAGTGAGAAAGCTGGTAGATAACAAAAGTTCAATCCATGTACAGTGGTACCTCTGGTTGTGGACACAATCTGTTCTGGGGTGCCCTTCACACCCCCAAAAGTCCGCAACCAGAGCGGCACTTCTGGTGAGAGAGCACTTCCACATGCACAAAGCTTCTGCGCAGGTGCCGCGAAACGCGGAAGTAAACACTTCCGGGTTTGCCGCGTTCTTAACTTGAAAAGACGCAACCTGAAGCAGACGCAACCAGAGGTACCACTGTAGTAGCTGAGGGGGTGCAGAACAGGTCAATTCATATTGAAATCTAGAAAGACTGAATTACTCACACATCACTAGTGGAGAAGGCCAGGAGGAGTATATGCTTTGCAGGTACACAGTTCAAGTATAAAGTCCACTTGCCTCCCATGCATATTACTATTTTAGCTTCTTCAATGATTGGCATTCTATTTCGTTTCCTGGGGGTGAGGCATAACACCTCCATATTTTTCTCACACATGCACAACCCAACAAACCACCAGAATCAATTATGACTATACATCTTGCTAAGTATGGATATGAGATCAAGGGATCAACTGGGCTAACTTACAAGATCAGCAACAGCTCGTACCCAATGGTTGCATGAGCTGAAGACACCTTGTCCTTTTGTCCCTTGCAGTCTTGTGCGGCCCTGAAAACGTTCTTCCCAGGGCTGCAGGACCTTCCTGAACAAGCTATGTGGCAGAGGGCTGCAGTGTGAAGGGGAAATTGCCCAAAATCAGGTGCAGAAATATTGCACCAATACAGCTGGCACTTGTGATACAATATATGCCTTGTGCATTATTGATCATTATCATTATCTGGGTGAATGGTATTTTCAAAGCAACGAGTAAACAGGGAGATTGAATTTGAGGCTTCTGTTGCTCAGCGGAGGAAAAGTGGAGGGCAGAAAGGATCTGAAGTGAGCCTCCTTCCACCTCAAGTGACCAGCTGACAGTGGCAACTGTCAATCAGGTGCTGTGTATGTATGTGATGAACTAGTTGCAACTTTTGAGATATGTGACTGGCTCTAGCATCTCTTTATAGCAACCGTGCCTCCAGCCCCAAATTGAATCGGAACCACCTTGTGGGAATCCCTTGCAGACGACCACAGTGCAACAACAGTCAGGTTGTCTATCCACAGCAGTGACCAGAGGAGGAATGACCGCTAGGAGGAGCACAAAGAGAAGAAACACCTGAGTGCGTCTGCAGCAGGACAACTGGATCTGCCACAACTTCATCTGCCTCAAGTGCAACAAAACATGTCTCTTCCACAGGGCCGGATTTAGGTTTGATGACGCCCTAAGCTACAGAAGGTAATGGGGTCGGCAGAGACATCACTTTGCTGACAAAGGTCCGTATAGATAAAGCTATGGTTTTCCCAGTAGTGATGTATGGAAGTGAGAGCTGGATCATAAGAAGGCTGATTGCCGAAGAATTGATGCTTTTGAATTATGGTGCTGGAGGAGACTCTTGAGAGTCCCATGGACTGCAAGAAGATCAAACCTATCCATTCTGAAATCAGCCCCGAGTGCTCACTGGAAGGACAGATCCTGAAGCTGAGGCTTCAGTACTTTAGCCACCTCATGAGAAGAGAAGACTCCCTGGAAAAGACCCTGATGTTGGGAAAGATGGAGGGCACAAGGAGAAGGGGACGACAGAGGACGAGATGGCTGGACAGTGTTCTCGAAGCTACAAACATGAGTTTGACCAAGCTGCGGGAGGCAGTGGAAGACAGGAGTGCCTGGCGTGCTCTGGTCCATGGGGTCACAAAGAGTTGGACACGACTAAACAACTAAACAACAACATATGTCCAGCTGTCCTTTGTCAACAACTAATTGTCGCTGTTTTTTGTGTTGAATATATGCTATATGGTAATTTATGGACCCTATAGGTCCATACACAACACAAAACACTGTAACCTCCAACAATTTGACTTCACCCCAAAGGTGCACCCCTCCATTGTTTCCCGAGACAGACCAAAGCCAACTGGGTGAAGAAGGGTGTTAACCCTTCTCCCACTGTTTTCATGTGAAATAATCTTCCCTCCTACGCATTTTGGAGAAATGTATGTGGATGCAATATGGGTTCTCCAATAAGGCAAATAGCAGCTTGGGGGAAGGGGGAGGGCATAAAGCTCACAAGGAGATTGGATTTACCCACCCATCCTGTTGTGCCGCACTGCGGTCCATCATTACCCTCCACCATGCTACTTCAAAACAACAACAACTCTGAAGGGAAGGGTGATCAGTTCACAAATCTATAATTCCTTGCTTAGTTTAGAATGATCAGTCCAGAACTCAGAACCAGCCTTTTGCTCATGCCGTTCCCACTCTATGAAGGCTTTAGCACATGGAAATGTATTTGTGCGATATAGAAACGATCAAACAGGATTATCTCTTTTGTTAATACTGCGCCTCAGCCCTTCTCTGGTTTTCAGCAAAATCTCCTTCTGAATATAGCTGAATATAGCAACATTTTTTAAAAACTGTGTTGCCAGGCTTAGCTTTGGCTGTCATTAATCACATGTTGGGCAGGTTCCCCCCCCCTTCCAAAGCCTACATTAGTTGTGACTTGAAACCTCTAAAAAGCAAATGTTGAAGCAACAGTAACAGACCTGGGTAAGGGATGGAGTATGTGAAGCATTTGCTAATTTTAGAGTTATTTTCTTGTCTGTTAAGAGGGGGGGGGGAGGCAGGGAGAATCCCGACTCGCAGCAAATCCTTCAGTAGATAATTAAGGGCCACTTTCTGGTATGCTATGAATAAACCTAAAAGAAATGTAGTCCGAAAGCAGACACTGAGCCAAAACACTTGTCTTACCGAAGTTTGATTTTTATTCAAGCTTCTTACCATTTCACAAGTTCAGCCAGGAGCTCTTTTGTTCTTGCTATAAGCAGAATATGAGACACATAAAGCTATACATATTTTGGTTCCAGACTAGGCTCTGGACGCTTCCAGGCAGGAATTTATTCTGCAATGTCAACAGCTCATGTATACAGGTTTTGTGGCATCGTCGCCATCAAAATGCCAGGCACAACTCTTTTTTAATCCGGATTTTCCCTTACTGTGAAAAATCCAATTTGTAAAAAAAAAAAATCTATTATGTCGTCATAGTCACCACTGGTGTGGGAAATCATTACTGGGGGGGAACCCACTTCATTTTGGGGGCAGGATATGTGTGTGGCGATGTTTTGAGGGGTGTTCTCTAGAACTCTCCCTTACTCCCATTTGTTCACTACCAAATCACAACCTACCCATTTGGTTTAGTTAGCCCCCAATACCAAATGATGTGTGTGTGACTCCTAAGTATGCATTTGACACCTATTTCCAAAGATTGCTGCAATGTAATGGCACCTCTGAATTTCAACAACCCAGTTCGAAGGAGGATTTCCACACAGAAGAAGAAGAGGGGTTTGGATTTGATATCCCGCTTTATCACTACTTTTTCCCACTACATGTGGAACCCACCAGTTAATAATTTTGACGTAATAATCGCAAACGTATTTATTGTCTCTCGATTGGTTTGTTCGTTGCCATTTTATGTGTCCAGATATTTAGTTCCTTTTGGGTGTTTACAATGTAAGATTATTATTATTTATATAAAAAACGTAAAGGTTGTAATCCAACAGCCAAGTAACACAAATGCCTCTGGTACTTCCCTGTCATCAGCTATGAAACGGCTTGTAGCAGTGTCTCCGTAGCTATTGATGCTTTTGGTCTCACACATCCTGAAGTGTACAGAGTGTACATAAATGTTTTGTCTTACCATATGACAGTTACTTGAAATGACACATGAATTTACACACTTTGTCATGCAGTTTTCATACTGTATTTGAGGGAACTCTGAGGTTCCTTGGAATAAGCATTGGCTGAGTTCTTGAGAACATTTTTGAAGAAGAAGAGTTTGGATTTGATATCCCGCTTTATCACTACCCAAAGGAGTCTCAAAGCGGCTAACAATCTCCTTTCCCTTCCTCCCCCACCACAAACACTCTGTGAGGTGAGTGAGGCTGAGAGACTTCAGAGAAGTGTGACTAGCCCAAGGTCACCCAGAAGCTGCATGTGGAGGAACGGAGATGCGAACCCGCTTCCCCAGATCACGAGTCTACTGCTCTTAACCACTACACCATACTGGCTCAAGTAAATGTGGATAACTGATGGTTGCCTCAAGGTATGCAATCACAGTACATACACTGGCCTTTAAAAAGTTATTATATGGGGTTTTTTCCCCGGAAGACTAATTTTGTCCCGTGGTCTCCCCCCCCATTTTTGTGGGAAAATATGTGATTGTCTGTCAACTGTTACAGGGCCCTTCAAGGTATTCTTGGGGACTTTTATACTGCCTCTCTGCACCCCCAAAATTAAACAGCAGACAAATATAACCAGATATCAAGCTTGTACAAGACCTCCATAGAAATGGGTCTTGAAGTGCCAAAACTTCAAGCCTCCACTTTAACCACTGGAAAAAATGATACCTACGAGGTGGTCAAGGTTGTCTGCTTCTGGTGATTTTTCTTTTTTTTAAGAACACATGCACAGGTACAGAACTAACACGTACAGTGGTACCTTGGTTCCCAAACGGCTTAGCTGATGAACAAATCGGCTCCCAAATGCCGCAAACTCAGAAGTAAGTGTTCCGGTTAGTGAATGTTTTTTGGAGGCTAAACAGCTGTCTGCATTGTTTCCGGGGCCAATCAGCCAATCAGAAGCTGAGCCTTGGTTTTTGAAGGTTTTTGAAGTCGAACGGACCTCCAGAACGGATTGAGTTCGAGAACCAAGATACCACTGTATACATGTCCAGAATGGGAAAAGGTGGAGCGGCAGCAAAGTAACAGAGTAAAGACAAACATTCAGTCAAATTCCCCCCATTGGTGTGGATGGCAAACAGCAAAATAGCAGTGAATGCCAAGGAATGAGAAGAATGGACTGTGTGGAAGCGAACACACCAGTTGTACACATGGGGGGGGAATAGATCTGAACAACCCATTTGCTATATAAAGCTCATGTCAGGAAGTGCTCCTCCAACACTGGGAGGAAACTCTGTTGGCAATTGTTCCTTGGTCCTACTAAAAGAGATGAATAAATGCACAGCAGCAGAAATAATGAATAAGGCACAGCTGCATATATTTGAGACATTGTCACTTCGCCAATGTGTGCAAAAACACTGCAAGTGTTAGAGAAATAGATTGCAGGCTTCTATAAACATCTTGCTTGGACTCGAAGTTCTGCTGATCCTCATGTGCCTATGGTACAGAGCTCCTTCTTTGGCTGTTGTGGAAGGAACAAGGGTCCCTCTTATTGTGTGGTGCAGGAGAAACTCATGCCAGCACTGGCGAAGGAAGAGGAGTGCGGGGGGAGCACACCGCCCCCGGCAGCGCAATCCCGCTGGGGTGCCATTGCGGCTGTTTCCCCCCTCCCCCCACGCGCCGCAGGCCAGCACCTTTAGCCAGCACCTTTAGCCAGCAGAATCTGGAATCTTGTCTAGTGATGGCTGTAGTTTTTTTGTAACATGAACAGTCTCAGCTTTCCAGGAGTGCAGTAGAATAGGTTTCTATGGCTCAAATAACTCTGGCATTTATATTACAGGGAAAGAAGAAATAACCCAAGCGTATTTTGGATCGTAGTCAAGCAATTCACAAAAGTAGAGTTGGTCTCATGGAGCTGAAGCAACTTTAAAATGAAAGGTGAAGATGGCACACTCACACGCACTGTCCCACATACAGAAGTTTGGGTTTATCAGCTGGAAGTTGGTATCAGCCTCCTTCTACATGCATCTCATAGTGCATCTGGGATTTGCCAGATGCACTGCTCTGCCTTGGGCTAGCTTCCTTGGTTAGGCTGGTGCCAATGCCCGGTTTTCTCTGCTTGGACCCATGCCTAGAGTGAACATCTGCTGAGTTTTTAATCCTGGACTAGATTTCCAGTGCCTACTGCAAATTCAGATTTACTATGCTGGCATATGCTTAGCACAACCAGTTCCAGGTTTTACTGGGTGCTTGCAAAAGAAAATCCTTGTCAGTAGGTCCTCCTAGTCAACATTTTGGCCACAGAGCTTCCAAAAACAAGAAAATGCCATTGAGAATGTACAAAATGTTTTCTCGCTTGCTTAAAAAAGCAGAAAGTTATAGGACTGCCAAGTGCCAACCAACATCAACCCAATAACCTAGCAATAAATCCTGGCTCATGGTGTCCACATGGGGAGACACAAAGACCTAACTGGAGAAAGTATAGAGTTTGAAGAAAATTAGGCAGAGAAAGTCTCTCTCTTTGGCTACCATCAGTCTTATTGCTCAGCTTCAGCAATTTCCAAGAGGCAGCTGCTTCTAAAAACACCAGTCACCTTGTTCTTGCCAGGGAGTGGTGGTTGCGGCTTAGGGCGGCCTGGTGCCAGATGATGTCATTTCCTCCTCAGCTGCGGGGGCTGTCAGAGCCCACCCATGGCTTTAGCCAATTGTGGGTGGGTGAAGGGGGCATGGCTTGGGAAGTGGCCCAGAGGGGAGACTCCACCTCCCTCTGTTTTCACTCTTTTCTACAACTCCTGATTATGGATGATTTTTTTTAATAACTATGAAGAAATATCGGTTTGATTATTTTTTAAATAAAACAATTATGACTTGTTATTTGGGACATCACTGAAATGCCCTTATGATATCAGAAATGTGTTGCCATTGAAATGTGTGCTGTTCATGTTTATTTATTGGTGTAGCTGATCATTTATCTTGTATATTGTGAACTGCCATGAACACAATTTCCTTATAATAATAATAATAATTTATTATTTATACCCTGCCCATCTGGCTGGGTTTCCCCAGCCACTCTGGGTGGCTTCCAACAGAAAAATAAAATACAATAATCTATTAAACATTAAAACAGGGCTGCCTTCAGATGTCTTCTAAAAATCTGGTAGTTGTTTTTCTCTTTGACATCTGATGGGAGGGCGTTCCACAGGGCGGCCGCCACTACCGAGAAGGCCCTCTGCCTGGTTCCCTGTAACTTGGCTTCTCGCAGTGAGGGAACCGCCAGAAGGCCCTCGGTGCTGGACCTCAGTGTCCGGGCAGAACGATGGGGGTGGAGACGCTCCTTATAAAAAGGGGGTGAGACTTTTAGGGCTTGGGAAGGGGACCTTCCTTTCTTCTCCTCCTCTTTGTAGACCTTCATGCCTCCTCAAAGGTGAGCTGGAGGGTGCCCCAACCCTCCAGAGCAGATTTGCGGCTGCATGGGAGAGTGGCGAGTGGAAATGTGTTCCACAAGTGGAATGGTATTCAACTAAAAGTTACTTAGAACAGACCCACTAAAATTGATGGATCTAATGTAATCACATTCACTCATTAAAATATATGAGTGGGTGGCACACATGATGAATAAAATTTGCATTTTCTTGAAATGAATGCAGATGAATGCTGGCTCATCACATCTGCTGCCTGCTTGGTTCACACTACAGGCTATGTAACTATATACACAACTGTGTGAAGAAATTCAGTACAGTAGTTTTAGTTGACCCTTAGAAAATAAGAGGGGAAAAGAACAAACAAAAGACACATTTCCCACATTCTGCACAAGTCTTGATGTGGTGATATTAAGCCAAAAGGCAGAACCAAAAATAACGGCTGGGTGCTTTATAAATGAGGAAGGAGCTCAGGCTCAATCTCAATTTCTATAAATCTAGGACACCTTGAAATTCACAGTGAAATTTTGCAGCTTCTAACCATCTCAGAGAGAATCCAAGTGCATCCAAGTAACAAAAATGACTTGAGGCATTTAACCTGCAGTTTAGAACTTAAATCCCTTTCCAGAGGCTGATTTTTGTAATTAATCAGTCAATAACACATCTCATCCCAGTAAATCCCTGGCTTCCAGTTTCTGCTTAAATGATTTTAAAACTGACCCATGGGTTTATTTGGCTTCTATGATTCGTTCCTAGATTATACAACTGAACCGGTTAGTGAACAGCATTGCTGCCTAAGAGATCAGTCAAACCTGATTATTGGAAAATTGCTTAACCAGAAAAGTAATTGTTTGATTAATAGTCTGCTGGCACTGTTTCTGTCCTATGGGTGAGTAAATTCAGGTAATTCTTGGTCATTAAGAAATCCTGACATGGCAGTGTTTCTTTGAAGACACAGATTCTTCTTATGGAAATCCTTTCCCCAATAATAACCAAGACAATGACCCAACAGGATTTGGGGGTTGGGAGGGAGAGAGAAGCAGTTTGAGGCCTTAATGAACATAAATTTTAACAGGCATGGAGCAAGCACTTTAGAATTATCTGATAAAATGTCCCATTTAAAACAGGGTGGATAAAAATCAACGATTTTTTTAAAAAAATAAAAAATGGATTTTTTTATTTAAATCGGATTTTTTTTATTTAAATCGGATTTTTTTAAATAAAATGCTTTTTGAGGAAAATATATTACCACCCAAAGGTTATTCCATCATGAAATAAAGATTAGTTTTTTTAATTATGTAGAATAAGGTTGTATATGTTTAATTTTGGGGGTAAATAAATTCCAGTAATCCATTCACAATGTCATGCTCTTCCAGAGGTTTTTGTAAGATTATTGGGCAGTTTCTCTGCCTACAAGATATTATCACAGGTGCTTGGTTTACTTTTGCAGTTCTCAAAACTGAATTTGACTCAACAGAGATCACATGCCTCTTCTTCCCAGCAAAAATGTTATAACATGAACAGAGTTGAGAAAAAGACCTTAATCCTATTGTTCTACAAACCTATGAATACAAAAACAACCCCTTCAGCGCTAAGTTTCAAGAAGTTCAGTGAATAGAATAGAAACAATATTTTTCTGATTGTTTGGAGTGGACAGCATTTAAGTTTTTCATGTGTAGGCTGGGCTGACAGTCTAAGTTTCTTAAAATATATATATATATATTGTTTATGTTTAGCCAAATTAGTTAACAAACATGGATGTTTGTTGAAGCAAATAACATATGCTGTAATGTTATTGTTTCAGTTGAATAAATCTATTTAAATTGTTATTATTAAGGTAATGATTATTTTTCTCCTTCCTAAGTACAACAGTAAAGTTGTCCAAATATGAATGATTAACCTATTAAACTGGGGATAAAAAAAACTAATATGAAAAGTTGTTATTCTAAAAATCTTCATCTACTTGCATATTAAAGTCATACCAGCAAGAATTAGTCTTTATGTAGAAAACTATGATTTAAATCAAGCCTTACTGACTAGTGATTTAAATCATGATTTAAATCGTGATTTAAATCAGTTTGATTTAAATCAAATCCACCCTGATTTAAAATATCCTGTACATGTGATCCAGGAATTGTTTTATCTGCACATTAGCTACTGACATGCACACACACAAGTTCCCAAGCCTTGCTGACCATCTGTTAACAAGATGCATGAGTGTATAACTGGATGAGATCAATCTGGATTGTGTTGGGGAAGGAAGTAAAGGGCGCACATTATGCATCCCTTTAAATGGCTCCACAGCTGTTCATTACACATGTGTTATTTTCTCATAATGAAAGCAATATTTTTGGAGCAGATCCTTTGAGAAAAATGATGGAAATGGTGTCATTTGTGAAAACTATGATTAGTAACAAAACTAAGTTTTCCAAGTCTTAAACATGGACACCACATTGAATCCATCTGTGTAAATGCAGTGGTGTGAGGAAGGAAGTGGAGCCACCTCACTTGCAATAACTTGCAGGTCCACCTCAATCAGATCTAATCTAGGCCCGACATTTTTTGCCAGTTGTTATTGTCCATATGGCTGATATGATGAAGGATCAGATTGGTGTGGCTGAAGCCACTGTGATCTGTCTTCTATCTGTGGAAAAACACAGCCACTTGTACATAAAGAGCATTCCTTGTTGGTTGGCAACCACCATAAACATAGCCCACCTCGTACATCCTTGGATTACTGTATAAACTGGGGAATGTCCGGGCATTATTGGAAGGCACTTCCGGAAATAACCTTCTAAAGATTAGTAAGGTCTGAGTCTGATCCCTGCCTTAAACATAAGACTATCAAGGAACAAAAAGGAAGAATATAAACATAATAAATAAAAAAGAAAACTATCAGGAAAAGATAAAACAATCCAGCCTATTCATACAAAATAAGTAACCATTTGCTCAACAATGATTTCACACTGATCTCAGACAATTTCTATTTTTCTGGGTCTAGCAGTCTGAAGACCCTGATAACACATCAATTCATCAATCACCACAGAATGTACTTGTCATTTTGTCACATTCTGTTAATCTATTCAATGGACCTCAAGTAGTGCATTAAGTAATATAATTGACATCTGTCACTGTACAAGCCTCATTTTGTCTTTGATCTCATTTTCCCCAGGGGGAAAGATGTGTTTTTGGAAGAGTTTTCTTTATGTTATCCAAAGCTTGCTTACTCAAAATTAAGAGTGATATCCAACAAAGTTTTACTCAGAGCAGACCCATTGAAATTAATGGCCCTAACTTTCATTTATTTCAGTGGGTCTATTTTAGGTAAGCTACTAACATGGGTTTGAAACTACGGGAGGCAGTGGGAGCTGGGTATGTTTAGCCTGGAGAAGAGAAGGTTAAGGGGTGATATGATAGCCATGTTCAAATATATAAAAGGATGTCATATAGAGGAGGGAGAAAGGTTGCTTTCTGCTGCTCCAGAGAAGCGGACACGGAGCAATCGATTCAAACTACAAGAAAGAAGATTCCACCTAAACATTAGGAAGAACTTCCTGACAGTAAGAGCTGTTTGGCAGTGGAATTTGCTACCAAGGAGTGTGGTGGAGTCTCCTTCTTTGGAGGTCTTTAAGCGGAGGCTTGACAGGCATATGTCAAGAATGCTTTGATGGTGTTTCCTGCTTGGCAGGGGGTTGAACTGGATGGCCCTTGTGGTCTCTTCCAACTCTATGATTCTATGATTCCTGGCGTGCTCTGGTCCATGGGGTCACGAAGAGTCGGACACGACTAAACAACTAAACAACAACAATTCTAGGTAAAGTTTAGTTCAGTGTTTTTCAAACTTGGGTCATCAGCTATTAGACTAAAATTCCCATTATCCATATCTAGCAGTACCAGTGGTCATGGTTGATGGGAGTTGTAGTCCAACAACAACTGGAGACGCAAGTTGAAGAAGCACTGGCTTTAGTTAAATACAACCCCTTGTCCCCTTAACTTCAAGTAAGTGTGCTCAGAATTGCACTGAAGAAATTTGTAGTGTTGCAGGCATGTTAAAGCAGGCGTTCCTTCCACTTCAGGACTATTTTGCCAACTAACAATGGAGGACTGCTGACCACAGCTTACTGCTGCTAACTGAGCCTAGTGGGGATTTGTATCACCTTATCCCTCCGCCAGCAATAAACACTGGGAAAGTTAGGGTTCCTGCTGCTGATCCAAAGACATGGCAGAATTAGCTCGCCTCTGAAGAAGATGCCCGTTGCAGCACTATTTGAGTCACTACTCTGAGCCTGCCTCCTTTTAATAACACTGCCCAAAAGTAACCTTTTGAGGCCATAAGGCTTCCTTGTGTGCCTCCAATTTTAAAGCCTGTTTGAGCAATCAGAAGTTTATGAAAATAACTGACACAAACCAACAATCCACAATGAAAATACGTACTTCTCTTCCAGGAGGAATTCCCATTCCCAGTGTCAACTTCACTTACATTCTGACATGAGCCTAAGGTGATTCTTTGAAAGGTGAGATAGTTTGCCAAACTTCCACACACCACTGCAGGGCCAAGGGTGGGTGGCCTTAAAGATTCTCTCCTCTGTGTTTAAGCACTAGGAAGCAAATCACTCAGCACCATGCAGCTGCATAGATGCTCACTTCGTAGGTGTCCTTGGTGATGTGAAGGAAAGTAAAGGACTTCTGCCAGGCAGTGGTGGAACTTCATGCTCCGGCACGGGGGGGGGGGGCGGAGAGCAGGCAGGGGGGGGGCTGGCGTGAGTCCCAGGAGAACAGTCCTCTGCTAGTTTTCAAAACTGTCTAGTTCCAGCATCTCAAAAGGATGCCAAATTCATGTAAACTGAACTAACTGATGCTGTGCATTGAATATATACAAATTTGGGTATACATGTTAGGATTCATTCCCCGTCTGCAGTCATAGGGTTATTGTGTATCATATGACTGTATGCGTTTTCATTCCCACAGAGTGGAAGTGACGTAGACAGGATGTTTATCTTGGAACTGTTGTTCCTTTGTTCTTTCTCTTTACTGGCTGTTATGCCAGAGAGAGGGAGCCATGATGTAGAGCTCCCAGTTTTTTTATATGTAAATAAAGCAGTTAAGCCTTATTT
Source organism: Zootoca vivipara (assembly GCF_965207765.1). Classification (NCBI taxonomy): domain Eukaryota; kingdom Metazoa; phylum Chordata; class Lepidosauria; order Squamata; family Lacertidae; genus Zootoca; species Zootoca vivipara. The sequence continues at coordinate 24,588,269 of NC_142593.1, read as the reverse complement.
ACTGACTTGTGTGTTGTTCATCACGTTTGTGAGAGCAATCGCATATTTGGCCTGTGGGACCAGTCTAACAGTTGGCCCCCGGGATGGCCGAATTATTGACAATGCAATCATATAATCAGTATATGATCAAGTAATCATTATATACAACTTATGGAAAAGCACGTAAAATCACACCACAGAGTGCCTAAATATTTTGAAGAGGAAGGCAGATAACTCAGTTTAAGCCCTCATGTTTCAAGTGTAATGGCTAGTTCCTCCCTAAAATGACAAATGAACCCATAATATTCCTCCGGACAGAAAAGATTAATGGGAAAGAATGCATTATCAATACAGCCTGCAGCATTTAATGGGGAAGCAAGGAAAATGCAAACAAATACCAAGGAGAAAGTTTAGACACTTTTCTTCCCCTTAAAGAAAAAAAAATATCCTGAGTCCAAGCTCTGTTGGTGAGATTTCATATGCAAAACACCGAATGACTGATGTGAATTTGAATTGTGTTAGATGGGTGCTGGTGAAGTAAAATAGATATTGCTCATGCTGCCATTATTGACTAGATTTGTTCTGACTAATCTAGAGCAATGCTTTGCAATATGATTCACCTTAAGGACTATTCAGATACTGCAAAATCTGGCATGGCACATGAGACAAGATAAAATTTAGAGCTGTGCTGAGATGTTGACCGATTTTTTCCTCCTAGCAATTTGCATGGGGAAGTCCTAAACATACATCACCCTAAAAAGAGGGGAAAATAAATTTGTTGGAAATTCTCCAAATTGTGTTTACCTTTCTTAAAGGTTTAAGGTGTGTGTGTGTGTGTGTGTGTGTGTGTGTGTGATATCTGACTCTGCAGACACACCAGAAGCTCATACTTTCTGGAACGCATTCCTTGCAAGAGGATCTGTGGACAAGTGGAAAAGCTTCCCTTGGTAGCAATGCAAAGATATTTGTTTAAGGTTAAAAGTGGAGGTGAGGAATCCTAAAAATTAAAAGTACAGTCCTTTGTGTAGCCAAAATAGCACCATCTACACATAAGAGGCAGCTATGAGCAGGTTTGGGGAAGCAGCCAATTTTAGAGAAAGGCTGGATAAATATTGATTGTCCAGAATGTACATTTATGCAACATAATCCAGAGAGACAATGCATCCTGTCACACCATTTCTGATTTCAAAAAGTAGACATTTCTGAAACATAACTTTTCATCCTATTACACTGAGGTGCCATGCTTGCATTGTTACTTCCTATTTAACAACTGACATGTAAGAGTCAGATTAGATGTTATTGGCAGTTGTAGATGAGGAACATGTGGATTGGTCAGCTGTGTAACGGAAGGGTCAATAAATATAAGGCACTGTGGGGGATATGCTTGTAAAAGCAAATATTCACAGTCATAAGAAATGAGCTCAGCACAACAGTGTTTAAGGAGTGTCAACATGTACAAGGTCTACCAGGGACTTTCTAGCAATCCCCAACCCACGTAACCCTGGTCCTCTTCAGAGGATTATGTTTGATGAGAAGTGTTGAACAATCAATCAATCAATCAATCCGGGTTCCAAATAACAGTGATACTAGTCCTGTGTGATCAATGGCACTATGGGCTTGCATTTCTCTTAACAGCAGCACTTATGTCACATTGCGAACCACCTTTGAACCAAAGGTGACTTTCAAAAGTTATTTGTGACGTGCCATGTAGATCTCTCCTTCAATAGGAAAAAAAATCAATGCCTAAAGCAGCTTTTGGATACCAGCCTAAGAATATTATTTCAAATATTGCAGAAGGCTTTTTTTTTTATAAACCAGTGCATTCCTTAAAAGCTGATTCATCCTTTCCTCCAATCCTCCCCCAAATCCCACTTTTGTCGTGAATCCGTTGGCACAACCCCTCCTTCCCCAGTTCCCATGCCCTAGTATAACTAAGCCTAAGCGCATGCTGTTGAAATAAACACATCTGCTTTCCGCTGTTTATCCATGCCTCTTTTTCTTGTTTATTCCTGCCTCTTTTGTTAAATTATAGCAGGGGTGGGGAACCTTTTCCAGCACAGGAACTATATTTCCTCCTGGGCAACTTGCCAATGATGCCAGACGCAACAATGTGCAGAGCCATGAATATAACTTTTACCTTTGTGGACTGGTTTTGGCATACAAGCACAGCCCCCTCCCCATCCTCTATCTATAAGCAAGCAAGGATAATTGTCCGAGTTAAAGGAAACACTCCAGCCAGCCAATGATGCTCAAGAAGGACATGAAGCAAAGTGAAAGGTGTGGTCAGGAGAAAGACAGTGTGTTCAGGGAGGGAGTGTGGCTAGACAGATATGCCTGAAGGGTTGGATCTAGCCACGGGCCTGAGGTTCCCAACCCCCTGACTGCAGGTTCTATTATTGTAAAGCAACAATGCACTGTCATGGTACAATATAAAGCAGTGTTTCCTAAACTTGGGTCTCCAGCTGTTTTTGGACTACAACTCCCATCATCCCTAGCTAGCAAGACCAGTGGTCAGGGATGATGGGAAGTATAGTCCAGAAACAGCTGGAAACCCAAGTTTGGGAAACACATATAAAAAGGAAGGAGAATAATCAACATACCCGTACATGCTGTTTTCAAAATGACCCCAAAGAGATTTTTGTTGAAAGTAGCAATTTGTGAGTAGCAGAAGCAGTTTAGCTAGATATGCAAATAACTATCCACACAATGAAACTGTCTATACATCTGCAATTTGATTGCATTTAGACATGTGGAAGAGCTCTGTGTGCCTGGAATTTGCTCCCATTTTTTTTTTACCACCTTCTCAGTATTGTATCTGGAGTTACTTGCCTGGTGGACCCAGTTCAAATGGATTAGCCCCAGGATAGAAGATTTATTATACCCTGGATTAGAAAGAGTTAATCCACCTCCAGCTTAATTGACAGCGCATCTTTAGGAGGCGGGAAGGAAGAGGGAGAGTGAAAGTGTGGTGATGAAGAGGGAAGAAGAAGGGTGTGGGGCCAGGATAGTGGTGGTTTAGGTTAGGTTTAGTATAACTTGAAGTTAAAGTCTGACAGAGTTAATGTATAACTGTAACTAAGCTTTAGTTACAGGTAGGTAGCCGTGTTGGTCTGAGTCGAAGCAAAATAAAAAAATTCCTTCAGTAGCACCTTAAAGACCAACTAAGTTTTTATTTTGGTATGAGCTTTCGTGTGCATGCACACTTCTTCAGATACACTAAGCTTGTAAACTTATGCATCGTTAAGAAAAGAAAAACCTATGTTCTCAAGAAAATAAAATTCATCTTTTTTTGTGCCAAAGAGTATCGTCTTGGTTATTCCAGCAGCGTATTAAAACTCACAGAGGTGGAGACTCAGAAAAGGGCAAAACTTACCTAAGGAAAAGGGGATAGTTTGTGTCCTAGAGTCACACAGGAAGGGCAGTATGTTGAAAACCTAGAGTGCCACAAGTTTGCCAGGGTGATATGGCAGACTGATACAGTGGGGATCTGAGTTGAGGGAGTCCCTGTTCTGTAGGCAAGAGGTTGTTCATTCAAATAGCCCAGAGTGTTTGTGAGATCAGGCCACGAAAGCTGGAATTAGACTCTCTTTACTGAGAAGCCCAGAATTGAGGGGTTTATTTTAAAGCGTAAGGAATTGAGTGGGGATTGCTTTACCCCTGTACCCTTTCGTCTCATAATCTATTGGCAACATTGGCGAGGGGGTTCGTCGCAGACCCAGTTCCAAAAAGCCCACCACCACACACTCCATATGTGCAGCTCACTATCGTGGTCTTTGGTTCAGGTCCAGATAACGTGTCACCCAAGTGATGGTTTCAGCAGCCAGTGTGTGCCAAACTGCACCATATAAATGTGTCAGTATAATGTCAACATTATGAGCATTAGCTAAAGAGCATTTTCAAGTAGGTAACATAAAATAAGACAAACAAGCTGTTTTATCCAAGGTAAAAACACACTGTAATAAAGGGAGATAAGAGTCAAACATTCCATCTCAGTTCTACTCAGTGAATCAATACCTCTCCTCCTCCCCCCCCCTTCCCGCTTTGACCTCAGTCAATGCTAAGTGTTTCTGCTAAATATTGCAGGAACAACAAGATTCCTGTTTGTAAAGCAGATATTGAATGAAAAGGCCATTAGTATGGCCTTTAATTTTATGTCCCCTGTTCTCCTACAGAACAAGGAGCTTCAGCTACTGCAGATTTAAAGCCAAATAGAACATGTAGCACAATCCTATGTCTGCTTAGCAGGAACTCGGTCTGTCCACAGTTTTCATGAAGCTTACTGCCCATTAAGCAATGCTTACTAGAAAGTAAACCCCTTTGGAATCAATGGTCTAAGCACAGCTGGGCCAAGGTATTTTGCTGCAAGTCAAATGGCATCCCTCTCTGTTCCACATGACCAAGGCAACTGGACTGGCAACTGAATCTTCACTGAACACTGGTGGTTCGGTATGGGCCAATCAATTTCAGTTTCTCAGTTTCCCACTCTTAAATTCATATTTCCACATTTCCACGTCAGTTTGCAATCTTTTTTTGGGAACCCCCCCCCCCAAAGTCCTAATGAAAACATGGCAGCATTTAATGCAGATTTCTCCTAATATACTCATTTTTGTATGCAGTTTTGGCTAATATGCACATATGTGCAAAACAATTTCCCCTTATATAATACATTTTATGTTATTTCCCTTTTAAAAAAAACACCCACAAATTTTATATATGTCATTTTCACTAATATATGCATTCTTATGTGCACTTTAGTATATGCATTTTTGTACACATTACATAGCTGAAGAATACCACATTGCAATAGTCAGAGAAGAGCACATTTCAAAAGAAGCATGTGCTTCAGAAAATGTAAATTAGGCAGATTTGTCTATAAATGCACACTGATTTGAATTTCACCCTTATTCCTACTTGTGGTTGTGTAATGTAAGCAAGTCACATGAAGCCAGCTAGATACTTTCTGCTCTGTATTTATTTATATTGCTGTGCTGTGGATACACTGGATTTTAGTTTAGGTTTACTGGGTTCTTTGTGAAGAAGAGCATGTTAGCAATAATTCAAAATAAATAAATAAATACCAAAATAAAAAGGCTGTGCTGTAAGACAACCATGTGTATGGACAAGTCTATCAATGTTTGATCATATTATTATATTATATTATATTATATTATATTATATTAATATATATAGTCTAAGTTCTGCACTAACATGTGAATGCTCCTTTTTATTCTAGTGACATAGCACAATATTAACTTCACGTAATTCGCTGATAGGACAATATTTCAATGTTCATGGTTCCTTCTGAAATTATTTTTAGATACATGTATCTTAAGGTTGCCTTCTAGTATGCATAAATATGTCATTCCACAATGGTTAGATGTGCCTCTATTTCTCTGCCAAGCACTAAAAGTCATCAGTTATGCTTTTTAGACAGCAATCTAATAGCAATTAAGAGATGAATTGTGAAACAGTTCAGCAATGATCTACACACCAATCATTTTCACACTTTCTAGGACAGGAGACAAAAATAGATCTATTCCCATCCCAGAAATTTATTCTTCAGCATATTGTTTCACTTAGTTTAAAACAACTTTTCTAAACTCTTGCTGGCTTAGGAGCTTCCCTGGTAATCTTTGCTTCATGACTGGAGTGTTGTCAATGATCTTGCAGAGATATTAAGAGGGGAAAGTGAGAATAGGAGTTGAAATAATTTTGATTCGAGCAGACTCATTCACTTTGGTTGACTCATGCTGCAACCTCTCACCTAGAAACCTACTGTACTTTTCACTGCTGAACTCTCAGCCCAACAGTTTAAAATATGATTAGACTTTTATTCATCTGAATTTTGTCTGCTCTAGTCTTATTTCCGGAAAGAGTCAAGAAAGGCTTCAAGCAGAAGGAGCTTGGTTAAGCTGGTAATGTTGATATTGCTGGTTACGTCTTCTGTTTGTGGAAGCTTTTTGTTTTTAAAAGGCTGAAATTACAGAAGGCAGAAGTTTACCAGGTAGAGTAGAGCTACAGTCCTACCTTCCTGGCAGGTGGATTATTGTGGATCATCAGAAGGGTTCACACTGCTTAATAATATAATCCGGAATAATATAATCCGGAAATATTAGATTATAGGACTACAGGTCATATCCTGTAACTTAAAGAATCCAGTGTTAAAGAATGCTTACAGGAGATCCTTTTAGGTCAGACATAAAACTAGCAAAGTTCATATTCGAGCCAGTAAATACAATATATGTCAGGATGGTTTTGACACCTGCCCCCTCATATCACCTTGGCTTCTTCTCTTCCCTTCCTTTAGGACAATCTCAGAGAGGTAATATGGGAAAGACTTTTTAAAGAATGGCTTACTCTTTAAGAATGCTTGAAAAGCTATTGAAATGTATTCCGCTTTTACACCTTTAATGTATGTTCTATGCTCTCATTTCATATCTTGTTACCCTGTAAATATTGTCCAATGTTTTAAAGCAAACTATGCTTTTATAAAGTCCTTTCTCTCAAGTGATTTGATTCGTATTAGTACAGCTGTACTTTCTTTATTGGTAATTCCGCATGAAATACTTGAAAGCGTGAGAATTTGCTTGTAAAAAGAACATTGCAACAGTATGTTCAGGGATCTAAAATAAATAAAAATTCTTTCCAGTAGCACCTTAGAGACCAACTAGGTTTGTCATTGGTATGAGCTTTCATGTGCATGCACACTTCTTCATATATGCACACGAAAGCTCATACCAATGACAAACTTAGTTGGTCTCTAAGGTGCTACTGGAAGGATTTTGTTTATTTTGTTTTGACTACGGCAGACCAACACGGCTACCTATCTGTAACTAGAATTCAGGGATCCAGTTTTACCTAGACTTGTCTGCTAAGCAGCCCATGGAAATCTAGATCGTCATGTTGCATGAGCACATTTTAAGGCATATAGTGAGCTCGTGAAATGCACAGACAAGAGCTTCTTCCCCAGCTTGCAAAGACCAAAGAGCCAGCGTGGTGTAGTGGTTAAGAGTGGTAGACTCGTAATCTGGGGAACCGGGTTCGCATATCCGCTCCTCCACATACAGCTGCTGGGTGACCTTGGGCTAGTCACACTTCTTTGAAGTCTCTCAGGCCCACTCACCTCACAGAGTGTTTGTGGTGGGGGAGGAAGGGAAAGGAGAATGTTAGCCGCTTTGAGACTCCTTTGGGTAGTGATAAAGCGGGATATCAAATCCAAACTCTTCTTCTTCAAAAATGTTCTCAAGAACTCAGCCAATGCTTATTCCAAGGAACCTCAGAGTTCCCTCAAATACAGTATGAAAACTGTATGACAAAGTGTGTAAATTCATGTGTCATTTCAAGTAACTGTCATATGGTAAGACAAAACATTTATGTACACTCTGTACACTTCAGGATGTGTGAGACCAAAAGCATCAATAACTACGGAGACACTGCTACAAGCCATTTCATAGCTGATGACAGGGAAGTACCAGAGGCATTTGTGTTACTTGGCTGTTGGATTACAACCTTTATGTTTTTTATGTAAAAATAATAATCTTACATTGTGGACACCCAAAAGGAACTAAATATCTGGACACATAAAATGGCAACGAACAAACCAATCGAGAGACAATAAATACGTTTGCGATTATTACGACAAAATTATTAACTGGTGGGTGCCACATGTGATGTGAGAAAGATGCACATATGTCTACTTAAATGTTTGTTTCAACATGGTAGCTGGCCAAAATTAAATACATTTAACTTTTCTGCTCTATATTGGGGGGGGGGAGGAGACAAATGGTTTCCCCACTGTCATAGGTATTTCCCTCTCCTTAGTTGTGTCAGCAGCACTACTGCAGCATCTGACTAAACAACATCCGACAGACCTTAAGGGCATGATAAATCACTCTGACTTGCATCCTCAAGACAAAAATAAAGTGTTCTTATTTTTCAAGAAAGAAAGAGGTTGAAAGGTGAAAAAATGGGATATGCACAACAGCACAACTGCATTTTTGCACATCTCTCATTATTTTAGCTGCTTTGCAGTGGGCTGGTCCCTAAATACAGTGGTGCCTCGCAAGACGAATTTAATTCGTTCCGTGAGTCAATTCGTTTTGCGAAAAATTCATCTTGTGAATCGCGGTTTCCCATAGGAATGTATTGAAATTTCTTTTTTTGCCCATAGGAACACATTAATTAAATTTCAATGCATTCCTATGGGAAACCGTGATACGCAAGATGAATTTTTCGCAAAATGAATTCGTATTGCGAGTCACCATCAGATCGCAAGACACATTCGTCTTATGAAAAATTCGTCTTGCAGGGCATTCGTCTTGCGAGGTACCACTGTAAATCCCTGGTACACGGATAATAATAATAATAATAATAATAATAATAATAATAATAATAATAAATTTATACCCCACCCTTCTGGCTGGGTTTCCCCAGCCACTCTGGGTGGCTTCCAACTGAATATTAAAAACAGTACAGCATCAAACATTAAAAACTTCCCTAAACAGGACCGCCTTCAGATGTCTTCTAAAAGTAAAATTATTGCTTATTGCCTCGACATCTGCTGGGAGGGCGTTCCACAGGGCGGATTTCATTAATTGGGTCATTTTAAAAACAACACCATTGGGTTGTATCCAACACTGGCCTGTGATCCTCATAAGGACTTTTCCACATTTTACCTTTCTTCCGCAGTCCTCTATGTCACCTCTCATGCCATTCTAGAGGGCACCCCAACTCTCTGGACCAGGGTTTTTTTTAATGGGTGGGGTGTGCACTGGGGACTGTAAGGGAACCAGCAAAAATTGTATCCCTCCCCCTTCCAATTTTGGGAATCCTCAACTGGATCAATGAGCTGTCCACAAACAGATGGAAAGCAATGTATATAATTCCCTAAAAATAAATGGATCACTTTTAACAATGTACTGAACAATCAAAATGTATCTCAGTCCCATTGCTCAAAATACTGATCCATGTAAGCACATCTCAGAAGAAGGTGGTGGAGAGACAGACTCACAGAGGAGACATCTGTCCACCCTTTGCCCCTGAACCCCTTTGACAAAATGGGCAGGAGAGATACCATTTGGAAGCTGAAAGGTAGAGAAAGATGAGACCTTTGGGGAAACCTAATGCATTTCATTTGGCAGAGAGCTATTCTCTCCATGGAAATTTCATTGCTTTCACTTGCTTTGGGGAGTTATCAGTGCCTTTGCAACATCCATCATTGCAAAGGTATGTGCCCTCTTTAAAAAGATAACTTTCTGTCAAGATGGGGGCATAGAATTTGGCAGCCTTAAAAAAGTAGTATTTTTCCCCCAATAAAAAAAGCCCTGATTGTTACTAATTCCCCCAACGCCTTTGTTTTTTTTAAAACATAATTTTTATTGATTTTACAAATTACAAAAAACGGTACATACATAAACACCTTTTCCACCTCCTTCCCACCCCCCTCCATGGGACCTCCCCTGCCACAGAAGTATCCCACGTAAGTGAACAGTCAGAGATGGTCCATTTTATGCTTGGATTTCTGTCCTCCTCCCCCTCCCCTGTCCCCAAAGCCCCCCCCCCTGCCACCAGGGAGCTCCAGTAAACCAGGGCAGTACGCAGGAGGTCATCCATCCAACCATCTATTATCATACCAAAAAAAAAAAGAGTAAAAATAGAAAAAAGAAAAAAAAGAGAAGAAAAAAAATAACAAAAAAGAGAAAAGGACAATACAAAACAGAAAAAATCTTTCTTTCATTCATAATTATTAAACCATATTTTGTGGGCTTCCCCACCCTCCCCCCTTACCCGGTTTTCATCCCTTTTTTATCATCTTCAACAGTTTCTTATTTTATAAAAATACACCTTTATACCTTATACTACTTATAAATTGATTATTATCATTTTCACCTAATGTCCAAATCACTAAAAAATCAAACTCCCATTTTTTCTTCCCGTGCCAAATTTTTACCCCCTCTATAAGCCTCCATATTTTCACATTTTTCCAAAATCAATTCACTTTTAAAACTATAACTATTCCCAATCTAACCTTACATCCCCGATTACCGGCTCCACCCCCCCAATCCAGCAAATTCCATAGTCAGCAGACCAGTTATAATCCTGTTAATCCATCCTTATAATCACAACTTCACTTTCCCTTCACCCCACCCCCTGTTTACAACCTTTTGCCATCCAGGCCTCCATACAAGACCCCTGAGTTTCTTCTCTTCTCTGCATATTTTTTCCCTCTTCCCTGTGGGCATTCTGGAATTCCAGTAATACCAATCGTGCCTCCCTCGAAGGAAAGGCACTCCATCCAACTTTTTGTAGAGTAAAGTCATCTTTTTTTGTGTGTGGTGGGCTTCATTTTGTGTTAAATTATCACAGTCCTCATCTTCATCTTTTCCTTCCAAATCACAGTCACCATCATTGTCATTCTCACATTCGTCTTCTTCAGTTTCAATAGCTTCATCTTCTAAGAAATCATATTCTGCCATCACCATCTGGAATTGTTGCTGTAACTCTTGCCGTTGTGTCTCCTCTTGACATAGTTCTATTCTTGCTTCCCACATTAAGGTCAAAACAGTCCGCTGGAACTCAGGCGAATACCTTTTTGTTGACATAGTTCAATCCTGTCAAGGTCAAAACTTGTCACATGGGGTGGAATGATCGCAGTTTATTTTCTCGACTCCATTTTAACAAGCTGGCTGCATTCTTCAGTCAAGTCTTAATAAAAATAAAGTTCGGACTCACATTTCACAAGCATTTAAACCAAAAAAGAATTTCCACAAAGTCCAGAAATAAAAATTGAAATAAAATTTGACTTATAAATCCTGATCAACTCACTGGGTTGTCTGGGCTGCCGGCTCCCGAGGAAAAGAAAGGTTTTTCTTAGTCTTTACCTCTTACTGCAGGGCACTCACAACCACAGTCTCTCTCCCCTTTTACCCTGCATTTAGGGGAGATTCTCTTTGATGCCTTCGAGGGATCCTTTTAAATTGAAATCTTCTATTTACGGCTTCGGGTTTCTATTTACTGTCTCTTATGTTGCCGTGGGGGGGGGGGGTGGCTTCCTCTTTTCTCTCCTCTCTCCCAGATCCAAATTGTTTTATAATCCAAATCGTGAGGTTACTTACAGTCTTATTTCCAATCGTTTTATTTTCAGAAGAATCCAGCGCTCTCCGCCTTCGGCTTGAAGCTTCTCACCGCTAGGATAACGTTGCCGCTCAAAATGGCCCCCGCGACTTCTACCCTCCTCGCTCCGGAGCTCTTATTAGAGCTTGCCGGAGAGTTGGGGAGTCCGGATTGGGGCTCTGCCGAGCAAAATTTGCCCCCGGGACGCCCTTCCCGGGGTTCTAAGGGGCGCAACGTCGCTCTCGCTGCCCTCCCCACTCCTAGCAGGGACGGGCCGTCTCGGAGACGAGATGAGACCCCGCCGATCGGCGCTGCCGCTGAACCGGAAGCCTCCCCCAACGCCTTTGCTTTCCATATTCACCTGAAACCTGCCTGTTCTTATTAAAAATAAATATTTCAAGCAATGTAAAGACCTATGAAATTAAATGACACAAGCTGAAGAAAATTAGCAAGGAGCAGCTCTAAAATTATTTCTCAACACACACACACACACACACACACACACACACACAAAACATTTTTCTTTGGAGAATATGGCAATTAGGATTAAGGACTCATGGATAGCATTGTAAATAATAAGAGTGTGGAAACACTCCCCCACCCCAACCAACAAAAGTGGAACTCCTTGCATTGGCTGTTCATCTGTAACTATGGTGCCTTAGCAACAGAGTTTGTTTTCCTCCCCTTTCTCTATGGAATGCATTAATTACAATGCTGCAAGAGAATTATTTTTCATCATATATTTCAGAAAGAAGCAAATTTTTCAAGCATTTTTATAGGGCATTCTCAGCAACACCACCCTCATTATTACATTTATATCCCACCTTTCCTGCAGCGAACTCCAGGTTCTACCTCTCTGAGATAGGTCAGCCTGAGAGATCATTACTGGCCCAAGGTCACTCAGTGTCCTTCAGGGCTGGGTGAGGATTTTAACCCTGGTCTGACACTTAACAAATACAGTGATACCTCGGTTTTAAGTACACAATTGGTTCCGGAAGTCTGTCCTTAACCTGAAGCGTACTTAACCTGAAGCGAACTTTCCCATTGAAAGTAATGGAAAGTGGATTAATCCATTCCAGACAGGTCTGCGGAGTACTTAAACTGAAAGTACTCAAACCGAAGCGTACTTAAACCAAGGTATGACTGTACACCATACTGAGGGCATGTGGCCCTCAGCCCAATTTCAAGAAATATTTTGCAGATTTCCCCTACACTTTTTTGTTTTCTACATTTTTTTTTTGTTTTAAATTGAGATGACTGGAAGAGAAATAGGCTTGCTTTGGGCAAGTATGGTAGCCAAGTTACCCCAAAAGGGTGAGCCAACGGTCTAGAATATTGTTACACATATACATATTTATTTCCATCTCAAGGGAGATGGATCGGTGTGTGGATACAATGGCACTGCTTTGAATGTGATTACCCGTAATATTTCATTACCCATAAGCTTCATCACGTGCACTGCACATTCTTCTTACTAGAACTAATAAAGCATTTTAATAATAGTCAGACTTTCAATTTCAGACATTATTGCTTCACACACAAACTTTGCAAATGATCAAATCCAAGCACATACAATGTGAGTACAGAAGTGCCCTCAGTTTGAGGGCTCAAGTGGCAATGTTGATTTAAAACAGCAACATGGGTACAGTTATTTGCAAAATTCATTTGTACTTGTGGGAAGTCTCGAGTTCATGTGTAATGAAAGCAATGTGCAAACACTATTACATCATGCAGAGCAAGACTGCCTTTTCCAACCCATAACCCCATCACTCTCCCGATCCACATGGGTTGGGGTAGGCCTGAATAGGGGAGCCTGTTCTCTATATCGGTATGTAGGTTCTCCACGTGGTTTGAAAGCCCAAAAATGTGGATCTCCCCGCAACATGTGGAATGCGGTGGGCATATTGGTGAGGACTTTTATGACAAGCGATGGGGCAGCAAGCAAAGCCCTGCTTTTTCCTTCACACAATGGTAACTGTGTGAAGTGCTAGCACTCAAATAGGCCTTTGAATGCCTTGAGAAGCATGGATTCCTTTGAAGCTGTTCTGCCTATCTTTGCAAGTGCTTCAACAAGTAAATTCCCATGAAAATGCTGTGAAACTCATCTGGTTTCAGTGGATTCAGACATTAACGACCAAGCCACACTTTGTATATTTTCAAACATTAACATTTAAAGGGAGGCAAGTGTTCAGGAAGCGGCTACCCCCATGTGCATCTCCCTCAGAGAGATATGAGGGTCCCCACTTCAGAAGTTTATAGCATGTCGTTAACAGATAATATCATTAATGTCCAAGGCCACTCTGAGCTCTTGTTGCTCCCTCAGAGCAGTTATGTTTGCAGAACACAGCTTTTCAAAAATACCTTTGGAGCTTCAAGCATGGCTCAGTGCCTGAAGCCATACCAGAATGCTCTCTGTGCCTGGAATTTTGTCACTCCTCATTATCTGCACACCCGCCCAAGCCTTCAGTAGTCACTGCTTTTCTGAAGTTCTCCTGCTTTGATAAATGTATTGTGACGGCCCCTCTGAGAATACTAGGATTGTTGTTAAGTTAGGGAAGAGACTTTGATGAACAGTAAGCACTGGAATAAATTTTGAGAGTAGGCTAGAAATTGGTTCATGCCAATATTATATTGGAGAATATAACACACACACACACACACACACACACACACACACACACACACACAACTGGTATGTGTGTGCACACACAAAAATTAAACTACCCATCAATTTACTATAACTTCATGCATAGCAACTCAGTACCATTGTTGTTAGGATAAATGTATTGCGACTTCTGGGTGGCATGAGTGCCAAACCCACTTATCTTTGCTTTGCAGTTCTCCTTACAAAAAAATAATAACGAGAGCACAGTTCTTACCAGTACACCGTATGCATTTCTTTATAAAAAAAATGGACTCGCTCTCTATACCAAAATATAATCTGCTTTTGCCAAGAATTGATGCTTGTGTAACAAAACAAAGCAAAACAAGAAGGTAAAACTTTACTTTCATAAAGAACTTCCATTAGTTTGTGAGAACATCACAGTGGGTTTTAAGGAGGCCCTTTGAAGTATTTCAGAACAAAGTTGCCTTCTAAGAATTTTTTTTGGGGGGGGGGAAGAGTTTCATATTTCTTTAAAGCATATCAGCTCCTTTCAGAACATCTGCAGGCAAGAGATAGTTCACTCAGCCTCCTGCCATATGATTTGCCAATGTGTACCAATGCCAAACAAGCATAGAGGCTCTCTAGATTCTTGTAGTACAGCTGGCAGGAGTGTTTAAACGAAATTTAAATTACGTAAGTAAAGCTTAAATAAAGTGGTGCCATTCTATCACCAATGCATTAGGAAAGGAGATGGGTTGATCAACTATTCAGAAACTTGTTTCTGCAAAGGTCGATGTCATAAATTAACCTTTCATCATATTTCCAGGCAATTTTATACAGATAAATAAATCATCATTGCATACTTGAATACAGAAACATCCTTTCTGCAACATACACAGGCAGATTTCTTATGAAATAGATGATAATTGCTCTATCAAGAGCCTAGTTTTTCAAAATTGGGGGGGGGGCTGCTTGCCATTCTTGGTGGCAGTGGCAATTGTGGAATGGTGCGGCTCTGGGAAAGTGGGGTGGGTGTCAAAACCCTCCTGCGCCATCTAAGCAGGTGACCATCACTGTGGGAGGAAATTCCATAGGGATTGCCCCCCACTTCCCCCCCCCCCACGGACACACTCTTGGGTACTACTGTTGGGTACAATTACCCAAAGGATTAAGTTAAAGCCAGAACTGCTGTGGGGGGGAAATTGTCATTTGAGGAAAGGAAAAGCTGCAGAGTGGCACCACGCCATATGTACGGCGGGAGTTTAAGATTCTTGCATATATATGTACCCTGCTGACTGAACACAATATTGCAAAGTATAACAGAACAGAACCACACACCTTTGCTCGACTGCAACACCTCAATCAATCCATACTGCTACGACTGCAGATCTGAGGTCAGAGCCTGTAAACGGCACAGACTTGTGATCTTGAAGTAGATAAACACACATCAGGGACCTCCAGGCTTCTTTGAACTACCAATCTAAATCACAATTGCCAGATGTTAAAAGACTAATGCTCTGTCTCGATTTCAGGGTGTCAGTGCTGTAATTCAGCTGAGTTAAGAGTTGTGGAACTAACAAGCATGAGGCTAATCTCCTTGGAAGCATAAACGCTAAATGAAAGGCAAGTATTACACAAATATCTCTCAAGCCTATTTCACCCGAGTATTTGCTCTGAAAACACTAGGCACTCACAAGTACGAGGTGGGTATCCAATGTTCCTAAGAAACACAAACAAAGCTTGTCTCATTCAATTCTCCATCAAGGAATGTTTTACACACAAGGACATGCACAAACACATTATAGGGCAGTTCACATTGTGCAGTGGAACAATGACACAAAAGAGGAAATGGTAGCCCCAGCATATGTGGTGCCTGGCAAATACAAAGTAGGTCCACCCCCACAACTACCAGTGTTGCTTTAAAAATGGTATAACCTACACATATATTAAGTGCAAAAAGAACTTTCCTGGGGTTGTGTTATTGGAGGGGGATATGCATATACGGGAATCGCATGACTGAATACTTCCCCTCATGAAAAGTTCCCTGAATTTACTTGTTCATTGAAGTATTGATAACCAGCACTTTCATACCAGTATAAGACGGCAGTACACAACATACAGGTAATAAAACCAGTAAAAGCAAGAGTAAAAACATAAATACAAGCATCGATAAAACATCAGTAAATAATGGTCAATTAAAAAGAAAAGAAAATCATATCTGTCTAGACAATACAGTTTTCAAAAGAAGGCAGCGACAATTCCTGAAGAACCTCTATAGGTAGGGAGTTCAGACCCTCCAAGTGTCCCTATTTTTCAGGAATAGTCCCAGATTTACAGAAGCTGTTCCAGTTTCTGATTTGATCCTGGAATGTCCCGCTTTTCCTTAGAACATCCCTATTTTGATCGGATAAATTTTGGAGAGTATGGAGTTATGCGAACCCTGAGCCAAGGAGATAAAGAACTATCTCCTAGAAGACATCTGAAGGCAGCCCTGTATAGGAAAGGGTTTCTTTTTTAATGTTTAATGATTTATTATGTTTTTATATATGTTGGAAGCTGCCCAGAGTGGGTCAGTCAGATGGGTGGGGTATTATTATTATTATTATTATTATTGAATAGGGCTGCTTTATTTTCATCAGAAAAATGTTGGAGGGTTTCGGAGTTTCATAAGGCAGGGCCAACAACCCTAATGGTATGGTCCCTGATAGTGGCCAACCAAACCTCAGGGGTATGGGGAACCACCAGAAGTGCCCCATCAGAGGATCTCAGTGATCGAGGTGGAACATAAGGGATCAGGTGTTCCTTGTTTGGGCCTCGGTTGTTTAGGGCTTTGTGAATTCACACACATGCCTTGATCCTGGTCCAGTGCTGCTCTCTCAGCAGTGGAATAACGTGGTGCTGGCAATCTGCTCCTGTGAGCAACTGCTTGCTGTTTAGAAAACTAGCATTTCAGAGGAAAAGTTAAGCTAATGTTCTTCTTCCAGACGTGCCAATGATCCAGCCAGGAAGGTTTTGACACGCAAGAAACACTCCAGTGTGCAATTTCCCACCTGCCTCCTGAAGTGAACAGGCACAAAAGCACTAAATCAAGTCTTTTTCCCCCTGAGGTTGGTCCCAATTCTATTTTACACCAGCTTCATCAGTTAATGAAGCAAACATAGAATACAGGCACACCCAGTGCTTTTTTTCTGGGGGGACGCAGGGGTACACATACCCCTAAACATTTTGTGAATCCAAGTTTGGCCTCATTGAGGAGCAGTATTTCAATACATAGCTGCCAAGTTTTCCCTTTTCTCGCGAGGAAGCCTATTCAGCATAAGGGAAAATCCCTTTTAAAAAGGGATAACTTGGCAGCTATGTTTCAATATGAGTAGGAAAATGAGAGTACCCCTAAGCATTTTTTAAGGAAAAAAGCACCGGGCACACCAATGACATAAACTGCAACCCACCAATTTAGTCCTGCATCTGCAAGTTAGGATTTTCATTGCAGGAAATGGTAGTCATAATCTTTGCCAGCAATGGGAGGCCTGTAAACATTTAAGGTTCTGAATTACAGACAACATGAGACCTGAGAAATGCACACTGCTTCAATATAATTGCAAGGCAATGATGGAACTCTGGGGCTTAAATTCTACCCAGGATTCTCTTCTTCAGGCACACTGCTATGAATCAGCTGTGGTTTGTATTCCTGATAAAATCACATATTTAATATTAATTTATCATGCCGCCAAACTCTGACCTCTTTCCCCTTCAATCAATGTAATGCAAAACATCCTTTTCAACGCCCTATCATATCAAATATCCATTTACAGATGCTTAGGTTTTAAACAGGTTAGATTAATCAGATATAAAAGCTATTGATTTTACCGTTGTGTATCCCACTGGTGCCTGGGCACAATTGCCAGCCAGAAGAACCACAGTGCATTAATATAAAAGATAACCCTTTAAGCAAACAAAGGAAGTATCAATTATCGTGAAAGCAGAGAGCTTAAGCTTGGGAATCCGTCACAGGCAAAGCTGCCAGGATAGATGTGTATAGTCCAGTATCAACGGCAATTTATTTCTGGCAATTTATTTCTACATTTATTTATTTTCAAGGCTTATATACTACATAATAAACAATGTATCCACGCAGTGATGGAAAATTCTTTGGGTGATTCCAACTTGTACATGGTCACAAAAATTCTGTTCCAGCTGAGGATAAAGGTGGGCAATTGTGCAACCAGAGCTTGATCTCCTACATGTGTGTAAACCACTGAGCCTCTTGGGCTGGTCGATCAGAAGATCAGTGGTTCAAATCCACATGATGGGGTGAGCTCCCGTTGCTCTGTCCCAGCTCCTGCCAAACTAGCAGTTCAAAAGCATGCCAGTGCAAGTAGATAAATAGGTACCGCTGTGTCGGGAAGGTAAACGGCATTTCCATGCATTCTGGTTTACGTCACGGTGTCCTGTTGCCCCATTGCACAAGAAGCGGTTTAGCCCTACTGGCCACATGACCCGGGAAGCTGTCTGTGGACAAATGCCGGCTCCCTCAGCCTGAAGTGAAATGAGCGCTGCACCCCATAGTCGACTCTCCTTTGACTGGACTTTACTGTCGAGGGCGCGGGTGGCGCTGTGGGTTAAACCACAGAGCCTAGGGCATGCCAATCAGAAGGTTGGCGGTTCAAATCCCCATGACGGGGTGAGCTCCCACTGCTCAATCCCTGCTCCTGCCAACCTAGCAGTTCGGAAGCACGTCAAAGTGCAAGTAGATAAATAGGTACCGCTCCAGTGGGAAGGTAAATGATGTTTCCGTGTGCTGCTCTGGTTTGCCAGAAGTGGCTTAGTCATGCTGGCCACATGACCCGGAAGCTCTCTGAGGACAAACTCCAGCTCCCTCTGCCTATAGAGCGAGATGAGCGCACAACCCCAGAGTCGTCCGTGACTGGATCTAATGGTCAGGGGTACCTTTACCTTTACCTGTCGAGGGGTCCTTTACCTTACAGGTGTGTACGTTTTCGGCCCCTAGCTGAATCTGGATGGCACTGTATATGGTATTGTTATACATTTTCCCATTACGCTTTTCAGCGTACTAAGCCCTGTACCATTTTTATTCTCAATTTGGCTCATCGTCATCCTCCCTGCAAATATAATTAATTTCCATTTTCTGATAAAATCTGACAACTAGATTTCAGGCAGGCAGAGTACACACGCATGTTTCCTCCTCTTTTCTCATACAGTACCTTAAAACCTTTCCTCTCTCTCCCCCGCCCACCCCACATTCTGAGCTAAGGCCTTGGTTACCTGGTTACTATCTCGGTCAGGAAGTCAAGCATGCCTGCAAGGCCAGGAGGAAATGGTGTTTCTCCACATCAGGCGCTAAGGTATCACTCAGAACACTACAATTCACTAAGGAGCACCAAAATGGCTTTCGGCTTGCACACTTCGTTTCTCTCTTAAATGGCTAAATACAGGGTGGGCCGTCACCTGGGGTATGTCACATGCTCCTCTTAGCAACTGCCTAGAAGAAGAGAGCTTTCTCACTGAACTTCTCTCAAGTATTTAGAAAGCAAACTTTGAGGTCATTTTTTTTTAAAAAAAGAAAACTAATAGTTAGGTGCCAAATTCACTACAGGATGTCAAGCACTACCGTTCTACTTAATCAGACTCACAGCCTGATCTTCAACAAAATCAATGGCGAAACACTCCACAACAGGAGACAGAGAGGAAATATTGAAGGATATTTATTTAGTAACCAACACTACACTTTCGGAGCCCGATATGAAATTTTCAAAGGTGAAAGGAAAACGTAAGAAGCTGGATTATCAGTTTTCTGCAGCTGTCATCAAAAGGTATGTCCTGCCTCTGCCCCCCCCCTCAATTCTTGTCCCTCATAGCCACCGCAATTGATGCTGTCTTCCAACTATTGCTAAGTTGTTTTCCTCTGGATGTTGTGGGCTCCCGCTCCTATCAGCTCCAGTCTGCAAGGCCAGAGGTGGTAGCAGTTATGGTCCAGCAACATCTGTATGTCCATAACCTTTGTTAGTGTGAATCTCTAGCTTACATGCTATGCCATCTTCAACTTCACATGAGCACAACAACTCTGCACAAGCAGAACAAAAATTATTTCACTGCTCGGTGAAAATTCAAGGAAGAAGAATGAAAGTATCTTAACCCGAAACTCAAAGCAGAAGACAGTACTTGGTTATCCATTTTTATTTTGGTAAGTGAGCACATAATGCGTAAGGT
The DNA here is from genome assembly GCF_965207765.1 of Zootoca vivipara. Taxonomy (NCBI): domain Eukaryota; kingdom Metazoa; phylum Chordata; class Lepidosauria; order Squamata; family Lacertidae; genus Zootoca; species Zootoca vivipara. The sequence goes on along the minus strand of NC_142593.1, from coordinate 24,568,345 downwards.
AGCCATTAATACATTTACCAGTATCATATATTCCGGTGTATAAGACGACTGGGTGTATAAGACGACCCCCAACTTTTCCAGTTAAAATATAGAGTTTGGGATATACTCGCCATATAAGAAATACGACCCGGCGTATAAGACGACCCGCGACTTTTGAGAAGATTTTCCTGGGTTAAAAAGTAGTCTTATAAGCAGGAATATACAGTAATTTGTCTTTCCCTTTAAGATAAGGTAAATAGGGTGATTTAGATAAAAGTGATTGCATATGGAAGTCAGGGAGGGGAACAGGAGGGAGTCAAAGCTCAATTTGAGCAAAGATATATGTGATGAAATTTTATTTGGTTGTTATAAAGGGAAAAAAGAAAATTTAATAAACATAATATTTTTAAAAAAATTGTATTTCCTTTTAGAAAGTCTTAATTTTTGTTTTAATTAATGTATCTTTGTTCTAATGCAGATAGAAAGGTACAATGGAAAGAAGTTATTTTCTTCTACATAAGAACATTACAATAAATTTTGCATCTGCAATATCAGAGTTTATAGTAGAAGGAACTGCTGAAGTGGCCAAACCATTCTATTTGCTGATAGCTAGGGTTGCCAGACTCAATAGAGGGCAGGACTTCTGTGCCTTTAATTGCCCTGCTCTCTTTTGAGTCTGGAAACTTTAAAGAGAAACCAGCAGACCCTTTGCTTGGAAATTAAACAAAGGGTCTCTTTAAGGTTTCCAGACTCAAAAGAGAGCAGGGCAATTAAAGGCACAGAAGTCCTGTCCGCTATTGAGTCTGGCAACCCTACTGATAGACTTTCAAACAGTTAGTCAGGTGCAGATGTGTTGCCATAGAAACAACTAGCTAGAGAGACCTCCAGAAGGAGCAGGTAGACTTCCTCCCCACAGCACTGACATGGCTGGATGACACATCTGTCTAGGAGGAGAACAACAGGAATTGGGAATACATCAATGTCCAACTTGCTATAGCTTTCGGGGGGAGGGGCCTTCCTAGAGACCCAATGAGCAAGATATGTTGAAGCGATAATGCTGTTAGCTCTTCCATTTTATGCTCTGGTTGTATATCAGTGTAAATAAAATTCACACATCGAAAAGACACCACACTCTCCAGTGGCCTTCATTCCATGGAAACCGAAATCCCTGAAATGTCTCACTGCTTGGAGATGGGGGTGGTTTGTCATTGATAGTTTTTGCTTCTTAAACCTGGTTTTTCAATCAATATATTAAATTAAAGTATTTCAGTGAGAGAACCGATCATGTGCCTAATCTTGTGCCTGGACTGGGTGAAATGCTGTTCTATGGAGCTCAGTGTGAAAGAGATGGCAGCCATGTTTTAAGTTCTACAAGGAGGAGGGGCAGGATATTGTTTCCACTGGTGCATTCGTGTGCAGTCTTCCTACTGCTGATGTCTGCAAGAATGCCAGAAAGGACACCTTATGCACACAGGCTAGGCTCTCATGTCTGACATTCCACTGAATGTGCTGGAGCCAAATGTTCAGAGCCAAAGAGTGTGGCCCCGATCCGCCATTAATATGTATTCCACATGTGCAGAGGACTAGCAAGCAAACAGCTCTTAAGTCATCTTTCATCTGCTCGGACTGACCTCACATTCTAGGAAATAGCGAAGACGTCTCAAGGTCTCACACCTATTCTACCTTCATCTCCTGTGCAATTTCCCCCCAAATGATAAACAGCTTAAAAGTTCAATATGTAGCAGCAATTCTGTAGCAGCCTCTATTAGGTGTCCTTTCCAGATCTCATTTGCCTGCAGCGCAGCAATTAACACACACTCTCCAGAGCACAACTTCAAAAACCAGCTGGCCCAAATTTACTTGATGCTCAGTCATCAACATCATAACTGACTTGTTTTGTGGGATACATAGTCACTGGAGACTGTATTTTGAAAAAGAGAGGGTTTTGCCTCTGGGGATGGTGTGGAAACATCTTGAGAAGAAGGTTCTTCATCAATATGTGTCTGCATCTTAATTTTAAATTTAATCATAGGACCAGCTTCTCAAGGAACTATCAGATAGAGAGGCATGTATGTATATATGTATGTATCCCACTGTCAGAGGGTCATCGTGGCTACTCTAGAGTAACTCCACTTGAGTCCAGTTTGTCTTTAAAGACTTTTATTGTCAAAGTATTTACAGTGCAGAGACAGCTTAAAACATGACCTCTCATTCCGAATCAGAATCCGGCAATGGCGTACATCTGTTCTTACTCCAGCAAAGTAGTTGGGACACCCCAAAATGTCTCCCCCTTGACCTGCATCACGGTGCTCTCCTTAACTCTTGCGCCGGAAGAAGCACTGCTCTCTCTGCCTCCTCCCTGTCAGGGCGGTGGCAGGGCTCTCCAGCATCCTTGAGCCCTTTCCTACATCCCTCTTCCCCTGAGCTTTCCCATCGTTCCACACGGTGGCTTCTCTCTCCCTCCGAGTCTCCCCCCTCCCCCCTGGCTGCTTCAGTGCCACTGCTGCTCCTTGTGCTTGGCGAGGTGGACGTTAGGATGATGGGGGATGGTTCCCTGTAGGGAGTCACCCTTACACCCACCTTTCCACCAAGGCAGATAGATGTTAGAAAAGGAATTGCACCTATTCCTTTCTGAATAGTCTATTTTGCTTGATGCCTCTAAATATGTACATTACTGAAGAGGGGAAAGGAGAAGAAGGGTGGTTTAACTGCTCTAAGACTGGCGTTAAACTGCAGCACAAGAATAATCCTGTGTTCCCAGATGACTGCAAAGTGACGGATCTGGCTAAGAGTGGGTACCAGGAGACTGGAAAGCCCAGCACACAAAAAAGAAGAGGATGTATTAGAGAGAGGTCTTTAAATATCTCCCCCTAGCCATATTCCTAAAGACACCCTCTGCCTTGGAAGAAAGAAACAATGGAATGGAATGGGATGGAATGGAATGGAAGCCAGTGTTGTACAGTGGTTAGAGTGTCAGGGAAGGACCTGGGAGGCCAGGGTTCAAATCCCTGGTCAACCATGAAGCTCACTGGGCCACTTTGGACCACTCACTGCCTCTCAGTCTAGCCAGCCTCACAGCGTTGCTCTGGATTAAATGAGGGATTGAGGGATTAAATGAGGAGGCAGAGAAGCATCTACACCACCTTGAGCTCCTTCTGGGAAAGATGGGACATAAATGAACCAACCAAATAAACAAATTAAGCAAAACAGAGAGTTGATGGCAATGACATACCTCTTACACACAGTCAAAGAATGGGATTCTTTTTTAGTTAGAACTTACAAAGACCTATGTAAAAACGGGGCAGCTAAACTTCCTCAGATGGATGATTTGTGGCACAGCTGTTAACGGAAGTTTTGCCCAAAGAAGAAAAAAGAAATTTCCCTGGAAAAGTAATCATAAATAGCCATCGTCTTCCTGAGCACATACTCAATTAAATTATTCCCAGCATTTGGTAGGAAGTACAGAGGCATAACGCTATTGTCTTTCACAAACTAGAGTTGGAAATGGGTGTTTGTGTTGGCGGGGGGGGGGGGGAGAAAACAGGATACTCTTTGTGCAGTTGCTTGTATAAAGGAATGAGTAGGAAAGTGCCAAAGATTCCTCCTAGATTGCTGAAGGTGAAATTATAAAAATAAACAAACATCATAGGTTCCTCCATTTAAAATAAGGCACGCAAGGCCCTGGCAAAGTATAGGTGGCAGATAAAAGGACACAAAAATATCCTCATGTAACAAAAGGATACATGTTTGCCCTTACGGAATTATCTCGTGTATTGCCAAATAGCAGACTATACAGGGCACTGAAGCCTCAGTGACCTGTGGCTGTGTGAACAGAAATGTAGCATGGGGAAGCCAAGGCCCTGGGCACACATTTTTGAGGGGGCACAATTGAGTGCTCCCACGACGGGCACAGAGCTCTGGCAGCTGAAGCACAGAGGCAGACAGGTTTGTCTAGAGGGTGGGTGGAGGCAGCAGGCGAGGAGCCTGTTGGAGGCCGGCTCCATTCACCTGCTGTGCGGGCTCCACACACCACCACACAGCAGGCACCCCTACCACAGTTGCCCAGTCCACCAAGGAGAGCAACACTTGCCTTGCCCCGGGTACCGGCAATCCACACTACACCACTGTGCCTGAGATCCCTGACTCAAGACAAGCTATGGAGTATTAAGGGATATTACTATACATATATGTTATCTTCTCTCCACTGAATTCAGCTAGGAGATCTACGTTCAATGAAGTCTGGCTGCAATGCATTTCATGTCCCCCCAAACATCCATCAAATTCCTCTTATGTTTCAATGTTACATTTCTATCCTGGAAACTGGAATGACTTTGCAATTAACCTGACACTGAAGTCTAGATGCAGAAAGTAATAATTTTAATGTCACCTTTCAGCAATTGCTTTCAACTGTTAATGAACACTGCAGTGCACTGATTATCCCAATTATGTTTTCAACAATGTACCCACAATTATGTAACAAAATTTAGCAAAAACTATTTAGAAACAATGCACAAATACGTTGCGCAGTTATCCAAAGCACAGCTCTGATGCCAAAAAAAAAAAGAGAAAGGGAAAGAACACACAGCATTTATTGCAATACAATAGTTAAAAGAAACTGTGTTTATTTGTCTGCAAAATAGTTTACTGGGCATAAACTATTGAGCTTTCTAATCAAGAGAGGCACCTAACTTTGTTTAAAGTTAAACAAAGAGATTGTTGAAGATAAATATTTACTATTAGAAATATATCATGGTGCAGCAACATAAAACAGGTTCCTTTCCATGGTAGCTCCTTGGTTGCAGAATTCCCTCCTCGTTGCAGAAAGGCTGAAGTCAGCCCGACTTGCCTTTTGGTGACAGCTTTTGTGGAGGGCACCTGATGTTTAAGCTGTAAACTGGTGTTGCATTATGTATTTTTTAATTTTAAATGTTATATATCTATATTCTACCAATTTCACATGTTGTATCTGATTTGTTATTTGTTTGAACAGATTCTTCTGGTTGTTTTAATGATACTGTATGCTGCAGCATGTGCTGGTATCAAGAACAGATGAAATCAAAATAAATAAAATAAAATGTTTTTCCAATTTATTTGTATACCACTTTTCAGCCAAAAAAGGCCTCCAAACTTCAAGCTAAAGATGGTAAGTCAACTCAAGGTCACACCAAAGAGCTCTAGATATAGAAGCGGATGCAAAATAATCTGAATATTAAAGGTTGCTGACAATGAAATTTTCATGCTTCGACTGCATACCACTAATATCCTGAGCTGTATTTTCTACAAAAAGTAGAACAATGGGGCCATATGCTCAGCTGGAAACTTTGGCATTATTACTGTGATATAAATAATAAACAATTCAATTGTGTGTGTTCAGGCAGTTTTTAGAGATAGAACTCATAATATAATGTTATATTCCTGAAAAAAAAAGAATTCTGTTCTTTTCCAGAGTATCTACTGAGCAGTTGTGTTTTTCTGAAGGTAAAACCAGAGCCTGTTAGAGAGGCACAAAGGGACATGTTACTATCGGAGATAAATATTCCTTTACTCCAAAACAGTTTAATGGACTCACTTAGGCTATTAAATATAATACCGTCCTGTTTATGTGTTCCCTACTCAGATTATATTGATTTGAGTTCAGGTTGCTACTTGAGGAGATGTTCCTAATGATGTGCCTCTGGTAGAGCTTAAAAAGAAAGATTCCTGCATTATTATTATTTTTTTAAAAAATGACAGTGGATTAATTTCTATGTATTAAAAAGTGCCATAACAGCCTCTGTGACTTTGCTGACTAACAGCCTCATCATTAAAATCTAATTAAAAAACAACAACACTTTTCGTAAATGGATGTTCTATGCAAATGTTCCTATTTTAAATAAAACACAAGGCAGTGCCTGGTTGCTAATATGGATCAGAATGAAATAAACTGTTTGCAAATGTTAAAAGAGAAGCTTTCCTTTACCTTCCAGATAAAATACATTAATTTATGAGGGTATGTCTTACATGTCAGTACAACACTGGTACTAAAGTGGCAATTGCTGTATCATCAGGACGTCGTTAGAGATGATATGATTACCTACCTGCTATCTAGGTGGTACTGGAGGCAAGTTTCTTTAATATTTGAAGACTTTCCTGATCTTTGGGCCATAGGTGATAATTCTGCTAGCCTGCCTCTTAGCCTACACTTGGGTGATGTGATCTATCGCACCAGGAGTGGATGTATATATGCATGTATGCATTCAAAAGCATTTATATATTGCTTAATGTTTGTTTGTTTTAATCTAAGTACTGTACAGTCTAATATATTGTTACATGCCACCCCCAATCTCCACTGCAGTGTGAGATTCCAGGGGGTTCCAGGGACTTACCCAAGGGTTCATGTTTCCTTTGGAAATGGCACACAAATGTGGTATCTCTATGATATATAGTTTATTTGCACATATTTACAACCTGAGCCTAGGATGGAAGGGCTCCCAGCTTTACACTCCAAGGTCTCGCTTTTCCCATACATGCAATTCTGTCTGTTGCCTTGCAGATTGCCCTGCTCTCCTGCTCACAGGTTAACTTCTAACCTTTCCTCTAGAGCAGGCATGTCAAACCTGCGGCCCTCCAGATGTTTTGGCCTACAACTCCCATGATCCTTAGCTAGCAGGACCAGTGGTTGGGGAAGATGGGAATTGTAGTCCAAAACATCTGGAGGGCCGCAGGTTTGACATGCCTGCTCTAGAGCACACCAGGGAAAACTGCAATGCATTTCTAATGCTATAACTTTTATTGATTGATTGATAAATACAGAAAGAAAAAACAAAGAATTAAGCACAAAAAGGAGGGGGAAAATACAATTAGTTGACTTCCCACCCATCCTTCCATGGTTTCCTTCGATTATGGCTACATATTCTAGTTTAACCAAATCAATCTTACATGTCTGCTCCCCTTCCCTGGGAGGGGGCGGTGTTGTGGGAGGGCATCCAGGACCACCTAGTGACCCGGCTGGAGGGCGGAGGGGTGCCACCCACATCATTAGGGCATGGCCACTTTCCGTTTAAACTGCAGCAGTCTTACATCTTTATTTTCCCCCATACAATTATAAACTGCTGAGCCTACTCCCAACTGACTGGTGTCTTAACATTTTCCCAAGGACAAACTGCAGTCCTGGAACTCTGCCACAGGCCTTTGTTCTTTTACCCAACGCTGAGCTCAACGAGGGGCTTCACCCATTTCCCCGCTGGCACAGACTCTCCGCTTTGTTAATCACCCATCTTTTTGCTCCCTTTGTTTGCTTTACTACTCAGTCATTTCCAGAGCAGCCCTGTGTTCCTTTTCCACTGTGCCACAAACACAGAGATCCAGCAGGCACTGCTACCACTACTGCAACTATTATCCAGCTCGGGATTTTTTAAGCTTGAACAGGCAAGTGGCATTGCCAGCCATTCACTTGGGAACCCCCTTCCACAAAGCCTGGGCTGGAAGAGGTAGTGGCAGCTGTTTCAGGTGCCTGTGTCCATGCCCAGGGCAGGCATAATGTGTGGACTTGAGGGAAGTTGTTTTCCTAAAGGCTAAACTTCATCCTTTCAGTGATCAATGAGGTAAGACTAGAGTGCTTTGTAGGAAGAACAGGCCCAAGGTGTCCCAGCATCACCAACAACTTCTCCCCAATGCTGTCTATAAATCCGGTCGCTCGCGCGGCCATGTCAGTCGAGGTTTTACTCGCTGAGTAAAACCTGGCGCTTCAAGGACTGGGCACGTCGCTCCGGCGTAGCGTGTGCCCTTAGAAATCCCAAAAGGGGCTTTTTGGGAACGTGGTGGTCCGGCTGTGTATTTTGCGGGCTCCCCCCTCCCCGGGAACGGCTTTTTTTTAAGCTGCCGAGAGCGAGGGGGTCGGAGCTGCAGCACGAACGGACTTGGTGCTTTCCTTGATAGCGCGAAGCCGCAGGACTGACTGGCAACAGCGGGTGATTCTTCCTTCAAATGAAATGCAAGGAATGCAAGGAATGCAAGGAACCGTGAATAACAAGCGGAATTAATCAGATTAATTGGTGATATTAAAGTTTGGCCACGGATAAGGGGTTTAAAAGAAGGAAGCCAGCCCCTATCTACTGTTTGAGGCGGCAGCAGCAAAAGTTACTGAAGCCGCAAAGACTTTTTAGAGACTAAGACTTTTTCTGGAGAGCTGTCAAACCTCCCCTATGGAGAGGGGGGGGGAGACGATTTAGGTGTATTCAGAGAACAATCAAGTAATTAAGCTGTAAAGATCAAAAGGGAGTCATTTGCTGGAAAGGAGGACCTGTCAGCTCAGCCAGAGAAGAGAGGTTTTGTTAGTGTAACAGAGCCTCAAAAGAATTGGGAAAGAGCTGTGAAGTCTGCCTCTTTGTAACTATTTGGAAGTTGGGACAGTGTTATTTGAAAGCTGAAAACTTGCCACATTGTTGGAATTATATTGAGAAAACTGCAATAGACTGTTAGGGAGTTTGGCTATTCCTCTATGGATTGAAAGTACTTGCTGCCTGTGAGAAAGGAACTTGGTTTCCAGCATCTACCCAGTTGTTTGGGCTACATGAAGATTTGGTGACCTTGGGAGCCAGCTGGAGAAAAGTGTTTTCCAGTATTGCAGCCACTGTTGGTAATACAGTGGTGTTTTTGAATTTGGAGGAAACGAAAGTAATTTCCAGCACGTCGGCTGCTGTGTGGATTATAAAATATTTTGGGCTTTGGTGAAAGAGATGGTGTTTTCCAGCACATCAGCTGCTGTGTGGATTACAAATGATTGGTGATATGCTTGGTGAAGAACTTATGTGATTTCCAGCACGTTGGCTGCTGTGTGGATTACAAAATAATTTTAAGGGCAGAAGTTCTGCTGGTCTAGCACATTAGCTGCTAAGTGGATTACAAAATTTGGGACTCTGCAAAGAAAGCACCTCTCTGGACCTGAAGATATAATACCTATATTGTGGATTACAGCTTTCTGGTGTGGGAAGGCACATTAGCTGCCTGGTGGATTACAAATTATTTGATAACTATAAAGGTGGAATATATAATTAGAAAATGTCGGGTACGGATAAAAAAATGCAATTGAGAAGGGAGTCCAGAGATCAAGCTTTTCAAGAACAAATTTTGGAATTTATGAAAGATAACAAGCAGAGCCTACAAAGTTTAACCACAGAGGTCAAAGCCACTACAAAGTGCCTCCAGGAATTTAAAGAAGAATTTGGTGTATTGAAAAAAGAGCTTCAGGAAGTAAAAACGCAGGTCTCTGGTTTAAATGTAAGAGTGACGGATATTGAAACAAATAAGTTAACGGATTTAGAAAAGTTGCAGGAAGAAACGCAAATTAGGCTCGCTTTTATTGAATTACAAAATAAGGAGAATCAATTAAGACTTAGAAATTTGCCGGAGCTGGAGAAGGGAAAAGGTGATTTGGGAGATTTAATTGCTCAAGAATTTTCTGACTGGTGGGGCCTGGATAAAGAAGAGGTAAAAGCCACTATTTTGAGGGCCTACAGAGTAGGCCCATAAAAGAAAAAAGATTCTAATTTTTTGAATGATTGTATAGTGGTCTTTCAAACAAAGGAGCAAAGAGACAAGATACTAGGCCACCATTATCAGAAAAAATTGGAAGTTCTCCAGCATACGATAATTTTATTTAAAGAAGTGCCTAAATTCTTTTTGTCTAAGAGAAATAGATATACAGACCTGACAACGATTCTGACAAGGAAAAATATTTTTTTTAAGTGGAAATTTCCAGAGGGCCTGGCATTTAAATATAAACAAAAGGAGTACAAGATCCGATCGGTTGAGGATAAAAGAAGATTTTTGGAAAGTCACGCAGAGGATTTTATATTATCAACTGGAGGAGATCAAGGTTTGGGAGCCGGTGCTGGACCAGGGGCATTTGATTTGGAATTGCTGGCAGGAGCAGGAGCTTGGACTGGAGCTGGGCCAGGGGAAGACGCTTAAATTATAAAGTAAGACAAGATGGCGTTAAGAGTACTTTCGTGGAATGTGAACGGACTTAATTCAAGCGTGAAAAGAAGGAAGATTTATCATGTAGTTAAAAAGCAGAATTTGGATATTATTTGTTTGCAAGAGATCCATGTAATTAGGACCCATAGAAAAATTCTACAAAATAAGTTATTGGGCCAAGAGTTTATATCTGCTGATAAAGTCAAGAAAAGAGGGGTAGTCATTTATGTAAAGGAAAAATACAATCCTAAATTGCTGTTTAAGGATGAAATAGGGAGATATATTGCAGTGGAAATATCTCTGCAAGGCGAAAAATGTTTGATACTTGGAATTTATGCACCAAATGAAGCTAAATCAGACTTTTTTAAGAATATACACACTACGTTGTTGGATTATTTGGATTATAAGATCATAATGATGGGAGATTTTAATGGGGCCGTATCGACGATGATGGACAGAACTCAAAGACAAAAAATATCTAATGATGGTAAGCTTCCAAAAACATTTTTTGATTTGGTAGAGAACTTAGACTTAGTAGATGTTTGGAGGCTAAGAAATCCACTGGAAAAAGAGTTCACCTTTTTCTCGGACTCGCAAAAGTCAGGAAGTAGATTGGATTACATTTGGATTACCAAGGACTTATGTCCAAAAGTGACAAAAAGCGAGATATGCCCCAGAACCTACTCAGACCACAACGCAGTTTTGATGGAGCTGAAACAGTATCTGCAGGGTTCTTTTAGATGGAGAATGAATGACTCTTTATTGAGAAATGAACAGATAATCAACAAGGCCCAGAAGATGTTGAAAGATTATTTCGAATTAAATTTGAATAAAGGACAGAATATTACAATGGTTTGGGATGCCAGCAAAGCAGTAATGAGAGGATTTTTGATCCAACAGAATACAATTTGGAAGAAGAAGAGAAATGAAAAGAAGGAAAACATTTTGGATAAATTGAAGGGAAAAGAAAAAAAATTGAGAGATAATCCGAAAAGTCAGGAAGTCCAAAAAGAAATAAAAGCTTTGCAGGTGCAGTATTCCCAAATAATAAATGAGGAAATAGAATGGAAAATTAGAAGAATGAAGCAAAGATCCTTCGAATCGGCTAATAAGTGTGGGAAATTGTTGGCATGGCAATTGAAAAGAAGACAAAAAGAGAATACCATTATAAAGATTATGGAAGAAGGAAAATCTATTGAGAACCCTGCAGAGATAAGGAAATGTTTTACAAAATATTATAAACAGCTATATAAAAGGGAAAAAGAAGATTTAGATGGGATAGAGAAATTTATAAAAGAAAATGGGCTGCAGAAAATTCCAGTACAACAAAAGAACCTACTGAATGGACCGATTACAAGACAAGAGATCGAAATGGCGATTCAAGAACTGAAAAGTGACAAAGCCCCAGGGGCGGATGGACTTACCTCAAAGTACTACAAAACATTAAAAAACTGGTTGATACAACCATTAATGGAGGTAGCAAATGAGATTTTAGGGGGGGGGGGGGGCAAAGCACCAGAGACTTGGAAAGAAGCTTTAATTTCTCTGATACCAAAACCGGATGTAGATAAGACTCAGGTTAAGAATTATAGACCAATATCCTTATTAAATGTGGACTACAAGATTTTTGCTAGTATCTTGGCGTTAAGATTGAAAAGGGTGTTGAAAGACTTAATTCATAAAGACCAGGCAGGATTCCTGCCTGGAAGACATATGAAGGACAATGTAAGATTTATAATAGACATTTTGGAGAGACTGGAAGTGAAAATAAACACCAAAGCAATGTTAATTTTTGTGGACGCCGAAAAAGCCTTTGATAATATTTCTTGGAATTTTATGAAAAGAAATTTTGAAAAAATGGAGGTTGGCCAAAATTTTGTTAATGGGCTTAATGGTATCTATTCTGAGCAAAGAGCGAAGATTATTGTAAATAATGTGGTATCAGATGAGATAAGAATTGAGAAAGGAGCAAGACAAGGGTGCCCACTCTCCCCCCTGTTATTTATTTCTGTACTAGAGGTTTTGTTGAATATGATAAGGAGCGATGAAGGTGTCAAAGGGATTACAGTGGGTTCGAAACAATATAAGTTAAAGGCCTTTGCAGATGATTTAGTATTGACTTTGCAGAATCCCGAACAGAGTGCAGTGAGAGCACTGCAGATAATTCAAGAGTTTGGCAGTGTGGCGGGTTTTAAGCTGAATAAAGGGAAAACTAAAGTATTGGATAAAAATCTGACACTACGAGAGAGACAGAATATAGAGGAATGCACAGGACTGAAGTGTGTAAAAAAGGTGAAATATCTAGGAGTTAATATGACGTCAAAAAATTTGAATTTGTATAAAGACAATTATGAGAAATTATGGAAAGAAATTCAGAGAGATTTGGAAGTATGGACGAGGTTAAAATTGTCTTTAATGGGTAGAATAGCAACTGTTAAAATGAATGTTTTGCCGAGAATGTTGTTTTTATTTCAGGCCCTACCGATAGTTGATAAAATGAAATGCTTTCAAGAATGGCAGAAGATACTGTCTAAATTTGTCTGGCAGGGGAAGAAACCAAGAATTAAATATAAACTTTTGACTGATGTTAAAGAAAGAGGAGGATTTTCCCTGCCGGACTTAAAGATTTATTTTGAAGCTGCTGCCTTTTGTTGGTTGAAAGATTGGTTTTTGTTAGATAATGATGATTTGTTGGATTTAGAGGGTCATGATAACGCATTTGGTTGGCATGCATATTTATGGTATGATAAAGTGAAATTGCATAAAGGTTTTAAAAACCATATAATCAGGAAATCATTGTTTAATGTCTGGATGAGATATAAGGATTTGTTGGAAAGGAGAACTCCTAGGTGGATTTCACCTCTTGAGGCAAAGAAACCTAAAAGGACAAATATGGATGAGAATAGGTTGAAATACAAAGATATCTTGATGGAAGTGGGAAACCACTTTAAGTTAAGACCATACGAACAATTGAAAGATAGGTTGAGTGACTGGTTTCAGTATGTGCAGATAAATGAGGTATTCAAGTTAGACAAAAAATTAGGATTCCAATCAGAAAAATCGAAATTAGAGACGGAGTTATTAGAGACAGATCACAAGAATTTGTCCAGAATGTATAATTTGTTGTTAGAATGGCATTTGAAAGATGAGCAAACAAAATCAGTTATGATTGAATGGGCCAAGGATCTGGGTCATAATGTGATGATGTCGGAGTGGGAAAAATTGTGGAAGAAAGGTATGAAATTTACGGCTTGTACGGTGTTGAAGGAAAATTTGAGGAAAATGATGTATAGATGGTATCTGACGCCGGTCAAGCTAGCTAAAATGTACCACAAAAGCGACAATAAATGTTGGAAATGTAAACAGGATGTTGGCTCATTCTACCATATGTGGTGGACATGCCCTAAGATAAAAGGCTTCTGGGAAATGATTTACAATGAATTGAAAAAGATGTTTAAGAACACATTTTCGAAAAAACCGGAAGCCTTTTTGCTTGGAATAATTGGGGAAGAAATCCCCAAGGATGATGTTAATCTGTTTATGTATGCCACCACAGCCGCTAGGATTTTATTAGCAAAATATTGGAAAAAAGAAGAATTGCCTTCGAAGCAGGAATGGCAAATGAAAATGATGGACTATATGGAATTAGCAGAATTGACAGGAAGACTCCGGGACCAGACAAATGACAAAGTTTCAAAGGACTGGAAGAAATTTAAAATGTATATAGGGAATGTATTCGATAATTAGAGTTTGAAAATCCAGGAAAGTAAAGAGGTTAAGGCATTAGGGAAACAATAGAAGATTTAAAGTTTGAAATTAGGGTAAATGATATGAAGATGAATTAACTTGGAAGTTTTAAAGGGATTGCATGATGGGAAAGAAGATGATTTAGAAACTGCTATAGAAGTTTAAAAAAAATGAAAACCAGATAGTAGGGAATTGGGGAAGCCTGAAGACAATGAGTATTATAATGGATGAGAAATGATATATATTTTTTTGTTATATTTTTGTATTTTGTATTTTGATGTTTTTGATGTGTTTTTGTATTTTGTATTTTGTATGTTTGGTGTATGTTTGTTGAAAAAATGTTCAATAAAAAATATTATTAAAAAAAAAATTTGTTAGTACCTTTGCTATGGGACAGCTCCCGTGGTTTATAGACTGAGAACCTCCAATCAGTGTTCAAAACTGCCATTGTTCTAGGCGCATTTTGCAACAGGGAATTTCATTAGTGCAAGCAGTTTCTGATCTCTGGGCGCAGTACTGCACCTAAGATTTCAGATTATAACTGCAGAGTGGAAGGAAAGGAGGACCTTTTTCTGCCTTCCCACTTCAGCTACTCTCTGAAGACTGGAGAAGAGACCCTCTTAAGAATATTAGGGGAGTGGGCATGTGAAAAATGAACATAATATTTTGGCTGCAGTTCATTCATTTTCAGCTTTGCATTATTGTTATTTTAAAAAGTGTGCCTAAACATTCTGTTGTTGCACCCATAACCTAGGTTTAAGGTGTCAGTTAGCTCCTAGCTTTCATATCTAGCAGGTGTGAGGGTAGTGGCGGTGAGCGAGTGGCTCGTGTGGTGGTTAGGCATTGGATTCGTGGGGGGGAGGTGTGGCCATCACCTGCCCCTCCATAATAAAGAGTATTCCATTCAAGGAATCCGAGGGTCTGGATTTCGTCCGAAGTCTGCGGAGGGGTGAGGTCCATGCCATGTCCCATCGGGAGCTCCGGGGTAGAGCTCAAGTTTATTGCCATCGGCCAAGCTCCCTCTTCGGGTGGTTACCCTTACCAGACTCCCTGCAAGGCGGGCAGGAGTCAGTTATAGTTTGGGTGCCAATGCCTAAACCAATACCACTCACATTCTGCAATCAATAAAGTTGTGGTCAAATTTTGCCCATTAATGTCATTGTGTCTTTATTTCATGTGTGTGTGTGTGGATTGTGGCCTTTACGCGCAACCTAGGTTTAAGGTGCCATTTAGCTCCTAGCTTTCATATCTCACTTTCTAACACTGCCTCCAATGGTGAAGTGATGGCTTCGGAAAAGCAACAGTAATTCCTACTACCGACAATGCTGTCTGGGAATGATGTGAGTTGGGATACAGCAATATTAGCCATTCCTGCTTTAATGGAAGAGGCTGGAGATTGATGCTGGGGCTTTCTGAACGCCAAGTGTGCACTCTACCATGGAGCTATGGCTATTCTGGCCTTATCTGCACATTCCTCCTCCCACAGTACGCAGAGCCATCTACTAGCTGGGAGTGGTGGTCTAAGAGTATATACATTAGACTAACTTCCATAGGTTCGTATTTCCCACAAATCAGATTCATCTGTGTTTCAACAGTAACACCCACATTATCTCCTCTTGGTGTTTCCGTGCAGCCAGTGATAACTGGTATTATCTAATGGGAACATCATAAGAAGTTTTTTCACAGCTTCCTCCCTTCTTCAATTAAAAGGCAAGGCCTCAGCAAGTACGTTGCTATTTCCTGACTCTTCCACACACACCCCGCCTCATAGAGCTAGCAGCAATCTTCAGTTCCCCATTGTACTCTTTCTTATGCCTCTGCTAAATGTGCATTCCTTAATTTGCCATAATTTGCTTATTAGATAGTAACTTAATGGTTCATGTTTTCAAGATCTTGCTGTGCTCAATAGCAGCTGAAGCCGACAACAATATCACTCCCTTTTGTCGGAAGAGCAAGATTGCTTTGACGTGCACAGATCATATTCAGTGCATACGAGGCTTGATTCATAATAGAATAAAACACAACACTGTGCCTGTTCAGGCATTGCATCCCAGAGGAAATTCTCTACCCAGCGTGAAGCACACACACACACACACACACACACACACACACACACCCTCTGCCTCTCTCTCACACACACACATCTACTTTCTTCCAACGGGGAGAAGAAAGGCTTAACAAATGAATACGGATGTGCAACATTTTCTGAAACAGTTTCCCCTAGGCCAGTGGTCCTCAACCCCCGGGCCACGGACCGGTTCCGGTCCGTGGATCAATTGGTACCGGGCCGCCCAAGGAACATTAAATACAATTAAATTAAAATTATTAAATCAAAACAATCTAAATAAAATATAAATAATCAACGTCCCCCCCTCGGCGGGCCACGAAACAATCAACGGCCCCCCCTCAGCGGGCCGCAGTAAAATTATCAAACGTTGACTGGTCCGCGGCGATAAAAAGGTTGGGGAGCACTGCCCTAGGCAATACAATTTTTAAGTTCCATTATTTTTGTGGTCAGGACAATATGTATGTAGTACTTTCCAGTTTGTTCTTACTGTTCTGCCCACAGAAAGGAAGTGTGGTACCCAAGAATCCAAGACTCATTTGATTTAAATATTCTTTAAAGTCAGCATAGGTAAAGATAAAGGTAAAGGGACCCCTGACCATTAGGTCCAGTCGTGACCGACTCTGGGGTTGCGGTGCTCATCTTGCTTTACTGGCCGAGGGAGCCGGCGTACAGCTTCCGGGTCATGTGGCCAGCATGACAAAGCCGCTTCTGGCGAACCAGAGCAGCGCACGGAAATGCCGTTTGCCTTCCCACTGTAGCGGTACCTATTTATCTACTTGCACTTTGATGTGCTTTCGAACTGCTAGGTTAGCAAGAGCTGGGACTGAGCAATGGGAGCTCACCCCGTCGCGGGGAATCGAACCACCAACCTTCTGATTGGCAAGCCCTAGGCTCTGTGGTTTAACCACAGCGCCATCCGCGTCAGCATAGCTTAATGTGTTTTGCACTTCTAATCTCTTATGGATGAGTGCAGATCAATTATGAAGGTTGTTGTTGTTGTTGTTGTTGTTGAAGGTTTCCATAGCAAGAGAAGAGGATACACACACACACACACACATGAAATGTACAATTTCATTTAAAATATTACATTTTTATAAATTTTAACCACCACATAATACTCATATATTTTCTTCTTGGCAACATTATTTCTGAAAAGTCCTGTTGTACACTCTGCTAAATATGACACTAAAAATACTAAATATGTCCAATCAGGAAAAGGGAACTGCCTCATCCAAAGCCATGTTGACCCAGCATCATTTATACCCAACTCTAGTATCAACTCCAAGAATTGTCCCCAATCAGAGCCAGCAGGTTTCCCAGTTTTTCTAGTCACTGCATTGTTTTCCTATAGCGCCATCTCAGAGAAGGCCCACATAGTCAGCACTTTTCAGTAGCAGTTGGTGTGGTGGGGCAAAGATGTGGGGCTGCACTCCTCACACAGGCATTGCTACAACCCACACGGACAGAACTGGGGCAGGGAGATGGCAAGGACAGGGTTTAACAGATGCCCAAGCAGGCCTGCCAGATGACCTCTGCTGGTGTGCCCCATCACTGCTTTTAAGCAAGAAGTTAAAGAGACACTTTCCCTCTGTTTAGCTAGGAAAATGCAGGTCTTCTAGTGGGTTCATCTGGTGGCATAAACACAGAATTAGTGAACTCAGTACCTCAGAGAGGGCTGGGGAAAAGAGGGGCAGGGACACAAGTCCAAAAATGGGATAGTAACAGCAACCTATGCAGGTCCTTCATGAAGGTTTGGCTTCTCTACTCTCTCTAACGCCCCTGTACTTCTTGATTCTGGTATTATTTAATGGGATGGAGCAACCTTGTTCCATCACATTAAACAGTAATGAAATAAGTGGCTGGTAGAGGTTCTGGCAGCCAAATATTCAGCATGCCAAAACTATTTTCAACTGGATCTTTTGCTGCCATGATGCCTGGCTGATAAAGCTTTGCTCATCCAGGAGACAACTCTCTTCTGGCCATGGAAAGCATTTGTCAGCCAGGGAAGTTGGCACATCTTTTCTGCCATGGATTTTCATCCAAACAGAATAATGTCAGTAAAGCTCGCCTTGCCTTTGGAACATGCTCTTTATGAGCTCCTAAAAGATTTCCCTAAACCTGGCTCAGGAAAACTTTGCAAGCATCTCCGATTAAGACCATCCTCAAATGGCCCCCTATGGTCCCTTCACAACTGAAATTGAAGCAAGTACAGGATCTATTTCACTGGAACACCACGACTCTCCCAAGAATTATAGAATCATAGAACTGTAGAGTTGGAAGGGGCCTTCCTGAGGATCATCTAGTCCAACCCCCTGCAATGCGAGGAAGGTGACCTTCCATTCATTCAGAGGTTCCGGTTTCCGCCTGCAGGAATGGCGGACCTGTTTTCCATCCCTCTGACCTTCGTAAGGAATTTGGCGGTTGCTAGGGGAGTAAATGGCAACCCCCTACCCTCTCCGGGGGTTACGGAGAGGGGCCGCTGGCCCGCGATGCCCCCAGACCCACTCCGACTGTTTATGGAGTGGGGGGAGCTTGGGCTGAAGCACTTACGAGGGCCAGGACTCCTGGACGCTAATCTGCATGGCGGGGATTTCCATGATTAAAGAAGATAATTAGGCTTAAATCTATGGACATACTTCAGAAGGAGGGGCAGAAGCGCTGTTTACTGCCGAGAAATCTATGCTGCTGAGGGTGAGGAGTTAAAGGCTGTATTTCATCTGGAAGAAGAATTGATGGGGACGGAGCGATAAGGGAAGCGAGTCTTTTTTATTTTTTTTCATATGAGTTACTTCGTACCTTCCCAGACGTGATGTCCTGGCTTGTTTGGAGTGAAAGAGAAGCAAAAGACTGTGTGAGTTGAACTTTATAAACTGTTGTTATTGAGCATATTGTTTGAAGATGAGGAGTTGTTGACGAGAAAAGCCCCCCTCTAGTTGGATGGGAGGAGTGCCTGGACGCGTTCGGAGGATTTATGAGTTGTGACGCACTTTGAATTGGAGCAGCAACCTGAAGCTAAGTTCAGCTATAGGGCAAGGAGATCCATTAATTTACCAAGAGTCTATGCATGGTGTGAGGTCTGGTTCTTCTGCCTGGAAAAGCTGTAAATTTTATAAAGATCGTTAATCTATGAGAGAAAACGAAAGTGATTTGAGTTTTTTTAAGATGGCGCTGCTTCGTGTTGAGAGTCGACGCAATAGGGACGCTCCAGACCAAGAAGATTTATGGGGAGGCTGGACTGATTAACTCACACAGGAGAAAGAACATTTGTGAAACTTTGTTTGACATTTATCTCAGCAGCTGGGAAATAATCGGTTGAAAGAGGAAAACATCTATGTGACTGTAAGGGAAAGATCTGGATTATTATGAACTTGGAGAGACGATTTGAATTTTAGAAAAAAGACGGCAGTGGACGGTTGTGAGGAATCCCCAATTTCTTGAAGCATGGGAACCCCAAAAAAAATTTCTAGATGATTTGGCATAACATTCGGTTTGATTGATATATATGTGTATAATTTGAAATAATGAATGTGATATAATTGGTTTTAATTGGAAAAATTAATAAAAATATATTTTTTTAAAAAAAAGACCTTCCATTCATTCAGATTTCCTTTCAAAAGGAGGCAAAGATCTTTGCTTTTTAGTTTTTAATCCTGATTTTTAATTCTGAAAGCCTGTCTGCTTTGTTGCTTGATGATTCCCCTCCCCCATAAATGGCTCTGATGGTCTTAAATTCTCCCCAAACGATCCAACAGCAAACAAAACAGCTGCATGACATACAGAACTTCATGTATAGCTTTCTTCCATCACTGCATCTTTGAACCAGGCTTTAAAAAAACCCCAAACCCTGCAACTGTTTCATTTCTGGTTTGTCTCCTTGATTTTTGTGCAGCTCTACAGGAGCCCAACCAAGTATAATGGTGGCAACTCTCTACCTCTGTAACTAACAGGTGATATGAGCTTATTTAACAGAGCAATCAACAAAGCTATGGGGAGCAAGGGCCCCAGAAAAGTGCTGCTGAAAAATGTTCAGATGCTAGAGTAAAAAGATCATTCATGTTGCTGCATGGAATGTCACAGTTTTTCTTCTTGGGAAGATCTGAAGATGGGGATAGTTGGATTTAAAAGACCAGCTTAAACATTACAGCTGAGTAAAAAACCCAGCCTTTTCAAACAGGGCCTGCATTTGAATTCTTTCAACTGCTTGTGAGAAAAGTCACACAGAGAACAATTGGAAAAGGCATTCAGGTATTTGGCTCTACTCTCTGTGTGTGAGTGCAGTCGTTCCTTGGATGTACGAATAATGCAAATATAGCCAGCATGTGTTATCGAGAACAGGGGTGAGAGAATCTGTCAATTGTGGTTTCTCTAAGTTGCTCATTTTTCTAATCTTTTGTTCAGTTCTCCACATTTCCACGTCAGCTGTCATGAAAATTAATTAGTGCAAATTTCTCCAAATACACACATTTTTGCAAAGCTCCTTTTCCAGATAGAATGCATTCTTGTATGTCATTTTCATGAATATATGCATTTTTATGCACACTTTCCCTCACACAGACATTTTTGTAGACACTGTACAGCCATTTCGAAGGATGGCTGTGTTTCAGTTCATGCAATGTTTTGGAAATTAAGCAGGTTTACCATTAAATGAGAGCTGAATCAAATCCTTCTCCCATGCATGCTCAATCCCTATCTGAGCGGAAATAAGTTGAACTTCTATCAATACTCTCACAGGGAAAATATGAAGGGTTTTGTTTGTTTGCTTGTGGGTAACTATAGACTGGGGAATATGATGGAAAAGCTGAAAGGAGACTTCTCTATGGCAGTGTTTCCCAACCTTGTGCCTCCAGATGTTTTGGGACTACAACTCCCATCATCCCTAGCTAGCAAGACCAGTGGTCAGGAATGATGGGAATTGTAGTCCGAAAACAGCTGGAGGCACAAGGTTGGGAAACACTGCTCTATGGAAGTTAATGTATGCTTGATTTGTTTCTAGATTATTTCATTTTTTAAAAAAACCCATTTACTGCATTAAAACTTTTTTTAAAAAAAGATTGTTCATTTGATTAATAGCTGTGCTTGTGTAATATACTTAAAATTTTCAAATGACTTGTGAACATATGTGGATACAAGAAAGAGTCCCATCCTAACAATATCAGGGACACTTGCAAAATGGACAAAACCTTCTGGTACATATTTAAAATGTTTTTAACGGGGAACATAGAAGAGCCTGTTGGATCAGGCCAATAGCCAATCTAGTCCAGCATCCTGTTCTCATAGTGGCCACCCAGATTCCTATGGGAAACCTACAAGCAGGACTCGAGCCCAAGAGCACACTCCTGTCCTGCTGTTTCCAGCAATGGGCATGTGAAACTTCTAACTCTGACGGCAGAGCCAAGTCAATCTCCAAATCGATGCAATATTCTGAATAATAATAATAATAATAATAATAATAATAATTTATTATTTATACCCTGCCCATCTGGCTGGGTTTCTCCAGCCACTCTGGGCGGCTTCCAACCGAATATTAAAACAGTACAGCATTAAACATTAAAAACTTCCCTAAACAGGGCCGCCTTCAGTTGTCTTCTAAAAGTAAAATAGTTACTTATTGCCTTGACATCTGCTGGGAGGGCGTTCCACAGGACGGGTGCCACTACCGAGAAGGCCCTCTGCCTGGTTCCCTGTAACCTCACTTCTCACAATGAGGGAACCGCTAGAAGGCCCACGGTGCGAACATTTCAGGTGTGTCCAATTGACATGCGATCGCCGACACACGGGTTATTTTGGACTCGGAAGAGGGAAGAACGGGGGTGGAATGAGGCAGGCTTATGCACACGCACAGGGACTGGAAATAGACACACACACCCCGCACAATATGGTCACCGCCTGTATTAGATTAATATCATTCGAACATTCTATCAATGAAGAAAATATTGTGTTGGATCCAGAGAAATGTGTGCTTAATAGGAACTTCTCCACCAGAAGCTCTTGGGGATTGGGGGACATTGCTGGATGGGATAAAGCAGTGGGCTGAGAGGAAAAAGAGGGGTTATGAAAAAAAATGGCTGAAGGCGACCTCTGTTTTCAGGTATTCCCTACTCTCTCTGACCCGTTCCACAGCTCATGGGGGAGGTTTTCTGCCAGGGAGGAGGGGTATTAAAGTCTGCTTCTTCCAGTTCCTTATGCACACATTTCTCTGCATCCGACCCACTACATACTTGACAGTTAAATTTGCATAGGGCACAAATACTGTCAGCAAGTTCAGTATGAAAATCCTCTAATTTCATAAAGCACCTTCAATCCACAGGGTATCTCCCATTTAATAAGCAAGCAATGCTTAATGGACCGAAAAACTCTGCTAATTCTAGCCACAAATATGCTATGATACCATTTTTTAAAAAAAGAAAAGAAGAAAAAGCAAAACAGGAAAACACACACCACAGCAATGCAGCGCATTGAAGAAATAAATCCCCGAAAGAAGTGTCTCTAAGAAAGACTTAATACAACACAACAGACAAGAATTTGACTTTTGTGACAAAATGACTAATGCAATTCTTAATGCATAAACAGAGGAACTAGGGCAATAGGAGCTAGACATGATTTTTACACAACCAGGTAAACTGAAATTAGAATAGCACCTTCGTCTATTTTTTCTAAATTGACATAGAAACTTTTGGGGAGGATTTAAAAAGAAGTACAAGAAGGATTGAGAGAAAAACAAATCACTAAGAGGTACTCCATGCCTGGCCTGTTAAGCTTATCCATCTTCTTGATTGTACAGGAGAATTATGGCTACTAAAGGCCTGTTTCAGAAGAAGAAATTTAACGCATACAGCTGGAGGACAGAAACACAACTTTCAAATAAGAGTGTTCAATATTGGGATTTGCTGGTTCTGTTATAAATAATTCCTCATAAAGTCACTCTGTCCCATAAAAAAGAGGAAAGGGGGATCACCAAATTAAATCATTGCCAATGTTTGCCTCTGCCTGGACTAAATGAGTGGGGAACGTTTTCAGGCAAACAAGCATGACTTTATCAAAAGCATACTCCATTGTGGTCAGAACAGAATTATCATAAACCTTTCCAGTGCTATTCTTTCACTCTAGTGAAATTTTTAGTTATGAGTTCTATTGTGCCAAGGACAGGCCAGTCTTTTCCAGACACTTACCCTCTGACAGCATGAATAAGTCTCAGTGATGGATAGGCAGTTCGCACTTTCAATTTATTCTTAAGGATTAATGCATTAACCCACTCCACATGCTTCTCTCCGCCTTTGACCATGAAAGCAGGGATCCAAAGGACACTGTCATTCAGCATGGATAGCCTATGCACAAATTTCTCTCTGTCACTCTCATTCCGAAAGCCTCCAAATGCTCTTTGTACAACTGATGGGTTCATGGTAATAAAATCTGATTTAGTCCCCACATCGGCAGCATACTCCACCACGGGAGCTAGATTGCACCTGAAGAGGAAGAGATTAATGGGAAAAAATAAAATAATAAATATGAAACATTAACTCAGATAAAAAGGTGTGCGTGAAATAAAGGCTGAAAATGAACGTGCAAGGCTGTGGCATCCCACATGCTTTCACAAAGCACTGTGTGGCATCTAGCCATCTAAAAAATATTGGGTGAAATCCAGAAGCATCTTAAATCCCACTGAAATCAACAAGGACCTCATACTTTATGATGCACTTGAGCAACACGAAGAACAGCATACTTGCTGAATGAATGGGCCACTGATTTAAAGCACGTTACCTAGAAGATAAGCACCATTTCGATGAATGCAACGAACTTCTGAAGAATATTTTATAGTTAGGCTGTAAGGAGCTAACCAGTGCTCTTGAAATTAACACAGTGTTCATTTACTCACACGTACCACAAAGGGTGCTTGAGGAATTTGATTTCTCTGATATCTAATTGCAGACTAACCTGATCCACACCTCCCAGAGTAATGTGTAAATCATCACACAATTATCCTAGGGATTTTGCACTTCTCCGAGTTTTGCAACACAGTTCTCGGCTTCAAAAAGTGTCTAAACGCGTTTAAAATCCATATTCTCCTGCAGATTTCATATATTAATTCAGAAACAGACAGAAACTGGTTTATGGATGAGCACATGCAGATCTGTCACAGATTGGAATAGAAGGATTCATCCCCAACACACACACCCTTTCGACAGTTGCCATCAGGATGCACCGATAAGAATGCTGTCATAAGAGCCATCAAATTAATCAGACTACGGCTGGTATTTCAAACTAATGTAGCCCTGATCACATATTTATCTGTAAAAACATGTATATATATTTTTTTAAAAAATGGTTGCCATGCTACTTAGTTGACATAAACCGACTGCTTATTATTTGAACATTGCAGAATGCTGTCAAATGTTCCATAAAACCTCAAATGCCATTGTATAAGTGGCAGCTTACTATTTTAAAATCCCAAATGTGTTGCCATTTGCAAGCAAAGGCATAGCAGACTTATTATACTGGTCACCTAGTATAATTCTAGGCATTAGTGCATAGGAATAGGGAACACAGGCTGACATCAATGGCGAAGACTACTAAGGGACTGACCTTATTGCTTCCTGTTGGAAGTAGGGACAATAGCCTTTCCATATGATTTGGCTGTCTGTCCTGCAAGTCTCCTGCTAAGGATTGGATTCAGGTTTAGAAAAACAATTGCCATTTTAAAAAGCCGTAGGTAACTGGAGTGGGGTACATCTAGGCTTCTCAGGGCAATGTGTTCTGTCCATTTTCCTCAGGTCAGGCAGGATGGAGTTTTAATAAGAACTATTGCCTCCACAATGAATCATCTCAGACTGGGAACTTCTACAGGAGCTGGAAGCTCTGCCCTTCCTAGCTCTCAGCCAGCCCTGATCCGAGCAGGTGCTTCCCCAGTTTCTCAAGTAGCATCCAGCTAGCTGAACATGCTTGATGCAGCTCTGGAGTTCCTACCTGGTTCACTGTATCCTCTGCTCCTCTACTGAGGAGACCTCAGGTTTAAGGTCTGGACAGGGCTGAACCCTGACAGTTCCACAATGATGGTGGGAGCCACTAAAGGGGCTCTATCCCATGCCACCACCAACCATGCTTCCATCCTAGATAGGACACAGATAAGGACCTCTCCATCTCATATTAGGGAAGTGGGTAGGTTGGTACAAGAGGAGGCAATCCCCCTGGCATCCTGGACCCACCATTGTTACAGTGGAACCTCAGTTTATGAACACCTCGGTTTACGGATTTTCAGTTTACAAACGCCATGGACCCATCTGGAACGGATTAATTCACTTTCCATTACTTTCAATGGGAAAGTTCGCTTCAGTTTATGAACCGACTTCCGGAACCAATTACACCCATGCTTCGGGTTAAGTATGCTTCAGTTTAAGTACTCCGCGGACCGTCTGGAACAGATTAATCCACTTTCCATTACTTGGGAAAGTTCGCTTCAGTTTATGAACAGACTTCCGGAACCAATTGTGTTCATAAACCGAGGTACCACTGTACTTTAGTACAACTAAAATACAACCCGCAAATCTCCACAAAGGTTTTCAGTAATTATAATAATAATAAAAATAATAAAAACATGTCCACAAGTCTTAAATGACTAACAGTTACCTAAATGCCAAGTATAAACTGAAGAATACTGGAAGCATTAGATCATCACATCTAACCACCTAAATAAGAAAAGTCCAGATACACCCTAATCTTTACTTTTCTCATCTAATTTAATATCTCTTTTACTCCGAAGGTAGAAGGAAGAAAACCTTTCCTTTTCATCTGCTCAAAATAATCTCTGGGCAGCTTTGTTATTTAAAATCTCAGTTGTTGTGATAATCTAGCCACCCCTGCTTCTATTTCAAAAAAGCAGTTCATCTTACAAAACACTCCTGTAAATATTTCAGCCATTTGCAGCATGGTCCATTCCACCATGAGCACATATCTGAAATAAGTGCCATTCTTCAGACTGCATATTGACTCAAGGAAGCAGGTGCATGACTATAAATATGAACAGCAAAAGTATCAGTGATTCATCACTTCCCGTGAGAGACTGCAATACTACTTATACCTTTGTTGCAGAACCTTGCATTAATGTGTTTATGGAAGGATTTAAAATGCAATCTGTGAGCAACCAGGAAACAATGGCAGCAAAAGAACTTTAGTAAGATTTCACTATTTTAGCTACAATCAGTGTTTCACATTGGGAAAATCACCGTAGTGTTGATTTTTTTAAAAAAACACACACCCTGTATTGCAACTAAATGAAACAAAAACAAAAACTGGGAGTTCCTGTAGCTACTATCAAACACAGTTAGAAAACGGATAAGGGTTCTATGTTGCTGCTTCTCTCCAGAGCAGAAAATTTCAGTACATTTAAGATATTGGAGGGTTGGAGGCATATACATATTTTAAGTGCACCTCTGCAAGAATTCCTCATCAGGGGAAATAAACAAGCAAAGGAGTGGAGAAGAAAAGCTGGATGATGTGAAGGTATCTTGAAAGAGTGTTAAGGTGGAATATAAAGAAGGTGGCAGACATTCAAACTACTACATAGACTGTGGGTGCTATGGAGGTTTCAGGTTGCACCACAGCCTTTAGGGGGGTGGGGGAGAAATACACAATGGCAGATTCCCCATCTCTGTATACTTACATACCATTCTCTTGGCCTGTTGCCATTGTTAGGGAAAACACATGGGTTACTTGGTAGGTATCCGCTAAGTGGATATTTATAAGTTACCTACAGTCAGGGAAGAAGAATTCCCCATTAGGATAAGAGCCCTCTCTCCTAAAAAAGTATAATACATTATAGAGGGGTGCACATTTTGGAAGCAATTGGAAGTCAATTGGCCAATGTAACATATTTAAGCCACAGCTCATAGAACCACTCTCCACCCACCAGCACTTTTCCTGATTTCCTTTTTATATATATATGTATGTATATCATTGCACAAATTTGCCTCTATACCAGTGATGGTGTCAGACATGACATGCAGAGCCCTCACTGCTGGCACACGCCCCATCGGCCCGTTCATGCTGTTGTTGTTGGTCCCCCCCCATTTGTTCTCCCGCTCCTCCTACAGCTTGTCTCGCTGTTGCTGGTAGCCAGAGATTGGTTTTTTA
This sequence comes from Zootoca vivipara, assembly GCF_965207765.1. Classification (NCBI taxonomy): domain Eukaryota; kingdom Metazoa; phylum Chordata; class Lepidosauria; order Squamata; family Lacertidae; genus Zootoca; species Zootoca vivipara. The sequence continues at coordinate 24,541,470 of NC_142593.1, read as the reverse complement.
ACCCTTTCTGTGCTGTTTTTTTCTGGCGCTTTGGCAGACTATGATTGGGTGTAACAGCGTTCATTTTTTAACCCGTTCTGTGCTGGTTTTTTGGCGCTTTGGCAGACTATGTCAGTGCTGTGTGTTAGTTCCAGCGAAGGTATTATTCATCATTTATTTCTGTTCTCCCCCCCCCCAAAAAAAGCACAGCAGCATTTGGGGCACCCCCCCAAAAAAACAAAGCAACTTTTGCACCCCCCCCAAAAAACCTCCAAAACTTTTGTTAGCAGCTCCCCCCCAAAAAAGCTCAACAACTCTGGGCACTTTGTGATAAATAAGGGTTTTTTGGTTTGGTTTGGTTAAATAATTAGTTTTTGGTTTATTAAATACAGCTATATATTACAATTATACATTTGTGTTATTTAAACTATAAATATCGTGAAATTATGGGGTTTTTTCTCAAAGTGACACACCACCCGAGTTATGCTCGGTTTTTTGGCGAATTTTGACACACCAAGCTCAAAAGGTTGCCCATCACTGCTCTATACCATTCTTCAGAAGCAGAGAGCTCTTTTCAAGGTTTTCTGTGTCCAGCTATTTCATGAGTTTTACTTTTCCACCATACCCTCTCGGGTTTGGTTCTTCCATACAAAGCCTGTGGCACATATGCGTGTATTGCTGTGAAATGACGAGGTTAACCAGAAACAGACACTAAACTATTTTGCTGGTCTTGGCATTACCAACGAATACTTATGGGCCAGACCAATACAGAACTTAAACTTCAAAGTTTCAAGTGTGCGGGCACTGACACTTAGGCTACAAATGGACATTTTATTTAGCAGTTCATGCATGCAGGAAATAATAAAACATGTCATCTCTTAAGTTTTGAAGCAGGGCATGAAAAAAGCAAGAGTTGTCGTGAGAGATCAAGAAATGGCTGCAAAAAAGAAATGAATCGGAGCACCCTATCCAGCTACCCCACAGATAAGGAACCCAGGACTCTCCATTCATTGTTGGACTACAACTCCCAAGACTGCTGACTATTAAGCTATGCTATATGAGGCTGATGGGCTCCAACAACATCTGGAGGGCCATAGGTTCTACATCTTTGAGCTAACCTTACTAGGACTGTAAGTGCATGCTGCTTGCCTAATGTATAGATCAGGCTTCCTCGGCCCTCCAGAAGTTTTGAGACTACAATTCCTATCATCCCTGACCACTGGTCCTGCTTGCTAGGGATCATGGGAGTTGTAGGCCAAAAAACATCTGGAGGGCCGAGGTTGAGGAAGCCTGGTATAGATCTCGTTGCTAATCTGGATTTTGAAAAAGAGGAAATATATTTCTTTCCATGGAGGCGCAGGTCAATTCTGTGTCCAGGGCAGCTGTTTATCAGCTCCATCTGGTATGCAGGCTGAGACCCTACCGTGTTTCTCATATTATAAGTCATGTCTTATAATCTTTTTTTCTCAAGAAAATAAGCCTATGGCTTATTTTCGGGGGGTGTCTTATTATTTTTTTAAAAAATTACAGTATGGTACCTCCCCTGTCCGGCGCCCGGAACTGGCTGCTGCTGCGCTGCTGGGCGCGTTGTCGGCGCTTCAGCAGGGCACGCTGCTGGGTCCCGCCGGGTCGGGGCTTCACGCGGCGCGCGCTGAGGCTCTTGCTGGATCCCGGCTCGGAGCAGCGCGCGCTGCGGCTCTTGCTGCGTCCCGCCGCCGGGTTGGGGCTTGGAGCAGCGCCAAGTGCCAACCCAGCGGCGGGACCGGCGGGACCTGCAGCGCGCGCGACAGGAAGAGGAGGGACCAGCGAGTGGCAGCCGCGGCGGCCAATGAAGGCTCGGCCGGGTGTTTTTTGTCGTTGTAGCTGCGTCCCGTTGCGTCCCTCCTCTTCCTGTCGCGGCTCGGCGCCCGGAACTGGCTGCTGCTGCGCGCGTTGTCGGTGCTTCAGCAGGGCACGCTGCTGGGTCCCGCCGGGTCGGGGCTCCACGCGGCGCGCGCTGAGGCTCTTGCCGGGTCTCGACGCCGGGTCAGGGCTCGGAGCAGCGCGCGCTGAGGCTCTTGCTGCGTCCCGCCGCCGGGTCAGCGCTTGGCGCGGTGCATGCTGCTGGACATTTTGGAGGGGCAGCAGCAGCCGGTTCCGGGCGCTGACAGGCATCTTCCTCTTCCATGGCGCCATCCAGACCTGCTCCCACCACTACGGCTTATTTTTGGGGTATGTCTTATATTTCTTCAACTCAGGAAAATCCTGCCATGGCTTATTTTGTAGGGATGACTTAAAATATGAGAAACACGGTACCTGCTTGCGGACTACCTCGCCAGAGTGGTGCATGTCCTGGTTATCTCTCGCTTGGATTACTGCAATGCGCTCTATGTGAGGCTACCTTTGAAGGTGACCTGGAAACTACAATTAATCCAGAATGTGGCAGCTAGACTGGTGACTGGGAGCGGCCGCCGAGACCACATTGGCTCCCAGTACGTTTCCGAGCACAATTCAAAGTGTTGGTGCTGACCTTTAAAGCCCTAAACGGCCTCGGTCCAGTATAGCTGAAGGAGCGTCTCCACCCCCAGTAATGTCACTTGAGAGTCCCCACTTTCACAAGCATGCAGTATGTAAATCAATGGGCATGATGCCACTCATTCTGTGCAGAAACATATTTAGGAAAGTGAATTTTATCTTTTTACAGTACCTATTTATGGACAGTGTGTTGCTTTGTAAAAACAGTGGCAGTGGTTTCAGCATGCTGCAATTGATTAGTTTGAGGAAGAAAGAACAAAGTGGGGGAAAGAACTCACATTCTCAGTTCTTAGTTGCATGAAGGATGCTAAACATAGTTCTCAGATTGTTTCATTTGTTGAAGCCAGTAGTTGATAAGGGCATGAAAAAAATAAGCAAAAGGGATATATTTAAATTTCAGGGGGGAAGAGAATATGGGGTAGCCAGTTTCACCCATGTATTAAAAGCTCACCCTACATCTTTTTAAGTCTCTTGAGAGTGAAAGCTTCTCCAGTCCTGCCATCTGGTCTTTGGGCAAGATTAAAAACCTGCCTGGTAAAGCAATAAATTCTCAGACTATATGAAGAACAGGCTGAGGCATTGTTTTCTTTAAAAAAAAATTTAAAACATTTTTAAAATAGATGTCACTCATTTCAGTCTCTCATTGTTGATCTGCAAGATCTCAACTCATTTGGAGGGCCAACAATACCTCCACTCGTTCTTTTTTTTTAGTGACTTTTTCAGCTTTGTATATAAAAGGGTCTTTGGGGACCTGCATAACCTTTCGTGTGACAGCTTCAAAGGCTAGTTTTTCCATGTGAATAACAGGTAGCAAAAATAACACGGCATAAAATAATGGTTGTCATCCTCGATCTATATACATCTACCTCCTGAAATTACTCTAATATTTTCTGTAGGAGACTGGAGTGTTTGCTTCAAGCAGATGTGGCCTAGACACATTATTCCTGGTTTTTTTTTTAAAAAAAATCTACAATCCAGTTCTTCAAATCTGCATGCACATTATCTTTCTATCTGTTTTGCTATGTAAAAATTATACAGATAATACAGATAATATGCCTATGAGACCACCAGTTGGAGAGCTAAAGATCTGCTGCATGGAAAAAATATCCACAAAATATAAATGTAAGACATTGAGGTATAATCTGCCACAGGTGTTGTGGAAATTGCAGAGGTACAGTGGTACTTTGGGTTAAGAACTTAATTTGTTCCAGAGGTCCGTTCTTAACCTGAAATGGTTCTTAACCCGAGGCGTGCTTTCACTAATGAAGCCTCTTGCTGCCGCTGCACCGCTGGCGCGTGACTTCCATTCTTATCCTGGGGCAAAATTCTTAACCTGGAGCAACCACTTCCTGGTTAGCGGAGTTTGTAACCTGAAGCTTCTGTAGCCCGAGGTACCACTGTACTGGGAATCAGAATAGTGCATGATTTGGTACAGCAGAGGGGAACTTAAGGCCTGCGGGCTAAATTCTGCCTGCCATGCCACCCCATTCTCCTCCAATAGTACATTCTCCTCCACTGCAGAGCCATGAACCTTCAGAACCAGCTGCTATGACATTTCTGCCCAGCCACTTACAATCAGTAGAGGGGATTGTTGCTTTGTCTCCTTGGTGCTACATTGAATTCTAGCTATGTTTAGTGATAATAAAAACATAAGCATACTTATTAAATATGACCTAGTTCAATAGTATTTTGTGAAGCAGGGATAAACTACTTGCTTGTAATTACATAACCAACAAGTTACCATCTTTTTGCATGCATGCTTGTTCTTGAGAGTGTTTAGACACGGATATAATGAGCTATATTCAACACTGCATGAGCATCACAACACAACTTTCCTCCTTCTCCTCCTCTCCTTGCATCCCCCTTAATCTGCTCCCTAACAGATACAGTGGAACCTCGGTTTATGAACACCTCGGTTTACGGATTTTCAGTTTATGAACGCCGCGGACCCATCTGGAACGGATTAATTCACTTTCCATTACTTTCAATGGGAAAGTTCGCTTCAGTTTATGAACGCTTCAGTTTATGAACAGACTTCTGGAACCAATTGTGTTCATAAACCGAGGTACTACAGTATTGAGGGTTTGAGGTGTGGTGGTGTCTGCAGTCAAGAGGAAAGGGAAGTTCCACTGTACGAGTGAAAATCTGTTGCACAGGCAGAGCACCAGTGTTGGTTGCAACCAAGTATGCTGAAGACCAATCTCCTTTATTCAGGAGGGACCTGTTACTTCCTGAGTCTTGGCTAAGTATGGCTATTTTACGGGCATTCCTCCTGAGTCAAGAAAGCTTAAGCCCATCTAGAGATTATACTTGGCCATGTGGCAGACACCAAGAGTATCTCGAATAATACTAGCAGGTTTCTCCCACCATGTAGAATGCCATGGCACCATTAGCTAGCACAACAATGCCACTCCATAAAAAATCAAAAACACTGACCACACATCACTCTAGAGAATGAAAAATATGACTTCTTCTGAGGTACACAGGCCACTTAAGGAATCAGGTTCATTAAACTTTGCCTGTGTAATAGTGGGCAGGAAATTTGATGGAGTGGAGAAAGAGAGGGAAAAAGAAAGTGTATCCAAACGGAATCTACAGAAGTTCCGTCTTTTGACTTAATCTCTGCGATATTTCACAGTCTTATTCTACATTCCTGTCTACATACATACAGGTTTATTTGTCCTCCCTTACGGCTTTTCACATATGCCTGATTCAATTCTTACACTGGAGCCAGAAGAGCAAGAGAAAGTCAGTAGCCTGATTTGTGCTCACACTAGCAAGGATGCTCTAATCAACTGAACAAACGTTTGATTGCCGTTTCTGGTGGGAGAGTGCAACATTCCTATCATTTTATTCATATAATTCATCAATAAAGTCGGTTGCGACCTATCTGATCAATTTAATAGTAGGTGTTTCAGCTTAACTATCTAGTCAGTCCTTGACTGAATCTCTGCAAGAGAGCATGCAGGGAAAGGATAAAGTAGGACCGTGCCATTTACAGATGCACAGAGACTTAGCAATAAATTTTCTTATCTTATGTAATACAGACCACTTCCAGAGAATTGCCCTAGGAACAGTACAGGAGTATTTTTTGTGCTACCTTACAGAAGTGCAATATCTATCAAGTCTAGCCCCTTTAAAAATAGAAATCCAGATTCATTTAATAGAATATAATAAATGAATACATTGCTGATTTCAAATACTTCGCATACTGCATGCTTGAATATCCTATACTATGCATTCATCTTGCTTTAGCAGATTCACTGCTAGATAAATTGGAATTACTCTGCAGATATTGAGAGTTTATACATCCCTGGATTCCAACATGCCAGCTCTAGCAGTTAACTTGACTAACACATTGAGAGACTTGTATCCAGTGTATTGAATGTGATATTATTTTCAAAATTGAATCCCCAGACAGCTGCCTGCATTATGCTTTTCAGACATGCAATGACTCCTGTGAGTCTGTCCCCTTCCTGAACACATGCAAATAAAAAGAGCAGTCCCAGAATCCGGCTAGCAGGAATGGGTCTGCATTGGTCACGGATGAAAGAAGAGTAAATCACAGGGCATTCTGTGTCCAAATAGAGCAATATGAGAACCTAAGTTAGGAGAACAGGTGGCGGCACTAATAAAAGATCCAGGCCTCAAATATGCTATTCTAATATAAACCCAAAGAATCTACTGTATATGCTTGTGAAACACCCTAGATGGAGCCGATGGATTAATAGCGCATGTCTTGGAGCTACTTAATGTTTGTTTCACTTACTGTTTCTTTCACTGTATACACAGAAAAAGCAAGTACCTTTTAACTTCTTTTTATCTTACGTCCTTTAAGGTCTAAAACTCTTAAAAAGTATCAGGTGCACTGATCTTAACAAATGATTGAGAAAACATCACATTTAGCATGTAGACCAGGCACCCCCAAACTGCGGCTCTCCAGTTGTTTTGGCCTACAACTCCCATGATCCCTAGCTAACAGGACCAGTGGTCGGGGAAGATGGGGATTATAGTCCAAAACATCTGGAGGGCCGAAGTTTGGGGATGCCTGATGTAGACTAAGGAGTGCCTTGTAGGGTTCTGGGTGTGCATCCTTGGTCTTTTTAAAGTCTCTTAATCAAGGACAGCATTCCGCAATTAAGAAAAGAAAGGTGCATAAATATCTTGAGATACCATTCCATCTCTCACTTCACTTAGTCCTGGATGTACTTTTCAGTGATGAGAGGGGGTGTCAGGAGTGTGTGCCTCCTGTGACCAGTAGGGCTTTGCAAGACTGGGGCTTTCCTAAGTTTGTTCTGAAGAGGCAAGGGGCGGCCACACAGGTGAGGCCGGTTGGTAACTCACAGCACCTGGTGGCAAGAGCCGGGAAGGGATATAAGCTCAGTGTTTCCCTTTGGCTCTTTGCCACAGCAACACGCTTCCTGCCTTGGTTCCTGACTCCTTGCTTCCTGATCCTCGGACCCTTGGCTTCCTGACTCCTGGCTTCTAGACTCCTGTTCCTGCTCCTGCCCCGTCGTCTTGCCTCCGGTCCCGCCATCCTCAGCCAGGACTTTTACCGCCCGTAAACCGCCCGTAAACCCGCCCGTGACAGGGGGCAGAGGTTCAATCCATCTAAAGTTCAGCACTTTCAACAGCAAAATCCTATGCATGATTTCAGTAGCGCTGCTGAACTAAAATAGCATGGGGCATGTTTCAAGAAAATGTTTACTTCCCATGAAAGTAAAAAAGCACGGGTACTGTTTGTGAAAGCACGGGTACTGTTCTGGGAGGGAGAGGGGACAGGACATCCAATATGAGGGCATGTGTCACCATGACCAAGGCAATCTGGCTGTTCGCCCCTTGCCCCAGCCAAGTGACATGTAGATGACTAACTGGGGCAGAATGTACAGAGTGATGAAGCAGCAGTATATTAGGGCAGCAATAGCAGTAAATAGGTGCCAAAAACGTGCAAAGATCAAGTTTTGAATTTTTCACAGACCTCTATGATCTGAAACAACATTCACATCAAAAACCAAACCTCACAAAAATGATGCACAGCAATAATTCACACTGATTTCAATAGTGTTTACTTATTTACATAGTAAGTACTTAGGTATGCCTACTCAGAAGTAAGTCCAACTGAACTCGAGCCTTCATAATACTAAACTTACTTAGGACTGCAGACTTAGGCCCACTGATTTCAATACAAGAGCTGAGAATACGCTATTCAGACAGATGAAAGTGGCAGGATCTTGTCCGTTCTATTAGGCATGGAAAACTGTGACTTGCTAAAAGCATAGTGGGCATAAACCATATTCCACTCAAGCCAACAGCAAGACTCAGATTGATTTTTAATGGTTCTGGATGGCACCCAATGCCTCATATTTTCAACTAAAACTTGTTTTACATTCGTATGTGACAGTCTATTAAACAGTGCCCACAACTCTTTTTAATTTCTTGCTGACCTTTGACAAAGTAGAACACTTTGTTTTGGACAAACAAACTAATTATTTAAACTAAAATATGTGAATACATTTGCACATGCAGTCAGAATATATTTTTGGTGCAGCACACAAGGGTTTAGATGTGAGACTTCCAATTCCCTTAATGGGAGCTATCTGGCTAATCCTCAATGCATTTCACATAAATTGTACCCCATACAGTGCATATATAATAAGTAAAGGTGGTGATTTTCTGCTATGACTATTGGCAGGAAGGAGAAAATGAAAACATTTTCATTTTGCAGAGCCAGCTTGCTATCGGAATAGTGATTTTTGCCTGCATAAAGAGCAAAACCAGAACCTACAAAACAATATGACAAATCTCACAAATCTCCAACAGTGCAAATTCTCATTTGCAATATAAAAGATGTACCTGTTCATTTTATTGTGAAATATATTTAACTCTGGGCACCACACAGTGAAAGTTATCACTTAGCAGTTCCAAATCATTGTTCCAAGTTAAAACATTTGTGTTCATTACTGCTGAAGTAAAAAACAACCTGTCAAGTGAGAGATGAATGCTCACCTTATAACAAACTCGTGGTTGTCAATCTCTTTTCCACAGCCACTATCAAGGAGAATACCGGAATTTCCTACAACAGCACATGCCTTAAATCGGCGGTTCTTCATTGGTGAAACTTCAGGAAGAAGACTGTGTAAATCCTGAGAAATATTTAGTGTGCGGCGTCTGTCTAGCACGTAATGGATTACATCTCCTGGCTTGAAACTGCTTTTGACTACTGAGACATCTCTTTCTGCATCCAAGAAACGAAGAATGTTCTTCCTGTATTGAAAACAAGAATGCAAATTTATGATACCTCTGCAAGATACACAGTGGTACCTCAGGTTTTGAGCATCTCAGAAGCCTAATGTTTCAGTTTTAGAACGCTGAAAACCTGGAAGTAATTGATTCCATTTTAGAACGCTTTTTGGAAGTCAAACGGCTTCCGCTAAGTCCCCCCCCCATTTTTTCCATTGAAATTGCACACCGCCCTTTGCGCCTCAGTTTTCGAACATTTCAGAAATCGAACGGTCTTCCAGAATGGATTATGTTCGAAAACTGAGATACCACTGTATTCCAAAAGAGTTGCCCGTTGCTTGAAGCAAAATTGCGGCGTAATCTTGCCATAGCTGCCAAGTTTTCCCTTTTCTCGCGAGGAAGCCTATTCAGCATAATGGAAAATCCCTTTAAAAAAGGGATAACTTGGCAGCTATGAATCTTGCATGGACTTTTAGAAAGGTTTACTTGCAACATCGAACCATGGCTTAGTACTGATTTTCAAGGTGAGTGCCACAATCAATTTTTTCCAATTCGAAAGAAATGAAATGTTTGCTAAAACCAGGAAGGAATTACCATAGGGAAATCAGGAGCTAGAGACAGCAATGAGAATCCTTGATTGTTCATTCACATGAAATAAACCAAGCCATGATTTGACATTCCAACCTCAACCACCCTTCACCCATCTGATCACACTGACTCTGGCCTCCTCAAAGTTAGCCTTCAATGTGCAACAGCACTTTTCTTTTCCCACTAACAGCTGACACATTTTAAAAACAAAACAAAGTATGAAAACTGTTACTTTGGTGGGTTTCATTAAACTGTGATGAGACTGCATTTGTAAACCTATGATTTAAAAGCCACCACATGATTTTAAAATGTCAAAGCTCAGTTTCCATCGATCCATCTTTACTGATTTTCTTTACAAAAAATATTGATTATTATTTTTAAAATCAAAAGAGCAACCAACAGTTCTAGAGCAAGAATCAGATTCAATAATATTGTTGAGAAAATAAATGTAACTCATGGAGCCCCGGCTCAAAACCAGCATGTTTACAGTTTCTAATCGCATAAGGCACAATAAAAAAAGAAAACCCATAGAAGTCAGCAGCAAACATGGTCATTGATTTTAGCAGGATTATAATATTCTAAAGTATAGGCTCATATGAAATTCTCATCTTATTAAGTAATTGTGCAAAGCAAGAGACTGGTGAATTTAATTCTGGTCTGGCCACTTCCACATTTCTACCCATTTCCTAATCAATCTGCAATTTTTAAAAAGTCCTCTTAGAGTACATATAAAAAGTTCTCAATTGTGTCTGTGAATGCATATTATGATACATTTAAACACCAGAGGATTATATTGCAAAATTCAGAGAAACACAAAATCCCAGGGATAACGAAATTTCAATGTGCACATTAGTTCCAGATTAGTGCACTGTTTATGGACACAAGGCATGGATACCTGCTGGTCACTTTTAAGCTAATTCTGCACATTAGCACTGAGCCCTAAACCAGGAGTTCCCAAACTGTGGGCCCTGGACCACTAGAGGTCCTTGAGTTCCATTGAGGTGGCCCATGACATTTCTGTGGATTTGGGGTTGAAGACAGGAGATGGCACAGCCATTGCATTAAATATTCAGCCGCTCTGGGAAGATGAGAAAGATCCTTCCCTTCTGCCCTGAGCTAATCGCACAATTTCTTCTGCTACAATACACACAAGCTATCCACAGCAATGGTGCAGCATGGGGGGGGGGGGCGCACAGGGGAGGTTCCTCCCGGTGCAAAATTGTTAGGCGCACCCGGTGATGCCTCAATAATACAGCTGTGTGCTTCCATTGCTGGGCTCCATTGAGAACGGTTTCTCCGTGTGAACCAGGAAGTGACCTCTCCAGACAATGGAATGGCTCTTCTTAACTCTGCAGCTGAGATCTCCTGGGTGACGCAGACACCATTAGGCAGTTGAATGCGCATGCGTGCTCCATACATTTCGCTCCCTCCCCCCTTTCCGTGCGGCCCCGGAAAGTGGCAACCCACGTATGTCACTGCTCAGAGCAACTAGGATCTCTGAAAAAGAAATACCTTTTTGAATACCTTTTGACATTCCAGACATCTATAAATTAAAGACCAGCCTGAGATTTCTGTGAGAACAGGCGGGTGAGTCACTTTTTAGGAAACAGACAGTGTGCCCCAGGAGACTGTCTCTCTCACACATTATCTCTTCAAACATAGTACACATCCTGCCCACCTGATAAATGTCCCATCAAGTAGAGATACTTAAGGAACATCTATGTCTTAGCACATAGTTATTCCTTTCTTCTCCCTTGGCACCTTGGTAATTAACATCCTACTTAGAAGACAGCTTCAAAGCTAGCTTCAGCAGTGGCTTCTCCTCTACCTTTAAGTTTGTCCCCATAACTCCAGATTGACCTACAGACCTAACAGAAAATCCCGCACTCTAAAATATCCTTTTGAAAAAGAGGTGCTAGTCCCATGAAGGGGGTGAAAAATCACTCATTCAGGGAAAAGGATGGGACCAATGAATTCATGGCAAGAGACTAAAGATTATCAATTATTACTATTGAATTTTATTTTCAAAAAGGGATTTCTATGGTATGTCATAGTAGCGGGGCATTTTCCACAGAACGACACTGAATGAAACATTGAGTTTTTCATAACTCAACTTTCCAAATAAATGAGGCCAATAAACAGTTACGTAGACATGGAGTGGGGTGTGTGTGTGGCTTCCAATGTATTGCAGAACCAGCTATATGTAGCCTATCTGCGAGCTGGACAGAAGATGTGGGTATTTCCCACCATCGGGACACCCCCCCCCACCATCCTGCATGTCTGTCACTTGCCCCCTCCCCTACTGCTAACCCCTTCCTTCCACCTGCTTTCCCCCTCCTTCCCCCCCCCTCTCTTAGGGTTGCCATATTGACAGTTACCCTTCACGCAGAGGCTTCCACTTGCTAGTGCTGGTGGTGTCTCCAGGTCACTGGGCAGGCTCCACTATGGGCTCCACCTCTCCCTTTCAGGCCTTCGGCCTCCCTCCAAATGGCTGCCAGTAAGTCGTATCCAGGAGTAGGCCTGGTGGCTGCGCTGGCCCCAAAGGCTGCTCAAGCATAGGCAGCTGCGGTGGCTGTGTCAGCTCTGTGACCTCTCCGGTCCTGCCTGGGCACCCCTAACTGCTACTCAAACCGCATTGAGTAGGACCCGAGAGACTGTGGAGCTGCTCTCGCCACTGCGTCCCCTTCCACACTTGAGCAGTCATTGGGGGGCCACTGCTGCTGGGGAAGGCTCAGGCAGGACCAGAGAGGCCGCAAAGCAGTGAGTCTCCCTCCCCGGGCCTGATCCTGGATATGACCTTGCCAGTGACCACTAGGAGGCCTGAAAGGGAGAGGCAGCTCCACAGCAGAGCCACTCAGCGGCCAAGAGTCACCCCTGGCACCAGCAAGCGGTAGCCTCACGCAAACAGGGTCTCGGCAAACAGCGCAGCCAGAAGCGGGCACTGGAAGGGGGGGTGGCAGTGGTGGAGCTTCTGCTTCCAGGGCACAGCTGCGGCGCAGAAAGGTGATGGTGAGTGGCTGACTCTGAAGAGTGCCTGCCCTCTCCCACCCTTCGGCGGCATGTGTCTGCTCCCCCCATCTGTCACGGGGCTGCCAGGGAGAGGTCTGGTCGGAGCAAGGCGAAGAGGAGCCTCTAGTCAGTGACAGGCAGGAAGGGAAAGAAGCAGGAGACAAGGAGTTAACGGAAGAACACTCTGAGGCGGAGGGGGTCCCTGAGGCACGCAGGGAGACTCAACACCTCTTGAGCAGTTCCGGGACTGAAGGGGAGGGTCTGCCTATTCCCCACACACAGGAGCAAAGGGGGTGGAAGCGACGGGAGCAGAGAAGGAGGGTGGGATTACCCAAATTCCCCAATTTACCCCAAATTACCCAAATTCCACTTCCGGAACCTGAAAGCGATGAATCGGACGCATGAAAACGCAATCTGTATATATGTATATAATGTAGAACTGTGAATATATCTCTACTTGAGAAATACTTGAGGTATTTCTTGCAGAAAGCTTCCAGACCCCCTTACACCACCAAAAAACCCAGACATTTCATTTAAAAAATAAAAATCTGCCCAGGTGGGCATGCTGGCACCCCAAACCAGGACATGTCTGCGGGGACCCAGACGTATGGCAACCCTAACAAAGAGCGCCTGGTTCTCAGAAAACAAGTTTGCTCCCTTGAGGTCAGGGTAGCTGAATTGGAGAAGCTGAGAGAGGCAGATTGGTTGGTGGGTGATGTCTTTAGGAACATGACAGCAGTGTTCACCTCCCAGAGTAACAGTTCCTTTGCTGTCATGAAGAATTCACACCGTGATACCACTTTAAACTGTCATGGATCCCACCCCAAGAATTCTAGGAGCTGTTGCTTGTTAAGAGTGCTGAGAGCTGTTAGGAGACGCCCATTCCTCTCAGAAAGTTACATTTCCCACAGGGAAGAGAGATTGACTGTTAAACCACTCTGGGAACTGTGAGGGCAACTGGTGTCTCCTAACAACTCTCCTAACTATTCCAGCGGCTCTACAAACTTCCTAAGTGTGTTTGTTCATTCTGGGAAAAGAGGGGAATGGCATAGTAATATCATACAAGCCATAGTCAAAACATCAAGTCACAAAGAGATTTCTGATACCTGTACTTGGTTTTAGAACTATGAGGATGTTACACTTACTTCTTAAGCCTAAGGGAACTGAGACGTGATTTTTGGGACTTACATTTCAGTAAAATAGAAGAGGGAAAACACATTCTTTAGGATATTGGTGTAGATTTGAAGCTGTGCCGGAGAAGAGAATATCTGATGACTGAGCTTGTGTGAGAACACAGTAATGAAGCAGATTGGGATATATTAAAATGCAAAGTGCCTAGGGCATCAGATAAATGATAAGTCAAAGCTAAGGTTCCCTTTCTCTGTTTTTGGCTTTCCTGAAACCTAAAGACTGTATTTTTTATCATATTTTTAATATTGTACACAAATGGGTTTAAAAGCTGCTCAGGCCTAATATGCCAAGACTGGCAAATACTGGAGAAAATACATTAAAAAAGAAAATGAGCTGATCTAACTGCACTAAAGACCTGAAATAGGACAATACATGAGATAGCAAGAGAACTGTGTAGGATTGCCAACTCCTAACTTATAAGCTTCCTTATAAAGCAAGGCTGGGGAACCAATGGCTTTCCAGATACTGTTCAACTCCAACTCCTATCAGCCCCAGTCAGAGCTCATGAGAGTTGGAGTCCAGCAACATCTGAAGGACTACAGGTTCCCTTTCCCTACTATAAAGGGTCAGGCATACTAAATTGAGTTGCTCTCGGCTGAGTCAGGCCAAGCACTGTATTGTCCTAAGCAATCCTTGTGAAAATGATGGGCCAACAGTCTGCCATGTCAGTTGGCAGGGCTGGGCGATATATTGATATATTGCCCCAAAGTGGTTTGAAGTCCATATTGTGACATTGGTTTCATTATTTTTGACCTGGCAAAGTATCGTGAATCATGGTGTGTGTGTGTATGTGCGTGCGATGCAAAATAACCGTGAAGCCAGTCAATGCTTCTCACGATTTCTGCAGCCCCAGTTAACTCTGCCGGCTCAACTCTCCCCCATTTCATGCAGGGGGCAGCGAATAAGAGCAAGCACTGGCAAAAATCACTGTGAAGCCAGCCAATGCCTCTACATAGCTCCATCCTTATTTCAGACATTGTGATATATTGGTAAATCCTGATGCTTAGCCGGTGATATGTCACAATGTTGAAAATCAGATATCAGTCCTATCAGTAAGATGGACCATTGATCTCATCTAACAAGATAACCCATATTTTCTTAGAGAGGAAGAGCATAGGAAGCTGCTTTAAACTGAGTAAAGACCACCAATCTCACAACCCTATCTGGAGATGCCTAGGACTGAACCCAGGATCACAATACACAAGTTTTAACACCAATCCATGGCTCCTCCCCCAACTCTAAGGGAACTCCCATGCTTCTTCTGACACTGAAACACTGTTGAACATCCCCTAACGACACAGAAGCCTTAGATCTGTGGCTTTTCAAAGGAGGAAATGAGGCCTATTGATACAGCAGAACACCTGTGCAGCATCAAAGATAAGTTTCAGAGAAAACCTTATCTCTAGATCAAGTTATGAACAGAGCACAGGCCTTTTTGCTCTGCAAGTGGAAGCAAACACAGCACAGCTCCTCAAAAGGCTCACAGAAGGCAATGACTTTTTGATCTTTTAATCTTGAGAACTGCTGCAGCATGGTGAATATGAGTGGGAGATAGGAAGTCCCCACAGATCACCTCAAATTCAAGCTTGCTTGTGGTTTTGGGCAGGGCACAGTTCCTTCAGCCTACTGTCTGCAAAATGGTGATGGGGATAAGCATGCTGTCCTGTCTTATGGGGATGCTTTAAAGATTTCCGAGGTCATGCATTTGAAATGTGCAACAGAAGTACCAAATTGTTGCAGCTAATCAGCCGGACCCACACTGCAGCCAGCCTTATACCCTGATTGACTTGCAACCCAGACCTCTCATGGGATGTAAAATTTAATGCTGACTTCCCTTGTCTGGTTAGCATTTGGGCCTTGACACCCATACAATGGTACCTCAGGTTAAAAACTTAATTCGTTCTGGAGGTCCGTTCTTAAACTGAGATACCACTTTAGCTAATGGGGCCTCCTGCTGCCACTACACCGCCGCCAGGCGATTTCTGTTCTCATCCTGAAGCAAAGTTCTTAACCCAAGGTACTATTTCTGGGTTAGCGGAGTCTGTTTCCGCGGCTTCTGACTGGCTGCAGGAGCTTCCTGACTGGTCAGACTGAGTTCATCAGAGTCCGGGGCGGTTTATATGAATAGAGCTGGTCCATGATGTCATGAGCTGTTGAAGCTAGGCTTGCCAGACTCAATAGAGGACAGGACTTCTGTGCCTTTAATTGCCCTGCTCTCTTTTGAGTCTGGAAACCTTAAAGAGAAACCAGTAGACCCTTTGCTTGGAAATTAAACAAAGGGCCTGCTGGTTTCTCTTTAAGGTTTCCAGACTCAAAAGAGAGCAGGGCAATTAAAGGCACAGAAGTCCTGTCCTCTATTGAGTCTGGCAACCCTAGTTGAAGCTCAACTGGGCTGACAAAGTTACAGGTAGGTAGCCGTGTTGGTCTGAGTCGAAGCAAAATAAAAAAATTCCTTCAGTAGCACCTTAAAGACCAACTAAGTTTATATTTTGGTATGAGCTTTCGTGTGCATGCACACTTGTGAATCTGAAGAAGTGTGCATGCACACGAAAGCTCATACCAAAATATAAACTTAGTTGGTCTTTAAGGTGCTACTGGGCTGACAAAGTTTCTAAATGGACTGCATGCAGATATTTTAGATGTTGTCTGTCTAGCCTCTATCTGGTTTTTTAAAAAAGTACCTTCTGTAGCCAGAAGTCAAAAGAAACTGACTAAATTTCTGCCTGGGGGGAAAGCTCCAAGCTGGTTCTAAATCCTCTAAAAGTATTTCAACAAGAACAACCATGCTGTTGTTCAGATACAACAAACATGCATACACAAGACCTTCATCCTCTACTGAAATGTTGCAGATTAACCGGCTTGTGTGCAGCCAGTCTTGGGTAAAACAGCTAAGTACTCAATTAAACGTTAGTTTCTCAAAACTGCAGAGATCTTAACAATGCAATCCGATGCGTAACTACTCAGAAGCAAGCCCCATTAAGTTCAAGAAAAAGTGTGCACAAGATTGCAGCCTAAATTACCTTTGTTTCTAATTGCACATTGCTATGCAAACATGAATGGGGGGACAACGTTTTGTTCTGAAACCACAGAGATACAGCTCCTGCATACTATAATGAAAAAGGAAGTTGTGCAGAAAGTGACCTTTTGTTGTTGCTCTTGATCTTACAATTTAAGTTTGACTGTTCATATGAAGAGGCTACATTAAGAAAATCATTAGGGGAAAATGCATTCCAACTGTTCTGTCTTCAGCATCCAAATGTAAGAAATTTGTGACTTTTAACAATCTAAGGTAATGCTTTTCGCTAAATGAAAAATGCACCATTTAACTTGATCGGCTTTTTGTTTTAACATATTATTTCCTTCTTTAAAGATGTACCGTATGCTATGTAGATCAGAAGTTAAGTACGTACTCCTAACACTGCCAAAAATAAAAACGGCCCAACAACTGCTTTACAGAGGATGCATTTAGGAAAGCTCCCATATTTGGAGTTGCAGCTGATTTAATGTGAGGATTGAAAATGGAAGATTTATGTTTAGATTCTCCTAGGAGTTATTGATTGCCAAAAGACAAATGGCCACTATTATAACTAACTCCACATTATTTTATTTATCTTATGAGGCACCTTTGTAAACAAAGCCTTCACTTCATTCATCATTTTTCTAACAATTGTAATCACTTCCTCTGAACAGAATAGGTCCCAAATAATAAATGTGTGAATTGTTTTCTTGTTTTTTTTAACTTGACCCCAACCTTTGCAGCCTGGGCATTTAGCTGGTCTTAATGCTTTATTTTTTATTTTATTTTTTGTTTGTATGAGGTCAATGCACAAAACTGCTTACAATATACATATGGGTTGTATGAAGACTTTAGCCCCAGTGATAGCTAATGCTTCTGATTCCTTCAACTCCACGAAACCTTTAATGGGGACAGGGGGATAAAGATCAACAAAAGCCACCCATTCCCAGCCAGTAAGATCCCTCCACTGGATGAAAGCCTTCCATGGATGGAAGGTGCGACGAACCCCCTCGCCGACGTTGCCGATAGATTATGAGACGAAAGGGTACAGGAGTAAAGCAATCTCCACTCAATTCCTTACGCCTTAAAATAAACCCCTCAGTTCTGGGCTTCTCAGTAAAGAGAGTCTAATTCCAGCTTTTGTGGCCTGATCTCACAAACGCTCAGGGCTATTTGAATGAACAACCTCTTGCCTACAGAACAGGGACTCTCTCAACTCAGATCCACACTGTATCAGTCTGCCATATCGCCCTGGCAAACTTGTGGCACTCTAGGTTTTCACCATACTGCCCTTCCTGTGTGACTCTAGGACACAAACTATCCCTTTTTCCTTAGGTAAGTTTTGCCCTTTTCTGAGTCTCCACCTCTGTGAGTTTTAATATGCTGCTGGAATAACCAAGACGATACTCTTTGGCACAAAAAGTAGATGAATTTTATTTTCTTGAGAACATAGGTTTTTCTTTTCTTAACGATGCATAAGTTTACAAGCTTAGTTACAGTTATACATTAACTCTGTCAGACTTTAACTTCAAGTTATCCTAAGCCTAACCTAAACCACCACTATCCTGGCCCCACACCCTTCTTCTTCCCTCTTCGGCCTCCCCCTCTTCCTTCCAACTGCCAAAACGGCACCGTCCTGCCTCCTAAAGATGCGCTGTCAATTAAGCTGGAGGTGGATTAACGCTTTCTAATCCGGGGTGTAATAATTCTTCCATCCTAAACTGAAACTGACACGGGGACAAACAGAAGAAGACACCTTCACCCCAGTATGGTTCCCCTTCATCACTTATACAGCCCAACAAGACAACGACAAAAACTTACCGTCAGCATACAAATCAATATGGCTAACCTAATCAAAACACCCTCCCTCCCCACTCACACAAGAAACTAAGGATCACCACAGCCAACCACAAATGAACAATCACATCCTAAGACAAATCCCGACCTCTCTCACCAACAAAGAAGCACAAACAAACAACAGAGAACCTGCACAAACGACGCTGATGCCGAACCCCTACACATATCAAGAAAAACAGAAACATTGGCAATCCACCACACCCAACTCCCCATCCCACCCACCTCTTTCCCCCCTTCCTCATAATGTCTCAACAAGTAAAATTGATGTGTAAAAATGATACATGGAAGGGGGGGGAAAAGAGACATTGCACTACCTTTGTAACCCAAGAAAATCCTTAATAAAAATAATTATTTAATAATAATAATAATAATAATAATAATAATAATAATTCCATCCTGGGGCTAATCCGTTACAGAAGGCAAAACTTCACTCCAACCCAACACATGACAGAGACTCATAGTGGCTTAATCCTATAACCCCAGTCAATGGAAACCAGCACCCATTGTAATAGCACCCATTAGAGGAAAGTGCATCAGGCCATAGTCTCAACCGAGAGACTGCCTGCACACACACCAAGCCATCACATGGTGCTGCAGAGCCATGCAGTTCACACATCACAGTAAAGCATACTTAATGGTAATGAATTTGGACTCTTGCTCCTCCCCATCACCACACTGAGGATACAAAGCACAATGCATGCATGGCTTATCATTACTTTCGGACTATGGGGCATGTTTTGCTCCCAACAAACCATAATGAAAAGCTGAGAGTTGATTTTGGCTCATCGACCATGATGATCACAACCCCTCATTCAGACAAAATGCTAAACCGGAGCTAGAAGCGAAGGAGTAGAGCGGGCACAATCAGGCCATGCATAGTAAACCATTAAGTTGGTTTACCGTGATGTGCTCACCCCATCACTGTTAAGTGTGGCAGGAGTAGTAACTATGCTGCAACACCGTTATAGGTCATCCAGGTGAGCTGTCACTTGTCAGGTCCAAGATGCTGTGGTAGGTGCCATGCAACAATGTGGGGCAATGTTTCTTCTGCCACTACTGATCTGGACTGCCTGGTTACTGATACGCCATCTGTTCACAATGTCTGCAAGGGAGAATGCCTGACGTGCAGCTTTAGTCAAGATATTTCACACCTATCAATACCCAGCAATGATCGAATCTCAATTCTACAATTAAGTTAAATTATGCCAAATGAACAGATTCCTATAACGGGATTTTCATTTTCAGCCCAGAACTTAGACTTTTGCAATTTGCCTCTTGTGTGAAGGAGCAGGAAGGAGGCTGAAAGGAGGTAAATAAATCCATAATGGCAAGGATTAAAAAAATGTCTGCTGACAGCAATCATGGCTTGTGTCCTTTGAATTGCCAAGCCCCTAATGCTTTTAAATGGGCAACTCCTCCTGGGCTGTAACTGACTCAAACTGGCTTTGAAACTAAAAGGATAAGTGGGACCCACAAACAAAATGTTGCTGTGTGCAGTGATCCAGTTTGGGGTTCCATACACACAGCTATGTCCTCTCGTAGGACACTCCATCCCACCCTGTTTTTCCTCACCCTGCTGGCCCCACATTCTGTGACCAATAAGCATGCTCAGTTCTGCTTATTCATCTGTTTGGAAATGTAAGGGGAGAGTAAAAGTATTTTTGGACTTTTGCAAAATTTGAGGTTTCCCCAAGTCAGCCAGTACTTCCCTCTTGGGTGGGGATGGTCCAGTCTTGCCTACACAAAGATCCACATCCAGAAAATTGAACTTCTTCTTCTTCTTCCTCCTCCTCCTCCTCCTCCTCCTCCTCCTCCTCCTCCTCCATTTGTCCCCCCTCTAGGCGACTTCCAACAAGTATAAAAGCATAATAAAACAACAGTCTTAGTCTTTAGTATTGCATGAACCATCAATCCCAGATGAAGATATGACCAAAACACGCTAGAAATCTGACCCTGAACCACCTTTAAAAGATACAAGCACTAGCCTTCCCAGAGTAAAGGGTGTGACGGTTACCTATGTATAGTGCTGGAGGGGAAATAGTTAACTGGGTGACCCAATCAGAACCCAAGGGGGTGGAGTCAGAAGGACTATAATAACCAGCCCTGAGGGGTAGTACAGTAGTTGTTGAGGAGTGGAGTTGAGAGAAGAGGTTGAGGGAGTTAGAGAGTCTGTGGGTGGGCTGAGTTAGTGTGGAGAAATAAGAGGAGTTCGGAACAGTTAATTGCTAGGAAGTGCAGAGAGGAACTGCTTGCAGGAAGGAGGGTGGCGGATT
Source organism: Zootoca vivipara (assembly GCF_965207765.1). Lineage (NCBI taxonomy): Eukaryota > Metazoa > Chordata > Lepidosauria > Squamata > Lacertidae > Zootoca > Zootoca vivipara. The sequence continues at coordinate 24,520,803 of NC_142593.1, read as the reverse complement.
ACAGCGAGAGAGCAGGAATAGGAAGGTATAGGCCGGTATAGGTAACAATTGTTTATGTTGACTGAAGACTTTTGTTGCAACCACACGCTTGTTAAACTGCAAACTAATAAACATCATTTTGTGTTACAATTTAACCCTGACTGGACTCTGTATTGTACCATTTAGAGACTGGTTGGTGGCAGCGGGAGAACTCAGTGGTGGCACAGGGATCAATAGATGATGAAATGTCCAGAGCCACAAAGGGTTGGAAGGCTCCCAGCACAAGAGAAAACAGTCCTTAACTGTCCTTAAAAATAACCAGTAATGGGAAAGATCATAGGAAAATATCAGGCTGCACAATGCCTGGTGGCCCAAGTCCTGTCCAGGATATAATCTGCACCACTAAGAACGGATCGTGTTGTTCCTTTACTGTAGAGTAACCAAGGCCACTTTCACACCATGCATTTAAAGTGCTATGATACTGCTTTAAGCAGGAAAGAACTATATGCAAACATACCACCCCAAATATTATCACTTTATTCCTGTGAATAATGGGGTTGCAAGGGAATTGTTTTCTGGAAGAAATTAACATGGAAATGAGAACTAAACTCCCACTATATTTCATTAGATTTTCCAGAAATGGTTTCCATGTGAAAGCTCACATATAGCGTGGAAATTAAATTAGGAGAAAGGAATAAATTGATGTGTGGATGTATCCAGGGAGAGACTTGCAGCCAGATGTGAGCCCCAACACCTCTCACTTTAAAAGATGTCCCTTTTCCTTCTCACAGAATAAAATGGAAACCCCCCCCCAGCCCCGTTTTGCCATTGTGGTTTTAGACTGATGCAACGGAAAACGAAAGATATGACTCAGAGACACAAACCCTTCAAAAGCAAGCAACCGCACTTTATTTTAACAGAAGTGATTTGCTGATACTTTTTTCTTAACCAAGTATGTACAATGATATTAGTAAGATCAAAAAAGAGGGAAAAGATCAGTAAGTCAAGTGTACTGAAATGCAAGTTGTCAGAATCACTGTTGGCCATTTGCTTTTACAGTGATGAAACAGTGGGATCATTCACAGGCGAAGCCTTCCAAGAGCCATCAAACTAGAGGCCTCCTGCAGATTTCTTTTAATGCAACTCTGCACATATTAATTAGCCCTATGCCATTAATATCTTTTTTGTGCTTTATTATACAGCACACTGAAATGGTGAGACCAAGCCAGTCAAACTTACTGGATGCCCTTATACAGACCCGATTCTGCATGGAGAATTTAGTTTAATAAAGGATTCAGTTTTGACTGAAGGAATGTTCAAAATTAAAGAGACACCTTTTACACTGGAATCCCCAAACTTTTGTCTTCCACATTGCTAAAAACCAACAGCTGTAAAGACAGACAGATTTGCCAGTCCTCACTTGCATATACCCAGTTACGAGCTACCACAATGTATAAATGAGCTCTGTGTGTTATTTAAGGTACTCACCTTATTTCCAGTACCAAGGAAGAATTGATTTTCCATCTTTCTACGGAATGCTGGAACATTGAAGAGCCACTCTTTTGGTTTATTTTATCAGAGCTATTGACCATTGATCTACTTAAACTTAGCTCACCGTCTCTGAAAACACAATGCAAAAAGAGAGCGTTAAAAATTAGCTCGGCACTAGCCACCCAGAAACCATTTTTTTCCTGCCGTATCTACATCACAAACAGCAGTGGTGTTTTATTTACAGCATATCCATGTAGGATCGTGGCTCTGCACCAAGCACCCACTGGATCACTTCCTACTCCAAGGGTGACTGAGAGCCTTTCAGTTTCTCGCAATGCCCTGGGGCACCTTACCTGGTGTCATTTCAAGGTATTGAAAAGAGAACATGGGAAGAACAGGGCAGGTGTCAACATCGCCACTAGTCCCTACCAGAGTACCAGGTCTGGAAAGCTAGCTGTTGATACCAGACCTATTTATATGTTGAAGGCCAATGGTAACCACCTGCCCTTTGATGAGGAAGAAGCATGTCGAGGGGCAAACACAGACAACATCAAGGCCTGCTCTGGTCAGAATGTCTCCTTCTTTCCCCACCCCCTCCCAAGTTTGCATGTTATCTTAAATTTGTAAGCCACCTTGGGTGTCTTGGCATTAAGTCAGTATATAAACACAATGAATAAATATGCCCATGGCAAATATGGTCAATGAATAAATCTTTCTATACTCATTGTTGGGCCTGGGCAACGTACTGATACATCGCCCAGGACTGGTTTGAGGGCCAGAGCGCAATGGCACCTTCACTCCACAGTATATCACAGGTGGGGCTTGCCTGTGCCTGACTCCCTCTGCCGCCAGCACCCAGAGAGAGGAACAAGATACATTGTCCCCATGAGGAGAGCTGAGGCAGTTTCACCCCAGCGCCTTGTGGGGCCGGGGACGATGCAGCTTGTTCCTCCATCCGCTTTTCAACATTGTGACGTATCGCCATATCACGATGTTTGGCTGGTGTTACACTGCAATGCTGAAAAGCTGATATCACCCAGCCCTACTCATTGTGAAATTTAGTCAGGCGAAGGGCTATAGGTTAGTGGTAGAGCTTCTGCCAGATTCAACCCCCAGCATCATTAGGTAAGGCTGGGAATGTACCCTGTGCGAAACTTTGAAAGGCCACCACCAGTCAGTGTGGCGAGTACTGAACTAGATGGACCAGTGGTCTGACTCGGAATAAGGCAGCTTCCAAAAATCCTCTCTCTCCCTTCAAAGAAACAAACTGTTTTTAATTGGCTGCAACAACCTTCAGAAACTGTTATGTACTGAGCTGAATCCTAGAACAATAGGATTCAGAATCAGCGGGAGCTACCCAATCCAACTCCAGGTGGAAGTGAATCCGCAACCTGATTGGCCTGCTGGAGCAGCCAATCAGGCGGCTGGCAGAAGTGAATCTGCTACCTGATTGGCCTGTAGGAGCAGCCAATCAGGCTGCAGGCAGAAGTCAATCCACAATATAATTGGCCCACAGGTGTAGCCCTGAAGTAGCCAATCACGCAAGGCCCATTGTGTAAATAATGTATATAAGCAGATGGTTTTGGGAAAAGAGCCATTCGTCTTCTCTTCTCCTCCTTGATGACTATGAGCTGAATAAAGAGCATGAAATTCACTCTCGACTCCGAGTATATTTCACTGGCGACGAAGGTGGGATCCTGCTGAGCTGACCGCCACCACGCACTGCACCGCAGCACCGCCACCTGCTGCACCGCTGCATCGCACCGTGCATCCAGGCTTCAGCTCCAGGACCCAAGGAACCCAGAATGGCAACCGACAGCAGCTTCTCGCCATTCAAACCAGCATCAGGAGACTGGGAAGGGTACGCCGCCCGTTTCAACTTCCTCCTGCAAGCGAAAGAAGTCACCAACGATGCCATGAAGAGGGCGACATTCTTCAGCGTCTGTGGAGAGGAGACGTTTGAAATCGCCCGGGCTCTCCTTGCACCTAGAGATGTCGCTACCGTCTCTTACAAAACAATAATGGAACGGCTGAAGGAGCACTTCTCACCACAGCCCTCGGTGGTAGCTTGCCGAAATGCCTTCTACGCAAAGCGGCAAGCCCCGGGGGAAACCATAACTGGGTTTGTGACCTCCCTCCGCCAAGCCGCCCGGTTATGCAACTTCTCAGAATTGGAGAACATGCTTTGTGACCGCCTCGTCGGTGGCCTGAGGGACGAGATGTTGCAACGACGCCTCTACGCCAAAAAAGACCTCACGTTCCAGATTGCTCTGGAGGAAGCCCTGGCAACCGAAGCCGCCGAGAGGTCAACGCAAGAGGCACGACCGGCCCCGCCATCCCAACCGAGGGTCTACCACGAAGACCTCACCGACGAATCCGAATCTGACAGGGAGGAAGTACACCGAGTACAGCGGCGCACTCAAGCAGCACACACACCACAGCAGCCTCGACGAGAAGGAGGGAACTGTGCAAGCTGCGGGGAGAACCACGAGAGGAGGACCTGTCGTTTCCGCAACGCAGAGTGCAGGCAGTGCAGAAAATTGGGACACATCGCCCGGGTGTGTCGGGCTCGACTCACCCGTCGACAAGCATCAGATGACCGACCCAGGAGCCCCAGGTCACACGGCACCATGCACCAAGGCAACTCAACGGAGATCACGGACTACCAGGTATTCCAGTTGCCCCATCCCAGCACAGAGAAAATTTATATAGAGGTACAGATAGAGGGAGCCCCATGCCGCATGGAGCTGGACACGGGTTCAACTCTATCCATAATCTCGGCCCGAACATTAAGGGAACTGTGCCCTAATGGGGGTCCCAAACTAAGGCCGGCCCCATTCACCCTCCGGGACTTCCAGAAACGTAAGGTCCCTACTATGGGGGTGGGGACCTTCAGGGTGCAATATCGAGGGCGAAAGCAACAATTGGACTTGCTGGTAGTTAAGGGCCCCTACGTTAGCTTACTGGGACTGGCATGGTTTGGACCTCTGGGGCTAGCCGTTACCGGGGTGAACCGCACTAGCTTACAAGTGGACGTGGACGCCATATGCAAAGAGTTTCCAGGGGTTTTCGATGGGGCATTGGGACGATATACAGGACCCCCCATTGCCCTACAGCTAGACCCCGCTGTACGACCCATCAGACACAAGGCCCGCCGGGTCCCGTTCGCCCTGAAACCCCGCATAGACGAGGAATTGGACCGGCTCGTGGAGCAAGGAGTGCTGGAGCCGGTGCCCAACGCCCCCTGGGAAACTCCAATTGTCACACCCGTCAAGCCTAACGGTTCGGTCCGCATCTGTGCAGACTACAAATGCACCATAAACAAGGCTCTCACGGCCCATGCATACCCAGTGCCAGTGGTCAGCCATGTCCTCGCCACCCTGGCTGGGTCAAAAATCTTTGGCAAACTGGACTTGGCCCAAGCGTATCAACAGTTGCCTGTGGACGAAGCCACAGCAGAGGCTCAGACGATTGTGACGCACAGAGGGGCATTCAGAGTAAAGCGGCTGCAATTTGGCGTTAGCGTGGCACCAGGCATATTCCAGAATCTAATGGACTCTCTCCTCAAAGGGATTCCTGGCGTCACCCCCTTCTTCGATGATGTACTGATCGCCGGGCCCACACCAGAGGAATTTGAGGACCGCCTCCGCTCCGTCCTGCACCGTTTCCAGACGGCGGGCCTCAAGGTGAAGCGGGAAAAGTGTTTACTGGGAGTGCCGCAGGTGGACTTTCTGGGATTTAAGGTGGACGCAGAAGGGGTCCATCCAACCGGTGACAAGGTACGGGCCATTTGTGAGGCCCCAGCGCCCAAGAGCAAGCCCGAACTTCAGTCATTCTTGGGACTATTGAACTTTTACCATGCCTTCCTTCCACATAAGGCAGCGGTAGCGGAGCCCCTACACAGACTCCTAGATAAAAGGGCCCCTTGGGTGTGGGGCCAGCGACAAAGGGCCGCATTCCAGGCAGTCAAGGACTTGCTCGTCTCGAACTCGGTCTTAGCACACTTCGACGAGAGGCTGCCAGTGGTGCTGGCATGCGACGCCTCTCCCTATGGCATCGGCGCTGTCCTGGGACACCAACTCCCGGATGGAAGAGAGGTGCCGGTGGCATACTTCTCCCAGACGCTTGCTGCAGCCGAACGAAACTACTCACAGATTGACAAGGAGGGTCTGGCAATCGTGAAGGGCGTAAAAAAATTCCATGATTTCTTGTACGGGCGGCCCTTTACCATAGTGACTGACCACAAGCCGTTGCTTGGCCTGTTTGCCCCTGAGAAGCAGACCCCCCAAGTGTTGTCTCCACGTGTCCTCAGGTGGTCAATTTTCCTTGCCGGCTACCAGTATGCACTAATCCACCGCCCTGGGAAGGCGATGGGCCACGCAGACGCCCTCAGCAGGCTACCACTACCAGAAACAGGCCCCGACCCAGCGCCTGCACAAGAGGTTATGACCCTGGAGCTGCTTCCCGACCGACCCATTCAGGCACAAGAAGTTGCGCACCATTCCACAAAAGATAGGGTCGTCGAGAGTGAATTTCAGAAACATTTGCCCCCCCCATCTTCCCAAGAGACATAAGCTTCCTGCTAGGGTATTGCCCCTCAAGCCCTCTAGCATCACTGCATCCTAAAAAAAAATATTAGTTTTTTTGCCCACAAAAAGCTATTGCTACAATAAATTGTTTTTTTCAAGTGCTATAGGAAAGTTGGCTGTTTTCCTGCTGTGGTAGAAGAACAAGGCTGTGTATTTTTTTAAACTCTGAACATCCACTAGATTCTGATAGATTTCTGTAGGTAGCTTTTACATTGTGTGAAAGATTACATAACACACAAACTGAGGAAATATCAGGAAAAACAGCGTGATGTGAAGTCTGAATGCAGCCAACGTTGTTCTGGGATTGCAGAGCAGAAAGGAAGCACACTTTGACTTCCGACATTGGCCAAGAGGACCAAAGACCACTGAATGATTGAACTTCCAGGAAGAATATCATGGAATGGAGCAGGGGAAACCAACATGGTTCCATCCATCAGCCAGAGAAGAAGCAGCTACAAGAGACTTGCTTTCCTTCTCCTTGCCGGGAAGAATCCTTGGCTCCAACAGTCAATTTTCTTGGGAATGCAGAAGCAAAGGAAAAGGATACTGTACTCCAGCCCATTCATCTGCCACACAAACAAAGATCCACCAGCCACTATTCTAGCAACAATACCATTATTAAGGGATGGGAGAGAAATTCAGTTCTGTTTACATTTTATTCTGAATCTTGCCCAGCAGCATAACTCCATTGTTTGTTTCCTGCCAACAAAATGTGTTCTGAAGCCAGTATGTTGCTGGCTGACAAACTTTGATTTGTTTTATCTATGGCTTGGTATTATGTGTAAACCCAGCACTCTTCCTAAACCATGGTTTGTTTCACCATCACGCCGCAGGTGCTTGCCAAGTTATAATGACATGAGACAACGGCAGCTGGGAAACAATAAAATTCTGAGGGGAAAACAAGCCAAGATTTGTTTTATCACCCAAGAAACAACTTGTAGCTAGTGTTATGTGTGAACCAAGACACTGCATATGTGAAGTTGGTTGAGAAACTGACACAACTTCCACAGTGAAAACAGATGCAAAGAATTCATACAGCTATTCTGCAATCTTGCTATCTATTTCTAAATCAATGGCTCCAAACTTGAACTTACATTTTGCCAATACAAACAGCAACTTCCCAGTTCCCACCTTGATGCCAAACTGTTTTTGAAATCTGGCTGACTTCTTCCCTTGGAAATTCACGTCATAATAAGCTAGCTAAGTCTCCACTCTATATTCATGTCCTCACCAGCCAAACTGACAATAGTAGAACTTACTCCCAAGCCTGCATAGTATTGCAGCAGAAGCCTATAGCATGCTAACAGGCTGTCTTTTGCCACAAGAGACTAACATGGCCTCCCTTTCTGAAATTATTTTGTATGAAATCATTGGGCTGGGCTGTATGAGTAGGAGTCCTGTTTGGCTTGCTTCCTGACAACGTATAAACTTCTTATTTTCTTATTTTCCATGAGGCAAGATTCTCATGCATTAGGCAACACAGCGCTCTCTCTCTCTCCATTCTAACCTGCACATTTCTTAAATTCAGTATGTTTAAAACTAGTAGAATGAGCAAGAACAGATATGTTCTTCCTACCTATGGAAAGCTCTTCCCACCAAAAAGACCTCCTCTTTCTGATCAAATACGTACGCAGAATATTTCTTTGCCAATTGAGAAAGTCCAGCCACTTCTAGGGACACACATGCCAGGTCTAACTACATGGTCCATCTAGTCTAGTATTGTTCACTGTGACTGCCAGCAGCTCCCAAGAGAGTCTTCCCCGTTACCTGCAACCTAATCCTTTTAACTAGAGACACTGGTTATTCAACCTGGAACATGAACTGTGGTGCCTTCTCAAAACATTCACTAAATAAATAAATAGAAAGATAAATAGATAAATACTTAGAAGTATACCGGCTGTGCTTGTGGAATGGCTTCTGCAAAAGAAAGTCCAGGAAACCATCACAGTTCATGTGGCTGGTTGCTCAACAGATTGCTTTAGCCCTAATACTTCCTGTTGCACAACCAGCTTCTGCTATTGCAGCTGTGGCACTGGAGTTCATACTGCTCAACCACTTTTCGTGCCTTTCCACTAGCCCAGCAGCTTCTCCTGTGCCGGCAAGTGAAAGAGAACACCGAACCCGGGTCTGAGCATCCGCATGCAGCCTCTCATCAGCAGATCGCAAGTCACTTCAAATGTCTGTGGAATTTTGTGCACTGCAGGTAGAAATGTTATCCAATACATTGGTATGCATAGAGGCTTTAGTTTGCTCAAAAGCATCCAGGAACCTGACTATGTGAAGAAATTATAGGATCAATGATCATACATTAATATATACTGGATTTGCACCTCATCCGATATGCAGTATTGATTTACAGCTAAGAGTGCCACCTACTGAAAAACCAAACACGCTTTACTCCTCACTTCAGATACAATTATTTTTGTGGGATGGGGAAGGATTTTCAAATTAAAAACCATGGTCTTTAAAGTGTCATGCCGTGAAGAATAATTATATGATCTTCAATGAACACTACTTATATGAATCCAGAGGGAAAGAGCAACATAGAGATTCATTACAAGGTGTTTTTCCGTCTTCTAATTCAATACACAATATATTCCAAAAAGCCCTCGCAAAACAACCACCACTGATTTTCCTTCTTTATCCTCTGCTGCATTGCAATATACACTTCAAAAGAAAGAAAGAAAGAAAGAAAGAAAGAAAGAAAGAAAGAAAGAAAGAAAGAAAGAAAGAAAGAAAGGCATTAAATTGCAATGGAAAGGATTCTTGCTTGTGCTGGAATAAGTGTAGTCCATTAGAACTTTCAGGAAGTGAGTGGCCTGGGGAGCAGAAGTTGGCTTTTCACAACGTTTTTGTCCCTAAAAGTGCTAATGCTTGAAATACAGCAGACCCAGGAGCTCACAATTTACTTGGAGTGCCCACCAACAGATTTAAAGTGCATTAAAGCAACCTTAAATCTGTTGTGGGCACTCCAGGTCCCAACTGTTTATCATTAAGACATTTCTCCAAATCCCCACTCAAGGATGCATTTGGTTCATGTTTACTTTCACTTTGTCATTTAAAAGACATTCTTTCAACTAGCAAAACTATGACACTGTCCTTGGGATCTTAGCAACATCCGATTGCTTTTAAATCCCACTGGGACTTCAATGTGCTTAATGTTAGCTGGATCATGCCTCTCTGGTCCTTACTTGAGCTACTGAACATAATTTTTATGACCCCACCAATGTTTTTAAGCAGAACCTCTCTTTATGTATTGCTTATTTATTCACCACGGCAAAGCCTTACCCTAGTTTAAAAGCAAGCTTCTTCTTTTTACAGAAACTGTGAAGCAATATCCTACAAAAGGGCAAGTCAGGCTTAACTTTAAACCCAAAGCCAAATCTAGTAAGACAATTCATCGAAAGACGCATCATGCATATTATCAGCAGTCAGCATTTACAACACTCTTAACACAAGAAAGCATGCTTTGTTGTTTGTGGCAAGTAGGCAGAGCATACACAGAACAAGAATGTATTTCTAGATTTGTAAGGAAGTTGTCCAAAAAGTAACTCAATTGCTACTTCGATGGTCCATAGGGCTATATATAATAGCTGCATAAAAAAACGAATTTTAGCCCATGTAGATTCTCATGCAATCTACACTTGCTGAAATTCTCTCCTGTTGTTATTGTTTAGTCGTTTAGCCGTGTCCGACTCTTCGTGACCCCATGGACCATAGCACGCCAGGCACTCCTGTCTTCCACTGCCTCCTGCAGTTTGGTCAAACTCATGTTGGTAACTTCGAGAACACTGTCCAACCATCTCATCCTCTGTCATCCCCTTCTCCTTGTGCCCTCAATCTTTCCCAACATCAGGGTCTTTTCCGGGGAGTCTTCTCTTCTCATGAGGTGGCCAAAGTATTAAAGCCTCAGCTTCAGGATCTGTCCTTCCAGGGAGCACTCAGGGCTGAATGGATAGGCTTGATCTTCTTGCAGTCCATGGGACTCTCAAGAGTCTCCTCCAGCACCATAATTCAAAAGCATCAATTCTTCGGCGATCAGCCTTCTTTATGGTCCAGCTCTCACTTCCATACATCACTACTGGGGGAAACCATAGCTTTCTCTCTCCTACACAACTATTAAAGAGGCAGGAGTCCTTGCCTCATCTGCATCTAGCTAGCCTATGGTCCACTCATCCCTTAACTTGACTTTTACAGCCTGATTCTAAGCGAGTTTACTCAGAAATAAGTGTCACTGAGGTCAACAACTAAATGTACAGAACACAACCCTGGAATGCAAGCTGACAAGCTATGGCTGCAGGATTAGGCCCAATGCCCTGACCATTGCTTCTACAACATCATATGTGCATTCTACGACATAAAGGATATTAACTTTAAAAAGACAAATAATAGAAGCACACCGTTAAAACTAATTGCTATGGATGTTTGTTTCAAAAGGCTCTTGCACATTACTTGACCAGAAGTCTAGAGTGAGTGATGCCATGTAGCATTACTTCTCAAATAGCAGGTCCAACAGTTTGACTTGACCTCCAAAGTCACATCCTCCATTGTCTCCTGAGATAGGCAGATGTCATCATGCCAAAAAACAGTACCCGGTTCAACATCTGCACCACATGCAAAAAAAATAATGTAGAATTTATATCTAGCAGACAGCCTTTACTGAGATTAGGTATCTTAGTAAAAATGGAAGTCTTAGCTTCTTACACCAAGTTTCACTACAAAATATCTCAAAGGCAAACAGAAGTTTGGAGGCATGCTATGACTAAAACTATGCAAGAGTAGATGGTGGTTATTTCATTCAGAAGATGCTAAAGATGTCTACAGACAACATACATTTGTTTTACTTCAATGTGTTTTTATTTCAATGTTATAAAAATAGGCTTATTTTCCATGAATTCCATAAAATCTTTCAAGCAGATACTAAATAAGCATTTGAAGAATTACTGCAGAAGATATAAAATGAGAAAATGTAAACGAAGGGTGAATATATGCCGGATGCTCCTATTTGCAATATTATTTAGCTGCAGCTCTCTAATAAGCCAATCTTTTAAACAAATATTTAAAGGACTCGGAAAAAGGTTTTCTGGGGTTCGTAGAACTTTCAAGCCAAGGGCTTCACACTGGAGAGCTAGTAACAAGATCCACTATTCTGGTTAGTAAACAAAAGGCAGGTGGATTGTTGTTTTCCTCTGCCCACAGAAAAGTGACATTAACATACATGATCCAGGAGAAAGCTAGCAGGGGAGCAAAAGGCTTTCCAAAAAAACAAGAGTATTGATTGCTCCATTTACAAGCAACAAGGAGACAGGGAATACACACTCCTGTTTTGCTGTGATTTAGGGCACGTGTTTCACAATTTGGGGGGGAATTTTTTTTTTTGTCACAGATGGAAACACGGATCAGCTGCAGCTCCACTGGAGGGTCCCATCACCTTATGCAAGTCCTTGCCCTGCCAATTACTTCTTGCAAAGTTAAGTAGCATCGCAAGTACCCAGCAAAGAGCAACCAACTCTTGATTCTACATCTGTGCCGCTATTTTCCCTTCTCCTGAAACCTTGCAGTCAAATGATGGGAAAAGCCCATGGCCTTTAGGACTCTAATAGTAAAAGGGTGTTAAAGAGATCTTGTGCATAGAGGGTCATTTTAAAAGCTTTGGAGACACCCCCCTCCCCGAAAAAACTGATATGCACTCAACCTATGCTTTTAATACATCGAGGGCACTTTCAAACTGTCACTATTTTCAGGTGGGATTCAATTCTATAGCGGAAAATTCAGGTGTTACAGCTAAAGCCGATTTGGCACTCTGCAAAGTTGGAAACAACAGGAGGGAATGTACTGCAGTGTGGGATGTTTTTGGGTTTTTTGCACAGTCATATAACCTCCCTGCAAACGAAATCGAAATGAATCAATAGATCACATAGGTCATATAAACCGCCTGCAAATGTTGGACAGACACATCAGGTTGAATGCCAAATAAACAGATCACCTGGAGGCAACCAAAGTTTGGACAGGAAAGCCAACAGGGATGAGAACTTGTGATACTCATGAAACCCAACTCTCGTCAGTCCCAGCCAGCATTACCAATGGCCACAGATAATGGGAACTAATTCAGCTACTGTAATTCAACCACAAGTTCCTCATTTCTGGGTTGGAACCTAGTCTTATCTGGGAGTTTTTGATTTTGCAAATGAACTCGAAACAGGAAGGATGGGTGAAAAATAAAATAAGGGTTCTCTGCACAATGTGTTTCCCCCTCCAGAGTTGTAATGAGTGGACTCAATAGAGGAAGAAGCCTCCGCACTCGTGTTCTATGGGTTGCGCAAACTCTTCGCAGGAGAGGAGGAGCAGGAGGTTTCCTATTTAGCTGTCAGAGGAACAAAGAGCCTCGTCTTTTGTCTTTCGTACACGGGAAGCCAACGCCGATCTAAAGCCAAGCGGAGAGCCGTTTCCTCTTTGTGCAAACCTCGCAAAACCGCCGCGCGGATTTTTAGGCAGAGGAAGTGCAAAGACCCGCCCCCCCCCGCGCCTATTTTTATTTTCTTTTTTGCTCGCGGGAAAGCACTGCCGAGGGCTGGCTTCTGCTGCTTGCGTGCTCTCCGCTGGGAACCAGTTGTGCGCATCTGGCCCGGCGTAGCCCCGGGATGCAGGCAGGAGAGAGGGAGGCAGCGGAGGAACTCCAGCGGTGGGCAGCCAAAAGTACGCGCCTCCCCTTTTGGGCACGGCTGCCTAGAAAGCCGTGAAGGCGAGAGAGAGAGAGAGAGAGAGAGAGAGAGAGAGAGAGAGAGAGAGAGAGAGAGAGAGAGAGAGCGCCAGCACAGATCACTACGCGATCCGTAGCTCGCCGGTAAATTTTGGAACTGGGCTCAGGTGCGCAATGATGCCGCGTGGGAGGGGTAGCGCCGCGCGCGATCCTAAACGCAATGCGCATAAACTTCAACACCCTATACAGTAACAGCCGCAAATCCAACTGAGTCTCATGGGGCTTACTTACTCCCGGGTAAGTGAGGGGTGTTCCAGCCTTCTTGGAAGCAATTCCCATTGGACTCGAGGAAAGATGCTGCGGAGATGAGGCTGCCCGGATACAGGGAAGGCGATGCCCTCTTGCGCACGCTTGCCTCAGGCAGCCTCCAAGCCCTCCCTCCTCGGAATGAGGCGCTACCTCTTCGCCTAGCCTCCCCACACGGAACCGACGTAGGTTTTCCAAGGCGCTGGCACGCATGGAAAGGCGAGGGAGAGGGAGAGACAGGCAGGCAAGCGGAGTGACCGGCTGCATGATACTGTATCGATACTGGACAACGCGCAGGAAGGATAAAAAAAATCGCACATTGGATGGGGAGAGGGTTGCAGATTTCCTAGGCGTTTCATATACCCTCTCCACAGCATCTGTGCAAGGCAAGCACACAAAACACACACATCCCAACTCGCCCCACGCCAAACCAGCCTGCTTGAGCATTAGCTGTTATTGCCACGCTTGGAAATGCTTGCAAACTGTCACTATTTTCAGATGGGATTCAATTCTATATTCAATTCAATTCTATGCAGCAACAAATACCCTCCGCGGAGCTATCAAAGCTCTCCGGTTTGTTGCTGCTGCCGCCGACATAAATAGAACAACCTCAAGATGCCACCATCCCCACCACTCCCTCTCTCCTTGGTGTAGCTAGTTCGGCAAGCCTGCGAAAATCAAATGCGATCTTGTGCAGGATGAAAACAATAATAATACATTTTAAAAATGGGGTTTTTGTTCAAAGACTCAGACAACTTTACAATGATACGATTCTATGATTCCAAAGCAACTTTTCACAGGTTTTAAAGCTTTTAAAAACGAAACAACAACTCACCACGCGTGACAGACGAGAAAGGACAACAAAGCCCCAAGTGGGAAGCCACACGAGACTTTTGGGGTTTTTTGGGGGGGGGGTTGACAATAAAAAAGAGCGACAAGAAAGAAACATATGGGGATCTTTGTAAGAGATGAGGCGCGTGTTTCTATAGCGAGGCACTGACAAGCAGGGAGAGAGAATAGTATTTAGAGTCCCAGGGAACTTATCCTACGTGCCACTGAACTAGCTAAGAATAAAACTTCAAGGGGATCAAGAGAGGCCGAAATCTCAAACACGCTCGCTGAGAAGCAAGTCCCGTCAGTGGGACCTGGAGACAAATCGCCTTTCCGGCCTTATTATCCTCCTAGTGGATCCATTCATCTCATTCTGAGGGTAACTAGCGAAGGGGGCTACTGAAGTTAGCACGCTTAGGATCGCGCTCCGCAACAGCTCTTAGAAGGCTCACTCCCCTACTGTGGGCGTGGTACAAGGGGGACTTGTCAGGAACGCTGCTCTGGGACAGCAGAGAGAGAAGGCAAACCCCACCATTTCTTGCGCACTTACTTGGGAGTAACTCCCAGTGCACAGCAGTCAAGGATGCGGCTAGGAGTTCCGGGTAAAACGTTCGGTGGTAGCCAAACTTCGGAGAAATGCCACTCCCCCTTATCAACACAGAAACATAACAGAGCCGGCGTGACACCGCTTTCTGCATTGCAAACCTCCCGCTACTTTCGTACCAGGAGCTAGGAATTTATTTATTTTTTAAAAAAAGCAAAAAAAAAAAAACGCACCCCATCCCTTCGCTTTGTTCAGCTTATCAATTGCAAATTAACCCAGCCGGCGTTAATCATTTGAGGCCACTTTTTTTTTTTTACCCCCGCGATTTATTTCTGCATTTGCAAGGCATCTTCTCCTGGATCCCATCGGAACGCTTAATTAGGCGGGGGGGGGTGTTCTCAGGCTACAGATCAAAGCACGCGAACATCATCAAAAAGGAGGCAGGTCTGATGAATGGAAAGCGGCGAGGTCCAGGGGGGCAAGCCGAACGCGGCGCTTGCATCTTAGCCGCTCTTTCCCCCTTGGTCAAGAAAAATAAAATAAAAGGTGTGTACAGAGAGACAGACAGCAGACAGACATCCAGACCCTTTGCATTTACCCGTTGGCTTGTGTCTCCTGGTGCTCCTCCGTTCTCGCAATCTCTTTTGTCTTGTAAAAAATCAGGAGGATACTTATCGTGCAGATAGTCCACCGCTTCCTAATCGAACGCATGTCTCCTTCCTCCGGCAAATAGGCGTGCGCGCGTTTGTGTGTATGTTCCTTCTGTTTCCTTTGTTTGGCAGGATGGGTTTTTTTTAAAAAAAAAAGGAGAGGAGAAAAAGAGCAAGGGCTCAAATTAAGAACAAGCAGCAAAAAATCAAAAGCCGGCGTGATGCTGGAGGGATCAAAGGCGACGGCGGCGGCTTTTTCCCCTGGGCAAAGTCCTCTTGCCCACGCGCTCCCGCGAGCTCCTAGCTCCAGCCTCTCTGCGCTCCTCTCACGCTGCCTTCCAGTTTAGGTAACAGCAGAGGCGGTAGCCGCCAGTCTCCGGGGCGTCACTTAGCCCCGCCCTCCTCCTGGCGGTGAAATGATGAGCCGAGCCCGGCCAATAGGGGGCCAGAGGAGGCGGAGACGGCGGCTGCCCGAACTTTAAAACAGCTCCCGGCTCGTAGCTGCTCAGCAAAGCGGAGAGAAAAAGGATCTATAGCAAGCAAGCGGCATTTCTTCCATCTAAGGGGTTGCAATTCAGTCCCGGGGCGCAGTTTTGCTCGGAAATAAGATCTAAATGAACGCAACGGGGTTTAGGGAGCGTGCGCAGGATTGCTGCCATAGAACTGCCTTGCACTCGGGAGGAATGATCCTTACTTGCAGCGCGCCGCGCCCGGTTTTGTTTCGTAGACCCCAAAGATGTGGACGGCAACTGATGGTTGGAGAGGACGCATCTGAAATCCGACCCCTCTAATGCAGGAATCTTTCGCCCCAAGTGGGATTAGAATCCACAACCCTGAGGTTAAGAGTCTCGTGTGGCGAAAGCTTGTGCTGTCAACGCAGCCTGGAGCAGACTCCTTGCTGGGTCTGTGTTTTATTCAGGTGTAGTAAGTAATGGTGCACTGTAAGTACAACCCAGCCTCCGTTCTCTCTCTCCCATCCCACTAGGAGAAATCCTTCCTTGGAGTTGTATATCACCGTGTGCGTGGACTTTGAACCCAGGACCGGTTTCAAGGGCGTTTTAGGTTGGATTAAGCTGCATTCCAATATTCCAGGCTGCTCATAGCTGGGACTCGGTGATATAGAAAAACATTCAAAGACAAGCCAGCAAACAGTTCAGGCTGACAGGCAGAGGCATTCTAGAAATGCATGCCCCAATTCTTACATGAGAGGGCTGGGGATGTTAACTGGACAACCGTGAGGCAGGAGTGCCAACTTGAATAAAAATATTGTGCAGGCCCAGGAAGCCCTGCCCCACATAATTGGTCACATGCAGTGCTTTTTTTCTGGGGGGAAAATGTTTAGGGGTACTCTCATTTTCCTACTCATATTGAAATACTGCCCCTCAATGAGGCCAAACCTAGTTTCACAAAATGTTTAGGGGTATGCATACCCCCAGAAAAAAGCACTGATCACATGACACAGTGCACACACACCATTTGAATGGGAATGCCCATCAACTTTGTGGGGGCCCGGTCCCCTCAAATATTTTATTTCTAGGGGCCCCACAGCCCCTGTAAATTGGCTCCTTTGCTGTGAGGACTATTAGTAGAGTCTGTGATGGGTTCATCTGTGTCTTAGATAAAACCCAACCAGAGTTTAGCATTGCACACACTAGCCTTGGACTGATGCACACTCGTCTCGTCTCCCCTTCTCCGGTGCAGCTGCCTGGGGGAGGACATGGGGAGCTTTGATTCTATTTTCAACTAACCACAGTTTCTTGTTCAGTCCAAATCTGGACAAACTGAGATAATTAATAGTTATTGATTGAAATAAGCCAACGTCGAACCATGAATTATAATTGCGGCTTCTTCCAATAAACTATAGTTGGCACCGGCCATAGTTCCCAATTCAAACAATAAGAAACCAGTCAACTGAAAACATCTTTAAAAAAATCTCAACAACTTTGACCTGAACCCCCCAAAATGGGGTAGATCACTGCCAGTTTTTAACTCTGTGAGTAGATCGCTGTCTCTTGGGAGCTGGCCACCCCTGCACTAAACTATGGTTTAGCACAGGGATGGCCAATATGGTACCCTCCAGACCTTTTGGATTCCAACTCTCACAGCTTCAGTCAGCATACTTATTGGTCGGGGATCATGGGAGTTGTAGCCCAATACATCTTCAGAACACCATGTTGGCTATCCCCAATTTTAGCATAGGGCATAGTTGAGTAGCAAACACATGCATTTTGGATATTTGTTGCATGCATTTTCAACTTTAATTCAAAATAAAATTCCATGTCAAATTATATAGCCGATCAAACAAGTGACATGTTTCTAGAGCAATTTTGTATATGCACTTATAAGAGTCCCATTGCATGCATACACAAGATATATGGTTAATTTTCAAAGATAATGTTTATTTTGATTCAAAACACATCTATTGAAGGAAAAAAATAATCCAGGCACAATAACCTACTGCACAAGCCATCTCCAAACTCAGCCTATAATAAAATCAATAATAGTTCTCCAAAAGCTGTGAGATATGTTTGCTTGTGTGGGTGGGTGGGTGGGTGTTACTTGTGAAGAGGAGTATCCCAATAGATTGTGCTGTGTGACTCTGGTTTTAAGTTGTGTTCCAGTGGTGGGAAGGTACAAAAGAGACAAGAAATGGAAGCCCTGTTTCCAAACAACGCCAGCTATTTGATAGCAAAGCTGACTATTGAAATATAAATTATGTGGCTTGTGTCAAACGAATCATTTCTATGTATGAATGTTAAATAGTTCAATTAAGGGAATGAAGACACCAGCTGAGAAAAATCCAGTTTCATGGCCGTTAAAGATGACACAGTTTGCTTCATGAAGTGGTCCTGAAAGAGCAAATGTGAATAATAGAAATAATTGTACATTTAAGCTATTCAAATTACAATGTGCTAATTAGCACAGCCAGTGTGCATTTTAGGGAATGCACTACATATCTCGTAAAATAAAATAAAAGCATTATCATGCAAAAGCCTTAACTGCACTTCTATTACCACATTTTATTGAACACAAATAGAGGCAGTTATTGAATAACGGTTAGAGTGTTGGACTAAGAACAGAGAGAGCCAGGTTCAAATCCTCATTTCGTCATAAATCTCACTGAGTGACCTTTGGACAGTCATTGGACTAGTTTGCACATAACACTAAGCCATGATTTACTAATATTTTACTTAGTAAATACACATGGTTTGTTTGATCATCCAAGCCTAGCTCAGCAGCTTAACATAAGCCATGGTTTGTTTAGCTTACAAAGCTTGTTGTGTCTTAACTATAGCTTAGCATTGTGTGCAAATGTGACCCCAGTATCTTTATTTTATTTAACAAGATTTAAACACCACTTAATAATCAAAACCCCTCAGCAATTTACATAGAATATAGGCTACATTAAAAATACCAATAAAAGAAGATTTTAAAAACAAGTTGATCTAAAAAAATGACAAAATATGAATGAAATCAACTGTTTTTAAAACCCATACATTGTAAAATAAAATTAGATATTAAAACAGGGGTCAGCAAACTTTTTCAGCAAGGGGCCGATCCACTGTCCCTCAGACCTTGTGGGGGGCCAGCCTATATTTTGGAGAAAAAAATAATGAACAAATTTCTATGCCCCACAAATAACCCAGAGATGCATTTTAAATAAAAGGACACATTTTACTCATGTAAAAACATGCTGATTCCCGCATCTGGCCCCCGGGCCTTAGTTATTTTGGGGACCCCTGTATTAAAATGTCATCTGTATACATCTGAGTAGGCTTGGCAGAGCAAAAAAGAAGTTTAGCCTCCTCTACTTCACTGGATGATTGTGAAGATAACATGGCTCATTGCTCTGAGCTTCTTAGAGACAAACTGGAATAAAAACACAATAAATCTGGAAGCCATGCCCACCTCAGTAGAAGGGGTGATTTTCCAAAAACCTGGTGTGGCTCCTTCGGGATTCTCATAGCTTTAAGCCAAGTGTCACACGCTCAAGTGGGTTAAAACACCCGCCAAGGTGGAGAGTGCTTGAACTTTTGAGTAAAGAGAGGGGGCATCACAATAAAGAGGGCATGTTGGAAATGGAAGATCTTTCTAGATTTTTTAGCTGTACTGTACTTGCTAAGAATTAGAGAGAGCTTTCGTCAGGTGTATGGCTTAGCAAGGTTGTTCTATGTTTTTAATAAGCATGGATTCACTCTTGTCATTTTGCTAGCAATCCTCTGTGGGAAGCCCAACTTGATACCATGGATTAGGATTCAGAGAAGGAAGCTTTGCATTCAAATTTATGACAACCATAGTCAATTTTCAATTGTTGTCAGATAAGAGAGCCCCCAACCTCACCCTCTTTTTCGGTTTGGGATAGTGGCTTTTTGTTTTGTAAAGAAGCATTATTGTGCTTTTTAAGAAAGCCGGTGTGCTTTCTTAGGCAGATTCCTCCTTTTAAATAAAAAATTAGAAAAGCGGAGCCACATTCCAAACATCCTCCAAATTAATTTCCCAAAGCATCAGCTAACTCTTAAGACAGGCATCTTACAGCACCTGAACTCAACTTCCATGATGCTTTTGTAAACCCTCCTAATTTGCAAATGAAGCCCGCCTGAGTAGCATGCAATAAAAGTGCTTTCTCCAGGTGGCTACTGTTCAAGACCATTTCTCCCCCTCTGTGGCTTACAATGCAGTTTCTGACTCTTGAATAAATAATTCAGCCACCCTTGGAACGAGTCTTTGCTGATGCAACAGACAAATTATTATAGGCTGCACAATAAACACCTCCTCTGTGTTACAGCAGTCCAAGTTTGGGCTTTGGTCTGTTATATATATAGTACCTGTATTTTAAAGAGGGCTTTACCGAAGAGCAACTCAACCATTTATTACTACAGTACTACTCCAACTAAACTACTACTACTAAATTATTATTATTACTACTACTACCGGTACTACTAATAATAATTAATAGATTAATTTAGGAATCTCCTTTTCCATTAAGCCCAAGGCAATTTATACCAGGCATCCCCAAACTTTGGCCCTCCAGATGTTTTGGACTACAATTCCCATCTTCCCCGACCACTGGTCCTGTAAGCTAGGGATCATGGGAGTTGTAGGCCAAAACATCTGGAGGGCCGCAGGTTGGGGATGCTTGATTTATACTGAACTTCGTCATCTGACCACCTTATTGGGGACATCAAGCTCTAACCCTTTAAAAGCCCCCTGTGTTTTACTATGAAACAGCTCTTCAGATTTCTCCTGGTACCCATTTCACTGCAGCATTTTGTAAGATGTGTGCCCTCTGGTTGGTCTGAGCAACCAGCCAGTGTGTTTTCAGACTGATCAAGTAAATTTATATTATCGGCTGCTAGGTTATTAGTGTTAAGATTTGTGTGCTAGGGGAACTTGTACTTATGTGTGCAATAATAAAGCATTGGAAAGGGACTGAGTCTGTCTTTTGTGGGTCAGCCAGGCAGTCTCCTTTGGTCTCTGGGGCAGTGGAAACATCCATAATCCTGACAGGATAATATTCTCTCCAGGCTTCAAGCACTTGCTGGCTGCGCACAAGATGGCCAAGTAAGTGTTGCAGTGAGCAAGCTCGGCTTTCCTTTTGTATGTTTTCTCCGAAGAGTGCAAAAAGGCCCCATACGTCTGACAGAGGACTTAATTTTTGTAAAGATATCAGGAACGTCCCATGCCCTTCAGCATTTCTCATGTGAAAATAGGGTCGCCCTATTCCAAAACAAACAAACAATATATTTATAAATAATAACATTATTTATACCCTGCCCATCTGATTGAGTTGCCCCAGTCACTTTGGTAGTTTCCAACACATATAAAGCATAATAAAACATTAAACATAAAAAAGCTTCCCTACACAGGGCTGCCTTCAGATTTCTTCTAAAGGTGGTATCTTATCTCCTTGGCTTGGGGAGTTGCATAACTCCATACCCTCCAACATTTCTCTGATTAAAAATAGGGACGTCCTAAGGAAAAGCGGGACATTCTGGGATCAAATCAGAAACCAGGACGGCTTCTGTAAATCCCAGACTGTCCTTGGAAAATAGGGACACTTGGAGGGTCTGAGGTTCAATGATTGGCAATGCAACACAATAATCGGCACAACTGTGGGGAGCCTTTTTCAATCTGAGGGACATATTCCATCATAGAATCATAGAGTTGGAAGAGAGCACAAGGGCCATCCAGTCCAACCCCCTGCCAAGCAGGAAGCACCATCAAAGCATTCTTGACATATGGCTGTCAAGCCTCTGCTTAAAGACCTCCAAAGAAGGAGACTCCACAGGGGCGTACCCAGGATCAAAACTAGGGGGGCAAGGGGTGGGGCCAAGGCACGGGAGGGGTCAAGGGGAGGGGCCAAGGCACGGGAGGGGAGACCAGCAGAGCGGAGCTGAGTACGGGGAGGGGGGGCGAGACTCTCCAGCGCAGTGATACCCGCAACAGAAATAAAAGCAGGTTAAAACAGGCGACAGGTTGGGCTTCCAGGGGGCTGGGCGTTTTAGGACGTGCTCATAGGAGCCAGCTCCTAGGGGCTGAGGTCCCTTCGCCCCCCCCCAATAAAATATTTGAGAGGGCTTCCCTCTCCCCCAAAGTTGATGGGCATCACCATCCAAATGAAGCGCAAGCACTGCGTCTTGTGGTCGATTGTGCGGGGTGGGGCTTACCTTGCCCCCCCATATTTTATTGAAGTTGGCACCCCTGTGTCACCTGGAGTGGTACAGTCCTGGGGAAGACAGAGGGCGACGTTTTAGCGCTCGATTTTGCGGCAGAAATAAAGTGAGCCTTCCTCCTTCCTAAAAAAAAGTTCAACAACTTTGACCAAAAAAGGGGGTAGATAACTGCCAGTTTTTAACTCTGTGAGTAGATCGCAGTCTCTTGGGAGTTGGCCACCTCTGTACTAGAAGTAGGCCTTGAAGATGTGCAGTTAATGAGCCAGATCCCCAGAGAGTGAAAAACCCAGTTCTAGGTCTCAAACACATAAGGTTGCATTCAGTGTTTTAATACACACAACCAGGGTTAGTTGTACTGAATATTATCTTTTAGCTGCCAGAAGTTTCCAACAAAAGTGAATTAATCACCAACGTATCCCATGACTGGAAAAGTTTCAATCAAAATCTTAATCCTATTATTTTCAGTCTCCCCCAGTAAAATATCCTGTTAGCTTAAAGCATGGAAATGTTTAAACTGGCCACAGTGATAAAAGGGGTATCAAAGTCTTAGAAGCTATTCAGTACTGAAATATTTTTTTTCCCGTCAGAGAAAAGTAAGTACTGTACCGTCTTCAGAGCACTTTTATAACTTTTCAAATATGTTTTTATTAAGTACAACTAGGGAAGGTCTTTCTTCCTTTATAGAGAACATTTAACATTTTTTTTTAAAAAAATCTTTTTTGCTTATTTCTTAGCATAATTATGCCTGTCACATATAAATACTTCCTTTGATGGAGGAAAGCATAATATTAGAAGCAGTTATAGTTGAACGCAGTAGTCTTTTTTGAAACTAACACGACTTAACAAATTGGCAGCATAATTTGAAATTTGACTTTAAATATATCAGTCCTTAAAATCCATGTTTGACTCTTTCTTCTTACAAACTCTAGGAATGAGAAGGGTCTCGGCATACGGCCTACTTCTCCCTCACCAACTTATAACACAGGGAATATTTATTTATTTATTCACCAATCCGTTTCATAGACTATCCTTCATCACTTCAGTAATCCCAGGGCAGTTTCCAACATAAAAAAGTAACTAAATTTAAAATACATTTCAATAAAAAACAACCAATAGGAATCATTACGGTATGGCAGCAGTCTAGAAATCAAGAACAATAGTGACTCTCATGGAGTCTAGGAGAACAGAAATGTGTTTATATTAAAGTCTCTGCCCTCAATGCCTCCAGGAAAAGTGAATTCTAAAGCCAGGAAACCACAACAGAGAAGTCCCTGTCTTATGTTGCAAAGTAATGGGCTAACTCTGTTATATAATCATAATGTAACCTTGCCATTAGGCATTGGATTTGGACCAAGAAATTACAACTATACCATGTAAAGGCCAACCATTTCAATGGGCACTCATATTCAAGCTAAATCAAGTTAATGTCATCTAACTCTAGGAGAATAAATCGACCTAAATCTAGATAGTCAAGCTTAAATACTTAGCGTATCAAGACTGATAACTGGGCAGTTAAGTTACACTACATGTAAGATTGCCAACATGACTATCTTTATCTTTATTCCAAAATGTTTGGAAACTTGACTGTTCTTTTTCTTGAAGTTAGCCATATTGGTAAAGATATTTGAAGGGTATATTTTCTGCAGCATTATGTGTGCGAGGACCAGAAATTCTAGAGATATGTAATACATTAATTTGAGAGTGTGAAAGAAATTATAAATGGATCAAGGCACTTTGAATTTCAAAAAATACTATGATCTGTGACAGACATGGCAAAGCTAAGTCAAATGAGCAGTCCATCAAACTAATTACAGACCTGATGATGTGCAGCTTAGGAGTTGAAAGCAAGATTATTGTGAAAAATGAACTTGACTTTTCAAAGAACAGTGAATATTTTAGCCTAATGAAAACTGTACTTTCCAAGTAAAAGTGTGAATAACAAAATGGAGACTGATGTTCACCTAATTAAAAAAAATGAAGATGATCCTGCATAGATGATAATGCACAGGGCAAATCTTCAACCGGACATGATACTAGAACAAGTTGGGAAGACTTTCGGCGAGGCACCCTCACGAGCAGGTTGGGGCATGACCAATTATGGCAAGGGGAAGCGGGAGCAGGACCGCGAAATGACTCCTCATGAAAGGTCTGAGAGGATAGTTCAGACCTAAAAGGCATCAAGCTGCACTAAAAAAGGGGTCTCTGGAGCTTCTGGCACAAATGTGAAAAGGAGACAAAATGCACCAATCACGATAATGGAAGTACGGTACATGAGGCAATCACTAAGCTAAAATTGGGGAAAGCACCAGGCCCGGATGGGTTGCCTGCAATACATTATAAAAAATTAGAAGATGCTATAATGATACCCTTAAAAATATTAATGAATAATATAATGAGAGAAGGAAAAATTCCAAATTCCTGGCAAGAAGTAACATTACTTTAATCCACAAGCAGGGAACAGATAGAGAATTAGTAAATAACTATAGATCCATATCACAGCTCAACAATGATTACAAGATATTTGCGGGTATTAATAAAGAATATTAATTTGTTTTAAAATAACTATGAAAAAATTTGGAAAAGGATAAGGAAAGATTTTGAAACATGGAGCAGATTATAGTTATCAATATGGGGAAGAGTATCTATGATCAAAATGAATGTCCTACCAAAAATGCTATATTTGTTTCAAATGATACCAATTATAAATAAAGAGAACTGGTTGGAAGAATGGAGGAAAGACATAACGAGATTTGTATGGCAAGGAAAAAACCGCGAATAAAATATAAATAATTGACGGAGAGAAAATAAAGGGGAGAATTAGCATTGCCAAATTTAAAATTATATTATGAAGCAAAATGTTTAATTTGGATAAGAGATTGGAAAATACTAGTATATTAGACCTTGAAAGTTTTAATAATAGATACGGATGGCATGTGTATCTTAATTACAAAAAGCCATATATTAAGAGGTGCACTATATAGCGTTTGGAACAAATACAGATTATATATGGAACCGCAAACACCTTGGTGGATATCACCGGTGGAAGAATATAGTATCAAGAAATTAAATACAAAGATAAGCTGGCCAATGTATAGACAATTATTAGAAGAGGAACAAGGAAAACTCAGATTAAAAACCTATGAAGAAATAAGGGAATATGAAATGGAAAGATGGCGATATATACAGCTTAGAAGCATATTCAATTCAGATAAAAAGAAAGGTTTTTCAAAAGAAGATTTGAAATTTAACAATATAGTGATACAGAATAACAAGAAATTATTATCTAAAACGTATAATCTATTACTAGACTGGGAATTAATGGAGGAAGAAGTAAAGGAAACAATGATTAAATGGTCTCAGGATCTTGGGCAAAGTATATACCTAAAGCAGTGGGGAAAATTCTGGAAGGAAGATATAAGATTCTCCGCC
The DNA here is from genome assembly GCF_965207765.1 of Zootoca vivipara. Lineage (NCBI taxonomy): Eukaryota > Metazoa > Chordata > Lepidosauria > Squamata > Lacertidae > Zootoca > Zootoca vivipara. The sequence continues at coordinate 24,495,610 of NC_142593.1, read as the reverse complement.
TCATATAGAATTAAAGAAAACTTTGTAAAAATGTTCCATAGGTGGTAATTAACACCAGTTAAGATGGCCAAGATATACAAAGTGAAATCCAGCCTCTGCTGGAGATGCAGCGAAGAAATAGGGACTACAATACATATGTGGTGGAGGTGTGAGGAGATTAAGAAATTTTGGATAATATTACACAAAGAAATGAAGAAGATCTTGAAAATATCATTAACAAAGAAGCCAGAGGCGTATCTTCTTGGACTATTAGATGAGGAAATACCGTGGGGGGGGGAGAGAATTTTTTATATGCAAGCACAGCCGCTAGAGTAGTGATAGCTACAAAATGGAAAGCAAAAAATATACCTACAAAGGAGGAATGGATTTGTAAACTAAATGAATATCTAACCTTGGCAAAATTAACCCCAATAATAAGAAATCAGTCAAATCAAAAATTAAAAAAAGAATGGAAATGTTATGAGGTCATAGCTGCCAAGTACCCTGTTTTCCCCGGGAAACCCCTGTTTTTACTTACCTTTTCCTGGTGGTCCCCCGTATCACTTCGTCTCCCATTTTTCTCCGTTATTTTCTCCTGCCGGTGGCCATTTTTTTTCTTTCTGATTTGCCCTTCTATGGGCACCAAAAATGGCCGCCGGCGGCTTCAAAAGTCGCACCTACGCATGTCCAAAAGTGCGTAGACAGGACTTCCGGTGTCAGCGGCGGCCATTTTTGGTGCCCATAGATGGGCAGAGCAACACCGGAAGTTGCATCGACGCACTTCCGGACATGCGTAGAAGCGACTTTCGAAGCCGGCGGCGGCCATTTTTTGTGCCCATAGAAGGGCAAAGCGACACCGGAAGTTACGCCGATGCAACTTCCAGTGTCACACTGCTGCCGGTCCCGGATTCTGCAGTCCGGGACTTGGAAGGTAAGTATGAGGACTATATGGCAAACTACTGCTCAAAAAAAGATATGCTAATATGCTTAGATTAAAATGTGAAGTACGTGATAGAAGAGAATTCAGTAAAGAAAGAAAACAGAAATAAATAAAAAACTGGGGAAGATCACAGAATGCAAAGAATACAGTAATATATGTACAGTACTGGAAGGAAATTGAGTGGGGGCGAAGGGAAGTAAGAGGAGAGAGAAAAGAATAAATAAGACTGATGGAATGATGTAGAAAGAGAAGGGGGAGAGGGAAAATGGTGGTGGAATTGACAGCTTTGTAAAGTAATGTATGGTAATGTATTGTAATATAACAGAAAATTAATAAGTAAATAAAATCTGAAGAAAAAAGAACAAGTTGGGGAAAAGACATAAGATCTTCCTCTTGAGACATTTTCAGTGACGGAGCTGTTAGTCATTCATATGGCTTGGCCTTGCCTTCGGCTACCATATTTCAAGTCTTCTCATCTTCCTAATCTTTTCCATATCTGAATCTGGCCCATATGATATTTGTTCACTGCTCTGAACTTTAACTTCAATCTCCCCCACTGGTGGAGCTTCAAGCTCTGGCACCGGGGGCGGGGCTGGAACACGTTCTGCGGGTGGAGTGCGCTGCCCGGAGGGGCGTGGTGTGTGTTCCGGGGGCGGGGCACGCATTCTGGGGGCGGGGTGGGCAGCCGCCATAGCGCCCTCTGGATCGCGCTGCCCGGGGTGGAGCGCCCCTCCCTTCCTACACCCCTGATCTCCGCTGGACCACATACTTGCCCCTGTTCTTTCCTAGCTCTCTCCTTCCGAGCATGCACTCCCTCTATGTAGTAATCTCCACAAAGTTTTTTTTAATGAGGATTCTAAATGCCTTAACTACCGGTAGGCTATTTTCCTATCCAGGAGCAAATTAAAACACACTATAAATAAAACAACAACAAGAAGAAAAAGCCCACAGCATCCTCCTCCGTGTTTCGAGCCTGCTGTGAGACCTATTGTGAAGTTAAAGCTCCATTTGTCAGGCGTTATGCTAGAGCTCTTATGGTGATGCTGGTGGCGGCGAGATGGATTTCTGCTGAATGTTCTAATTATTCAAGAACTCGCTGGTAGATAGTTTTTGGCTCATCTGTATCTATGTATCTGTATCTGTATCACAGAGGCTAAAAAAGAGTAGTTGCACTGTATAAAGAAGAAACTATAAAATACAGGAACAAACTGTGGGGAAGTGAGCATGAATGCTGTCAAGAGGGTCAAAGCTACAGAATGTTTGTGGGTTCTTCACAAACCACAATAACAGAAGCTCAGTGAGAATGTGTGCCACATGTCAGGAGAGGTTGCACCAGGGCCAAGAGGAAGCTCATGTGGTCAACAAGCAGATTCAAGAGTGTTATTAGAGTTGCTAGTGGGAAAACTGTCTGTTAAGGGTGATGGTGTCTTGCCAAATGCAAGGTGGTTCTTTTAAACTGAGATTCAGACGTAATACAAAACACAAAGAAGTGAGAAGATTTAAGATTTTATTCTAAACAGCAAGCAATATATACATACCAAGCAAACACTTCCACCTGCCACTTGGAAGCCCTCAAGAAGTGGCGAAGTGACCCCCCCCCCCAGTTTGCACAGCTGATCAGTCCATACACAAGCTTCTCCAAAATTCTGCTCAAAACCACCCGATTTATAGATAGCTAGCCTGTGTGGCTTGCCTGACTGCCTACATGCCAACCATTCATTAGCCCCCCCCTCCCAATGCCTCACTTTCTCCAAACAATGTCCAACATCAAAAAAAGGTACTCAAAGAAGGTCCCTACCACAATCACTTCCTCCCAACTGATTAGGACATTAAAGGTTGCTGTTCTCATGCCATCAAAGAACTTAAGAAGAGACAGGGAGGGAGAAGGAACAGAGGCAGGATATACAATTTATCTTCCGGATTGATTGCCCATACAGATAGGAGTTCTTGTAAGAGTACTAATCTACAGAGTGGCTGGACAATTAATCCCTCTCCAGGGAACTCTGGGGGTGGATGATCTGTGAGAGGAATAGGTAAAAGTAAAGGGACCCCTGACTGTTAGGTCCAGTCGCAGACGACTCTCGGTTTGCGGCGCTCATCTCGCTTTACTGGCCGAGGGAGCCGGCGTACAGCTTCCGGGTCATGTGGCCAGCATGACTAAGCTGCTTCTGGCGAACCAGAGCAGTGCACAGAACTGCCATTTACCTTCCTGCTGTAGAGGTACCTATTTATCTACTTGCACTTTGATGTGCTTTCGAACAGCTAAGTTGGCAGGAGCTGGGACCGAGCAACGAGAGCTCACCCCGTCGTGGGGATTCGAACCACAGACCTTCTGCTTGGCAAGCCCTAAGCTCTGTGGTTTAACCCACAGCGCCACCCGCTGTGTCTCCTAATAACTATCTTCACCCATAGCAAACTACAGTTCCCATGATTATTTGAGGGGAGCCAAGGCTTTTTAAAGTGGAATGATATTGCTTTAAATGTATAGTGCAGATGGGGCCAGTGTTTTGGCCTTTACCAATTTATACAGCTCAGTGACATGAATGCTCTTCCATTCATAGAAAACTCTTCTCTAGCCTTTTATACTCAATGAATATTTTTGTAATATGTGGGCCTCCCCACTGTGGTTTGAAGGGGCACAGACAGATATAGGCCCTAGTGGGCAATAAACTGTTAAACAGCAACTGAAATATTATATTTGCTCGTACGAAATCTATTCAAGTCAAATGCTATTTGCAGTTTGAATTGTGATAAATAGCTATAACTTTTTTTCGGTCTAACTTCTTCAAACAAGCCTGCAAACTCCAGTTTATATATACTCTAAGACTTCTTTGAAAACCTCAAAAACTGTTGAGCATCTCTACGAAGCAAAGAGAACGCATTTCATTTTTCACTTCAATGAAAGTTGACTTGCCTAAGCACTTCGGATGAAGCAGTGAGTTTATCTGTGTCACACACAATCCAGCCTTATACGCATACAGAGTTTGAAGTGTTAAACTTACATCATATTTGAGTTATCTGTGCAGAAAAACACCTGGGAAAACCTTTCTAGTTAAATTGCTTATTTCTGGGTTTTTTTTCTTTTTTAAAAAAAGGTAGTATTATTAGCCTTGATGTGTAAAGTCGGTGTCCCCCCACCCACATTCTTATCTCCAAAACAACTCAACAGATTTTTTTAATGAAACTTTTTTGAATAATTCACTTCTCTGCCGAGAATTTGTAGGACAAATATTCCTTTGCAACAGTTATGCTTGCATTTTAAGAACATTTGAACCAGCTGGGGCTAGACTTTGCCACCAGGGCCATCAGGCTCTAAAGTTTTCTGTAAATTTTACAGGGACACGAGAATTAACAACATCAATAGCCGCCAGGGTTTTAATTGCTTAGGACTGGATGAGGGTAGTAACTTCATCAGCTGTACAATGGGAAGTAAAGTGCTGATCTTTACTGAAGTACTTATTGAAGCTTTCTGAAATTCCCAAAGTTAAAAAAAGACATTTAAAACAGATAAATAGTAGATATAATTGAACTTCAATAACGAAGCAGTAATAATCAAATCAAAGTTAAGCATTTCATTGAAACTTTGTAAATTAAGGATATAGGCTATTGCGACGGATTGGTGTAAAAGCTGACATTTATTTAAGGTATATATTGTAAATGAATTTTCAACTGTCGTCTTTTATTAGTATATTGATCATTATTTTTGTTGTTATTTTGATAGAATGTTAATGTTAACATATAAAAAGGAAGCTATTCCCCCCTGGATTCATCGCATTGGGGTTCTGTAACATTTAAAAAATGTGATTGCCAGTTCAGGAACTAAGTCTGATGGCAGTGGTTTCATCTAATTTTATTCTCACAAGATCCCTGCCAGGCAGGTTAGGCTGAGAGAAGGTGTCTGGTTCAAAGTCACCCAGACTACTTTTACGGTATATAATTAAAACACGATGATACCACTTTAAACAGTCATGGCATCCCCGAAGAATTCTGGAGTTTGTTAAGGCAGATGTTAGGAGATCCAGAACTGCAATTCCAGAGTTGTTTAACAATCAGTCCCTCTTCACAGGGAAGTCTTGGAATTATAGCTATTTGAAGGGAATAGGTGTCGCTTAACAATTCTCAGCACCCTTAAACTACAGCTCCCATAATTCATTGGGGGAAGCCGTTAATCTTTAAAATGGCGTCATAGTGCTTTAAATGTATGGTGTGAATGTGGTGCCACTGAGTTTCATGGCTGAATGGGAATTTGAACTTGGGTCTTCCTGGCACAATGGTTAGCTACCTCTGCAGCGTCCTATTTTTCATGCAGCTCCAAATCAAGCAAGGATTCCTTGTGTATATTGCATTGCCCTACCTGGATTGATACAACGATGTTTTTTCTCTGTGTTTACTGTCAAGAGGTAACTGTGATGTTTACATCCCAAATGGCTGCAAACTACACCACACAGTGGCGAGAAATAATTCACCAGAAAGAAATGAAACTAGCATGGGCAAGAACTGCAACCCACCTCTGGCATAACATGAAGGCTAACAGGAAAATATAATTTACCCTGCAGGGATATGCTGCAAAAGAACACTTGCCTGCACAAACTCTCGGTAAATGTTACTTGGCACTTGTATTAAAGGTAGTATTATATTACGGTTTTATGATCTCCTGGCTCTGGTATAAAAAGAAATAATAATATGAAAGCTTCATTATATCTTGGTAGATATGAATGAACTATTTAAACAATTAAACAATTATAACTATTTTCAATGTAGTATATATGTGTGTGTGTGTGTATGTTTATATATGTGTGTGTGTATGTATATATGTATATAAACACTATGCAGTGTACGGTATAGCCCTGCATATTTTGTCTGAAATCTCAAGAATGGCCTTCAGAAATTGGTAGTTTTCCTTTGCTTTCTTATAAATTCTCTTATTTCCTGAATTCTGTGCAAATTTGCTTTAATCTGTTGCTCCTCCCTATTCTTGTTTTTACAGTCATTAATTAATTAACTCAAATATTAATATTGCGCCTTCCTATATAAAAATATCCAAAGCTGCTGCCATGGCAGCAGAAGCAAGAAAACAAAACAATGAAGGCAGATGAAGCAAAAAGTGGCTAAAAGTAGCAGATAAAAACAGCGAAATCAGTTTTAAAAGCTATGAGATCAATCAATTAAAAGCCCCAGAGAATAGATAGGTACAGTATTGACTCAATGTCTGAAGAATACCAGTTTCAAGTTCGTTTGGGGAAGAAGTTTCACATCTGGAGTTCCACCACCAAAAAGACCCTGTGGCACTAGAAAGCTAACCTTGAGTTGCTGGGAGCATCCAGGGGAAGGAGATCTTAATTAGGATATGGGATGCAAAGGGGCTTATTGCAAATTTGTCTATTTGACAAAGAAGACAAACAACATATAGGCACAAGGAGCTGCCTTATATCAAATCAGGCTATTGGTTCATGTAGTTTAGCACTATCCACATGAGGTGTAGGGTAAGCCCCCCAGATGTTCATGGACTCGAACTCCCATCAGCTTCAGACAGCATGATGGGAACTGTAGTGTGCCAACATCTAAGCAACTATAGGTTCTCCGTCTGCAGCTCATGTAGAAACACTGAATAGCAGTCTTAATCAATGCTGTACAAAATATTTGGACAGGACTGCATTTTTAAAAAAATAGGACTTCATCTATGTGAACCTTACAAGGCTTTCATGAAATAGAAAAAGTACCCAAGATGGTCATTTTAGTTTTTGATTTTGATTTTTTTTTTAAGAAGAAGAAAAAAAACCCATGACTGCTATGTTGTAGAATAGATCCAAGAGAAAGGATATATATATATCAGAGCAAAAGAACCAAGAGTAATTTTCACTTACCATTTGGAAGCGAAGGACAGTACAGTAATGATTTATGACATTTTATGACGTTTTACAAAAAAGTGCCATTTTATGCATGACATAGTTTCATATATGTAAATGTAAGTTCCTCAGTTTTGCATCAGATTTCCCCAAATCTCTTGTGAAATAACAGTCAGCTGCTAGAGCTTTCTGCCTCTGAAAGTTCAAAATGTGTGACTGATTAATTCTGATTGAAATGGTAAACCTTTGTCTGGGCTGTCCCACTTCAAGCTCCAGTTGAGGTTGACATAATTACACCCCACTAAATATAAATTTTAGTGGCTGAAAGGCTGGACTAGATGAATCCCAAGACGGAATTAAGATTGCCGGAAGAAATATTAACAACCTCAGATATGCTGATGACACAACCTTGATGGCAGAAAGTGAAGAGGAATTAAAGAACCTGTTAATGAGAGTGAAAGAGGAGAGTGCAAAATATGGTCTGAAGCTCAACATCAAAAAAACTAAGATCATGGCCATTGGCCATTGGTCCCATCACCTCCTGCAAACAGAAGAAATGGAGGCAGTGAGAGATTTTACTTTCTTGGGTTCCATGATCACTGCAGATGGTGACAGCAGTCATGAAATTAAAAGACGCCTGCTTCTTGGGAGAAAAGCAATGACAAACCTAGACAGCATCTTAAAAAGCAGAGACATCACCTTGCCAACAAAGGTCCGTATAGTTAAAGCTATGGTTTTCCCAGTAGTGATGTATGGAAGTGAGACCTGGACCATAAAGAAGGCTGATCGCCGAAGAATTGATGCTTTTGAATTATGGTGCTGGAGGAGACTCCTGAGAGTCCCATGGACTACAAGAAGATCAAACCTATCCATTCTTAAGGAAATCAGCACTGAGTGATCACTGGAAGGACAGATCGTGAAGCTGAGGCTCCAATACTTTAGCCACCTCATGTGTACAATAAACCATAATTCTTAAAGCTGCTAGGCTCCTCTCCCCCTTGATTTCCCAGTGGAAATACAACCCTGGATGAATGCCTGGAACCCTGGAATCTCATGCAGTCATTCAGCAGAGATTGGGGTTGCACATAACACTGGACTTCCTTTGTTCAGATTTTCTCAAATATGGAACCTTTTAGTGAAGAATACTGTAGCCAAGGTCTGAATGATCTTATGCTAAACATTACAGTAGTTTATTCTGCACAATAGAATAGGTGAGATATCAAACAAAGTGCAAAAGTATTAATATAGAACATGGTTTTAGCATAACAGTTACTCACAGTTTTATCATATAGTACCAGTCTCAAAGCTGACAGCGAATAAGACTTGAAAATCCTTTTACTATAGTGATGCTATTAAGATACAAATATTTATTGGTTTTGCCTTAAGTATTGTGCCTTGCTTGGGATGCAGAGAGACAGATATACAGCAGTTTCTTACCCAGCAGGGATTCATTTTGCATAGAAAATCCAGAAGGGCTTCTCTGCGTGCTTGCCGTTCAGAGTCAGGAACAGAATAGCAGAAAATGAGAGAAGAAATATGACACAGTCTTTAATTCAGCAATATGGTTCTTTCCTAAAGCACTGTGTCATTTAGCAATACAATTCCTTGGAGTCGTGACTTTTTATTGGGGCTGTGAATGCACATTGTCAGGTAAAATCAGTACAAATTGGCGTCGAGTCTTCTGATACTACTCACAAAACTACTTACATCTTCAGCTACTTCAGGTACTCCTACACCTGCTTTTGCCAGTGCTATTTAAATATATGGTGACCCAGGTGGCGCTGTGGTTAAACCACTGAGCCTAGGGCTTGGTGATCAGAAGGTTGGCGGTTCGAATCCCTGTGAAGGGGTGAGCTCCCGTTGCTTGGTCCCAGCTCCTGCCAACCTAGCAGTTCGAAAGCACGTCAAAATGCAAGTAGATAAATAGGAACCGCTACAGCGGGAAGGTAAACGGCCTTTCCATGTGCTGCTCTGGTTTGCCAGAAGTGGCTTTGTCATGCTGGCCACATGACCTGGAAGCTATACGCCGGCTCCCTCGGCCAATAATGCGAGATGAGCGCGCAACCCCAGAGTCGGTCATGACTGGACCTAATGGTCTGGGGTCCCTTTACCTTTAAATATATAGTCAGCACATACAAAGGCAACTGAAGGATCAGTTTATGTCTGGCAACCATTTACTCATGTGCAGGGGCTGATCTACTAACTATGAAACTAATGAAGCTTAAGCTTCAGGGCCCCTAATGTTGGAGGGAGCCCAAAGCGACTTTAATTCACATCACTTTTAAAAAATGGATCTAGTAGACCCAGTTTGAGTTGCACAACACAAATGAATTAATGTTTTGTTGTATATATTTCAACAATCCCAAAGTCTGAGAGTCAGTAGTTGTCACATGTTGTAAATTGCCAGATGTTGTAGAGGTTGTTGTGAGCAATCCAACTGAAGAAAATCACAGTGGTTACCCAGACCATGTTGCTGGTTACGAAGATGGTTGCCTCCGTAACACTTCAGGGTACCAAAAATGTAGGTCCACCACTGCTCATGTCATATGCAATGGTGGTGGCAGAAAAGAGAGACAGCAGGAGCAGATATAGTAGGTGTTCCCCCTGAAAGATGTATATGATAGCCATCTTCAAATATCTCAGGGGCTGTCACATGGAAGAGGGAACAAGCTTGTTTTCTCCTGCTCTGGAGTGTAGGACTCAAACCAAATGCTTCACGTTACAAGAAAGGAGATTCTGACTAAACTTTCCGACAGTAAGAGCTGTTCAACAATGGAGCAGTCCTCCCTTGGGAGGCTGTGGACTCTCCTCCCTTGGAGGCTTTTGAGCAGAGGTTGGATGGCCCTCTGTCATGGATGCTTTAGCTGAGATTCCTGCATTGCAGGGGGTTGGACTAGATGACCCTTGGGGTATCTTCCAACTCTGCAATTCTATGATTCTATGAAAAAGGCATCTTAATCACCTTCAAGTGAAAGTGCCCATCTATCCACCAGCCGACATCACAATGGTGGCAGATGGCCCATTTTCACATGCACAGTGCTTTGATTATCAGTTGATTACCAGGGCTTCTAAATACCAGATAGGGCTCTAAGCAAGCACAAACTATCAGCAGCTTCTAAGGGCCTGCAAAGAGCAGCATGGCACATTTAAGCCCTAATGAACAGTTGGTTGTTGGGGTTTCAAAGCACCGTGCAATGCTCTATGCAAGCATTGGCAACAGCTGATCATCAGTGCTTGCAGACAGCCTTGTGCAGTGCTTTGAAGACCCAACCATCAGCTGATTGTTAGGGCTTCAAAGTGTCCTGCACAGTTCAAGGAAAAGCCCACACAGCTATGTGGAAGCAATGCAAGTGCTGCAGTGTCCACCCATCTGCATTTGCATCTGTACTTTTTATTTTTTTCTATGGAGGAGCACTCAATTATATGAATTCCCATCTTCAGTACGAATTTCATTTACCACTACATCTGTTGTTTGGGAAAAGTACCCCATGGTTATGCAGAAGTGCCTTGTTTTTATTTTTTCTGTGAGCCCATATGCTGCTGTAATTGAAACCTGCAGAGGATGAACCTGCTTAGATAAAATCTGCTTAAATAAAAATGTATTTAGTTTTGCAAATAATCAGCTGATGGGTTTTATCAAATGGACCTAGTGGTATAAGCATAAATGAGTGTGGCTGCTTTGACCTCAATTAAAGTCCATTAAGGGTTTTTTTTGGGGGGGGAACAAAAACAAATTCATAGGCAAATTTATTGAGGCTGATATCCAACGTTAGCCATGTTCAGAGCAGATGCAGTGAAATCAATGAACTTGGTTTGTTCTGAGTATGAGTAACAGGAGTGTCTTTCATAAGGCTATTTCAAAGAACAGCATACAAAAGTGGATAAAAGTACTGAAGTACTCACTTCAGAAGATGAAGATGAAGCAAATAAAATGTTAGCGCGCCCTGTTCCATAGCATTTCTGTCTCTGGAAGTCAAGGGGGGGATTTCGTTCAGAAAATGATTTGATTGCACACTACAAAGATGTTGCCTTAGCTGCTGCTGCTGATACGTATGTCACTGAAAATGCAACTCTATATGGTTAGGCCATCTGTGGAAGTCAAGAAAACTACAGGGCATTTCTTCATTCTAGGCTGCCATTATGAGCCATTAAATAGTGCCGTTGCCCCTCATTGGCTTTCTACCTAGACTTCCATATGGCTGAAAAATGTATATAAATATCTTATTACTACCCCCCGATTGAATTTGTCAATTTGGCCAGATCTATATAACTAATGGTTATATAGTTATGTGGTCCATGGGGTCACGAAGAGTCGGACACGACTAAACGACTAAACAACAACAATATAACTAATTACCTTTTCTTGCCAGTCTCTAACTGTAGGAATTTCTTGTTTTTTTCCATAACTTGGCAATTAAAATTCTCGCTGCTGCCCCCGCATACAGAAAAACCTTTTCATCCTGTTTGAATATCTCTTTAATCACAATTGGGTAAAAATTGGGGAGTATCTGAAAAGACTGGGGTTTAATTCAAATATTCTGTAGTTATTCCAAGATGGAAATTTAAGGAAAGCAGTATAAAGGTAGGCAATCCAGTAGCCTACTGGAAGACAAGCGGAAGTCGACTTACAGAAGAATCTGCAAGATATTAAAAGATGGTATTTTATTGACAAGTATTAAGACATACATACAACCTGCCTTCAAACATACATACAACATACATACAACCTGCCTTCAAACATACATACAACATACATACAACCTGCCTTCAAAATATTAACACCCCAACACATTATGCTTCCCCATTATCTTTCCAGGGATGTTTCTGTCTCTCCAGCTTCCAGCATCGGCCAGACTCACCTACTGTTCTCCATCCTAGGCTGATGTGGCATCCAGCCAGGTGTGGTGGGAAAAGGCTCACTCATTTGTTTCTATGGCAACCTCTTTGAACTTGGAAATGGCAGCACTTCATATGTTTGGAAGGGGGCCCATGGGTGTCACCCAGATTGACCCCTCAAACCCATAACGCTCATCTTCTTCTTCCCAACAGCACTAGCAGTCTGCAGGACTGAGGAGTCTGTTAAAGAGAAAAAGGGGAAATTGCTCAGTCTTCCTTCCTCTTTATTTCAGTTATTGTAAAAGCTGCCTTTGTGCAATCAGAAATTTCATCTCTTGAAGTCAAACCAGGTTTCCACAGGTTGCAACAGAGTCTAAGGTCGCAGCCCTCAGATTGTTTTCTCAGGCATAGTGCTGAAAGAGTCAATGGGCTACTCAAGATTAACAGGTAACGAGTCAGAGCTGTTATTGGTTTGGCTCGGGGCAGAAAGGTTACCCTTGTCAAGGAAGGCATCATGAGGGGGAAATGTTAAAATTCCTGTCAGAGCAGGAGACAGAATGCAAACAGCAATCATAACCTGTCACTGTGAACAGAACAATCTGTCCAAGTGAAATCCCATAGTTGAATTTGTCATTGCAAGATTACAGCCAGTGTAGTATCAAGAACAAAAAAACCCCAGTTTCACGATGTCTTAAATGTATGACTTTTCAGATGTCAGGCTGAAAATGAGAATGCTGGCTATCTCTAAATGCATGAATGTCTTAACAGAGAGAGCACAAAACCAGGGAATATAATGACGGAGAAAGAACTGTAAAGCCAGTTCATATGCCTGAAGTTCTACAAGGAACACAAGAAGCTGCCTTCAGCCATGTCAGACTAGTGGTCCATCTAGTTAAGTATTATGTATACTGACTAGCAGCAGGGCTGCAGTCAAAAGTCTTTCTCAGCCCTGCCTGAAGCAGTGGCGTATCAAGGGGGGGCGATGGGGGTGGGTCGCCCCGGGTGCCACCCTGGAGGGGGGGTGACACTCGGCACCCCTCACTGGGGAACATTTTTTTTAATTTTCTGTTGCATGAGATTTTTCAACTGTTCTTATATGTTCTTTCAATCCTGATTTCATATCTGAAGTCGGTTTTGTTCTGAAAGCTCTATTATTATTATTTTGCAATTCATGTTTTTCACTTTGAGCCAGAGCCGTGGGGGGGGGGGGGTGTGACAAAAAAAATTCAGCGCCGGGTACCATCTGGGCTTGCTACGCCTCTGGCCTGAAGACACCTAGGCTTGATCCTGAGATCTTGGGCACACAAATGATGTGCTTTTGCCCTGGACCACACCCCTTCCTTGTAGAAATTCAGAAAGGGTTAAATGGATTATCAAATGGATCCTCAGGGCTCAGTTCCAGCACCTCTCTAGTGGGCGCCATTGCCATTACAGTATAAGAGAACAAGGTAGGCGTTCCTGCACCTCTTTTTCTAGAAAAATAGCTCTTCTTCTTCTTCTTCTTCTGGAACAGTACAGCCCTATTTTCATCAGAGAAATGTTGGAGGGTATGCACTTTAAGCCTTTTGTCTCTTAGGAGCTTCTTCCATATGCCTGCCTTGAATTTGGCCTATTGAATTTGCCCTTTCTTTCTGTAATTAGAGGGTGTTTTTATGAGATGTAAAGGAACGCCCCTGCCAATAATTTTACAGTGCTAGTCTCCATGGCACACTGAAAGCTTTCACACTGTGTGTATGTGTGTGAGAGAATGTGAACCAGTGCTGCAACTTTCTTGAGGCAATTCCTTAGACTGAAGCAAAGCATGATTAGTGAAATTGGTTCATTTTAAGGCTGAAGTGACTGCCCATCAGCTTTTATGAAAGGGACATATGCTTCAGAAGCAATTACGGTGTCTGGAGATCCATAATGCACAACCTGTTGTCTTCATTTCTGCCCCCCCCCCAATTATCCCAACACTTGCATTCCTTCCCACTATTTCTTACCAGAACACTTCCAGACTCGAATGTACCTGGGCTAAGATAGATATTTTCTAAATATCTGGGTCAATTTCTCGATTTCCGTCACTTGTATCATGGATCCTTTCTGAAAGTCTGGGTACCGTCTGTTGGTAAACTGTAGAGCAGCAGTCTACCATTTTAGGTCTTGGGGGCGCATTTGGAAATAAAAAAAATCCTCACAGGGAGCACCAAATGCCAATTTCATAGAAGAAAAAACTGGTGACAACATCAAGTTCTTAGAATAGATTCACCGAGTCAATAGTGTCAGAGGTGCTGAATTGCACCCAACATTTGGGGCCGTCACATGAATAGCATGCATATGTGATGCCATGTGCTTTGTACGATGTGCGTTGGGAGGAGGCCTATAGCAAAAGGAGGCCACTGCTGCGGGACCTGGAGAGGCCTGCCAAGAAGAAGCCTGCTGGGACCCACCACTGTGAGGCCCTGCAAAGTCCAGCACTGCTGTGAGGCCAGATGAGGCCCACCGCTCCTGTGGCGAGGCGCACCAAGGCCTGCCACTGCGAGGCTTGCCACCGTGGTGAGGCCCGCCACTGTCTGCCTCCACGAGGCCTGGGGAGGCTTGCCACCCCAAGGCCCAGCAAGATCCACCACCACCAGACCCAGTGAGGCCTGCCTCTGTGAGGCCCAAGCCCTCAAGATTGAGAGGTGTAGCAGGGCCAGTGGCACAATGGATAACACTTCTGACCACAAATCAAGAGGGGGGGCTCAGCCCCGTCCCAACAGACTTTGTGGGGGCTGAAGACACGTCAACCCTATAGAGTTGGCGCCTTTGCGACCTGCTGCCATTTGAAGGAACTGCTCTCCTCTGTCAAAACCCAGCCTCATTGCAAGGACAGATTATTCTGTCTTGAAAGATCTACATTGGCTCCCAGTACGTTTCTGAGCACAATTCAAAGTGTTGGTACTGACCTTTAAAGCCCTAAATGGCCTCGGTCCAGTATACCTGAAGGAGCGTCTCCACCTCCATCATTCTGCCCGGACACTGAGGTCCAGCACCGAGGGCCTTCTGGCGGTTCCTATATTGCGAGAAGCCAAGTTGCAGGGAACCAGGCAGAGGGCCTTCTCGGTGGTGGCGCCTGCCCTGTGGAACACCCTCCCCAACAGATGTCAAAGAGGAAAACAACTACCAGACTTTTAGAAGACATCTGAAGGCAGCCCTGTTTAGGGAAGTTTTTAATGTTTGATGTTTTGTCAAGAGAGAGGGTACCGGCCAGCCACGCCACAGTTAAATCGCCTGCGGCCACACCCACCCTGAAAGCTGATTGGCTGGGGCTGTCCCACAGGGGGAAGAATCCCAGCAAGGAAGATACAGCCAGAGTGACAAAGTGGAGAGGTGGCATCCCTCTGCCTATTAGGGAAAAGATGAGCAGACTTCTTAAATCTGTATTGTCCTTTTGTTCAGGGAGGCTTTTAATGTTTAATAGATTACTGTGTTTTATTTTTCTGTTTTTCTGTTGGAAGCCGCCCAGAGTGGCTGGGGAAACCCAGCCAGATGGGCAGGGTATAAATAATAAATTGTTTTTGTTGTTGTTGTTGTTGTTGTTGTTGTTGTTATCCAACATCAATAACCTGATTGTTTCAGTGACCTAATGGCAATAGTGGATGACATCACTGACCACTTGTTCACTTTGGCTTTTTTTGCAGACTGAATTGTCACTGTCAGGGGGACTCCCTACAGGGACCCTCCCCCAGTCATCCTGACCAGCACTTCGCCCAGTGACAGCGCAAGCAGTGGGTCAGGAGGAGGGAATGAGGAATGGAGCGGAAAGGAGAGGGGGCTCCAAGATGTGTCAGAGCCTTGGCACCGACCCAGCTGGCCAGAGGAGGAAGGACAACGCAGCAAGGTGTTGGAGCCTCTGCAACGCTCCAGCCAAAGGACGGGAGAAGGAACTTCCGGTGCCCACGATGGGTCATGCACCCAGACGTAGGGCAAGGGGGCGGCGTTTTGGAGTTCCCAGACTATTATGCTGGCGCAAAAACAGACAAGCGCCATTGCCGGGTTCTGAATCAGACCAGGCAGTCATGTTTTCTGATGTCTCTGTAAATAGTATGCACAATAAAGCTCTTAAAGACAGAGCAGACTGGAGCGTCTTTACTCGAGAGTAGCCGCAACAATCCCCTGGCAGTCACACACACCCACACCCATTGCTAGTTGTTTTCTGTCCTATTGCTATTGTTTTATCTTGATTTCATTCTGTATTGTGAATCAGAATGATAATGATAAACTACTTTGGGATTGACTGGGCATGGGAGAGCCGAAATATTAATAATAAATAAGATTATCAAAGCACAAAGCAGTCCTGAATACTGCTCTATTCAGTACCACAATGTTGGCTCAATGATTCCCAAGCATTTTGAAAATGCCAACAAGTATGTTGGCTGTATGTTATTTTTTGCAAAAAATGTTGGTTTTAAGAACTTACTGTGATTTCTTCTTTTTTAAAAATAAAAATAAATAAATCCATGTAGCAATGCATGTGTCTGATAATGCTAATGCACTTGGTGTTTCAAAGAGCACTTAAAAAAAAAACTTCAAATGGAGCTAAATTTTTCACTCATGAGTCCCCTGGGTATGAATAGAAATTGAAGTGTCATTTTTCATCTAGGTGAAAATGACAATGTATCAGAAAACAAGATCACAGTATTTTTCTTGTTTTGTTTTATTTATTTATTTTAGCGAGCTAAGTATTTCTGAGAAGTGGCAGGCAGCCTCAGAAATTAAATATTCCACCTCCCACAAATAAAAAACTTCAACTGTGGCAGAAAAAGAAATAAGCAGTGTGCTGCCCCATTTGAACTAAAAACTATGCTTACAGTCCTAATGCCTAGGGACAGACATAGTGAGTGAACCAAAGGAAAGAATTGCAGAAGGAAAAGCAACCCCCCCCAAAAAAAACCCCTCCCTTTGCGGTTAAAACTCTGAACACACATGCTCCCAGACTGTTGCTATTTTGGGGTAGGACTCAGCCTCATACCAGCAACTTCAGGTTGTACAAATCTTTGTGATTTGGAGGTATTTTGCAACAAACCCACTTCCCCATAATATTTGACTTTTTGCTGTAAAGAAAGTGATTGAGAAATACACTGGAAATTGTGGGATAACACTTTCTTTGATGCCACATCCTCTAATGTCTCTGCAAACAAATCTGAATGAATGTTCACCAAATAGCCAACTTTGTCTAAATGCCCTGTAAACAATTCAGTATGAATTTTCAGCCAGAGTTGAGCAAGCCCAGATCCTCATGGCCAAACCAGCATGACATCTCAACAGCTCTGTCTATGAATAAGGTTGAAATACTATACTTAATATCTGGTGGTTCAACTTGGTCCAGCTTGGGGAGGGGTGGTGGTGCTAGATACAGAAGCAGGCTTATGCATGTACAGTCGTAACTAGGATCTTGAATGCCTTGCAAATCGAACATTTTGACTCCCAAACACTGCAAACCCAGACGTGAGTGTTCCATTTTGCAGACATTTTTTTGGAAGCCAAACGTCTGACGTAACATCTGCGGCTTCCAATTGAGTGCAGGAAGCTCCTGCAACCAATCAGAAGCTGCGCCTTGGTTGTCGAACTTTTTCGGAAGCCGAACGGACTTCCGGAACGGATTCCTTTCGAGAAGCAAGGTACGATTGTATATGCCTAGCCTGGTGGGAAATCATGTTTGTGAACACAGAGGCTGCTGCACAGAGATGGTCCCTCTCTCCCATCCAAGAATTGTGACTTTGTGCATGGAGTCCTGTCCAAAATTCACCAGATTCCTGGACAGAGAGTATAGTGGCTGGCTAAATTCAGAACTGGTCAGTAAACCTATACAGTCATACCTCGGTTTAAGTATGCCTTGGTTTGAGTATTTTCGGTTTAAGTACTCCGTGGACCTGTCTGGAATGGATTAATCCACTTTCTTTCTTTTTTTTTAAACATACTTTTTATTAATTTTACAAAATACAAAAAAAAAAAACGGTACATACATAAACACCTTTTCCACCTCCTTCCTACCCACCCACATGGGTCCTCCCCTGCCACAGAAGTATCCCATGTATGTGAACAGTCAGAGATGGTCCATTTTATGCTTGGATTTCTGTCCTCCTCCCCCTCCCCTGACCCCAAAGCCCCCCCCTGCCACCAGGGAGCTCCAGCAAACCAGGGCAGTACGCAGGAGGCCATCCATCCAACCATCTATTGTCATACCAAAAAAAGAGAAAAATAGAAATAGGAAAAAAGAGAAAAAAGAAAGGGCAAAAAAAGAGAAAAAAACAATACAAAACAGAAAAATTTTTCTTACATTCATAATTGTAAAACCATATTTTGTGGGCTTCCCCTCCCCCCCTTCCCCGGTTTTCATCCCTTTTTTATCATCTGCAACAGTTTCTTACTTTATAAAAATACACCTTTGTATCTTATACAACTTATAAATCAATTGTTAACATTTTCATCTAATATTCAAATCACTGAAAAATCAAACTCCCATTTTATCTTCCCGTGCCTAATTTTTACTCCCTCTATAAGCCTCCATATTTTCACATTGGATTAATCCACTTTCTATTACTTTCAATAGGAAAGTTCGCTTCAGGTTAAGTACGCTTCAGGTTAAGTACAGACTTCCGGAACCAATTACACTCATACCTCGGGTTAAGTACGCTTCAGGTTGAGTACTCTGCGGACCCGTCTGGAACGGATTAATCCACTTTCCATTACTTTCAATGGGAAAGTTCGCTTCAGGTTAAGTACGCTTCAGGTTAAGTACAGACTTCCGGAACCAATTGTGTTTGTAAACCGAGGTACCACTGTAATACTTGTTAAAAGGTTCTGGTACACTCCTTTGGATTGAATCACAATCACACATATAACTAATGACAGGCTTTCACTCTGACTTTACAGTTTAAAGCCAAACAGAAACATTCTGACTGCCATTTCTTGTATAACAAAAGCAGTTTTCTTTTGTATCTGCTGACAGTACAATTTGTACCTGAATAATTAAAGTGCTTCCTAGAAAGTAAAAAAAAACCCAATAGTAATCCAGACATTAAGATGAACTGCAAAAAAAAAAAAAAAAAATCAAATCAAGAAGAGTTCCCTGTTGCTATGAAAGCAGTGAAAATAGTTCCCTTGAGGGGAAAACACACATTACTTACACAGGGTTAATCTGAAAGAATAATCTATTTGGTTGAGGTTAATGAGCATGTCACTAATATCAGAAATCACGTCATAAAAGAAAGAACAAGAAGAAAATGTAGCATCATTTACATGTTTCTGTGCTTTACTTTTCTCCATTATTATTATTATTATTATTATTATTATTATTATTATTATTATTTTGCCAAATGTTGGCAAGCTCTCTTCTGACTCAGCCAAACCAAAAGATGTACCATATTTTTCGGACCATAACAGGCACTTAGCTTTTAGAGGAGGAAAACCAGGGAAAAAAATATTCTGAACGAAACAGTGGTTTTTGTGGTTCATGCTGTGGCCACAGATATGATATATGATTTGACGGTGAATTTGGAGTGACCCAATGCAAAAATCCTGAGGATCCATGTGGACCTGTGGCTTTGTAACCATGTTTTTGCACCATTGCAGCTCCATGAAACAGTGGATGTGTGATTTTTTTGGTGCAAGGCTATAGCCATGGACATGCTATGTGATCTGATGGCGAATTTGGTGCAAAAATCCTGAGGATCCATGTGCTTTTACCTCCCCCCTCCCAGGCAGCCTCCTTTATTGCAAGCGTCCCTTATCTGGCTTGCCGGTCAGCTACTCAACAGCTGGAGTACTGTGTCCAGTTCTGGGCACCACAGTTCAAGAAGGATACTGACAAGCTGGAACGTGTCCAGAGGATGGCAACCAAAATGGTCAAAGGCCTGAAAATGATGCCTTATGAGGAACGCCTTAGGGAGCTGGGCATGTTTAGCCTGGAGAAGAGAAGGTTAAGGGGTGATATGATAGCAATGTTCAAATATATTAAAGGATGCCATATAGAGGAGGGAGAAAGGTTGTTTTCTGCTGCTCCAGAGAAGTGGACATGGAGCAATGGATTCAAACTTCAAGAAAGAAGATTCCACCTAAACATTAGGAAGAACTTCCTGACAGTAATAGATGTTCGTCAGTGGAATTTGCTGCCAAGGAGTGTGGTGGAGTCTCCTTCTTTGGAGGTCTTTAAGCAGAGGCTTGACAGCCATCTGTCAGGAATGCTTTGGTGGTGTTTCCTGCTTGGCAGGGGGTTGGACTGGATGGCCCTTGTGGTCTCCTTCAACTCTATGATTCATTTTAACACCCTCTCTCCCTCTTGTTTGCCTTCCTTAGCTGGAGCAGTTTCCCCCCTTTTTCTTCTAATTGCTCTCCTCATTGCTTGCTTAGGACTCTCCTTGCAAGTTCACTGTCTTAACCCACCCCCAGCCTCCTTTATTGTTAGTGTCCCTTATCTGGCTTGCCGATCAGGTTGGCCGAGGGATCCCTCTGCCGGAGCCATGGCATTTGCTCCATAACACGCACAGAGATCTCTCCTTACTCTTGAGGAGGAAAAAACTGCTTGTTATGGAGCAAAAAATACGGTATTTTTCAGTGTTGTATGTTTCATGAAACCACTGGAGGCTGCAGGAGAGGAAGGAAATGGATATAAAGATATAGTGAAAATAAGAGTGTGTGATCACACCCACCCACACCCACCACAGAGGAGCATTTTGTTTCCCTGTATGTTATCTTGCAGGGTTTATCATTTGCCTCTGTTGCTGCAAAAAAAGAAAGCTATGCAAGGTATAGAAGTCTTGGGAGAAAATAAATAGTCCTGCACAGAACTCATTTGGCATCTCTTTCTATTTAAATGCACTGGTCCAGCATCATAAAGCAGTTTGGGCTTGATTTATTCACCTCTCATATGTTAATTCCGAAGATGGGTGAAAGAAGTGATTTATTTTGATAAGGAGTTGCTCCAGACATCCAAGCAGTTAGATGTTTCAGTATCAACAGTCCTAATCTTTCAGAGCACCAGGTTCCCCCCCCCTTCAAGGCGAGGCAGCAAAAGGAAGGAAGGAAGGAAGGAAGGAAGGAAGGAAGGAAGGAAGGAAGGAAGGAAGGAAGGAAGGAAGGAAGGAAGGAGTGGTGTTGAATCTCAACGTACACCTAAAATGAGGAATAGGGTGGACTATAATTGTAACCCTGCAGTTCTGCAAATGAGGTATATAAGACACCCGGCAACTGCTTGAGGAATCTGATTCCATTTACCACTTCATTGCACAAACACTATAAAAAATAGAACAACCAAGGGTGTTTCCAGTTGGAGGGTAAATTTCTGCATGGGCCACTGGACTATCACAGACAGTTCATTTGCAGCAGAGTTTTGTTTTATTTTTTACTTATTTGATTTTCCCTGAAAAGGGTAAATCTGGATTAAATGGACAAAAATACACATGGGTGCTGCAAAAGACAAGGAGCATCAATCCCACAATTCACACCTCTCTGGAAGCTCTTCAATGCTGTTTGCTGGGCAGCATGAACCATACTTCTATTTGAATTCCATGAAGTTAAACAATCGCCATGAAGGCCTAAGTCAAAAGTCTCCACTGTCTGCCCAGTATCTAGATTTACATGGAGAAATTAGTGTGATGCCATACTACAAAGACTTCTTCTTCTTCTTCTTCTTCTTCTTCTTCTTCTTCTTCTTCTTCTTCTTCTTCTTCTTCTTCTTCTTCTTCTTCTTCTTCTTTGCTTTCATGTAGCAGGGCACTATCTGAATTTCAGAGCACTGGTAACCTGCTATACTTCAGACAATCTTTTGGCTCTCAGTCAAAACTGCTCTGTCCACTGGGCAAACGAGCTATTTCTCCCCTTCATTTGCCAAGCAGCAACATCGCCAAGGGCTTGTGGGAAGCAGGTAAATGGGGTGGGGAAGGAGGTGATGATTATCTTGATGGCATCATGGAGAGAGGCAGAATTCAAAGAAATGAGACAGAGCCAACTTGTATGAACATACGCAGTTGACTTGCATTACTGGCTTCTCTAACCCAGCATTCTCAACTTTTACTCTGCAAGATCTCAGTCAGTGAAAGCTCCTTCTCATGCCATTTTAACTGGAGATACTAGATAATGAACCTGGGCCAAACATGTGCACTACATCTCCTTAGTTCCTCAGCCCAGTATCCCTGAAGGAGCGTCTCCACCCCCATTGTTCAGCCCGGACACTGAGGTCCAGCTCTGAGGGCCTTCTAGTGGTCCCCTCACTGTGAGAAGTGAGGTTGCAGGGAACCAGGCAGAGGGCCTTCTCGGTAGTGGCACCTACCCTGTGGAACGCCTTCCCACCAGATGTCAAAGAGAAAAACATCTACCAGATTTTTAGAAGACATCTGAAAGCAGCCCTGTTTAGGGAAGTTTTTAATGTTTGATGTTTTGTCAAGAGAGAGGGTACCGGCCAGCCATGCCACAGTTAAATCGCCCGCGGCCACACCCACCCTGAAAGCTGATTGGCTGGGGCTGTCCCACAGGGGGAAGAATCCCAGCAAGGATGATACAGCCAGAGTGACGAAGTGGAGAGTTGGCACTCCTCCGCCTATTAGGGAAAAGATGAGCAGACTTGTTAAATCTGTATTGTCCTTTTGTAATATGAAACACAGGGACCTTCCCTGCTGGACCAAAGAAGGAATGCACCAAAACTGAGATAGGCTAGAGAGGACCTGGCACTTTTCTGTGCTTCCCCAGAGAGGCCAAGCTCACATCTTGAGAAAAATTGAGAATGCTTACTGTCAGGGTTGTTGCGACTACTCCAGAGTAACGACTTTCCACATGCTTGTCTTTTAACAGTCTTTATTGGTGCACTCTATTTACAGTGTAACAAGCTGTTGGATGCATGTCTGCTCATTCCGATCCAGAATCCGGCACTGCCCCTTTACGCGACTTTGACCAACATAAAAGCCGCGGGACAGTGAATCTCCTCCCCTTTCTCCTCCTCCTCCTTAATTCCGGTGCCTGGGGAAAGGGTCTACGATCTGTTTTTTCCCCTGTTCCCCTTTCCGCCTCTCTCTCTTCCCTTCTGTGGAGCAGGGGCTCTCCCATGCTGCCAGAGACCTGGCACTCTCTCTCCGTTTCCTGACTAGTCCCTTCAGACACCGTGCTTTCATGGCTGCTTGGGGATGAACTGCTCCTGATGAGAGGGGGAGGTTCTCTATAATCTCTCCCCCTTACACTTACTAATACTTCATTACTACCCTCTAACATAACACAGGGGTTCCCTGCCTATTGCTAGTCTCTGAGCACTTAGAATTTGTCAGAAATGTATTAGTATAGAATGGTGTACATATTCAACAACTCCTTTCGGAATCTAATTTCCTCTTCCTGTCTGTTGCAGAGAGACAAGCAGCACTATGAAAGGGGAACGACTGGTGCTGTTTGCTGTGCGCCACAAATGACATATTGGTTTGAATTCCATTTTCTTTTAAGAACTCAGAGCAGGGGGGCGAAGTACCCATTTGGATCCCATTTTCTCTCAAGAGCTCTAAACTATGCTCCTGAGAGGAGAATAGCTATCCTGAAAGAGGAGTAATTTGGCCTCTTTCCTTGAGCACATTAGGGCCTTTCAGACATTCAGTCTGGGTGAAATGTATATGCATGAGGGTGGAGTGGAGGCAGTAGTGGGTGGCCTCAGTCCCCGGCCTGCATGTGTTATAGGTATAACACAAGTGTGCACATTTAGGGACCTGTCCCTTTTAGCATTTTTCATTGGGTGGAGAGGTCTTTGCATGTCAACACTTGGCAGTAGCAGATGGCATTTGGGCATTGAGTTGCTGTTGTTTATTGGGAAGAAGAGGTAGAGGGGCAAAGCAGTGCGCAGATCAGCTCAGTGCCAATTCACTGGCAGAACCAAGCTGTCCCTCATGGTGGTGTGTTTGCACCACACCAACCTCCTCATTGTTGCACCACTCCCACACTCCTGCCTGGTAGGCAGCAGCATCTCAGCTGTCGGGAGGTCACTTGCGTGCCGCTGCCCCGCTATGGCATCCACACAATGTCACCGCTGGACCGTTTTGCTTCCAGAAGGCGCACACATACATACATTCAAATGCACAAACTAGGGGCAGTACTTTAGTACTTTAGAAAGCTTTATGCTGTAGACTGTGTACAAAGGTTTTCTTCCGAACTTCTTCAGAACAAGTCTGCAAATGTTGGGTTTAGATCCTTGTTTCTACTATAGGCTAGTTGTGTATTCTACTTTACAGAGGACAACCCTCTATTTGAAGGGATGTCAGAAGACACTCCTCTCTTTGACAAAGTCCTATTTGAAGGGCAGCCCAGTTGAGAGACCCATTAGAACAGGCATAGGCAAACTCGGCCCTCCAGATGTTTTGGGACTACAACTCCCACTATCCCTAGCTAACAGGACCAGTGGTCAGGGATGATGGGAGTTGTAGAGCCCAAAACATCTGGAGAGCCAAGTTTGCCTATGTCTGCATTAGAAGGTCAAGCAGAAGCACTGAAATAGACCATCAACAATTAGCACCTTGGATAGAATATAGGTCACCTTGTCAGATATGATGACATGTGTTATTAAGTAATAATAACTATTTCTAAATGTGCGCCCATACCTATCAGCATCTGTAAATTTTCTGCAAATCTATACCTTCCTTTTTGTTAATGCTTTTCCTCTTTTTTATGTGTAAATACCTGCACTATGTTTCTATCTAGTTTCTCCTCCGTAACCATTCATTTCAACCTAGCTGAATGCCTGAAAAGCCTTTTTTGAGCAAATCAAATCAATTCTAATGCACAGTGAAAATTGTTCTGGCCTTTGTTAGCTATCATTTTTATTTTTAAAAACATGTAGGTGATGTCTCTTGTTTTGTATTGAAAATCTACAATGATGGAAATCAGCCTATTGTCTCTGGTGCTATTAGAGAATGGGCTGGTGTGATGTGAACAAACAGGCTTGTCAAATGGGTCCTAATGGTTGAAATCAATAAATTAAAATGTGAGATTCAAGAAAACTGGTAAGTGATGAAAAACCTAAAATCTTTTTTCATGGGTTAGCTGGAACTCATGGATGTACTGAAGCAGAGTACGCCACAACTGCCCGTTTTATAGGCTGTTTGCTTTCTGTGCTTGAATTGGATGACTACTGTGGGGAAAGATTTCCATGAGGGCATTTAATAGCAGAGGCATGATGCACTCGGGGAATCTGATTCTTTCTCTGATGGGAATAGGCAGGGGGTCTAACGCAATCATGTCAGCTGCACAATAATTTAGAAGCTTTGGAAGAAATTTGTTTTCCCTCTTTCTACAACACTTCACGCAGAGAGAATTCTCCTGCACTAGATAATGTTAATTCTATAGTTCATACTCTAGAGTAATGAGGGTTGCAAGGCACAATGCTAATAGGTTCAGTAGCAATTTTTCTCCACTGAATTTCACATCGTAACCACAGGAAGGGGAGCTTTCAAATTAATTGCAAATAAGGTACGGCACAAGGTTGCTTTCACTTACATCTTTGTTGTTCAATTAGTATATATTTGATCGTTGCTTGAGCCCAGCTGCAATAAAAGCTTAAAATTGGCTCCATCCTTCCATATGCATTTCTTTCACTGTAAAGGGCGGAACTCAACAGGGCAACATTTTTAGATTTCATATGCTTTGACAGCAGCAGTCCTGACTGATAGCATTGGTCAAACATTCAACCTCCAGGGAAGCAGCTTGTATATTGCTTGTCTTCAGAGGATTCTGAGGTGTGTTCTAGATGCACTCTCAATTAGGCACGTAGGCTGTGGTTTTACCTGGGGTGTGTGGGGTCTTAGAGGAGGGGTAGTACCTCTGGTGGTGGACACATTGTGCTCCTTCTGGGGTACTTTGTTCATCTCTCTCCTGTGGCTCCTAGCAGCTGTCAGCCTGCGACAGCAGCCACACCCCAGGAATGGCTCCGACGGGTAGGCTAAACCAGGTGAGGGTAGCTGATGAGTCTCAAGCCCTCAGTGAGCTAGGGACTTCTCTTGTCTTCTACACAGGCAGAAGCCAAACCCAATGAACAACAACAAAAAGGAAGTACATCTTTGTTTATTTTTTATTTAATAGATTTTGCGTACTGCTTAATTTAAAACAAAAACCAAAGAAACTCAGCCCAAAATATAATAATAATAGTTATAATTATAATTTGTACTCCACCCATCTGGGCTGCTCCCAACAGAATATTAAAAACACGATAAAACATCAAACATTACAAACTCCCCCAAACAGGGCTGCCTTCAGATGTCTTCTAAAAGTCATACAGTTGTTTATTTCCTTGACATCTGATGGGAGGGCGTTCCACAGGGTGGGCGCCACTACTGAGAAGGCCCTCTGCCTGATTCCCTGTTACCTCACTTCTTGCAGTGAGGGAACTGCCAGAAGGCCCTTGGAGTTGGACTTCAGTTTCTGGGCTGAATGATGCAGGTGGAGACACTCCTTCAGGTATATTAAATATTAAATATATATCTTCATGTAATGTGAAACCATTCCTCTGTTGTGTCAGTGGATGTCAGGAGTATGGGCAGGAGTCAGGCCTGTAGTGCTTTGCAGGACTAGGGCCTGCCTCAGCTTGTGCTGGAGAAGCAAGGAGTGGCTACTCAGGTGAGGCCACTTGATAACTCACTGCACCTGGTGGAAGGAGCTGGGAGGGATAAAGCTCAGCATTTCCCTTCAGCTCTTTGCCACAGCAATGCGATCCCTGCCTTGTTGCATCTGGCCTCCCGTTCCTTGATCCTTCACCTTGTTCCTTGCTCCTTGGACCTTTGCCTTGCTCCTCGACCCTTGGACCTTCACCTTGCCCGACGCCTTGCTCCTCGACCCTTGGACCTTCGCCTTGCTCCTCGACCCTCGGGCCCTTGCCTCCGTGATGCCCCGCTTCCCAACCTTCGGGTCCTTGACCCTGCAACTGCCTGCTGCTGGACCCTCAGTCCTGCATCATCCGGACCCCGTTCCTGCTTCCACACCACCATCTTGCCCCCGGTCCTGACGTCCTCAGGCAGGTCCCACAGACCAGACTGTGACAGTGGAGCCCTGAGCACAAGACACCAGCATTCATGAGCAGTGAGGTGAAGGGGAGGAATAGCAGGTCGGTGTAAAAATTGCAGATGAATTGAATGATGGTGATTGTGGTTTGGCATTTTTCTGATCAACCAGCCCCCAAGTCCATTTGCAGAGTCTTCTGCACTCCTCAAGGGTGAAGAATCTGGGATCTGGACTGCATTGCTAACTACAGGGGATCAGAAGAAATTGCTTCCTACCCCACTGTAACATATCTCTAATTAATTTTGCATTTTTGTAGGTTTTAGTTATAAGCCATTTTATATATATATAGCCTGCTGGCCAACCAACAGCATCCCATTTGCGGTCACACTTTATATTTGAAATATATAATCCATATTTCTTTTGCAGAACATCTAAATTGTTAAAAGCCAGACAGGATTTAAGTACAGTGGTACCTTGGTTCTCAAACTTAATCCGTTCCGGAAGTCCGTTCCAAAACCAAAGCGTTCCAAAACCAAGGTGCATTTTACCATAGAAAG
The DNA here is from genome assembly GCF_965207765.1 of Zootoca vivipara. Taxonomy (NCBI): domain Eukaryota; kingdom Metazoa; phylum Chordata; class Lepidosauria; order Squamata; family Lacertidae; genus Zootoca; species Zootoca vivipara. The sequence continues at coordinate 24,468,473 of NC_142593.1, read as the reverse complement.
TAGTGCAAAATGGATTAATCCATTCCAGACTTTTAAAAACAACCCCTAAAACAGCAATTTAACATGAATTTTACTATCTAATGAGACCATTGATCCATAAAATGAAAGCAATAAATAATGTACTTCAGTCACACAATCAATCAGTAGCAGAACTGGGTTCCACACAGTCACAAAAACATAAATAGCAAAAACAGACAGACTTCAGCGTAACACTCAAATCGGAAGCGTGGCACTCAAATCAGAAGCGTAACACTCAAAACGAAGCATGTTCAGCTTCCGAAAAAAGTTCAGAAACTGGAACACTTACTTCTGAGTTTACAGTGTTTGGGTTTCAAGTTGTTTGAGTACCAAGGCGTTTGAGAACCAAGGTACCACTGTATCTTTACTCTTGATCCTGTTGCAAAACTAAACCCTAATGAGTCTTACACCAGATAAGAATGTATAATTTATTAACCGTTTTGGCAAGAACAAATAATTTATTTTTAAGAACTCTTTTTCAACTTGGAGAGATGCTTAGTTAACGGCCCTGTGTACACTTTTTGAACCATATCAGAATCGATCATAGGTGAACTGTGTCCTTCACACCTCTTTAATGATACCACTGGAGGTCATTTCCTGGGACTTTGAAATTCATTTTCTATGCAGGAAAATTCATCTCTGTGTATCCAAGGAAGGCATTTTCTGCTTTACTTCCTATCAGGAAATTAGGTTCAGAACTCTTCAGCCATGATCAATGGCAAAAATCAGCCATGGAAGAGAATGAGATGACACCACCAATTCTATGTACTATAGTGACACAAGAAAGTAAAGCTTCTGTCAGCAATTCAATTTCTAACCCTCCTTTCTACGAAGTATTTTAAACTGGCAATGAACAATTCATTCCCAACTAAGCGTATCTATGATGCCTAAAGCTTGAAGCAAATCTTTTCTTAGTTTAATTTCCAGAGAAGCCCATTAGGCTGTCTCTGTGTAGCAGGATTTTTTTTTTTAAACGACTCCTTCAGGTGCTTCCTCCGCCTTCATTTTACTAAAAAAAGAGAGGTTTATTTATTTACAGTGAAATATTACAGGCTTACTCCTCCACTTTTAATAGAAAATGCACAGTTGTGTCAAGGAAACAATAGATTATCTATGCCTTTTAGGCATCAAATTGTCAGAAGGAGGAAAGTGCACTGCGGTAATGTGCGGAGGACCCATAATCCATGGGTATGCTTGTCACTGGGATTCGTGAGTTATTAAATCCCTGGGAAATCAGTCCTGTTACAATGTGGAGGCAAAATGAATGCGTGTGGAGATTAAATGTATGAAAGGGAAGGGCCATAGCTCAGTGGAAGACAATCAGCTTTGTGCACAGAGGGTCCCAGGCTCAATCCTGGCATCTCCAGGTATGGCTGGGAGACAAAGCTGCCTGGGCCCTTGGGGAGTTGGTACCAAGGAAAATACTAAGGTGGATGGACTGACATTCTTACTCATGTTAAGGCAGCTTCTTGTGTTCCTGATCAGGGGCAGATCTACTATGAAATTAATGAAGCTTAAGCTTCATGGCCCCCAATCCTGGAGGGGCCTCAGAAGCGACTTTAGTCCATATCACTTTTTAAAATAATAATAATAATAATGGGTCTAGTAGACTCAATTTGAGTTGCATGACTCAAATTGATTTTTGGTGGTGGTGGTTGTTTTTAATATATATTTCAACAATATTTTAATATATATTTCAACAATCCAGAAGATTGAGAGTCAGTAGCACAGCTGTTGTCAAGGTTGTTACAAACAATGCATTGAAGAAGATGACAGAGGTTACCTAGACCTCATTGCTGGTTGTGAAGGGCCCCCATAACAGCTCAAGCTTCAGGACACCAAAATATGTAGGTCCACCACTGTTTCTGAGACTGGATGCCTAAGCCACCTGGATTCCTCTACCCCACACCCCCTTTTAGAGTAATTTTTTCTTAGGACCTTTAGAGAAAAACACAAAACTGAATATCAAATGTCTTTTCCTCTTTTTTTGTTCCAACTAAGACTTGATCTAAATCCAACAAAAACATAAAGAGAAGAGGGGAGAAAGGAGTAGAGAAAAGAAAGAAAGAGAGAAACAAAGAAAAAGAAGAAAAGAGGTAAAAAGAGAGAGAGAAATAAAATTCAGCAGGTGACTTCCAGTTCTTTGTCTGGAATATTGTTTATATAGACTTCCAGTATATATAAACAATATTCACTTCATCCACTCCAATATAACACCCAACAAAGCCACTTTCTATAAGCAAACATAATCTTCAATCCTGAAATCCAAATGTCATTAATTCCTTTTCTTTTTCACACAAAAAGGCTATGAGAGGTTTCCAGTCTTTAACAAATGTTAACAATGACTTTTCTCTGGTTAAACATGCCAATGTCGCCATCTCAGCTTGGTCCGTTAGTTTCAAAAGCCATTCTTCCATTGTTGGTAATCATGGATCCTTCCATCTTTGGACATGTAAAACTCTTGCATCCATAATCGTATATTGTAACAAAGTTCCATAGTCCCTTTCTAACCTTTAAATGTTATTTTTGAGAGTTATGAGCCAGTAAGGAGAAACTCCTTTCTGGGTGATGTACGGTACAAGAAACCACCTTGTCACGTTTTTCCACTCCAGCCTTACACCTATTGGAACCTGGAGACAACCAGAGGCGTAGCAAGCCCAGGTGGTACCCGGTGCAGAATTTTTTTGTCACCCCCCCCCCACCGCTTTGACAGGGTGCTGGCAAAGCTGTGTCCTCTTGGGAGCCACGGTTCCTGTCCGTCCCCCTCCCTCCCTCTTCGGCTCGCTGTAAAGCAGGAGCCTCGCCATAAGCGGCTCCTGCTTTGCTGCTTTACAGCAAACCGGGGAGGGAGGGAGGGGGAGCTGTGGCTCCTGTCTGCCCCCCCCCGGCTGCAAATGGAGGATTCTCTACATGCAGGTGCAGCGGCACAATGGCTGCTCGCACCGCCGTGGCGGGGTGCCACCTTGTCACCCCTGGAGACGTGCCACCGGGAGTGCACCGACCCCCACTGCCCCCTTTTGCGACGCCACTGGAGACAACAACTGTGGAGAGGAAGCCACAGCATGGATTTGTGCTGCTCTGGAAAGAGAAACAGCTCTCTGTGCCTCCCACTCTTCAAAGATGATGTAAAAGGAAACAACAGAGGAAATAGAAAGGTTTTGGTTCAAGTGTTCTTTGCTACTGGTGCATGCTAGCCATTATAGTAATGAATAAATGTATTATTATTATTGAATGGCCAAGGCTCCCAGTCACACTAAACCTGATCATATTGGGTTCAACGACAACACTGAGAAGATATCAAAAGGGAGAAAAACCCTGTGTAAATGGTCAACAGATTGAAGATGCTATACCTTCTGAATCCATACTAAAGATAAGTATTTGAATATAGGTCATAATTGCTCCCCTGCCATAGATTCGCCTCCAACACACACACAACTGGGTCACAACAGCACTGTAATAATGGGATTTTTTTATATAAAGATAAGTCCTTGGTGCTATAAACTGCAGTTTAATCAATCATCTCCCATTTCTACAATTGCAAATCCATTGCCATTTACAGCGCAGTAAGTCACTAGAAAAAAAGAGGGAGGGAGACTGTGGCTACAGTCCAGCCCAGATTTAAACCCATTGAAATCAACGAAATTAAAGCACACCTAACTATTTCCTGGACTGTGGCCATTGCGAAGGACTAATCTGATCCCCTAAAGGGCAACACAGCACTGGGGAGATAATCAGAATGTGAGCAGAACAGAGAAAGAGAAAGAAAGAAATTGCCTGGCCATTAATACTAAATAATGTACTTAGGAGGTTTTAATTCAAAAGATAAGAAAATGTGCTAGAGGTTAGGAATTGAAAAGTGTCTGTCAGTCAAAAATGCTGAAACAAAAAATGTAAATCAGGAAGACAAAGCTAGGGATTAACACACACACACACATGAACCACTATAAAACCTGAAAGGTTTAGAAAACAATGTGACAAAAGCAGAAAATAATCATTTCTTTCATGAATAGCTTCTCATAAAATATCTCAAAGCAATTTCACGATAAAACATCAGCAATATAAACATTCAAACAATTTCGTATATAAAACAATTATAACAATTGAAAATATTTTAAAAACTACGGTATTTCCAAATTTAAAAACAATTTAAAACGCTTTCGTATGTAAAGACAATTTCAGATCCGAGCGAGGTAAAATAAAGGCTGGCATAAAAAACACACACACTCCACTTAAAAGGTTTGTTGAAAAAAGGAAGGAGTGTTTTTAATAGACACTCCCACTCCTGAGTCAAGGTTTGTTGATATGTACCAGGAGGGAGTTCCAAGGATCCAGTCCTTATACTGTATGGAATGAAACGTTTGATGAGATAGTATCTGCACGAGGTACAAAATAATACAGGAAATAAGCTTTAGAAATAGTAACACATACTGAAAACTCAATGAGCAAAAATGTGATTGACAACGGGACTAGAATATCATTGCACAAATACTGCCTTGCTGAATCTTCTCAAGGTCCCCCTAATCGAGCATCCTGCTGTCAAAAGTAGCAGTCAATTAATCCCTCTTCAAATGTTACAATTAGGGTCAGGGGTGCCAAGCTGAATAAAATATTGTGGGGGCCCAGGTAAGCCCTGCCCCACGTAATCAACTACGTGACATGGTGTGCACACACAGCATTTGAATGGCAATGCCTTTTAACTTTTTGGGGGGGGGGTCCGGCCCACTCAAATATTTTGTTGTGGGAGCCGAAGCCCTCACGACCCCTAGGAGTTGGCTCCTATGATTAGGGTAAACATGAGGGGTTGGGCAGCGAGGGGAAAATGCACTAGTTCCATCTCCTATCATTATCCCCATTGGCTTCCAACTCATGGAGGACAAAGGTCGGAAGTGGGTAGCCACCCACACTTTTGGAGGCTCCCCATGCATTTTAGAACCCTGGAAATCCCCCGCCCCCAGTTCAGATCTTAGCCTGAAGGTGACAATAATGGCAATGGAGGGAGCAGAGCCATCCCATGTATTCTCCCTATTTATAATGCCTAAAGAAGGCTTTAGTTAGTTTGTCTAGACACTTAGGGGTTGGCTCAGTTTGTTGCCTGGGCAAATGGTCCTCTCCCCCCCCCCCCAGAGCTTCAAGTCAAGGTGCATAACATCCCATGATGGCCAAGTTATGTTTGGGAAGAAAATCCAACCTGTGCCTCCATATGCATGCGGGATTGTCGGTATTGCTTTGTGGTAGCTCACGGTTTTAGCAATTTGGGCAATCGCTATAACATAACATATCTAAACTAAATACAAAAGATAAGTACACTAGTAAACGAGCACACTTGTGAGTATGTGGGAGAAAGCTACCTCATTGTCAGGGAAATAAGTGATGTGTTAAGTTCAGGTGTCATTACATCAACTGCATGAATAAGCTATAGAACAGAGTTATTGTAAGTGCTTCCAATAACACCTTGAAAGTGCACCAAGATATATTTATTTTATAGATGGTGCACCACTTATTTTTAACATGGTTTGTTGATCAAAGGAGAGAGAGAGAGAGAGAGAGATCTAGGCACTTCAATTTTATTTTGATCCTTCTACTTTGACTTTCATAACTCTTCATTTTAAATGAAGGTCTTACAGAAAAGCAAGAAGAAAAATAACCCAGCAGGTTCTCCCCTACTTTTTAATGATACATTCACTACAGTGGTTGATAGCACTCTTCATATCGCTGTCACCCTGTGCCTTTGCCCCATGGACAATGAAACAAAATGCATACCTGAATCAGAAAAAGAGAAACACTAGAAAGCAAATTACAGGCACAATTCCATTACCAATCAAATATTATGCTGTAATTCCAGCATGTATTATGCTGAGATTCCTTTAGAAGGCAATCTCATGACCTGGCACTGGGATGTTGTAATATAAACAGTTTTACAGAGTCACTGCTACCAGATAGAGAAAATAAGGATATGAGTTCTCGTTCAAGTAGATCTACAGCAAAACTCTCCTCTTTCTCGGGGTTTGGTGGTTGCTGGGGGTCTAGCTCTGAAATACTGGTACATGCAACAAAATCCAGGCTAGTCCCCACCACCCCACCATAGCTGCCAAGTTTTCCCTTTTCTTGCGAGGAAGCCTATTCAGCATAAGGGAATTTCCCTTAAAAAAAGGGAGAACTTGGCAGCTATGCACCCCACCTCCAGGGCCAATTTTGTGAAATGGGCTAACTCTTCCTGCTTGATAAATATTGGGACTACTAGGACATGAAGTGGAGCTTTGGGGAGGTTATGAGGGGTGAGCAAATTGTTCTGTTTCCCAATCTCCCTCCCTCTGCTCCTATTCAAAAGCAATGGAGCACTGAAACACCTCTGGGGACCCAGTGGAGAGGGTGGTGAGTAGCAGCATTTCTGGGCATGTTCACTGGAGGCCCTTCTGAGCCCCTTGGGTTCTCTGCCACCGCCAAACTGGCTGATCACTGGGGCTGGGGATGATAGGAAATGTTTTTATGGTCATGTGCAAGGAATGTGTTCTAAGCTAAGAGAATGGGTCAGGCTTGCCAAGTTAAGGAAAGGGTTAGCATGTGACAGATCTTGGAGGGCAAATTTCTTTACTTTTGACTCCCTTTTTCACAAGTGCTCCCCTGGAAAAACAATCATGGAAGGATTTCACATCATAATATTATTTCACCACTGGTGGGAAAGTTCATATCCTATACGTAACTCCCCATCACCCTGCAAGACAAATCTAGCTAAGGATTTTTTTTTTAAAAAAAAATCCCTATCAGTCATTATAATCATATTAGCTATTATTGCAGCCTTACTCAGACCAAATATGATCAATGCTTTTGTAACGGTGTGTGTGTGTGTGTGTGTGAGAGAGAGAGAGAGAGAGAGAGAGAGATTTGAGTGCCAAGTATTAATTTCTTTCTTTTGCTCTTCCTTGGAGTCAATGTCTCTCTGGATTTTTTGCTGGGTTCATCACTGTGATATGGAACCATTTCATTTAATGAGAAACGCTGGAGAATATTTTATCCTAATTGCTTGGTGATACCTAGGAGTGGAGCTCAGTTCATGCTCCTGAGCAACAGACTATACAGCCCTATCTATCCTATCTTCTGTCAGTTCTACCTTCAATCCTGTAATAGTGAAATCGCTGACGAACAAAGGCTACAATCCTAAGCACACTTACTGGGGAGTAAAGATGTTAGGAGTCATTTTAAAAAGACACTTTTAATGGTGAGCACTGTGCTAATTTCTCACAATTAGGTGTGGGCTAAGCAAGGAGCACATCACCTCTTTTGCTGCCATCTAATTCTCCTTTAGGGACCCAGGTGGCGCTGTGGGTTAAACCACAGAGTCTAGGACTTGCTGATCAGAAGGTTGGCGGTTCGAATCCCTGCGACGGGGTGAGCTCCCGTTGCTCGGTCCCAGCTCCTGCCCACCTAGCAGTTCGAAAGCACATCAAAAGTGCAAGTAGATAAATAGGAACTGCTCCGGCGGGAAGGTAAACAGCGTTTCCATGCGCTGCTCTGGTTCGCCAGAAGCAGCTTTGTCATGCTGGCCACATGACCTGGAAGCTGTCTGCGGACAAACGCCAGCTCCCTCGGCCTATAGAGCGAGATGAGTGCCGCAACCCCAGAGTCGGACACGACTGGACCTGATGGTCAGGGGCCCCTTTACCTTTACCTAATTCTCCTTTACCTGAACCCCAAGGTTCCTCAAACTTACCTGGGACAGGAGATTGGTGGTGGGTCTGGCAGAGGCAGCAGCAGGGAGTCCCTTGTCTTGACAGAGCATCATGTCCCTGTCAACTAATAATGAAATTTGGTGCACTTCCTACACTGCAACTTTATGCATATAAAACGCTGGTACTATAGACACATAGGTCCTCCTTTATGAACATTAACTATGCAAAAATTCACTTATTCGAACTCAAGGAATTAGTACCCAAACCTTGATATGCACACTGCAGATTCAGCATTTTAAACATCCTTGTTTGCCTTTTGCTGGTTGGCTGAGGAGTGGAAGGACAGAGGGGCAGTGATAAGACAAAGCAGAGCATTTGTTTTCCTGGGCTTTTTTTTTTTTTTAGCTTTCTGGTGTCGACATTCTGTGGTTGGAAACACATTAGAATTTCCCCCATAGGAACCAGTATAAATCATTGACCTGTTATACAAACACTAGCCTAATGAATGATTTCCAGGAAACGCATTGCGTTCTGGAAGCGGGACGTGTGTACTGCTTTATATTTATTACTGACATTTATTTGCCAGGGCTACCTACTTTGACTGTTGCAGTGGTGTTTTGCTTCTTTGGGAAATTAATCTCACATCTTCACATCTTTGGAGTCTGGTATCTTCACTTGCTTACATTAAAGTTTTAAATTTAATATAGAACAATGTGGTAGGCAAATGTATAATCAGGAGTTAATATTTCAGAAATATTATTTGCCAAGGCATGCCACAAAGCTCAATGGGAATTGCATGTGCTTTTGGCTTGCTTAACTATCACAATTTAACCATGACTCAAAAGGCAAAGCTGCACACAAATATTTCCCCAAGCTCAAAAGCCTCCCCCTACCAATTGCAGAGCTCTAATCAGAGTGCAGTTCCTCCCACTTAAGAATTACTTGGCATATTGCCGGGAATCAATGATTGGAGTAGCCTCATGTCTCGGATCAAATCCTTCAGTTTGTAGAAGTGGGGTATGCAGTTTGATTTTCCTCCCATTGGTTTGGGGCACCAAATTCCTCGATTTTATAATGTAGCATACTCATTTTCTTGTGCTGTTTTGAGTATACACAACACTTCACATGGTATTTTACAAAGGTCTTACAATCAAAGCAAATATTTAGCTAATTTTTATACTGAGTCATATTTCAACAGAAATCGCATAAGTAGTTTACGAATCCCATCAAAAAGGAATCAAACGTAAGAAAAACAACACAAATGGCCCATTCCAAACCAAACAATACCACTCCTACTCCTCATAATAGCAATAATATTTCCACATTTTAAACAACAAAATTAAATGAAGCTCTAAAAATGTACATAAGTAAAAACAACTTAGAACCACAGAAACAAATCATGTGCAAAACATCAAAATATATCAAGTTACATCAAAATGTAATACATCAAAAAGTCACGTGTTTTTTAAAGGGGCACGTAATACAACTGAAACCTGTCACTCAGACATAATTAAGCTATAACACAACCCACACATACACAAAACAATTTCTTCATGCCCACCACATCACTCCATCAATTCAAGTCTCACTTTAATGAGCGGGTGGTGCTGTGGTCTAAACCACTGAGCCTCTTGGGCTTGCTGACTGGAAGGCTTGCGGTTCGAATCTGAGCAATGGGGTGAGCTCCTGTTGCTCTGTCCCAGCTCCTGCCAACCTAGCAGTTCAAAAACATACCAGTGTGAGTAGATAAATAGGTACCACTGTGACGGGAAGGTAAACAGTATTTCTGTGCACTCTGGCACTCGTCACAGTGTCCTGTTGTGCCAGAAGTGGTTTGGTCATGTGGCCACATGACCCGGAAAGCTATCTGCGGACAAACACCAGCTCCCTCGGCCTGAAGCTAGATGAACGCCGCACCCCATAGTCAAATTTGATTTGACTTAACCTTTCAGGGGTCTTTTACCTTTACAGTGGAACCTCGGTTTACAAACACAATTGGTTCCAGAAATCTGTTCATAAACCGAAGTGTTCATAAACCGAAGCAAACTTTCCCATTGAAAGTAATGGAAAGTTGATTAATCCGTTCTAGATGAGGAAAAACACCCCCTAAAGCAGCAGGGCCTTCCCTCCGATGCCTTCGCGGAGGCCGGGGAGCGCTCCCTGGCCTCCGCGAAGGCATCGGAGCGAAGGCCCTGCTGCTTTAGGGGGTGTTTTTCCTCGTCTAGAACGGATTAATCTGCTTTGCTCCTATGCCTTCCGGAGGCCGGGGCTTCGCTCCAATGCTATCGCGGAGGCTGGGGAGCGCTTCCGCGACTGGGCTGCAGCCACGGAAGTGCTCCCCGGCCTCTGGGAGGCATCGGAGTGAAGGCCCGGCTCTGATGCCTTCCGGAGGCCGGGGAGCGCTTCCGTGGCTTCAGCCCAGTCGCGGAAGCGCTCCCCGACCTCTGGGAGGCATTGAAGGAAGGCCCAGCCTCCCCGAAGGTATCGGACGCTCCGGTGTCTTCAGGGAGGTTTGGCCTTCGCTCTGATGCCTTAGGGGAGGCCGGGCCTTCGCTCTGGGCCTCCAGGAGGCATCGGAGCGAAGGCCCGGCCTCCCCGAAGGCATCGGACGCTCAGTAGGCCTCGGGCACCTCGGTTTACTAACTTCCGGGTTAGGATAGTTCGTAAACCGAAAATTCATAAACCGAGGTTCCACTGTACCTTTAATGAAACACTCCAGTGGTGAACTAAGAACTAAAAAAAGTAGGGAGGACAAATCAGATGCAGGCCTATATATCCATCACATACCTATAAGATTCCCCTGCAATCTTCCCTTGAAGCCTTCTCTCCCCAAATAGAGTAAGTTTCAAAGTTACATTTTCAGGCTCCGAGATACTTTAAAAGCCACTTGGAGAAGCTAACTGAAGAGTTGCTTAACATGAAACGTCTTCCTACTGCACACAAGGTATTTTTCTGCCCATTCCCTTTAAAACAGAAACCTCAGTGGAGTTTACAAAGTAATATGAGATACAGGAAGCAGCTTTATGGAAACCTACTCCATTGTTAAGGCACATGGTTAGTTGACACTTTCATGCCTTTGAATCATGGCAAATGAGAGACTTCTATCCATCCATTGTAATATATGTTCCCCCCTGAAGTCTTAATGCCCATTTTGTGAAATAGGCATTCTCAGAGTTTGCACTGAACTTCTTAAGCATGTTATATAATGTTTATAACTCATGGTTCCATGGCCATTTTTCTTTTATGTAGCTAAAATGTCCAACACCATTGGGATTGTCAGGCCTGGAGCGGCATTATTTCAACAAGAACATGGCATGTTTATTTGTGTTCCTGCAGGTTCTCCTCATGGTGAGGAGGTAGAGTCCACTGTATTCCTCAGGTTGCACATGACTCATCGTAGCAGCTTGGGAAAAAACCCTCCAAGTCATGTCAAAATGAGTGAGTTTTGGTCTCCAAATCATACTGCCAGTTTTCCTGAGCTACAGTGCCAAAATGAAGAAAGAAAAAAGCACCATAACCCACCTCTAATATCTTCATCCTTTAAAAACCAATAACTCAGTATAAAATTTTTCCTAAGACATTCAGTACATATGATTCAGTAGGTGTCTATTCTGTACATATAGAATTACTCTGACTCTCTATTATCAAAATGCAAACTGAAAATTCAGAAATTCAAATTTTACCATTGTTACTGTATGTGATGCAGTGTTGTGCCCTCTCCCCAAATTGCTCCCAACAATTGTTCTTCATCAGTTTATAAGAAAAGAAATTGCATTTGGAAATTTTCATGAATAAGTCTGTGGCGGTTAGGAATTGGGTAACCCTGAATCTTGGCTGGAGGGGAGGTTGTAGTCCCTACCTGCCTCTCCTTGGTTAACAGTATCCTGTTAAAGGGATCCGTGAGGGGTGGCTTCAGTCTGACACCCAGGTGGGGGCTAGTGCCAAAGCATACCTTCAACAGGGACCCGTATCAGGGGGTCCCCTTAGTGGTGGTTTATCCTTAGATGCACTCCTAGCAGATGGGCTGGAGTGGGATAATTTGCCTATGCCCAATGCCTATGCCAAATCATTCACATCTGTAACCAATAATAAGTTGTGGTCTATTTGAACCCATAAACCTATACACTGTTGTCTGATTTGGTTATGTACTCCATAGCGAACTGCAGGGTCACAGGCTTTTGTCCATGCTTAGCTTAACTTTGAGGTGGCCAGGCTTGTGAGCGTCCATTTTTTTCCATTTTATAATGGAAAATGGCCTGCAGCCTTCATCAATGCTTCATTTAAAGCCCTGTGGAAAATAACACCTCCAATAGGGATTTTTCAAACTCCCCAGGTGGTCATGTTTCAATTAAAGTCTGAGGACAATATCATAAGGTAACTTCTATTATTTGGACCACTACAGTATTTGCATCAAGAGACCTTTTACTTCCTTTTGCACAGTACAGTAACTTGTTTATCTGTTACCTAAGAGAAGATAGAGGGACCGACTTATATTCTAAGGTCATCCCAAATTCAGCATCACTGACAATCTTCATTTAAGGAAGCATCACATTATGAGAACCACAACTTATTCCACGAAGGCAGCCATATCCATATTCACACCAACGACTCACATTTATTCATAAGCCTATCTATGTGCTCATTTATTGCACATTTGTCTATTTCTCATTCACCTTGACACTGGAATGTAAGAGACCACTTAACATTTTGTATCAAGAGTGGAGTGACCTAAATGGTACCTTATCCCCAAATGAAATGGCACTCCTTGCCTGAATGTAATGTTTACTGCTGGTCGCCATGTGTGTCCTTCTTGGTCATGTTGAGAGGTTACTTTCCAGCACCAGATGTTTCTTGAGACACTTATCATTGGTGTGGAAACTCTCCATGTATCTGGAGTATTTGTTGTTGTTGTTGTTGTTGTTGTTGTTGTTGTTATTACTACTACTTTATTTATTAATGAATCATCTTCCAAATGAGTCTCAATGTGATTGACGTGAAAACTGCTAAAAATAGCCTTAGGAACTGCGCAAAAAATGGCAACTGAAAAACAGTTTTAAAAACACAGAATAAACACCCTAAGGCAGAAGTCTTTTCATTCAGCTGGAAGAGCTTGTCAAAACAAAAGTGTCTTTGATTGTTTTCAGGAAGTACAAATATCTCAACAGGGATAATGTTTCACAAAACAGGGGCAGCCACACTGAAAGCTTGTCAGGAAACAGGAGAGAGATTCCTCTTCTCTAGGTGATGAAGTAAGGGAACTCTGGACCAGAAGGGGCAGAATACTTCCACCTTTGCTTAAAGCAGCACCTTCCAGAGTGGGTGGAGCTAATAATTAGGTTACAGCAGCTGCCCGGTCTCCATTTGTTCCTTGCTGAAGCACAGGCTGAGCCTTGGCCTGCCTCCATCCTGTATTGTCTTGCATCCATCATTGACCTTGTCTCAGAAGAGGTCAAAGCTCTGCCCCAAATTCTTGTGCTCTGAGTTCATGTGGCTTCTTATATTTTAGGGACTCAGGAGTACAGGAACCTACTGAGTATATATGGGATCAGATGGTCTTTTAAGCAACCTGATTCTGACCACTTTATAATTCATGTGCCAAAACAAACACTATAGAAGGGCAAGGAGTGTGACTACAGGGACATTGTTTGCTTTGGGACCTACTGTCCCTCTAGAGAGTGTATTTGTTGGATTTAGCATGTAGAAGAAAGTAATATTAGAAGGTTCATGGGAAAGATACAAAACATCCTTATTAGCTGCTCCCAATTATGAATTCAATGACAGGATAGCTGTGCCTGGGGAAGTAGCTCAGTGCTCCCAGGTTCAATCCCTGATGTCTTCAGGTAGGGCTGGGTGAAATCCTGTTTGAGACCCTGGAGAGATTCTGCCAGTCAATGTCAAAAATACTGAGCCAGATGGACATGCATTCTGACTTGATGCAAGACAGCTTTCAGTGCTCCTAAGACACCTCACTTTCTATGCAACTTTAATATATTAAATGTAGTCCTTCCCTCCCGCCCACTGTATGGAAATTGACAACAGAACAGTGAAATTAGATTCCACATGCTCTAATGGTGGCCAAGAGACTGATACGGATGCCTTTGGAAGAACTTAATCAATGGCTCGACAACATTGGCAACACATGAACAGGCAACTTATAGACACTGACTTTCTTTGGATAAATGCAATGATATTTGGAATGAGTTTACACAGAATATATTACCGTAGGTTACTGACAACTACCGTATTTTTCCATCTATAAGACACCTGTTTGGGGTGTCTTATTTAAGAAAATGGGGGGAGATGCATCCGTGTATAAGATGCCCCCCAATTTTTTAGATTATTTTTAAGGGGGGGACTAGTCGTAGACATGGAAAAATACAGTACTGTATATGTACATTGGGACAATAAGAATATAGACACCTGGGTGGCGCTGTGGTTAAACCACTGAGCCTAGGGCTTGCTGATCAGAAGGTCGGCGGTTCGAATCCCTGTGACGGGGTGAGCTCCCGTTCCTCGGTCCCAGCTCCTGCCAACCTAGCAGTTCGAAAGCACGTCAAAATGCAAGTAGATAAATAGGAACCGCTACAGCGGGAAGGTAAACGGTGTTTCCGTGTGCTGCTCTGGTTTGCCAGAAGCAGCTTTGTCATGCTGGCCACATGACCTGGAAGCTATACGCCGGCTCCCTCGGCCAATAATGCGAGATGAGCGCGCAACCCCAGAGTCGGTCACGACTGGACCTGATGGTCAGGGGTCCCTTTACCTTTTATATTAATGTGTGGTAATGTAATAGTATTTTTTTTCTTTCCCCCACTCACTTTTTTCTCTTCTTTCTTTTCCCCCTCACTCTTATCTTTTTATATATGGAATTCTTTTAATAAAATAGCAATATAAAAATGAGAAAATTTCTTCCCTCCCACCCTTTTACTGCCCCATCTGAAAACATTCACTAGTGTTCCAGCCCTTCTCTAAATAGCAATTATCATTATAATTCTTATCTCCAGGTTTATGCAGGCAGAGAACTGAGGATTACCTGAAAAGAAGTGGGGTCTTGAGAACCTTGCTTTGCAATTTTGTCCAATTAACCCAGAAGGAATACTATCCCTTGCTGTACCAAACCAGTCACTTAATGATGCAGCAGGACAAGGTATCGTCAAGGACAACCACCTCATTGGATAGTGAGCCTGTTTCCTGAGCATACATTGGGTGAAAAAGGAAAACATTATCCAAGACTGCACTTATTATGTATCACTACAGAATTAGGAATGTAGATTTCCAGCTCCTCCATAGAAAGAGAGTGGCCTGTTGCCCTTTTGGTGAGAGTCAGACCATTCCTTTAGTAGCAGGTTAATTGAATAACATACCAGATAATGCGGAATAATAACTATGTAAGAAGTGCAACGCTCATTCAGTTACCTGGTCAAAAAGGTTATAATTACCATTTAGTAAGGGTAAGAGGAAAATGATGGGCAAATATATACAAAAGAGAAAATCTAATTGGTTTTTTAAAATAAAAAATATATAATTTTGTCAAAAGAACTACATCAATTTGCAATTATCCAAATTCTGTCACTCCTCTCTGTATATTTATTTCTGAAACTTCCAAAGTGAATTGAAGTGTTAGGTTGTATGCTACATGCACCATCAAATACTTTGTTTTAACAGTTACAGGTAGGTAGCCGTGTTGGTCTGAGTCGAAGCAAAATAAAAAAATTCCTTCAGTAGCACCTTAAAGACCAACTAAGTTTATATTTTGGTATGAGCTTTCGTGTGCATGCACACTTCTTCAGATGTGCATGCACACGAAAGCTCATACCAAAATATAAACTTAGTTGGTCTTTAAGGTGCTACTGAAGGAATTTTTTTATTTTGTTTTAACAGGTAGATGAGCATTACTAGGAGGTGTGTTAGCAATTAAAATAAACTACAAATATAGAAAGTACAGGTTTTTAAAGTGTTCATATCCCTTCTGACTGTGCATGTCATGTGTCATGTTATTCTGGTACCTCTTTTTCTATAAAAATTGCTCTCTGTGTGAGTGAGTACCGTGTGTGTGTGTGTGTGTGTGTGTGTGTGTGTGTGTGTATCTCCAGCTTGTGTAAGCTGTCCAGGAAATTTTAAAATCTAAGGGGTGGAGTATAAAGCATGTTGAATAACTTGATAGTCAATAATCACAGATTAAAGCAGAGATGTGCTTTGGCATAAGACAAAATATGGGGGAAACAGTATGAATCTTGCAGTTCTGTGAGAAGAGGGACATGTTTTTGTATCACTGCAGAAGAAAAGGCCCTAGTAACATTCCAATGAATTACATTTTACAGGGTCTCATTGAAAATGTCTTGTGCTACTAAGGTTATCCCTAGACAATTTTTTCAATGCCATTTCCTTTAGTGCTTCTTGTAAAGTGACGATGCAGTCACAGCTCATTGCCCCTAGAGCTTTCCACCAGTAATCCAGGTTAGTCTTTGATGCTTAAAACAAAAATAGTCTATATTATTTATATATATATTTTAATGGAACTCATGACATTGCTACTCTATTCCCCTCAGTGTTTGCTTTATTTCTGTTCCTGCTCTCTCATATGGGCATTTGTTGCTTTGGTATTGGAAATAAGGCAGATTTGTCCTTGCACAGATGTTTCACATCCAGGTTCGCAGGCAAAGAGGAATGGATCCTACTGTCAAAATGTCAATACATATTGTGATATTATTTGCTCTTGTACAAGCCGTCAGAATTTCAACCATGATGTCAACGGTGTTTTTAAATAAATAAATAATCAAAGACAGGATTATTAGTTAATGATATTGTTAATTTCTTAGTCTGAGTATATGTTGGTGTGAGTCTGGGATTTTAAAATTGTGTGTGCATTCCTGTTTGTTTGTTTTTTAGTTGCCTTGTGTCTCTTTAGAGAGATAGAAATTTTAAAAATAAATCTTTAAGAGAAGCTGCCTTAGATGGCCTATTTATACGAAAAAGGGCAAAGTGGATCCTAGACAATCCTATTTTGTGGCCACCAGCTCCTACACTTGAAGTGGAGAATAATTTACAAGGATTCCACCCCCCCCCCCAAAAGAAACAACCTTTCACATCTCTACTGAAAGGAGATGACTCTAGTAATTTCCATCCCAGCCAGAGGCAATTCAGTTATATACTTTAACAACTGGTTTCTTAACCTTGTACAAAGTTTTGAAGGCAAAACGTGACTTGATAGAGCAGGCTTTTGCACTGTCCTTGTAAGAATAACTAGCAGTCATTGGGAACAGGAGTCACTGCCTTGACACTGAAATGTAGGGCTGCCAACTGTCTTATATTTCACCTGTTTAATCTATAGCTTCTCTTATGGTGCTGGAGGAGACTCTTGAGAGTCCCATGGACTGCAAGAAGATCAAACCTATCCATTCTTAAGGAAATCAGCCCTGAGTGCTCACTGGAAGGACAGATCATGAAGCTGAGGCTCCAATACTTTGGCCACCTCATGAGAAGAGAAGAATCCGTGGAAAAGACCCTGATGTTGGGAAAGATTGAGGGCACAAGGAGAAGGGGACGACAGAGGACAAGATGATTGGACAGTGTTCTCAAAGCTACCAACATGAGTCTGACCAAACTGCGAGAGGCAGTGGAAGACAGGAGTGCCTGGCGTGCTCTGGTCCATGGGGTCACGAAGAGTCGGACATGATTAAACGACTAAACAACAACAACAACAAAATCTATAGCTTACTTCTCCGTCTGGTATTTTGCCTGCCTATATTGCCCCAGGATCTATATTTATATTATATTAATTATATTAATTGAATAAACTAGGTGTTATGTGCTAGAGGATTAAATTATTTTCTGTTGGCCTCACATTCCACCTCAATCCACCTAGGTGGGGTGGGGTGAACAGGGCTGAACTGAACATCACCATGTGCCACCATTCCTACTGGCTCCACCCTCCCAAATTGTGTGTGTCTAGTGGAAGGTTTGGAGGGGAGGAGGGCTATGTGAGTTCAGTTGTACATTCTAGGCTCTTCGTAAGAATCTTCCACAGAATGAACCAATTGGGGCGTGTGTGGAGAAATCAGGCATGTTGGAAGTGATGGCGGCGTTCCTCCTTGATGTGTTCATGGGCAATTTGTGAAAGGATCTTCTAACATGCCAAATTCTGCCAAACTTAATCCCCTTGACTGCCAAAGATGACCAGGTTTCACTCTGGCCTACCCAAATATATCCGATCCCATTCCTGATGTCCCCCCTCAAGAAAATAGGCTCCATGCCTTTGGCTCTGTCTGCTGATCCATTGCTTCATATGCTTATTAATTTGTAAGACCATTGAAAGGAAGAGGCTTGATAACTTGAGTGGTCTCTTACTGACTTGGTCTAGCCCAGAGGCAACAAAGGTAGTGTCTTCCAGAAGTTCTTGGAGTACAACCGTCATCTTTCCTTTTTAAAAAATAATATTTATTGTTTTCCATTTTAACAATCCAATAAAAACCACATTAAAAGCATTCCAAATGATAAAATAATCCAACGATCCAAATTTCATGCCAAATTATAAGTCTATGGTTGACTTCCCATGCTCTGAGGTCGGGGGGGGGGGGTGTTGATGCTGCTTCTCTTAATTAGTCCAGGTAGTTCCAATAAATCAATCCAATGCTAATCCTTTGTTTATTTATAACAGCCTCTGAGTTCGTCTGGCAAGCGGGTTAGGTTAGACCAATATAGAATGTTTCTGTGTGGGTGTTTATTTTATTTCTACAACTGTCATCTTTCCTAACCATCGAGTCTGTTGACCAAATATGATGGGCGTTGTAGGCCAACAAGAGCTGGAGGGCACTGTAACAGCTACCTTGGCTTAGGCCTAGACAGGCAGAACAACTACAGAAGAAGACAAGCCAGAGGTCCCATAGAATGACAAAACCACTCCAAAACTGTCAAGTTTACTATAATGAAGAACAGTATGTAAAGGTCTTTTCCTCGACAGCCGAAGGTAGAAAATTTACAAACGAGGAAAAGTTATAAAATGAGAAAAACAAAAACTTTGCAACATATTGGCGTACCACTCTATAGCTGATGGTATCATTTTATTCAGGCCTAACAGTGACTTGCTAGGCTAAAGACGCAACCCTATGCATGTCTGTGCAGAAGGAAGCTCTGCTGGGTTCAATGATGCTCGTTTCCAGGTAAGGACGCAGCAAACTGCAACCTAAGACAAAATGAACTGAAGAGGAGGCCAACTACACAGAGCCATAGGAAGATTAGAAAATGCACATTTTACTCCCAGGCTGTTTCGTTCAGCTTGTAGTTCAAGCAGAACTCTTAACAGATTGGTTCACAGATACTAGTAAACACTGTAGGCTGGTGTCACCAAAGGCTACAGTATGAGCTTGAGTTGGGCTAATGAGCTTTTAAGTAGTGCTTGCTTTGAAAGCAAATACAATATCCATCTCTCGGGCAATGAACGTGTACACTATTAAGCAAAGGCATTTAAGAGGAATTGCCTCAGCCTGGGATTTCGCCCACTCAGTTTTTAATTGAATTACCAGCAAAACCTTATGGGGCACTTGCGTCTATCTTTCTATGTGTCATGTATAGCACAGGAGCTTAATCAGTAGTAGGCTCACTGGGCCTCATGTGCTCAGAACTTGTTTTCTATACCAGGGTGTGTGTGTGTGTGTGTGTGTGTGTGTGTGTGTGTGTGTGTGTGTAGCAGTGTGTTTCTCGAGGGATACTATGTTAGTCTGCTGCAAAAACAACCATAAAGTAGCAACTTAAACCACACTAAATTCATTATAGCATCCGTTTTTGTGGACTAGAGTCCACTTCGTCAAATGTATCAGACTCATCACATAGGTCCTCCAAATGACTAACATTTGCCCATAGATATCACCAACGCGGGTGGTGCTGTGGTCTAAACCACTGAGCCTCTTGGGCTTGTCAAGCAGGAGGTCGGTGGTTCTAATCCCCATGATGGGATGAGCTCCCATTGCTCTGTCCCAGCTCCTGCCAACCTAGCACTTCAAAAACATACCAGTGTGAGTAGATAAATAGGTACCACTGTGACGGGGAGGTAAACAGTATTTCTGTGCACTCTAGTATGTATGCCAGTGCAAGTAGATAAATAGTGATGGGAAGGTAAACAGCTTTTTTGTGCTCTCTGGTTTCCGTCACAGTGTTCCGTTGCACCAGAAGCAGTTTAGTCATGCTGGCCACATGACCCGGAAAGCTGTCTGTGGACAAACGCCAGCTCCCTCAGCCTGAAAGCAAGATGGGCGCCACAACCCCATAGTTGCCTTGGACTGGACTTAACCACCCAGGGGTCCTTAATCTTTTATCTTTTTACCTTACCAACCAACATTACTGCTAAAGCCATGCATTCTGCTTTGGCAAAATGAATTTGTACCTAGTCCCATCAGGGGAAATACTAGGCGTGGAGTCCTCAAATGCTACAACATGTTTATTTATTTATTTACCCTTATTTGTTACTAGTACTCATTATTCATCTTTTGACCAACAGTTCCAGGGTGGGTTGCATAGAAAGATTTTTTTAATTGCAAAAACAAAAATCAGTCACAATTATTACAAAGCAAAGCAGAATGCAGTAGCATTTCAAAATAGCAGGGGGTGGGTGGGGGTGGAATTGACTAAAACAACATCTCATCCCACCCCTGCAAAAGCCTGGGCAAAAAGGTGTGTCTTGAGTTGCTGACGTAAGCCGTACAATGTCAGTGAAAGACACACCTTGGAGGGGAGAGTACGTTATTCATGCTTTTTACATTGCTATGGACCGCTTCCCACATCAAATGGGAAATGTGCATGGTCGCACACAGCCCCCCCAGATCCTACTGCAGCTCCTGATAGTACGGGCTGGGTTTGCCCTCCCCAGGCTGGAAACCTGGAGGTCTCCGCCTACCTCAGCCAATCGTCCAATCCCGCCTGGGGAGTGTCGCCAGGGGATTGGCCAGGTTGGGGGAGGGACCGCCCTGCCCACACAACAGAAGGTGAATCTTACCTGCAAAGCATCAGTTGGCTCCAGAGCTTCTCCCACCCTGCCCTCCCTCAGTTAAGCCTTTTATTCTTTTCTCTCTTTTTTCAGGTTAACCTCTTCTCCACAGGTATGCAGGAACTGCTACGTCATGGTCGCTGCTGAAGGGCTGGAAAGGAATTTTCCTGCATTGGCAGGTTTTGCCTTCCCCGTAGCAAAACGTCACAACTTTGGCAGTTTCAAGCCTTGGGCAGAATCTTTTAGTCTAAAATGTAAAGGTAAAGGGACCCCTGACCATTAGGTCCAGTCGCAACTGACTCTGGGGTTGCGGCGCTCATCTCGCTTTACTGGCCGAGGGAATCGGCGTATACAGCTTCTGGGTCATGTGGCCAGCCTGACTTTTTTTAAAAAAAAATTTTTTTATTGAAGTACAAGAATTGTTACATACATTATATTCTCTCCTTCCAATTTTTAATTTCCCGTACTATTTTTTCTTTCCCTTCCCACCACCTCCCCCACCCATAATCCATTGGAAGGGTTCAAACAGTTGTCCTCAGCCATGGGCACAATGTCTTTAATTTCCACTGAATGTCTTCTGGTCCAGTAGTTGTTATCCATTGAAGACAGGGGTTCCATCTGTGGCCATCATGACTAAGCTGCTTCTGGCGAACCAGAACAGTGCACGGAAACACTGTTTACCTTCCCACCGGAGCGGTACCTATTGATATACTTGCACTTCGATGTGCTTTTGAACTGCTAGGTTGGCAGGAGCTGGGACCAAGCAATGGGAGCTCACCCTGTCATGGGGATTCAAACCGCCAACCTTCTGATTGGCAAACCATAGGCTCCGTGGTTCCCTAAATGGGGGGGGGCATGAAATGGTGACCCACGCCCCCCTTGTGGCAGTGATCCCAGGGTTCCCCACTAAAGGGGTCTTGAGGGGAGGCATTGACCATACACCGAGAGGTTGTCATTGCTCTCACCTGCAACGGCGACGAAACCAGGGGGGGGGGCGCAGGCTCTCTGCTTGAACATATGTTCTCCAGAGCTAGCCCAATCCCCACACATTCTGGATAACCCTGATGACTCCCAGATCCCTGGCTGGGGACTGGGGAGGATAAACGCCCAATGCCTGAGCTGAGGTCTCCCTACATCTGAATCTTAATAAAGTTGTGGCCAATTTTAATCTCATAGCAAGTTGTCTTGTGTCATTATTCCGCTCGGGGGTCGCCTGGGGTTGGGGGGGACTCTGCCTGTCCATGCAATGTGTTTTTATGTGTTGTACACTGCCTTGTTTTCTTGGAAAGTGTGGTTTAAGAATAATTAAATAAAGGATGGGAACAACCTACAATATGGGGGGGGGTTATATTTGTAAATAAAATTTGTATATGCCATGAAAAATAAGACGCGATCAGGAAGGAAGAACCTCTTATGGTATGGAAGAATGAGGCAGTTTCAGGGACTGCATAAAATGAGGTCATGTGCCCCCTACCCTCTTATGTAATGATGCAATTGGAGTTTGCATGCAGAAACATGCATGTCTTTCAACCCAGCTGGATCATAGTGACAGACTTGGTTCAGCTGGGTTTTGTTTTTTAATGCAGCTCATTTTTGGTCGAGTGTGCAGCACACCTGTCGCACAATCTCTAGGTTCAAGGCAAATTCCAGACTTTGCACACTTTCATTTCATTCTTCTCCAGGTTCACTCTACAGCTTGATGTTATTAAAAACTACAGGAATCATATGCATGGATATTTATGATCAAAATAGCAAAAGCTCATCTTTTAATATTGCTTGTTAGATAGCTGGATAGACAGGGAGCAATTAATATAGACTCCAATATTCGACAGTTGGTTTTCATTTAGCGCCAATGAACAATTATCATTAGCGCTGCCAGTACTAAAGCAGGCCATAGCTCATTTATGAGCTGCAATTTCAATTCAGATTTCAATGTTTTTTTCTTTTCTTTTGATCTATAGCCTACCCTATCAGAAGGCAGATTTAAACCCTCCTGTGTGACATCTTTGCTCAGTTGAAAATACGAACACAATCTTGGTAAGATGGTCAAGTATGAGCAATCCATGGGCAAGCTTCTGTTTGTGCTGCATGGTTAACATACTTAAGGGGCAGCCTTGGATCAGTCTTCGAAATCAATTAGATTGGTAAAATAAAGTGTCTGTGTTTCTGAGAAGGTTGGTAGCTCCACATTTGGATGAAGCCTTATCACTGCATTTACCTTACACATTTACCTGGATGATTATCTATCTGTCCCCACATATGATCGTCAGTTAAGAAAATCTTCCCCAGAAGTTCTCCTCTAGGTTTTCTCACCATCAAAAGATTGGTAGAAAAGTGCCTTCTCGATGGTGGCACCCCTATTGTGGAACTTGTTCCTATTATCTACATGATGTCATTTTCGCATCAGGTGAATGACTTTAGCTGCCCTAGATGTTTAATTCAGCTTGATCAGTTTTATCTGGTTGGGTTTTTTTTTATGCTACTCCTAGCAATTTCATTATAATTCGTGTGCTTTTATGTACTTGAATGTGTCTTCAATTTGTTACAATGGCCGCTTACTGTCTTGCCAGTGAGCGGCAGTTGCGGCCTGACGCAGTGCCTCTTCTCTCCCCTGGACGTGCAGTGCCATTATAGATGGTTTCCCTGTCCCCTCCAGCTGCCCTGGAGGCTCCCGGGTTCCCGCCTAACTCATCTTTCAAATGAGCCAATCCGTGGTGGCCCGGGGGGGGGCAGGGAAGAGCATGGCCATCTACTTAGCCTGGTTGACCACTCAGCACAGCATCTGGTCGGTAGGGAGCGTCACCCCCCTTCCCCTCCCTTCATTAATAGTTGATTACTGTTCTAACCATTTCTTTTCAGCTAACCGGGCTTTGCTGTAGTCTTTTGGCAGTTGCCGTATTCAGAGCTGGGAAGGAATTTCCCCTGCTCTGCAGGTTTTGCCTTCCCCATAGCACTAGTCACAACTTTGGTGGTTTATTCCTTGGGCGGAATCCTATAGTCTTTCATCCGATTGCAGAGAGGTTAAGTGGTGATTCACCCACCAACTGTTCCCTGCAGCCGTGTTTTCAGGGTATCCTGTTAGAGGGGTCTGGAGGGCGGAAGTCTCTGTCCAAAGAGTCAAGTGCGTAGGGCTAGTGGGACATAGAGCTCCTTGTAGCGTTTGGGGGCCATCTGCATAAACCTGCGTTTTGTGATGAGCCCACCCTCGAATAGACCCCGTCATGCCTCAGGTCCCCCAGAGGAGGGGCTGAGAGGGATACACACCCAGTGCCTATGCCAAAGCTTCCTACATCTGAAATCAATAAAGCTGTGGCTGTTTAAATCCCAAACAGTTGTTGTATCCATTTCTTTCACCACTCAGCAGTTAGGCGTGCCAGGAGAGGGGACTTTGCAGCTGGGCATGCAATGCATTGAGTATTTTATTGATGGATGGGATGTCTGTGAGACTGTGTCTGGGTGGATTTACTACGAGACAAGTGTGCAAAAGATTTTATTTCATTAAATTGCACTAACTTGTACATTAAAAATGGTCCAGAGCATCCCACCCTCCACCGTATGCCATCATGTACTGAGAATAAGGTATTTGTAGAGACCCACCAAAATCTATTAAGAAAATGGCCTGTAGCACACATAGTTATTAATTAATACTGCTTGGTCTCTTGCAGTCAAAGCAGCTGCTCCCTCTAGACACAGGTGTAGACGATTAAGGTTTGAGATAAAGGAAGTTGCTCATCCTAATTAGTCCCTTTGTGCTGCTTGATACAAACAAACAGAGTCCTCACCCTAACACATCATTGCCGCAGTCACTACCATCTTGGCCTTGAGCTTGCTGTTTCAACTCTTGGGAGAACTCTCCCTCCTCCCCTCAAATAAGTTATTTCTTTGATGAATTTCTAGAGAGACCTGCTCTAGTGACAGAAATAGAGTCTCCGTCTACTTTAGTGGACTTCATTTGTCAGCGATACAAGCATGCATTTATAGCTGTCTTTTTGATCTCTGTAAAAGCCTCCATTCTGGATTCCGTAATCTGAGAGAAATTAATTGGGTTGCTGATTTCTCTTCCATTTTTGCACTTTGCAAAAATGGTTTGCAGTAATAAATTGGTTTTTTTAAAACACACGCTCACACACTCACCACAGAATAATGTCCATGATTTGTGGCTTGTGAAGGTCCTCTAAATTAATTGTGGAGAAACGGTGATTAAAATGACCCAGTATATCTCATGTCTGCTTACTGAGTAATGGTTAAAGCAAACTGTGTTGTACACTGCACACTTATCCATATTGACTTGGAAGTCAGGCCCATTGCCTTAAGTGAGATTTATGCCTAAGTACGTTTTCCCAGAACTGTAGCTTTAATAAGTTTTTATAACTGAGGTGGGAACAACACCAAGAGCTTGCTCATGTGGTCATCAATAGCAAGAAGAGTTTTCATATTCACATGTGGTATTTTTACCACCTCATGCAACTTCTTAATGCCATAGTCAATATGAGGTTTTACAGGAGCATGGAAATGGAATATAAGGGCCAAGGCTCCACTCGGTACACAAGGCACAAATCTATTTGTTTCAGCTTCCACATGACCCTCTTGTATCTGGAAACTAAGAAGCCTTTGGGGACTCTTCAGAGACTTGGATGACCCGTCAGCTACATTTGCACTGAAGTAGAGACACATGGAAGGGAAATGAGAATGTTTCATTTTGTGGCGCACAATCCACTGGGTTTTTCCTCATGGTAAGCCTCTTGAAATGAATTTGTCTATGTATCTGTGCATTGTGAAATGACTGGAGCTGCCTTGTGGGAATAATTCGTTCTTCTCTTCACCTGACACCAGTAAGGATATAAAAATATTATTCAGACTTCTGGTTTATAAAGCTCATTTCTGCCTTCACCCAGGGTCTCAAGTTCTTTCCTGACCATTCTAGGTGACTAGCTTTACTACTGCCTCCAGAGCCATTAAAAAACTTACCTATACAGACGGCATTGGAGTCGGATAACTGCATACTCTCCCACAGTTCTCCAATGAAAATAGGGACATCCTAAGAAAAAGTGGGACATTCCAGGATCAAATAAAAAACCACGACATCTTCTCTAAATCAGGGTCGTCCCTAGAAAATGGGGACACTTGGAGGGTCTGTGGTAGGATGCCCATGTTTTCATCAGATACATGTTGGAACATACAGTTGTGTAACCCATGAGCCAAGGAGATAAGTAACTACATGGCCTTTAGAAGACATCTGAAGGCAGCCCTGTATAGGGAAGCCTTTAATGTATAATGTTTTATAATGTTTTTATATATTTTGGAAGATTCCCAGAGTGTCTGGGGCCACCCAGTCAGGTGGGCAGGTTATACACTAATAATAATAATAATAATAATAATAATAATAATAATTAATAAAGGACGTCCTTATTTTCAGCAGAGAAATGTTGCAGGTTATGCTTTCTCTGTTGCCATTATTCATGTTTTCTTTTGTCTTTTTTATAACAGGGGCAGGCAAATGACAGCCCTCAGCCTAATTTCAACACAATTCTATGCATGTTTACTCAGAAGCAATCCCTCTGTGTTCAATGGGGGTTTATTCCCTCACACCAGCTCCTAGGGGCTGAGGCAGTTTTGCACCCCGCATCAGGCCCCCTAAATCAACTTGAGAAGCTGTTCCCTAGTAAGTGTGTTATTTACTTGGAACTAAGCCACCTTGAACTCAATTAATATTTTCAGGCTGCTAATCTGTTTCAAATGTGTGTCTCTCATTATTTCTATGTTTCTCATCCTCATTAGCATTTTTGCCATAGATTTGATAAGCAATATGCTTGAAAAGCCTTCCTTTCCCTCTGTGATATATTTTAATATTCTTTTCATTTTTACAGAGTTGGAATTGAGAGTTGTTATTACTATTATTATTATTATTTATATATTTTGGCTCCACTTTCCTAAAAAAAGGCTGCAATCCTGCTTGCAGTTAGATGACTTAAATCCTATTGAATTCAAGAGGTAATCAACGTGAGCAGGAGAGCAGCCAAAAAATGGCTCCTAACAAGTCATAAGGTAAAATAAAATTCCATCAAAAATCTTAAATGAGCAGATCAGTCAATACACACACACACACACACACACACACACAGAGAGAGAGAGAGAGAGAGAGAGAGAGAGAGAGAGAGAGAGAGCACTTTATGCCCACTATTGCTTGGGAATTCTAAGAAAGAACAACAACAAAATCAGTGTAGTTTTTTAAATTAGTGGTTAAAATCAATGCAGTTTTGAAAGGTTGAGTCTGCCATCTTGATTCAAAATGGTGTCCAATTGTATCCATACATAGACAGAAACCTGCTCCTTGATCTCAGGAAACATAATGAAAAATGTAGTTACAATATCTTAAGAGATGTCTATGTGCTCAGTTCCTCAGTTCACGTCATAAATTTTATGAAATTCAGGTTTCTGCGTGTGAATATTTCAAATGGCATTTCTGGTTCTCCAGAAGTGGCTTAGTCATGCTGGCCACATGACCTGGAATCTGTCTGTGGACAAACGCTGGCTCCCTCGGCCTCTAGAGCGAGATGAGCATGCAACCCCAGAGTCGTCCGCGACTGGACCTAACGGGCAGGGGTACCTTTACCTTTTTATTCCAATTCATCTGTAACTCATGTCACTGCACTTTCCCCAAAAAATTCCAGAGGAGAG
Organism: Zootoca vivipara; assembly: GCF_965207765.1. Taxonomy (NCBI): domain Eukaryota; kingdom Metazoa; phylum Chordata; class Lepidosauria; order Squamata; family Lacertidae; genus Zootoca; species Zootoca vivipara. Next base: position 24,441,134 of record NC_142593.1, on the reverse strand, counting down.
AATGTGGCCATGACACATCAGGAGTCATAGTCTGCATTACCTGATACCTTCACTCTAGCAACTGATAATCAGCCAAAACAAAAAGGTACATTATATTACCCTTTATGCAGAGGGCGCCCTTTATGCAGAGGAACAACTCTCAATGAGATGTTCTGCTGCAATTGCAGATCAGCTATCAAGAATGTCTCTCTTCATACTATCATTGTATGGACTGTGTGCCTGGGAAGTGTAATCAAAAGAATACTCTCAGATGATCTGAGAAAATGAGATTGTATAGGAAATGAAATAGTTTCCTCTACAGCAGGGATTTTGGAAGACCTGTGGCCCTTCTCATGATGTTGGACTTCATTTCCTGTTAGATCCGACCAACATGACCTAGGGATTCTGAGAACTGGAGTTCAACAGCAGTTGGAAAGTCACAGGCTCTATATCTCTGCTTGACAGGGTCCAAGGCTTTTACCATTTAAAACCACCATCTTATTTCCTCCTAAGAATTCCATAGGATGCTATTGGGTTAAAAAAGTAAAAGGTAGAGTAGGCTTGCCATATATCATGAAAAGTCCTCATTTTGGGGTGAAAAATGGCGTCAAGGTAGATTTTTGCCAAATGGGCAAAATGTCAAGGGAAACCCAGATGTACATTAACACGATGGAAAAAGCAGCAGAAACAGCTCCAAACCTGAAAAGCAGTATTTGGGGGAGGTTTCTAAAAAAAAAAAAAAGCCCAACAACTTTATGAGTGTCAGGAATTTTGCTTTTCAAAATATGGCAACCTTAGGCAAAGGACCACTGAACAGTTAAGTCCGGTTGAATTTGACTATGGGACAAAGCACTCATCTCTGCTTTCAGGCTGAGGGAGCCAGCATGTATCTGTAGACAGCTTTCCGGCTCATGTGCCTAGCATGGCTAAACCGCTTCTGGCACAACGGAACACCATGACGGAAACCAGAGCGCACAGAAACACTGTTTACCTTCCCACCGCAGCAGTATCTGTTTATCTACTTGCACTGGTGTGCTTTCAAACTGCTAGGTTGGAAGGAGCTGGGAATGAGCAATAGGAGCTCACCCCATCATGCAGATTCAAACTGCCAACTTTGCCATCAAAGAGCCCAAGGGGCTCAGTGGTTTAGACCACAGCGGCATCTGCGTCCTGGATGCTATTGGACAGTCAGTGTGGTGTAGTGGTTAAGAGTGGTAGAGTCATAATCTGGTGAACCAGGTTTGCATCTCCGCTCCTCCACATGCAGCTGCTGGGTGACCTTGGGCTAGTCACACTTCTCTGAAGTCTCTCAGCCCCACTCACCTCACAGAATGTTTGTTGTGGGGGAGGAAGGGAAAGGAGAATGTTAGCCGCTTTGAGACTCCTTAGGGTAGTGATAAAGTGGGATATCAAATCCAAACTCCTCCTCCTCCTCCTCCTCCTCCTCCTCCTCCTCCTCTTCTTCTTCTTCTTCTTCTTCTTCTTCTTCTTCTTCTTCTTCTTCTTCTTCTTCTTCTTCTTCTTCTTCTTCTTCTTCATGACAAAAGGGGGAATATTCTCCCAGCAGATGGCCTCCATTTTGGGAAGCTGAGTGATGCATTCTGCACCAGGTGCAGCTTCCAGATTATAAAGCACATTTCTGTAGATTAGCCTGAGGGTGAGGAAGAAATGAACGATGATTGCAAAGTCTGGATCTTCTTTAATGAATCTACCAAATCATTTTTGTATAGGAACTTTGTATAAACGTTGCTGGTGAAAGCACAGTAAGCAAATGCTTCTGTCATCCAGATGTTTTTTTGTGTGTGATGTACCTATTTAATTACAGGAAATAATGAAGTGATAAAGCATGTTAGATATGCACTTTTGCACTTTGTTTCTACTGAACAGTGTATATATTTGTCTTTCACACCAAATACTTCCATACAAATCCTGCAAATGAACAAGCTTATGGGCAAGTAGATACATCAAAGCGTATGTTTACCAAGTAGTAACTCACTACTTGACAAGCTGGTTATGTTTGTAGTCCTGTCACTATCAAAAGGTTAGGAAACTGTAAAACTTCATCAAGTTAGAAACCACAAGGAGCAAATGTAAGGGTGTGGCAAAAGAGGCCTGATGGAACAACACAGATAAGTATGATTACATGTGCACTGTGGTGATATATCTATATTTCTATAGCCTTGTTCAGTTGAATTAATGCTGTGATGCTTATATAAAACTGATTGGTTAAATACACCAATGCACTCAATATAACACAGTGAAAACAGTGGAAAAATGTGTATCTAACATGACTTACTAATTCACTATTCACCATAATTCAGTAGTTTGTATTAGGACACCCAAGATATGAACATCACTGTGAATCTGAACTGGTTAAAGGCTGTGTGACAAAATGGGCACAAGATAGTGGAAATAATATACCAAAAATATCTAGACAAAAGCGCTCTCTCTCTCTCTCTCTCTCTCTCTCTCTCTCTCTCTCTCTCTCTCTCTCTCTCTCTTTTGCTAAACCAAGGTATAAGAGAAAATAGCTACTTTATGAAGTCATGTCTAGCTGCAATTTCAGTGACATGTGGGGTGCTGCAGGGTTCTGCCCTGGGCCCGGTATCATTCACCATCTTTATAAATGACTTGGATGAAGAACTTGAGGGGATGCTCATCAGATTTACAGAAGGCAACATTGCGTGCCGAGGCACCAAGAAGACCCCCCAATAACTCACACAGACGCCATAATTTTTGTTAAAGTTTTTGGCATTAAAATTTGGCCACAACTTTTTTATTAAAATACAATCAATTAAATGTGAGTGGTTGCTTAGTCATTGGTTCACAGCCATCTGTCTCCCGCCTGGGACAGATCTGACTCCCTCTAGCCTAGTAGGGGAGTCAGTAAGTAAGCACCCCCTGAGAGAGGACGGGGCAGGGGGCACAAGCCCTTCTTTGTCCTCTCCCCAGATGCTCCCCGAGGCTCATGCGTGGTCCTGACCCCTAGCGGGGATAAACAGACAAACATGTGGAGCCCGGGATTCCTTTAACGGAATACTTCTATATGGCAGCAGCAATCACATGAGGGTCAGGCCCAACCAAAATCCGTACCCCTCGTCCAATTATTTGAACCAATGACTAACCGCAACCTTACAAGTTGTGACTAGTTGCAGTATGGTAAGCAAAAACCACCCGACACCAGCCAATCAGTCAAGTGGAAAAATTCCTACCAGGCCCCCGAATACAGGCGACCACCTAGACAGGCACTGCAAGGTCAAGCAAAGGGGCCTAAATAAAGCGGAGGGTGGGCGGGAGATTCGAAGCGAGCAGCAAAGAGATGGCACAAAACTGCTCTTCCAGCTTAAACCAAGCAAGGGCTGTCAATCAACAAATTGCAACAAGAAAAAATCCCCAGCAACAATTAAACCACCAATCAAAGCCCAATATCGGACCCACCCCCAAGGCCCTGGGTCTTCTTGTTAGCCCTGCCGCAACCCATGTTCTCTCCTATGGAGAGAACCTGCTAAATGAGAAGGGTAGCTAATGCCGCAGAAGGCAGAATCAAGATTCAAGATGACCTTAACAGATTTGAGAACTGAGCAACTCCCCACCCCCACCCCCTGAAAAAAATCAACCCAGCAAATGTAAGGTACTCTACTTAGGAAGGAATGGTTAGATGCTCAAATATAGGATGGGGACACCTGGCTTGACAGCAGTACATATAAACAGGATCTATGATAGCTTCAGCAAGAATGCTGTATACTCAGAAACGGAAAGCTGTTTGGGAATTAGCTTTAATGTATCATTTGAATAAAAAGGAACAGAATATAGACAAAACAAATTTCTGGAAGCATAGTCTCCGTTTATAGCATATTTTCAATGAACTTTCCTCTCCCAAATGTTCAGCATGGTTTTAACGTGCTTTTAGAGAACAAATTGCTTTTTTTCTGATTTTCTTTATTAGCCAGAAATGTACATGCTGTTAAGGACATTCTAATGCTAAGTAAGAAAAACTGAAAGTTGTGAACATTAATAACATAAGTAACATTAACACTAATTATGTTTTTTTAATATTTCCCATTTGTAATATAAATTTTTGTCATTGTGACAGAAGTGTGTCCTCCACCCCTTAATTTTCACCGTGTGTTGGAACAACAATTTTTATGACAGAAAAAGCTAGAAAAAGTATTGTGAAACTTGCATTGCCTAAGGAAGGGGCATGACTTGATCCTATAACCCCTTACCTAAGCCCCACTTAAAATGAACAAGTAGGGAGGTTTCCTGACTCGATCCCGGCTGTGGACCACATAATCCTTTGTAAGGCCAGGCAGCCATCAGGTCACACAACCCAAAGGGATTGGATTCCAAATACATCTCTCACCTCCTAGGGTGTCAATATATAACAGCAGTGTTGAAAAGACTGCACTGTCTACCAATTTTCTACTGGCCCAGATTCAATCTGCTTACACTGATGCATAAAACACTGGTCCTGATTCATACATCTGTCAGAGTCAGGCATGGGGAACCTCAGGGCTGGGAGCCAAATGTGGCCCTCCAAGCTCCTCTGTCTGCCCCTTGGGACTCTCCCCAAACCACACCCCTCGTTGACCTTGCTTCACACGTTGCTTCCTGGTCAAACTTTCCTCTCATTCATTTGTCTCAGATTTGAACCTAGTCATTCCCGCATTGCAAAGTCATGCATCTAGCCCCTTTTCAAAGTACAGTTATAGGGACTGTAATGTGAAAAGCAGCCCACAGTGGAGGCGTGGGTTGACTGAACTACAGCGTCTGTCTATGCAAGAAACGACTGCCTTGAGCTGCTGTCCACTCTCCCACTGCTCCAGGTTAAGTATTCTGTTTATAGCTTTGAATATTTCTTTTCAGTGTGTGCCCTTGCTCAAGGAGATCTCTTAAAATGGAGCACTTTATTTTAGTTTTCCTGCTCGGTTTGTAAACAGGACTGATTATGAGGCCAGACCTATTTCCTATCTTTAAGCTGTTTTGCCAAGCTGAACTTTTTTTAAAAAAAAATGAGATTGAAATGACCAGAGTTTACAGCCTTGTTGGGGGGCTAATGGAATCTATTGTTAAGACTATTGCAAATTGCAACATGTTTTATTTCAGATGTAGCACCATCAAATTACAGCATTTTGGTCCCTTTTTGTATGTAACCCTTTCCATGTCATATGTGAGAACGTTTATAATATTCTTTCTGTGGTTTTTGAAGCTGGGGAATCTGTGAACAATAAATTATGTCCCAAGTAAAACACAAGCAACTTTGTTTATGTAATTTTAAGGTCAATGTAAATAAGTATATTAGGTTGGATCTAGACCAGGGTTTTCCAAATGTAGGTCTCCGGTAGTTTTTTGGACAACAATTCCCATTATCCCTGACCACTGGTCCTGCTAACTAGAGATGATGGGAACTGTAGTCCAAAAGCAGCTGGAGACCCAAGTTTGGGAAACCCTGATCTAGAGAAGTTTCCTTTGATAGTTGATCCAACTCATTTAATGTAATATTGCCAATAACTACTGCCCAACTTTGATGGCAGAAAGTAGGAGGAATTAAAGAACCTTTTAATGAGGGTGAAAGAGGAGAGCGCAAAACATGGTCTGAAGCTCAGCACCAAAAAACTAAGATCATGGCCACTGGTTCCATCACCTCCCGGCAAATAGAAGAGGAAGAAATGGAGGCAGTGAGAGATTTTACTTTCTTGGGCTCCATGATCACTGCAGATGGTGACAGCAGTCATGAAATTAAAAGATGCCTGCTTCTTGGGAGAAAAGCAATGACAAACCTAGACAGCATCTTAAAAAGCAGAGACATCACCTTGCCGACAAAGGTCTGTATAGTTAAAGCTATGGTTTTCTCAGTAGTGATGTATGGAAGTGAGAGCTGGACCATAAAGAAGGCTGATCACCGAAGAATTGATGCTTTTGAATTATGGTGCTGGAGGAGACTCTTGAGAGTCCCATGGACTGCAAGAAGATCAGACCTATCCATTCTGAAGAAAATCATCCCTGAGTGCTCACTGGAAGGACAGATCCTGAAGCTGAGGCTCCAATACTTTGGCCACCTCATGAGAAGAGAAGACTCCTTGGAAAACCATGATGTTGGGAAAGACTGAGGGCACAAGGAGAAGGGGACAACAGAGGACGAGATGGTTGGACAGTGTTCGCAAAGCTACCAACATGAATTTGACCAAGCTGCGGGGGGCAGTGGAAGACAGGAGTGCCTGGCGTGCTCTGGCCTATGGGGTCACGAAGGGTCGGACATGACTAAACGACTAAACAACAACTGGCCAATTTTCAAGCCATGCCACTGCAACTTCTGGATTCCCTGAAGAAACTGGGCAGTGGCTCTTCCCTGGCCAGGAGGGCTTCCTCTCTCAGTGGTGCTTTGCTAAACCATACAACAGGGTCTGAGTTGTAGCATGGATGGTATTTCTAGCCCCTCTATTTGCTCCCGACTCTCAGTGTTCTCCAGTCCTGCATTCTGGTTTGCCCCTTGAACTTCATCACTCATCGGTTCTGACTTGTCTTACAGCTCCTGGCAGGGCCGGCTCTAAGTAGACCCCCGGTGGCACGGTGCGCCAGGGCGCTGGGCCGGTAGGCAGGGCGCCGCGCGGCTACCATGCTGCACCCTGCGAGGGCGGGGGCGCCGGAATGATCTCCGCACCTCAGCACCAGGGCGCACGACCAGCTCGAGACTGCCCTGGCTCCTGGCTCCTGGCTCCCGATATTTGACACATCAGACCTGGGCTGAGGATTTTTTCCCCATTCCAGTCAGGCAAAAATACTCACAGGGTAAAACAGGTCCCATGAAGGATGTTTACTGGGGACAGTGCTGAGGGCTAGCGAGGAGTGCTGGAAGGGCTGCATTCAGCCCCTGAGCCTAAGGTCCCCTCCCCCTGCATACTCTGCTGCTCAAGGCTCAATATAAAATGTTGAACAATATATTATACATTATTTCTACATGCAGAGTAAAACAAATGCTACAGAGTGATCTTGTTGTGTGTCCCTTCTCCGTCCCTTATTTATTTATTGTTTATCCTTATTGCTTATATTTATTGGAACACCTCAAAATTAACTCTCTAGACATTGTGCAAATAAGAAGAATGAATAGCATGACAATAAAGCCATATGCCCATAAAAATACACAATAAATTAGGAGGCAAAGCAGCATAAAACCAGAAACAAAAGCAGCAACCATGAAATGCCTCCCTTCGTCTTGCATGCTGTAATGCAAAACATCTCATGGTTGTTAAAACACAGTTTCTGATTTTGCCTGAAGCAGGAAACTGTGGCTTATGCTGTGATTGCAGATCAAGATACCCAACCCAGATCTGATCTAGGTGCAAATTTAACGTGCCCGTTGAAAGCTTAGGTATGCTCAATAATGATCTGTGTAAACATTTCTGCAACACGAGACACCTATGATGAAGATGTAGTATTCTCTGCAAGCTCACTTGTTCACATTACCACATCACTTTTGCTGTATATCAATACCTTGCTAATAAAAATATTTGTAGAACAAGACAAAATAACTAGAATTTGGATCTTGACATAAGATGCACAATGGCCAGTTTATAGATGTAAGGGTTTTGTTATTTTGTTCTGTTTTGTTTGTTTTCATACTTGTAATTTGGACTTTGAAACATTTTGGTTTCTTTAGCAATTTCTTCAGTTTCACCGTGTTAGTACATTGACTTTTCAGTAGATCTGAAAAGGTAACATTAACTAATAATATTATCTTACGATATAATAAAAATGCAAGAGTGTTGTCATGTGTCAGTTTGCTTGGCCACTGATAGGTGCTCCTACAAACTACAGCTTGATGACAGGTGATGAATGGGAAACCCAGGAAAGCCGTGGAGGGAAAGGTCCCCAGCCCTGTTGGCGTCCAGGAACCAGATCCTCAGGCTAACTTGTGCCACTACTGGTCACCTTCCTATTCTCTAGATGGGCTTGGAATCCACTGCCACCACCTCCGATTACTATGAAGATTGGGTTGAGGAGGAGGGAGGTGGCCAGAAATGGCGGCCAGCCGGTCTCAGGTTCCACAGCAGTGGTGGTGGCAGCTCCATGAGATGAAAAGGGACAAGGAAGGCACCCAGAAGCAGTGGTTGGCTGGGTTTTGGATATGTAGAGTCAGTGATGGCAGCAGCATGAGGTGGAAAAGGGAAAGTCTAAACCAATATCAGAGGTTGAAAGGGTCAGTGGAAAGTGGGCTTTGCAAGCCTTCTCCTGTTCCCCATGTCATGGTCATCACTGGCGGTGGGAAGGGTTCTCCTTCATTCCACCCTTCCCCTGTGCTATAGGGGGAGGGGTTGGCAGCTGCAAGAAACAGGGATGCTGCTAGTAAAATTATATCTTTATAAATAAATAATATTATTAAACATATACTCTGATGCTTACAATGGATTCCTTGAATGTTTTTTTTTAAAAAAAAAAATTACAGAAGTGACAACATATTTATTCTTATTTATGATGTAAGAAAGGATTAAATAGGAAAAGAAATAAAAAAGATGGCAATTTATATGTGGCTGCCATATTGGAATATTGCATTTTCCAAGATGGCTTCACATCTGAAATTGGCTGTAAAACTGATATCTAAAATTCTGCCAAGGTGGGACTTGTTATCACAATGTGCAGTTCTCCCCCCCCCCATCTAGCACTCCAGGCAGCCAGTAGATTAATTAGATTGATAACTGGAATCAAGTAATTATGTGGGTATTAGAATCTCATTATTTACTATAATTAAATTGGAATTGAAATACTATATATTGTTTAATGTGAAGTACCCTGTACTAAAACTGTACAGGTGTTTACTTGCCCTTTTCAGCTATAGGTTGTTAGTGGGGGTATTAAGCTAATCAAGGGACGCGGGTGGCACTGGGGACACAGGTGGCACTGTGGGTTAAACCACAGAGCCTAGGGCTTGCCGATCAAAAGGTCAGCGGTTCAAATCCCCATGACGGGGTGAGCTCTCATTGCTCGGTCCCAGCTCCTGCCAACCTAGCAGTTCGAAAGCACGTCAAAGTGCAAGTAGATAAATAGGTATCGCTACAGCGGGAAGGTAAACGGCGTTTCTGTGCGCTGCTCTGGTTCGCCAGAAACAGCTTTGTCATGCTGGCCACATGACCTGGAAGCTGTACGCCGGCTCCCTCGACCAATAAAGCAAGATGAGCACCGCAATCTCTGAGTCGGTCATGACTGGACCTAATGGTCAGGGGTCCTTTGATTACCTTTATGCTAATCAAACAGCAAAGTGTTTAACACAGGGTTTAGATATTTTTAAAATCCTTTATTTTGGAAGGGGAAATATCTAGGTTGCAACAAGAATACATTAGGCAGCCATGGTCATATAGCTCTCTTATCTCTGTCTGCTTACATTGCATAATTATAATATTTTATGGATTGATTCATGATATGCAACAATTGCATGCAAACTTCAACATGTATTTGCATGGAATGAAGAAAATGCACTATGTGATACCTGCAATTTATAATGAGATTGCAGTCTATATAGTTTATAACTATAACTATATAGTTTGAAGATGTAAGACTTATAGTGTCAGCATCCACATTCCAAAATTTGGGGCATCCTAACACCATTCATGATTTCACTGGGCTTGTATGATTTGTTCTGGTAGCATTGCATGCCAGAGAGAAGCTGACAGAAGCTAAATGAAAACCAAACTTTCTTCACTAGTTTTCACCTTGGCTTTTGACCAAGGGAAGAGACTAAAATATTCCATTTTTCCTTGTCTCAATGGGTATCTTTCATAGATGTCAGCCTCTTCATAGTCTGATCATAGAAATTCTGTTTTTATGTAACACTGAAGTACAGTACAACAAAGTGCTGCTGTTTCATTGTGATAAATTTTGTATTCTTCCTGGGATTTGTGCTCTGCTGCCAAACTAATTTGTAGCTAAAATAGTCCACTGATATGCTTAAAAACCTGCAACTACTCTTATCATAGCTGGTTCCCTCAACTGTATTTGTACTGCACACATCAGGAAAGCAGTTTTGTGTTACATGGCTTTCTATCTATTGTTCCAGGGCAATAATCTCTAGCACTGTGCTGACAATTACTCATGGATTCCCCCCCCCCCCAAATTCTCTATCAATTAATGAGAAAAGAAATTGCATTTGGAAATTATCAAATGGGAGAGAGAAATTTGGTAAAATTCTCATCGGTGGAGTGCAAAGTTCTTGTTCTTCTTTCCTTGCTTCCCCAGCCAGGGGATTTAATAAGTGCTCTTTCTTTCATTCTACAAACGATTTCTCCGGTGATCTATGCTCTGAAAACCTCCTGACTTCCTCAGCTTTGCTCTCCTAGGAAGGCAGGGAAGAAGATGCACATTCTGCACCTGAAATAGATTTTCATTGTTCTTCTTTTCAAATGTAGTCTTTTTACGTTCAATAAACCAACATGGATTTTTTTTAAAGGAACCACTTCCCTTAAAAACAAAACCAGTGAGCCCACTGATCTGATGCATTTGATAGCCAGCCAACAAGACATTGCTAGGTTTCCATGTACAGTGGTACCCCGGTTTAAGAACACAATTGGTTCCAGAAGTCTGTTCATAAACTGAAGCGTTCATAAACTGAAGCGAACTTTCCCATTGAAAGTAATGTAAAGTGGATTAATCTGTTCCAGACAGTCCGTGGAGTACTTAAACTGAAGTGTTCATAAACTGAAGCGAACTTTCCCACTGAAAGTAATGGAAAGTGGATTAATCCGTTCCAGACGGGTCCGCGGAGTACTCAACCTGAAGCGTACTTAACCCGAAGCATGGGTGTAATTGGTTCTGGAAGTCTGTTCATAAACTGAAGCATTCATAAACTGAAGCGAACTTTCCCATTGAAAGTAATGGAAAGTGAATTAACCCGTTCCAGATGGGTCCGCGGCATTCGTAAACCGAAAATTCGTACACTGAGGTGTTCGTAAACCGAGGTTCCACTGTATCAGGAAACACACACCAGTGGAGTGCTAGAGAGAAACATTTAATGGAAATAAAAACAAACACATCTCACTCATGGCCACCCCATATTGTTAAGCGCAAGTCCCATCAAAATTCTCAATAAATAGTAAAGGCCCTTGAGAATAAGGCAGAAAAACAGAAGCCATATTTGCATGGGATCAAATCTCTCAAGAAATCAGAGGACAGGTTTCTGCAGGGCACTAAGAATCTTCACAGAAGGAAGGAAAGGTTGCAGTGGCCACACGGAAAGCAAAAGACTTGGACTCTTGTCTCTTTCTCACACACAGAGAAAATTTTATTTCATCCAGCAGAGCTTTACTGCTACTGAAGGCAAATGAGCATAATGGTCACAAATCCAATAGAATCTGCATTGGCATGTTCCATTAGAAATCCACTTAAACTTACAATAACTTATAATAAGTCTAAACCTTAACACTATATACAGAGCATCACACCAGAAGGAAAAGAGACAGAAAGAGGAAGTGAAACCCAGCTCCTTCTGGCCCTTCTTTTATAGTCAGCATGACCTTGACAGAAGAGATAAGCAGGGGCGTCTTGCCCATAGGAGCTAGTGGCGTGAGGTGACACACCGCCAAGTCCTGGAGGACGCCAAGAAAGAGGCGAGGCTGGACATGGCGCCTCCTGGCAACAGCTCGCTGCCCTCCGCTGTGCCGTGCTGCGCCCAGAGCCTCCTCCCCACCGGAGGAGCCGCCATCCAGCTGCTGCCCGCCTCCTCCAGCCCCGCCAGCAGCACCATCCTCACAGCCCTTGCCTGCCTCCGCCGTGACACGCCACACCCGGAGCCTCCTTCTCGCCCGAGGAGCCGCACTCCAGTCTGCCCACTGGGAGGGAAACTGGGGGGAGGGCGGCGGCGCTGGAGGGATTTTTGCACCACGGCGCTGGATACCCTTAAGACGGCCCTGGAGATAAGAAAACCAGTTTAAACCAGCTGTACTCAGCTTCTTTGAAGGAATAACCCAAACAACATGAAGCTTCTTTCACACAGAGAAGCTTCCACAAGTTTCCAGAACCCTCCTGAATTAAGTAGAATAAGAAAGATCTCTACACATCAGATTAATACTTTCTGCACTAAGAAATGCAAACTGACAATTGGATCAGCTCCCAAGAATTTTTCACCTTTCCAGGCTAAGGCTTTGTACACACCATACATTTAAAATTCACTGTTTCCTCCCAAGTATCCTGAGAACTCAGGGGCGGAGCTTCATGCTCCAGCACCGGGACGTGGAGAGCAGGTGGGGGCAGGGCTGGCACGCATGCCAGGGGTGGGGTGCGCCACCTGGGGGCATGGCACGCTGCCCACAGAGGTGTGGTGCACATCCTGGGGGGTGTGGCACACCGCCTGTAGGGGCATGGCGCCCAGTGTTGGTGGGGGGGGGCAGCTGCTATGCCAAGGGCAGTGCGCTCTCCCCACTCCTCTTCCTCTGCCAGTGTGCGAACTGTAGTTTGCCCCTCACAGACATAAAAGTACAGGGACCCTTAACAAACCACAGTTCCCAGGGTTCTTTTCTTTTTGGCGGGGAAGGGGCAACTTGCTTGATATGCATGGGATCGTTGTATTATAACCAATTCTGAACCATTGGGTGTTCAGGATAAATCAGTATATGGAGCAACATGGAGAGGGGAGTTGATATCTTAGCAGAATGCAGAAACTAATGAAGGAGAAAATTGCTGGGTAAACTCAAGTTGAAAAGTTTTTGGCGGTTCCATATTGATAAATCTTTTCAGCCCTTTTTCTGTGTACACAGTTTTGATGAGCCACAGTCAAAATGGGGCTTGTTTACTTTTTCAGTATGTGTTTGTCATGGATGTGCTGTAGGACTCAGCATAAACCGAGTAGTTTGTATTCTCTGCACATTTTGGGTAGCCTCTAGCAGAGTATCTTATCAATACTCATCACTTTTTCTCCTCTCTTTGCAGTGAAACATCTGCTTGACATTTGTTAACTTTTCACCATATATCTTCATAAGTGTACCATCTGTACGGTGCCCAGGTAGGTTTTTAATCACATTTTGTAAAGAAATTTTTGCATACTCCAGATTCACTGGGACTTCCCTTATAGGTTCATAAGAAAAAGCTGTGGCAGTAAATAGAAATTCAATTTTCCATACATCTTTGTAACTAAAGCAAAGAGGAGGCCTTGATCCTTATCGGTTTTCTCTGCATGTCTTTGTAAGAGAACCAGACGATACTCATCAGCCTCCAGTGATTCTCATTCTGAAGAACATATCCGGGAGGTATTATTCACCAGCTTGCTCCCCTTCACCTTTTGAGACAGTATTTATCAACACATATGGAATGCCATCTGGTGCCAGAAACGAGGATGTACAGGTTAGAATAAATAATATTGCTGTACAATGTTAATGTGTCTCAATGTAACTGTTACAATATGTGAGTGTGTATACTCCATTGTCTCTCGAGATGATAGCAGCTTGGTCTGAATCATGTTTTAAGCACCACCTCCATCACTGTGACCTGAGTTGTAAAAATAGACTGCTAGAATGGGTCAAGCAAGCTGGACAAAAAGGGCTGATTTCCTTTTGTTGGGAGGACTGGCACGGATGGGTCTGAACAGTTGTCCTTAGCATAACTGAAGAAATGGCCAGGGTCTCCTTCTGGCAGGGTGCAGGTCTTTCTTCCCATCAAGCTATTGGTAAAGTAGCTTCATATTTAGATTGAGGATGTCTGGAGAAAAGGCCAAAGAGGCTTTTGGCAGCTCTGAAGAAGCAAGGTGTCCGCTCCCCAAAACATTACAATGGGAGGGCAATGTATGATGGAGTGTGCATCTCTTGCTACATTCAACCTGTATATATGTTTAAATGAATCGCATATCACAAAATGCCAGTACCAGCAGGTCTCTAGGAACCTCATTCCAAGGAAAACAAACTCATATCAATCACCAGGACGCCTAAAACCTCAGTGCTTAGAGAACTGGAATGTATATAAGTCACATCAGTTTGTGGAGCCTCCATTTTGTTCCAATTTGCTGTGTCCTTTCCCAGCATGCTTTAGAAATAGTTCAACAGCAGGACTAAAAAAATATATGATTGTATATTGTCTGTTTCTTCCTTTTTTGTCTACTGTGTTTATAAACTATATTCCTATTAAATATTACCATTTCCCCCTGAAAATAAGACACTGTCTTATATTTATTTTTCCTCAAGAAGACACACTAAGGCTTATTTTCAGGGGATGTCTTATTTTTTATTACGCGCCCAGCCTCGCCTCTTCCTTGGCACCTTCCAGAAATACACCTATCACTATGTCTTATTTTCGGGGTATAGCTTATATTGCGCAAATGCTTAGAAATCCTGCTACGACCTATTTTATGAGTATGTCTTATTTTTTGGGAAAACAAGGTAGTGTTGTCTTTCTAACCTCTTTGTGCTTAATTGGAGTCTGCATCTCATCATTACTTTTGCATAAATTTGCTTTCATTTGCTTGATTTTTTCTGTCCTAAAGCGGGCTGAAGATCATGTAAAATTATACCTAAGGTAAAGGGGCCCCTGACCATCAGGTCCAGTTGTGGACAACTCGGGGGTTGTGTGGTCATCTCACTCTATAGGCTGAGGAAGCCGGTGTTTGTCCAAAGACAGCTTCCGGGTCATGTGGCCAGCATGACTAAGCCGCTTCTGGCGAACCAGAGCAGCACACGGAAACACAGTTTACCTTCCCGCCAGAGCGGTCCCTATTTATCTACTTGCACTTTGATGTGATTTCGAACTGCTAGGTGGGCAGGAGCTGGGACCGAACAACGAGAGCGCACTCCTTCACAGGGATTCAAACCACCAACCTTCTGATCGGCAAGCCCTAGGCTCTGTGGTTTAGACCACAGCGCCACCCACGTCCCAAGTAATCCTGGATTACTTAATCTAAAAGGCTAAAACTAAGCTTCCCTTTTAAACTGCACTCTGCTGAACTCACAAACACGAGGAAGGATAATATCTAATAAATTATATCCTCTCCTAGCATCTATTCACATCCCAACGCATCAGCTGTCCAGGTGCTGTGGATTATCAGCTACAGAACCCTCCTCTCTCTTCCCTGTTTGCTGATGCTCTACATCAGGGTTTGCTCACTTTCATTGGCCTGGGGGGCTCATTCATCCATGACCCATTCACCTCAGGCTGTATGCCCAAGGTGGCTGTGGACAAAAGTGAGCATGAGGACCCCATACTCTTGCACATAGACAAACAACTCATCTGATCAGTGCAGATCAGTTGGGGAGGAAGGTTATCACTCTGACCCCCTTTTAAATGATCTGATAACCAGAAAGGGGGCAATTTGGTTGATGGGCTTTATCCAAGCACTGTGATATAGCACCCCACCAAAATCAAAGGGGTCTTGGGGACCAGAAACATTGCCTGTTCCCTGAACTGGGGATTAGTCAGTCCTGCTGTATGTAATGTGAAGATCCCCATGCTTATTGTTCCTATATTAAGAGTTCTTTTTTCCAGGGTGTTGCTATTATTTATCATCATCACCATCACTTTATTCAACAAGGCATTGGATCCTCAGTGTGCTAGTGTTTACATTATCATAAAACAGGTTAATGAGTTTTCAGGCTTGTAACAAAGCTCTAATTTTATCTTAGTAGAAAGGTCTTGCAGGAGCAGATGACCTTTGTGATAGAATATCAAAAGGCAGTATAATTAAATCAAATTATTCTCCAGAGTTGAGATGATAGACAAAGCAGATAGGACCTTCTCAAGTGGCGGCGAAATGGATACCACTTTATCCTCCAGTGCTCCTTGCAGCTATTTTAAAGAAAGATTTCCCATTTTCATGTTCAGTGGTCTGAGAAGGTTTTATGGTACAGAAATAATAATTTGCTCAAACAAATTTAGCTCCCCAATTTCCTTTGGCATTGTACCAATCATGCCATTCAAGAGCTACTTGCTTGCCTACCTGATTAAGAGGAAGTGCACTGGTGAGAAGCAGAAACAACGCAAGAAATCAACTTGCCGTCCATGTTGGCTGTTAGTATGAAATATATTACAATGTCCTACTTGAGGTCACAACTTAGGCACACTGATAAATTTTCATAAAATTCAATTGCAGACTTTAGGCACGATCAAGTCAAAGTTAAACATATTTTGTCCCACTCGGAGGATTAGTTTTGTGCTTAAGACTGCAATCCTCTGCACATTTTCCTTTGAGTAAGCCTCACTGAACAAATTGGGACTTACTTCTGAGTAAACATACATAGGATTTTGCTATATTGGGTCCTTCCCAACAAGAGGGCATGTGTTGCGGTGGGGCCTGGCAACCAGACCCTGTGCTATGGGTGGGAACGTTTGGATGGCCACAACACCCTATTGGGAGCAATTTGACCATTGGGATGGCAATCAAATTGATCGAGGGACCTCTGTTTAAGTCGATGCATGTGTCCCTGAGCTTCCTCTTTGGGGCTCAGTGCATCGGAACACCCACCCACCTCTCCCTAAATTTTGGGCTTGCACATGACCTTACTGTGCTGTTGTGTGTCACCTGTCGTTGGGACAGGGGCACAGCAAGAATTTTCCCCACTTGGCTGATTGGCTGTTGCCACTTGGGTTTCTCCTGCTATGTAGCAAATCGTCACAACTTATAAGGTTGCAGATAGGCTCTGGTTCAGGTGATAGGGGTGGCAGAGCAGTCTTGGCATCTCTATGAGATGGGTATTCTGCTAAAGGAATCCACAGACTCATGGTTGGTCTTCCTTGTGAGGGGTTGTGCCCTGAGCCTGAGTCCAGGGGACATCTGGGTGGAGGACTAGCAGGGCTCCTGCTTTCCACTGTCCCAGGTGTTCACCCGAGGCTGAGCTGTGGTTGGAGCCCTGGGTCAGCGCTGCCTGCAAGGGTGCAGGGGGCTAGTCGAACCAGAGCCTATGCAACCATTCACTTGATTGTAATCAATAAAGTTGTGGCCTAAATTCTGCCAAAAACCAAACCAAAATTTGAGTCTTGTCTGAATTTATTTTGGGGGTGGTTAAAGGTCTCCACGTGCAAAATTCTCTCCCATCATTGGGATCCAAGCATTCTTAGTTTTGACTTGTCATGACCTTTAGGACTTTCAGCTGTAAATGTCTTAACGTGCCTGAACTGAGCATTTTGTTTCAAACTATGAAGAGTTATTTTATTCATCTAACAGACCTTATACTGATCTGTATTTTTAGAGCCACATATTTTTGATTAGCAAGACCTATATCTTTATTGACTGCCACTTGTATTCTGGAAGCTATTCAACTTTAATTATTTTTACTTACATATTTTTATATAGAGGCAGAAGATGTAAAAATGATAACTCAATCATAGTAAAGAGACTTGGTTCACATAGAAGAGAGTCGATGTAACGGTACTGAGGATCATCTAATCCAATCCTCTGCAATGAAGGAAGCTTTCCCCCCAATGTGGGGCTCGAACTCGCAACCATGAGATCAAGAGTCTCATGCTCTACCAACTGAGCTACATACTGCCTCTGAACTCCAGTCACTGTGGGAATCATATTGTGTTCATGTCCTGCTTGTGGGTTTTCTATAGGCATCTGGTTGTTCATTCTGAGAATGCTGAACTACTTGAGTGTTTGGTCCAAGCCAAAGGGCTCTTCATGCATTCTTACAAAACATTTTAAGAAATCACTAGGGAATAAGTCCCATTGGAATTAGTGGGATATTCTTGTGTATGATCAAATCCAGAAGGATGATGAAGCTGATATGCAAGTGCCTTGCAATCCTTTATATGTCTACTCAGAAGTCCGTCCCATTGAGTTGAATGAGTCTGATTTCCCATCCCAGCTCCGTGATTGTCCGTTGCAGCCTTATGCGTCCTCCCCTCTCACTTCTGTTCAATGCCAGCTGTTTTCTCGAGATAAGCAGAAAAGGCCCATAACGTATAGATTGAAAAGGTCATCATTAAAAGATTTGTTCTGGACTGCTATTTTCCAGTGAAACTACACGGGTGTAGGTCTGTTTGCTTGATGTATCGCAGCTGCAGCTAAATGGCAGCTCTGGCAACACACCCATTCAGCTTTTTGACACACATAATGTTTGCATTAAAGTATAGCTTGACTGCATGGGGAAGTGGCATAATGAACACTATTAGAGTACAAAAGCAAACCGTACGACATATTCCCAGCTTTCACTGTTCCTTGCAAATTACTAGCTTTGCTGCATAGAGCCTTGTTTTCTATATAGAATTCATTTTTCATAGGATTCCCACACCAAGAGTCCTCAGAAGAAAGTACATAATGACTGTACAATAATAGCACTCTGACATTTTCTTCACCTTTTAGGGCCATTTCCCTTGTTTTGGTGACAGGAGTGCTTCTGTAAGTCACTCCTACATCCCTTATCATAATGAGATATTATTAACTCATCTGCTTCAAAATGCCATGGACTCACAGGCATTTTAAAAAGACTTCATTGTCCTAGACCCAGCCATAAAGCAGACACAGGTAGGCATGGACAAATGAATCTATTTTCAAACCATGCCAGTTTTACAGGTGTTCATTCTGTCTTCTTGTTGCCACATTAATCTGAGAAGTGCAACATCAGAAGGATAAATGTGTTCTGATCTGTACATTTGTCTAGAAGGTGTGGATCAGGTGGCTTTGCATCAGAATTCATATAATCTGACTTCCTTAAGCATCTCTAGAAG
Organism: Zootoca vivipara; assembly: GCF_965207765.1. Lineage (NCBI taxonomy): Eukaryota > Metazoa > Chordata > Lepidosauria > Squamata > Lacertidae > Zootoca > Zootoca vivipara. Next base: position 24,422,525 of record NC_142593.1, on the reverse strand, counting down.
CTGCTAAATAGCCTTCCCCAGGTATAAGATATAAGGGACCCAGGTAGCGCTGTGGGTTAAACCACTTGCTGATCAGAAGGTCGGCGGTTCGAATCCCTGCAATGGGGTGAGCTCCCGTTTCTCGTGAGGAAGCCTATTCAGCATAAGGGAAAATCCCTGTAAAAAAGGGATAACTTGGCAGCTATGGTCCCAGCTCCTGCCCACCTAGCAGTTCGAAAGCACATCAAAAGTGCAAGTAGATAAATAGGGACCGCTCCGGCTGGAAGGTAAACGGCGTTTCCGTGCGCTGCTGTGGTTTGCCAGAAGCAGCGTTGTCATGCTGGACACATGACTTGGAAGCTGTCTGCGGACAAACGCCAGCTCCCTCAGCCTCTAATGAATGAATCAACCCAATTTGCACAACAGCCAGATGGTATAATGTACAGAACATGTTTGGGAGTGCAGTGTTCTATATCAAGAGTATGAGATCATAAAGTTAGATCACTAAATAGTTCTCACTCACAGTCAGGGCCGGCCCTAAGGCAAGGCTGGGAGGCACAATGTGCCAGGGCGCTGGGGTGACAGGGGGTGCCACGCCGCTGCACCCGTCAGACAGCCGCGCTGGGAAAAGGGGGTGGGCGCGCCGGAGGGATCTTCGCACCACGGCACCAGGGCGCCAGATATGCTTAAGACGGCCCTGCTCACAGTTAAACTTGTTTAAGGTTAACAACAGCAGGTTGAAAATGCAAAAAGGCCACTCACCTTCTTCCTGCTTTGAAAAAAGTAAGGCTTTTTTTGCTACCAAGTTGGTGGCATTATTCATGCATTGGAAACTAGAAGCAACTAACAAATTTCAGAAGTCTGCTGCTACATAATCTCTGGGGAATTATCTAAAAAGGATGACACTTTGAAAAGGTCACTCTTGAGAGTGTGCACACCGTTTTTCATTTCAGTACAAAAGGCGTTTAAAAATGATCATGGTCATCGCTTGTAAGTCATGAATTTCTTCCCTTCTTGGTCAAAAGTACCAGTAGAATGGGAGCATGAAACACAAAATATCAGCTTAACTGCAGAGTTGTCTATCCAAAAAAAATGTGCCCCCCCAAACCTTTAAACACAACCAGCCAATTGATGGTCATGAGTGTATGAAGAGAGTTTAGCACACAGTGTCCTGGAAGCAAAAGTTATTTTAGCAAAAAGTTGCTGTTCATCTTCTGGAAAAAAACATCCTTTTTTGCATGTTCTCTTGTAGTTGTTAATTATCCACTATGATTTCCATGGGAATCAAAGGATGCCTAATAAACATTGCAAGTTGTCAACTTTTTTAGGTCATCCAAAGACAGTGAGGATTTTATACAGGTTTTATTAGAAACTTATTTTTAGATGTTATTTTTTTTAAAAAAACAAACAAACTAGAGTCCAGTTGAACAGTATTTTAGATCTTTTTGAGTCTGAGAGCCCTCAAGGAGGGAAGGGAAATTTCATGAAGCAACCACCTGATCATTTAAACAAAACAAACAAACAAACAAACAAAAAACCACACACCGCCTGTTTTATGGATTTGACATTCCTAGTGCAGTGAACATATTCCTGTATGATGCTACTGGGTGCTATTTTGCTTTGCCCACAAAAAGTCCATGCCAGTGTTTTAGGAAGGATTCTTAGGGTGACAGTTGGGAGTCAGTAAGCTGCAGGTTGGAGAAAGTATGAGAGAGCAATGTTTGAGAGCAATGGGTAGGGTCTGTTTAAGTTCAAGGCTGCTGTGTAACGGGAGAAGCTAGAACTTCTTGGGCTGTGAATGCTGTGTACCACTCCATCATTGGCTCTGGTTGCACATATGTGTAAATAAACCATATATCATAAAGACACCACAGTCTCCACTGTGGCTCATTTTTCCAAAAGGAAACACAGATCCTGGGTAAGTGCCTGGAAGCTATGGAATCTCACATGTTTGTGGAGATTGGGGTGTATTGTAACAATATGCATTTCGGTAAACAATGCTTGGGTAGCGAACTACATCACAAAATTCAGATATGTGCAAATTTCCCAGGACGGCTGTGTTTTGGTTTGCATATGGTTCCAGAAAGTCAGAATTTGTAGAGTCACCTTTGAATGCAAACTGAATCAAATTATTTCCCCATCCCTACTTCCAGATAAGCATAGCTGCCAAGTTTCCCCTTTTCTCACAAGGAAGCCTATTCAGCATAAGGGAATTTCCCTTAAAAAAAGGGATAACTTGGCAGCTATGCAGATAAGGGTGCATAGACTTTCAGTCTAACTTTCCAGTACTCTTTCCTCCAAAGTTAACCTTAGTCACAGTGGAACCACCTGTGGATGTGGCATTATCTAACCCACAGATGTGTGAAGTACGCAGTATTTGCATTGTTTCAGTCTGAACAATCACCAAGCATTGTTTCCCCTTTCTTTCTTTCTTTCTTTCTTTCTTTCTTTCTTTCTTTCTTTCTTTCTTTCTTTCTTTCTTTCTTTCATGCACACATCTAAATACTTTAAACTCCGCTCTGGTTTTGACATCATGCACAATCAAATTATATAACAGCATTAAGCTCCACTCCCTTGTAAAGTGACTAAACATCATCTTGTGTTCCCGAGTTTGTCTCTCTTAAGTGCACAGAATGACTCATAGTTGTTTTCTGTGAGATCTTAACTTAGTTGTCGTGAGCCATGAGTGCAAACAGCTCCTACTGTTACTCTGTGGTTCTTTGTTAGACGTATGGCCTTGAATCTCTCCCTCTAGCAATTACCTTTCACCCCTGCAAATGGTGGCTAGTTGGCCACAGATGAACTGTGGGTTTTAATTTTCCAAGGAAAAGGATTTTTCACAGTACAATCACATTATGGAGCGATGGGAGTGGGTAGGATGACATCACAAAAGCAGTAAGTGTTGTTCCAGGCCTGCCTTCATCCTTCACTTCCACTATCTGTTCCTTCTCATTTTCCCATTTCTATAACGGGCAATGATTATCATCAAACAAATCTTACTTGCCGAGGATGCTTGCACTTCCATGATTTGTGGGTAAACATTTGATAAACAGTCTGTACCGCAGCCTCCTGTCTTCAAATAATAGATTTTTGTCAGTTAATTTGCTAAAGCTTCTCCACACACACCCCTTTCCAATTATTCTTCTATGAAAACATCAGAATGGCTAGGGAATTAGCAATGATGTTGGTGTCAGTGTGCCGTAATAAATTGAAAAAAAGCTTTCTGTTGCCTTGACTTTACAGGAACCACAACCATTGCCACTGTTTCTACTACAGATATCAATACCACCATCACTACCATACAGCTGGGGTCGTGTGTGTGTGTGTGTGTGTGTGCTTATGGCTTTTGCATAAAACATTAGTCTTCCTCGTCTCCATCCAACACCACGATTGAAATTTCCTAATACACATTCAAGCTCCTTCCTTTTTGCTCAGTTGAGAAGAAGCCTATAGGGAGGTAAATGGCCAATGGGAGCTCTCCAGGCAGAAGCAGGGGTATATAAGGAGAAGCAGGCAGTCAGAAGGGGAGATAAAAGGGTTGTTGATGGGAGTTGATGAGAGAGGTGGAGAGGATTTTGAGATAGAGAGAGGGTTAGAGAAGCTAGTGAGGTGAGCTGTGGTGCAGAATCTGTAAGATTAATAAGAAGGGAACTTCAGTCAGGGAGGAACAGGGGGAGAACTAATACTAAAGGTTAAGTTTAAAGAAAAGTACATGAGAAACCAATAATAATTTTTATGCTTGTAAGATCTTCACTTAAATAAACTTAATTGTTTTGTTCACTGTTCATCTGACTGGATTCCAATCAATTGTGTACCAGTCCACAAACTTACTGGTTGGTGGCAGCAAGGGAAGAAATAGGCGAGGGAGGTACTGGGTCAATAGACCGTTAAACGTCCGGGGGCCCTTTACTGGTGTAACTCGCCACAGTATCTGATAGGCAAATTTAACAATGCTGTTTTCCCCCTATATTCTCCAAATAAAAGAGCACCAAAACGTTACTTAGTACCAAAAGCATCTTGTTAGCCAGAAGGAAAGCTGCACACATCAGTAAATTCACTCTTAAAATACTCAGACCTCTAAAAATTATTCTGGCAGCAAAACTCAAGTTGAAGTTGACTTTGAAATAGCACATTATCATTACTCAATTCATGCTTTCAATATTTATTTATTAATTTGAGTAAATACATCTCTAATAAAAATGCATGTGTAAATACAGCATTCAATATTAAACGTAGCGTCTTGGTTGTCTTTGTAAATGTTCAGTCAATCATGTATTCAACAATTTCTGGTTCACTGATCTGTGAGCCAGGAACCCTGGAGATGTTATACATGGGAGAAAAATCTAGTATCTTGCCAAAAATGGTGCAGTTAATTAACAGCCTTAAATTTATTAACAGCTTGATCAGATTTATAATTTCATTTCAGAGAATATTTCTGTCAGTCTTTATCGGATTGCAGACCCATGAAAACAAGAACTGATCGTTCATGCAATATTTGATTAGTGGTGTTTAGCTATCACTCTTTTCTACTACATCCTTCACATTTCTCATTACAGATTTCTGGATCTTTTCTTTGTTTTCAAATTTCACACAAAAAGTAGCCTCGACCACCATATTAGCTTGGGATGGGATGCTAGGATTTCATAAAAGCTGGTGCAATGTAATGGCTAAGGCTGCACTCCTATTCCTACAGAATTGCCTGGAAGTAAAGGGGGTGGGGACAATGAAAAGACTTGGCACCTTAAAGGCTAACAGATTTTTAGTGGTATAAGATTTTGTAGACCACAGTCAGCTTCATCAGTTACAGAAAGTGCAATCCTCATTTGGCAAATGTCTACACATAGTAGGCATGTTGAAGCTTTTGGTGAGCTCTGTATTCATGGATTGTGGAGTAGGGCTGCACACAAAAGACCCTCTGCGAATGTCCCAGTGTGTGTTGCCTTGAGTTTTTTGTTCCTCAACTTTGGGGCATCAAACAAGGAAAGCCTGTGGGTTGTTTTTTTTACTATTGCTTATTTGGATCATGGACTCTGATCATGCAAGGTGTTCACGCAAGGGTTTGTGACAGGTCATACTGCAAATAACGACAGAGAAACACTGTTGCTTAGGGGAAGGCTAAACCTCTACAGCCTTTCTAATGTAGGTGAACATCCTTTCCATTGGTGTCAAGCTGCAGCAGATCTCAGACCACAGCAATGAAAACATCACCTTAACTAGGGTGGGTCAGAAAGCAAGCAATGACATTGTGGAAGTCAGGAGCCAAGTGTTGTGTAATAATAATAATTTACTGTTTATACCCCACCCATCTGGCTTGGTTTCCCCAGCCACTCTGGGTGGCTCCCAACAGAATATTAAAAACACGATAAAACATCAAACATTAAAAACACCCCTAAACAGGGCTGCCTTCAGATGTCTTCTAAAAGTCAGATAGTTGTTTATTTCCTTGACATCTGGTGGGAGGGTGTTCCACAGGGTGGGCACCACTACTGAGAAGGTCCTCTGCCTGGTATATAATATCTAGGAGAAGTTCTCCTTCCAGACATGGCCCTCTCTCACGCATACCGCCTCACAGCACCCCACATTGTTCAGGAGTGCCTTGACCTTCCAGAGTGAGGGGTTGTGGTGCAGGGGGGACTGCAAGGAGGATAGGAAGGGACAGGAAACAGCCACTTCCCTGACTGTTATTGTCTCCCATCATGACTTGGGGTGGAACTGTATCTCAAAGTTTCTCAGAAACTGCTTACACCTGTTTTAGATTTATATATCCAACATCCTTAGATTAACTTATCTTAAACGTAGGCCTATGGGCTCATCTCCTTTTAATCTTCAGAAAATGCTGTGTTACAACTTTTTTTTCTTCCTGAACAAGGGCAACTTGGTTGAGTTTCCCCACCTCTTACGGCATGCAGGGAATCGAACCTATATCTCCCACACCAAAGCCTCAGTCCCCTCTGGCATGCTGCACCTCTCCCAGAGTATTTGTTACTATTGCAGTGTTTCGCTTAGATAGCTATTTGCTTTCCATTGGCATTTAACAGGAATTGTGCGAACAAAATCTCATTTTTTAAATACTCGGAGAGTGGCTGGCTTCCTTCCCCCTGGGCAAGAGCAAGAATAATCAATCCTCTATTTGTACTATAGTGGTCTCTCATTTGCCACTGTCTTCTGCTAAGCCCTCGAGTTGTTCTAAAAACATCAATTACCCTTTAACCATAATATCTACAAGACTTTTCACAGCTGCACTGCAGCTCATACATTCAAAGTTTTTATCCAATGTCATTTTTATCTCTTATTCTTATTAGCATGAAACTGGGAACTTTGGTTCACTCATTGCCAGAATATATTCTAGTTAACCTTGAATGTTGCTGCAGAAGCAACCTAGTTCCATTTGTTTGTCCTGTCTTTCTATTCTGAACCAGTAGATGGAGAACCTGGAGGCTCCAGATGTAGTTGGACTCCAGTTCACATTATCCCTGATCATTCTCTGTGTTCTTTGGGACTGATGGGATCTGGAATCCAACAAGAACTGGAGGATCACAAGTTCCCAATGCCTGTAGTAGAATCTATTGACTAAGGGTGGGATTCAACTAAATTGTTGGGGCACCTAAGGAGGTCCACTCTCACAACTATACTTTTCTCCATCTCCTCCCTCTGTGTATTCCCCATACCCCCTAAACCTCCACTGGAGGGTTAGAAGAACCATCAGAACAAGTTTACGGAACGCATGAGGGGAATAGAGGGTGGAAATGACTCAGTGCATGCACACTCCACTTTGCACTATGTTGAAATCCACCCAAAGGAAATCCCATCCCTATTACCTAGCTGGGTCTTCAGCATTTCAATACCGAGAGGCAACAGTAGAGACTTGAAAGGGTGCCGGAAAATACTACCAGATGGGGGCCAGCTCAGATAGTACTAGAATTCTGAAGATAACCTGAGATACATTATTGTAATATACTGTACATAGTCTTGCCTTTCAAGAAAGTTCAGGAACGTCAGCTGGTTCAGTAACGGCTGCTTGACTGCTAACAGGGAGATGCTCTTTTAAATATATCCCAGCAGTATAAGATATCAGCTAGTTACTAGTTTGCAGAATTCAGAGTGCTGGTTTAGACTTTTATAGCTCCAAAGGATTTGATACTAAGATGTGCAAATCCATTCGTAGGAAATAAGCCCTATTTAACACAATGGGGCTTCCTTCTGAATACACATACATAGATTTGTGTTGTTAAATAACTGCTTTCTTTATATCAACCTTCTCCGTTGCTGAGATGTACACCTGAGAGTCTTCTACTGATTCCATTGGCCACATTCTAGGTTGATAGGCTGGGAGCATTTGTTTGTTTTTCCAGTGGTGACAACTCTTATTTGGAAAAGCACCACTATACTGTACAGATAAGTGAGACTCCTATAATCTTATATTTTAAGCACTGTTAATCCCCCCCCTTTCCCCCAAGGTTTTTAGCTGAGCAGCTTGCTGGGTTTTGTTTGATCTATGATTTGAGTAACTGCTCTTTTATCAGATTTGATTACAGCTTGCAGGGTCATACTGATGTGGGGATATAAATGAGATAAACACCCATAAGCACAATCAACTATATTTAGCCTCATTTTGCAGCTCAGGCTAGGCCCCTGTGAACCTCTGGTCTTCTTCCCCTTTGCCCCATTCTTGAACTTTGCTCACAGCTGTGTGGTCTTGTCAAATAATTTTTTATTAGTTTTCCCATATTTTCCCAGTAATAGCCCAATTATGACAATATCAATTAATTCCCAATTAATACAATTATTCAAATACCAATTAATTCTCAATTAATACACTTAAAGTGGCTCCCCATGTGGTGGATTTGATGCATTCCCAATCTTATATTTCTGCATTCCATTATCTTATTAATTTCAGTTACATCCCAGTTAAGATAGTAATCCCTTATACAGCAGCTGCATTCTTAATGACTTCTATTCATGTTATTATGTTATATAAATGTATAAAACTTCAAGTGAGGAACTCTAACGCTTATCATTGTTCTGTCCTGCATGTGAAAGCTGTTATGTCCATGGAGATTCCTTCTGACTGTATATGGTGTTGTATCTTCCACTTCCTCGGCTGTTGTTGTCTCCACCATGACTTGGGGTGGAACTGTATCTCAAAGTTTCTCAGAAACTTCTTACACCTGTTTTAGATGTATATATCTTGTACATTACTGGAGCTAAAGTCTTTGTCTTCACTCCCAAACTTATCACACCCTACACCCCTACATCTAGCCCTTTACCTTGGAGGTGTCTAACCTGTGGTTCTCCAGATGTTGTTGGATGACAATTTCCATCATGCCTACCATTGACCATGGCTATCAACATCTTGAGGGCCATAGGTTAGGTACCCCTGTTTTACATACTCATCACCAAAGCCATCCCAACATGTCTAGTTTTTCTCATTGTGTATATAAATACAGGACAATAAATTTAAGGCCAAGAAAATATAGATCACCATAAATAAACATGAAAAGCATGACTTCAGCAATTTTCTGAAGTTTTACACACACATACACATATACTTATATGTATATTTCTTGTGCTGTGTGTGCTAATTTACATAACTGCAATTTACATAACCATGCAAAATATTCATGAATACAAAGCAAGTAGCAGCATCTTAAATGCTACCATTAAAATAAATGCATGAAGATGCTGTAAATAATGACTCTTTGTGGAAATGAAGTTTCTTTTACTTTTAAGCTGAGCCATAAAATTATGCTATCAGGGAAATAAATATGTTTACCTAAAGTAATTTTTTTGATAACTTAGCACATAGATAATGGGTTAGGCGATCTATAGAAAATGTATTTGGCATTCCCTACGTCCTTGGTCCCCCCCCCCCCCCGAAAAAGAAAATGCAGGCATTTATATATCTGCCAATATAATAAAGCAGATATATCTTTAATTTGTTACCAAATATATAATATAGATTTTCGCCCCAATGCTGGTAACATAAATGGAAATGTGATTTGGCTAATGGTCATCGTATTTCCCACCACTAGTTACATAGAAGGGTTAAGTGTTCTCTTACGGGGCAGAAAAGTGGATTTTCTAAACACATTGGTACAAACATTAATCTATTCTGCTGAGAACTGATTACACACCAAGAAACAAAATAATAGATAAGGCATAGATTAATCTTTCTTTCTTTATCGGTATTTCTGGCTTCGGTTTTGTTTATTACTTTCTTTCATGCTTTATCTGTATATTGATGCATTTACATAGAAGTACCTCAAAGATATTGGTTTTATACAAGGTCACTTCTAGATCTGAAGTCTGCACAGTAACAGAATAGCCAAACAGCTAGTTAAGCCTTTAAGTCTTGTTTGCTTCTCATATTTGCTGGCTGAAAGCAACAAGCCATATTTAAGTTTGAAAAAAGGAACGGAGAAACCCACCACAGTTGTGTAAAGACAAACAAACGCACACACGGTAAGACAACTTTGTACATGTGGAGGTGTACAGTTCTGATGTCTTTTGTGACAAGCACTATAATATTTGCTGCTGCACATTTTATAAAATGATGCCGGCGGTAGACCGGGTCATTCAACAAAGCAGTGTTGGCTGGTACCCATAGGGACTGATAGGGTAGAGGGCAGGGAGCCCAGCAGCAGGGGGAGCTAGTGCCAAGGACAGGCAAAGTCAACTAATTTGAGGCTTGTCCCGATCTTCCTTAATGCTCAGTCCCACAACACTGAAACTGAGAAGGAGGAAGCTGACATGCCATGCCACCTCTTGGATGGGTTGTAAGCAGTAGTGGCCAGTCACACTCCTGCCATCATGTGCCACACCACACCCAGCTCCTTGTGTCTTGTCCCTCCATTCTTGGTAAATACCTGCAACCCACAGTGTTGTGAAGCCCAGAAAGCAACGACGCCCCTCTGGCTGTTACTGGTTGCAAACAAGAAGGCAGGCAGAGTGGCAACAAGAGGGCTCGCACTGCAGGTATCTGTTCCTTGATGGATGTTTTCAAAACCTTCTCCCCTGACTGTATCCACTCAACATTTAGTTCCTTCTTTGAGCATGCTTGCTCTGAATCTGGAGAGCAGTGAAGCTTCCTTCTGAGGCGACACACACAGGGTTGTATTGTGAGTTGCTGTCCTTTAGGGCAGATCCAGGACATTTTGCTGCCCGAGGAGAAGGGCAGGGCACTGGCGGAGGAAGGTGGGTGCGGTGCGCACTGGGTGTCAGCCGTAAGGGCGGGTGACATCGCCGCACCACCCCCCTTCTCGCTGAGCGGGTGGTGCCCCTGGATGCTCGCTGCATGGGTGGTGGACCGCTAGGGATGATGCTGTCGCGGGCGGCTAAGGGCACCTCCCCACGCTCACCGTGCGGGTGGCAGGCAGCTAGGGAAGCTCGCCGCACAGGTGGCAAGCGGTGCCCCCCCCCACGCTCGCCATGCAGGCAGCTAGCTCCACCCCTGCACCACTCCAGGTGCCGGGGCAGGTAGCTCTGCCCCTGGGGCAGGGTGCTACCTGCCTGTTTGATTTAACCCCCCCCCCAAAAAAAAATGAGATGGATTCGTAGTTGAAACTTACTTCAGCACTGACTAAGGGAAATTTCACTGCAGGGTTGCAAGCTCATTTAGGAGATGCAGGGCAGGCTGTGTGGTACCCACAGCTGTGTCCTCCAACACTTTGCCACTGTTCTCCAACCCTCCCATCCAGCACCTGCTACCTGACAGGCTGCCTCCCTCTGCCTGATTGCAGGGCCAATCCTGCCTCCATTTCAGAAGCCAGCATTTAACAGCCGCTTTATAGAAACCAATCTATAGCCACAGTGGAAGGCCACCAAGCATATAATTCTGCAAGAGGGAAAGTGCCGTGCGACGGAGCACCTGCAATTACAGTGCTGTGTGATAAAGCTGCATGCCGCAGTCTGAATGTGTTTGAGGAAGTGCAGCTTTGGTTTATAGCAATGGCGTTTGCTATCAGGGTGGGGAAATGCTTCTGAAAGGACCGAGTCAAAAGTGCTCACTGCTTTTTGTGAACGTTCGCAGTGCTGATCTCCCCTTTCATAAACTTTTCGGGGATTTTCACTGATTCAGGCGCCAGTGTCCTCCCTCTGAACTAAGTTTGCTTCAGTTGCCTCATCAACATTCAGTCCAAAGCTTATGCTTAGCTACATTGCATTGCTGTTGCAGAAATCTGCCCTATCTCATGAATTAGCCCATGCATCCCCAAACTTCGGCCCTCCAGATGTTTTGGACTACAATCCCCATCATCCCTGACCATTGGTCCTGTTAGCTAGGGATCATGGGAGTTGTAGTCCAAAACATCTGGAGGGCCACAGTTTGGGGATGCCTGAATTAGCCAAAAAAAAAAAAACCCACATGAGATGGTGAGTGAAAAAGGAGTCCCAGGTAGTTTATTTCTGTGCAGTGGGATAATTCCCCAAAAACTGGACCCTCGCCAATGGATTCCATACCATTATATATGTTTTGCATAACTTCCATACATTCCAATACAGTTCCTTCATACATTCTAATACAGTTCAATTTCCTTATCCAGTCAAAACGCTCAGCTTCTCTCACCCAACTTCCTTATAAGGTACTTAACCCTGTGATTGCTCTGCTTTTACTACAGTTGGGGAGCATGCGTACTCGATACCAGTTTAGACAAAGGGGGCACCATGTGATTGGTCAGATTTTACCGCAATCTTGAGCATGCTCAGTACACCAAGACTTTATTTGGTATGATTCTCTATAATACATTACCTCATTCTATCTCAATTCTCCTTCATTGCAACATCATCCTGTTCATCATATGAAGCCATAAGTTCAGGATATTGGCATCAAGTGTTGGCATGGTAATGTGCTTCAGTAGAATCATAGAAGGCAGTAAGCAACTGACCTGTGTAGCTGTTCAGGTTTTTTTTGTGTACATGTGTTAACTCTGGGTGGACTACTTCAAGGCCCTTGCCTCTGCCTTCTTGTGGTTCCTTATCTCTAAACCAAAGTTAACTGCATAGCTCTTTAAATAGAGAACTGCGCCCTGCAAAATAGGACACACGGTTGCCCTAACTACAAGCAACACATTTCAGCTGAGACAGAAGATGAACATTTAACCCAGAGGCCTCACTGGGTGTGGGTGGGTGTGTGGCTGTGAGGGAGCGGGGGATGCAACATAAAGTTTTAGATGCAATTCCCTTTACAGCTGGCATGGAGAAAATGTGCAGCTAAATAAATCAATAAATGGGTGGCGTGGGGAACACCAAGACAAACAGAAAAAGAAGTTTTCTGGAGACAGGCACCTTGTTATTCCTTAGCTGCACAGAACACATTTGCGACCATCACCATTGAACAGTGGTAATTTTCAGTGAATTGCTGTACAGAACCTTATATTTCTGAGGGAAGAATACTGTGGCAGCACAACATGATCTGTACGGGGTCTGCACATGATAGCTCTTTTGTAATCTTTGCTTAGAAGGTTAATCTTTTTAAAATAAACGGACACCCTTTTTGTAGCTATCCCAGCTTCCTAATTCTTTTGTGTTCCTGCACCTTCCATCAGACAGAATGAAGAGGCCATCTTAGGCTGCTAATTTTGTGTGCAATGAAAGCACAGCAAAATATTAGTTATTTAATTCATTATTGTGGCATTTTTTACCTCCAGGAAGGTAGGAAGGGGCTTATGGGATTTTTTTTACCTCAGGTGTTAAAATGACTTCACTGGCCTTGGGTACTAAGTACTAAATAAAGCAGTGGCAGAGGTGAGGCAAAGGGCAGGATATAAATATTTTAAATAAATAAATTGTGCCATTTCCCTTCAGACAGCAAAACGACTTGGCCCAGGCTGGCCACACAGTCCAGACATCTTTCCACAAGAGACCTCCTTCACGTCTTCCAATATGTCTGTATGTAATGAGAGGTTTTATAGTCTCGACCTTGCAGAACTGCAAAATGATTAAAAGACGAAATAAAGGATTTGTTTTCAAAGGAAAGAACACACTGTGTGGATTAGGAGAGCTAAGCCTCTCAAGGACTGAAGCAAAAATCATAAATATGTCACCGAAACCTGAAGCTGCAAAATGAACTATTGCAATGAGTGTCCAATGAGTTTGAGCTTAATTAAGATAACACAGCTAATTAGTACGGTTTAGGGATTTGGCAAGGCTACTGTATAGAGGCTATCTATCATTTTGGGAATGGGCCTGAATTTGTTATGGTTAGGGAGGTTTTGTTTTCCTTTTCTATTATCTCATCTTGGATTAATGCTTTATCATTCTGGTGCTTAAAATAGCTACATAATATTTGGGGCATTAACAACGACTGATTATTTCAGGTTCTGTATAAGAAGATTAGAAGGAAATATGACCGACTGAACATAGAGTGCCAAATAGGGTGTACTGCATGTGAAACAGGATGAGAAGTGGCCATGGGGAAGGTATGGAGAAAGGTTTGTTAAAATTAGGGGGACAGACCATCTGAAAGCCTATGCTGATGTACCTTAAAAATGGTGGTGGTGAAAAGTCAGATATATTCAAATCTATCAAAGATGCAGCTTACTGCTGGAGAATTTAAGAACATAGTAAGAACCCTGCTCAATCAAGCCAAAGGCCCATTCAGTATCCTGCTCTCACAGTGGCCAACTAGATGCCTTCAGGAAGCCTGAAGCAGAAAACTCACCCCATCTGTAATGTATGCATCTGGTAGCCTTGGGCAACTGTCTGTTGTCTAGAGGCAATTTAAAAGGCTTCGTCTAGTTCTTTATCTATAAACCAGACTTGGATCACTGGATCTTTAAATAGGGGACAGTCCTCTGACAGCCCTTAAAATAAAGAGCGGGTTTTTTTGGTAAAGTAGAACACAGTCGCTAGATGTGGGACCATGGGGCTTCTGAGTTATCACCCTCTCCTCAGTACCAGTAATTCTGGCAAGGATGACAACCGACCCATGTACCCCAGCTGCATTGTTGTCACCAAGTGTTACCTTGCAGCAACTCCTACACTGCTGATGGTAATATATGTACTGTACCTAATCCTCAGTTAAAAGGGGAAAGAATGAAGTGATTTCTTCTCCGCCATTGTTTCAGGTGTTCTAAGGCTGAGCAATGGCTCAAAAATGTGGCACATCCATATATTTTGAACCAGTACTCTGTCCTCATCCAACTGGAGAAAACAGATAGAGAAAAGTTGAAATATTCGGGACAAACATACGATGCACTTTACACAGTGCCGATGGTTTTACTTTACCCCTGAAGGCGCACACTTTCCGTTGTCTCCCAAGACACACGGATACCAACTCAACTCAGTTAAACTCTGGAACTGGCTCTCGCAAGAGGTAATGATTCCCGTCGACTTTGATGGCTTTAAAGGAGGGTTAGATAAATTCACGAAGGACAGGGCTATAAAGGGCTACACAGTGGCTATGTTCTGTCTCCCCTGCGGTTGCTGGGAATATCAGGAGGGGAGAGTGCTCTTGTGTCTGGGTTTCTCATGGGCATCTGGTTGGCCACCATGAGAACAGAATGCTGGGGCAGATGGACCTTTGACTTGATCCAGCAGGCTCATCTAGAGCTATTTGGAGTGTGCAGGCACCATGGATAGGGATAGTTTGTGCAGTCTTGTCATCGTTGTTGATAGACTGTGTGAACAGTTTACCTGAATTCATCCAATTTGGCATTCTATTTCCAAATGTCTCCATATCTGGAATATTTGGTATTTTTTTGTGTTTTTTGTTAAAACACGTGGAGAATCACCTCAAAATCTGTTGTTCCACAATTTGTATTGTAGTTCCTTCTCTCCCTTTCCATGAGCATGCATGGAAAGCACAATCCTCCTCCTCAGTTCTTCCTTTGCAATGGGCAGTCTGGCAAGCAGCACAACATGCATATTCATAAATGTAAAATTACGCATTCAAACAGGAAAATACAGGAGTGCATGATAATTCACATAATTAATTAAGTGAGGGTGTTGGAATAATTCTATCTACACTTCTCCGCTGATGGATGCTAGAAACAAAACACTCAAAACTCTCAGAGGGCAGGAGCCTGCATTCCAATTCTGGCAAAGGGATTTACTCATTAGCCTAGTTTTATACCAACCTCTGGGATTTAAAATATTAATGAGCTGCTTGACTCCAAATTATCAGTGTCTTTAAAAACACTCTATTAATAGGGATTAATTCAGTAAATTAATGTGGCATTTTCTCAGAGTCCTTTATATTTTGGCACGACCCACTGTACTTTCCAATTTTATAACAACTTAATCATTGCAACATCTCATATTAATGGACTCTGGACACACAACTGCAAAGGAATAAATTGTCAGGGAACAGCGGTAGCAATAGCATATTTATAAGCAGAGCTAGGGTGGGGTTTGGTATACCTTTATCTACAGGTTTATACGAAGATGTTTATAAAGGCTGTTCAGAAATTTATTTTGGTCCTAAATCCTAGCAACAGGGTACATTTAGGAAACAGACTGAAGCATCTACCTCCCAGGATATCATGAAAGGAGGTACGTATGGTATATTCTTGCTGTGAACTTTAATAGCATTTTTAAAGACTCTATATTTATAACAAATAACTAACTAGTTGCTATCCACTTATTTTTTTGGAACCTAAGCCCTCATGAGCATACCATACGTGGGAGACATCAGCATTCAATAAGTTGTCAGTATGATCTGACTGCTCATTTAAACTGAGCTCCCATTCACTTTAAGGTGTGGAAAGTCAGTGGAATGTATTGACTTATTACATGGAATGTTTTTTTATTATGTCTCTAGTCCTCAAGACAATATTTTGGCAAATTCACACTTATTTCAGAAGAACATGATGCTTTGAAGAATAGGCTTTCTTTATCATTTGCTCGGTGCATATTTGATAGATATTTATAAATGGTTGTGAGTGAAAATGCAAATAAAAGTACAGTTTCTTGGAAGGTTTCTCAACTGGTTCTGCCTTTAATTGCCCTACTGTGTCTGGTAAGACTCTCAGACATTGCTGTGTCCCAGATATTATTTCCGCTCACTCAGAATAGGCCTCACTCAAGGTCATCCTCTGATGGCACTCGACACCAGACAGGCTGGCAAAAATTAACCCTTCCCTTTCCCCTTTCATGTTGGAAGGCTTGGTTCATTTATTCATGTTTAATGGGGATGCTCCCATGTTAAAAACTTTTGGAATGAGGCCAACCCCTTTCTCCAAATCCTGTCTTAGCCCTACTATCTTTGGACAAAGACCTAGGCTCCACCCGGCACCACAGCAAATTAGTAGGCTTCTTACTGACCACGGCACGATTAGTGATAGCTCAGCAATGGAAGAACCAGACTGAAATACCCCTGAACATATGGGAAAGGGCGTTCTTGCTCCCTGTCTGCTCAAATGATTGATCTGATGACAGGGGAGGGGCAATTTGCATCTGCATCAGGCTGGCACGCTTTGCCATCCCCAGCACTACTCCCCCCCCTCCTGTTTGCTGCTGCTGTCAAAATCGAGAAGAGGGACAGAAAATGTGTTTGCAGGGCCCCCTCTCCCCCTCCCGCAACTGTGACTGAGCCACTCCTGTCTTACAGGACCAGCATGTACATCAGTATCCGCAATGAAATGACTGCTGATAAGGTCACCTCAAGGGAAACCACCAAATTAATATGTGCTATATCAGTGATATGCACTCTGATATAATAGCAAAGTTCCATTAGCCCTGGCTTCCCTCCATACCAGTTTAAGGGCTCCTTTGTGTCCTCCATATCAAAAAAGAGATGAGGGTATGATTCATTTCAAGCCATGGAAGATGCAGTAAGGTTCAAGGCAGGCAGATGCAAAAGCATCACGACTACCCACTCCATTTCAAGGCTAAGCAAGAATTTGAAGATGGGCTCCACAGTTCTAGTCTAACAATCTGCTACACTACACTGGTCCTATGAAATTATTATTATTATTTTAAAAAATTGAACATATTAACAGAGTTGTCAAAGGTCTGAGCAGGGATGACTATCTTTGAGAGTTGGGCTTCACAATTCCAGTCGCTATTGAACGATTGACACTATTGGCTATTGGCCATGCTGGCTGGGACTGATTGGGAGAGGAATTGGAGTCCCACAACACCTGGAAGTTACTGGTTTAGAGTTATTATTTTCACCTATTTGTGAATGTTTTCACATTGAAAATGTAAGGTTGTTCATTTCCATTTATACTTTATAATATGGTTTCAAGTTCTTCTACAATGCAAGCATATGCCATCATTTTACAGACTGAATGTTTAAAACTCACAGCAGTTAATAATTATATCTTGATTACTTGGGTCGCTACTTTCGTTTCTTTTAAAAAAATAAAACCCCAAACTGATTTATTTGTTATGAGGAAAAATCTTTGTATGCTCTCCTATCCGCTAAGATTTATGAACAGAATAAATTTTTAAAATTCTTTTCTCTCCTCAACTGTTTGGCAGAGTGAAGAATTTACAGGCTAGTTCTCAAAGTACAAATTATTGTAATACTCAAAAAGATAGTAAACTTGAGATAATTATTCCTCTTACCCAAATAAATCTAAGAAAGCTGCTTGTAAATTTGTGTGGAATACACTGACTCTAGAATGGCATTGCCTTTAAAATATATATATGGCTGTCATAAAATGGCCTCTACTTTGCAAATAATTTCTATTTAGAAAAAGCTTTCCTTTAACTTTTGTTTTCCAAAGAAACTTTTCACCAGCAATACAGAAAGCAACCAGTCTTCGTTATTCATTTTGATGTGCTGCTGCCTAATATTCAGTCTGTTGGCTATTGTTAAACAGGTTCTGAGTACTAATTGCAGTTTTCTATTTTTATTAGGGCTGTGGAAAAATAAATATTTGGTTCAAATTTGCAGCTGACTTGTTGTGCTGCTCCCGGGGCTGTGTTTGGTTCCCACTTCATGGTGTCAGTTTCATTGTGGGACCAGGAGCAGTGAGCCCAGGCCATTGGGGAATGGGGTGTGCAAAGGAAAAATAATGACAATAAAAATAACATGGCTTTATTTATTACAGATGTCAGTAGGTTTTGGCAGAGGCATTAGGTATGCATCCTGAATCACCCAACCCATCTGCTGGGTGTTTATTCCTTCAGGGTCAATTCTGAGTTTTAGAATTGCCCTATGACATGAATAAGGAATGCAGGTGGTGCTGTGGTCTAACCACTGAGCCTAGGGCTTGCCGATCGGAAGGTGGGCGGTTTGGATCCCGCGACAGGGTGAGCTCCCGTTCCTGGATCCCAGCTCCCGCCAACCTAGCAGTTCAAAAGCACACCAAAGTGCAAGTAGATAAATAGATACCACTCTGGTGGGAAGGTAAACGGTGTTTCCGTGCACTGCTCTGGTTTTGCCAGAAGCGGCTTAGTCATGCTGGGCACATGACCCAGAAAAACTGTCTGTGGACAAACGCCGGCTCCCTCGGCCAGTAAAGTGAGATGAGCGCTGCAACCCCAGAGTCGTTCGTGACTGGACTTAACTGTCAGGGGTCTGAGTAATCCCTCCAAGATGCCATTTTAGAGAGTTTCTATGACCTCTTAGCCCCCGTCTGGACATTTGGACAGAATACGTCTCCCTGGACCCCTGAAAATTTGACCAATGTACTGGGGCTACTATTCCGAGCTACCACCTCTGCAAGACTACAGATCCAACCCAATGTCTTTCATTCATTGGCATGAGAGGATCCCTACCACCACATCGCCTGCAGCTGTGCCAAATCACAACACTGCCTCCCACTAGACACAGTAAGTAGGCTTTTGTGTTTCCCATTTATTTAAATGGGGGGAAGAAATAATAATATATCTACCACTTTTAACAAAAGTGGATAAAATTTGCAGAGATGGCAGCCGTTTCCAAGGAGACTAAGCCTGAGTAATGGCAGATAAATAGAGGTGGAAGTTTTTGCACCACGTATCTTTAAATTTGGAGAATTTAGACCAAGAAAGTTTCTGCTGCCCTGCCAGGTGATTATTTGAGCTAGGCATTGACATAGCCTTCCACAACTCGATAACAACTCTCATGAGCTTCAACCAGCATGACCAGTGATGAGGAATGATAGGAGTTATAGTCTAAAACATCTGGAGAACAGCCGATCAAGGATGGCTGCATTAGCAGCAAACTCACAGGGAATGCAGAGGGTAAGATTATTGCAAACCATTACATGGATATGTGTGAGGGTTCAGGGGCTATCTAACAGTTATCAAAAACAGTATTTGAGGTTTGTTTTAATGATTAGGTTTATGCTCCAATGGCACAAAGAATGGCCACATACCAGTGGTGCGGCCACATACCAGTGGTGGACAGGGCCAGATGCAAATGTGGGGGCAAAGAATGAATATGACTCTTACCTTTGTACATTTGGTTACATTCCAGCCATGCAAAAGCCCAAGGTTTCTATCACACACCAACATAATACAGAGTCCATTCAGTTGGCATTTCCTTGGCTTTTTCCAAACCCACCTGTTTACACAGGCTTTCTGTTGATCTCTCTATTCAAGATTTCTGTTTTAGATGCTGAGTTAGGGTTTTTTATTGCATATTTTAATTATGGATGTTTATATTCCAATGTTTTAATGGCTTGATTAACTCTGTACCCAATTTATGGGTGTTTACATTTTAATGTTTGTGCCTCTGATTTCTATGCTCATTAAATGCTTAGAGCTCTATTTTGATATTAAGCAGGCTAAAAGACCTACCAACAACAATAAAACGATAACTATGTCTGTCCATTTCTATTGTTTATTTATCTATTAAATTTATATACTGCTTGGCTAAGGGTGCATCCCAAGTTAGGCATACTCAATGTAGACACATTGAAATTCATTAACATAACTAATTTGGTCAGTTAATTTCAATGTGTGAGTAGAAGTTGGTTGGAGACAACCATAAGGCTGCAATCCTAGATGCACTAACTAGGGATTAAGCCCTATTGAGCCTTACTTCCAAGTAAACATGCATAGGATTGTAACTGGAGCAGAGCAATTAGAACTGTAACAGAAGCTGACATAACGTAGGTCAGCATAATTTAGACATAAATTATCCCTATTCCACTCTGTTCAGGAGCCTCTGGGAGGCTCAAGTTTTGAGGATTAGGCCCTAGGTCACATGTCTGAGCTCAACAGGATTTGGAATAGGTGTAAGTCTTCCCTTTCCCTGTCTCACTCTTTTGGGGCTGGCATAAATTCTGCCTGGCTTAGCCAGGAAAACCCAACTCCCTCATTCTGACAGATCTTCAATATGGATTGACCTCCAGGATGCCATCACACTGAAAGCCTGCTATTTCATAACGTTTCAGGTGCCAAGGTACCCTTTGAACTATCAGTAACCTATTTGGGGACAATTATGGGCTCCTTCAGATAGACATTTTATTGAGCATTCATCCTGATTTGCTTGCAGAATGCTTACATGGATGTTAAGTCTATAACAAGCATTTCCTCCGATGGGGTTGTTTTTTTTTGGGGGGGGGTTGCAGGGAAGTTATAAAACAATGAAAATTCATCACGGTTTGCTTGCATTGTTACAAATTCCCATTAATCTGTCATTTACCCCACACATTTTAGTGCATTTTCCCTGCCAAATTTGCCAACGACAAAACATCTGTGTGCTTTTTAAAAAAGTGGATTTCTTGTGATGCAACAAAGCACTGTAATTGTGCAAACTGGCATGTAATGGAATCCCTCCCGAAAGATCCTCATAATCTGGAGCAAACCACCATTTTTCTAGTATTTCATTGATTGAAGGCCTGAATGCATAGTGCTTTTGAAAGTGAGACTGGAAGCTGTCAAGGAGTGAGAATTGCTTCATTCACACATCCCTTAAGCATACATCTCATGCTATTTGTTTTTTTTTCAGGACCAAGATCGGGTCAAACATCACAACAAATGTGACAAGTGTGTATGCTGGGCCAATGGTGCATCAGTGAAGTTCTCACACATTTGCCATCAAAATATGTGGTGACATGCACAATGATTGTGTGAATCAGACCTTAAGAAGAAGAAGAAGAGTTTGGATTTGATATCCTGCTTTATCACTACCCTAAGGAGTCTCAAAGCAGCTAACATTCTCCTTTCCCTTCCTCCCCCACAACAAACACTCTGTGAGGTGAGTGAGGCTGAGAGACTTCAGAGAAGTGGGACTAGCCCAAGGTCACCCAGCAGCTGCATGTGGAGGAGTGGGGACGCGAACCCAGTTCACCAGATTACGAGTCTACCGCTCTTAACCACTACACCACACTGGCTCTCACTTACCAAGAATAGTAACAACATATTCTGTATATATGGAAACCAAGCATTTAGGATATACTGAGGGGAAGGTAGCCAAATTCATGCTATTCTGGATTTGAATATGGCCTTGAGCTCACCTCTGGGCTCCTTCCCAGCTGATCTGCAATGTGGAGAACATTTTGAGTGATAAAACAACCCATATTAGAGTCTCTCTCTCCCACTCTCGATATAATTTCTAAGCAGGAAGTACACTTCATGCAGTGTGGCATTTTACAGGGTGGGGAATTAAGATTTGTTTTGAGAACTTGAAAAGAAAATGAGCTTGTGTATTATAGGCAGTCTACTTCTAGGAGATTAAAACATGAATATTGCATGAAGGTTCTGCAAGCTAATAGGACCGAAGGACTGGGAAACCATTATTAGAAAATCGTTTCAAATACACTCAATATGAAGTTTAAAGATGGTCACCTAAGTATTAATCAGAATGGATAAGTTTTCTGCAAGTCACTACTTGTACTTTTAAGACCTAAAATGCAGTTTCTTTATCATTCATTGCCTTTTCATTTTTTCTTCTGATTGAAAACTGTACCATTTCCTTTTGATCATAGTTTAGTGTAATTCTGACAACTGTTTGATTTTGGTGTTCATCTCCTGAGGGCAAGGATAATAAATTTTTTTTTGCTTTTATAGGAAGATCAAGAAATCTCTTTATTTGCTGGAACAGTAACACCACAGAGATATATCCCCCCCCCCGAGTTCATATGTGCAAATTGCCTGTCAATGCAAAATAATGAAAAAAATCATTCCACAAAGAAATGGTCACCTCGAGCTGTTATTACTTACAGTGTTACTATTACAATGATTCAGATTGCAGAAACAATGGTAGACATTGGAACTAGCTCTTCTTAGCTTGAAATGAAACACGTGTTTCCCATTTGTTGGCTATCTATTGCTCTTTAGGTTGGTAATGTGTCTTATACTGTGTCTGATTGTTGGTCTATCCAGCGTACGTAGTATGAACTTCTCTGACTGAAGGCAGGTCTCTAGGTCTCAAGCAGGGGACTTTCCCAATCCTGGTACCAGAGTTCCTTCCCCTCCTAAGTTCGGAGCGTAGGACCTATGGCACAGAGCAAAGAACAATGCAAGCTGGGAAACTCAAACCCTTCATAGGAAACAATAAATTTACAGACTGTAAAAGTCAAAAATAAACTGTGTTAAAATACAGAGAGGGGGAGAGCACACATTAAGTCTGTCAGTGAGTACCTCCTGATATCCCCTGTCCCTCACAAGTACTATAGTCATACCTCGGTTTAAGTACGCCTCACTTTGAGTATTTTCAGTTTAAGTACTCCGCGGACCTGTCTGGAACGGATTAATCCACTTTCCATTACTTTCAATGGGAAAGTTCGCTTCAGGTTAAGTTCGCTTCAGGTTAAGTACGGACTTCCGGAACCAATTACACTCATACCTCAGGTTAAGTTTGCTTCAGGCTGAGTACTCCGCGGACCCGTCTGGAACAGATTAATCCACTTTCCATTACTTTCAGTGGGGAAGTTCGCTTCAGGTTAAGTACGCTTCAGTTTAAATACTCCACGGACCGTTTGGAACGGATTAATCCACTTTCCATTACTTTCAATGGGAAAGTTTGCTTCAGGTTAAGTACGCTACAGGTTAAGCACAGACTTCCGGAACCAATTGTGTTTGTAAACCGAGGTACCACTGTATTTTATTGTTTCCAGATAGTTTCCATGAAAAGATAACATGAGAACTGTTATGATAAGAAATGCTATGATTACACAAAAGAAGCTCTGTTCAAACCTCATTTGTGGATGTTCTTTTTGTTTTAAATATTTTTATTAACAATTTTCAAGATGAATACAATAAGTACCAAGCTAATCTACAGAACAAGAATATTTAACCCCCCCACCCACAAAATATAGAAAAAGAAAAAGAAGAAGGGGGGATACCTGTAAGGCCCTTCACCATATTTATATCATAGATATCCTGTCATTTATCCACATACATTTCTCACCAAGGAGCTTACTTCCTCTTTTGTAGGTATTTCGAACAATTCCACATATTCATACATTCAATATATGTGTGGAGAAGCTCCAACTTCCTCAGCACAGCATATGTTTCTGAACAAACATGCCCAGACAGACAAATGCTCTGGGAGAGAATGTCCAGGTAGAAAATGTTTTGTGATGGAATAAATGGAATCCTTATCCCAATTAATCAAGTAACCATGATACTGAATAAATGAAGGGGATTTTGTGAGAATCACACCTAAATAAGGTGAGTGCAAACACTCTGGATCTTCAGAAAAGCAATTAGCTATGAACACTTCAGATAACACGCTCTTGAGAAAGATTGAAAGACAGAACTCAATATTAGTGCTGAGTCCCAATTGGAAAGAAGCAGAAGTGATTGGGATGTGAAGGACTTCTGCATATCTCCTAAGCGATGCTTCCAACAGATTTCTGATCAAACATTGAACACTCATTGTTCTTATAGAAGGAAAACATTAACTTCAGCAAAATCCTAAAGATTGCTTCCAGCCAGAAAAGTCTTCTCAACAAGCAGCAGGCTTGGGGCAGGGGGGGGGGCATGCCCTATTTGGAAGAGTTTGACTCTCTGGAAGCTTCTGCATTGTTTATGATCCAAGAGAGAAGTGCTAAATCTAGATATTTTGGAAGATAAGGCATACCTAGTTTCTGTCAGTCTGTGTTCCTGTTTCTTGAAGGACTATTTCTTATCCTTGGTTTTCATCAAAACAAGCTCCCAGAATTCAGCAGCAAATCTCTGTCTGGTTGGGATAACCCTGCCAAATTATATGTGTTAAATTTTCAAATATATACTTTCCCATTTTTTAAAAAAATGGGTAGTATTTGGAATTCACTTTCTAGACCTCCCATCAGTGCTCTTTATTGACAAATCAGGAATACATCCTGCTTTCCCCTTTTTGTAGAAAACATAAAGAGTTATGTGCCATGAATTAGCATCTCTGAACTGCTAGTTGTGACATTTGAAGAGAGCCTAACATTGTGAACTTCAGAATCAGGGTCAGATTCTGTTTTATTGCCTTTATGACTGTGTGTTGCTTTATCATTCATTGTCTGACAGAGTGCAGCGGTTAAAAATTATTCTCATTAGACACCTCACTTTTTAAAAACCCTGAAGCTATGCATACTTCAAGGCCTATTAAACATAGCAGCTCCCCCCCCCCCCGGCTCCTCAATATTTGTTTTTGGAGTGCCTGGAACAGATCAGCTCCGACTTCCCTAGCCGTATAGGGAAGTCAAGTAAACACCCCATGGGAGAGGAGGTAGCTGTGTCCAGGCACTCTCCCCTCGACCAGAAATGTTCCCCAAGGCTCATGCTCTGTAATGGCCCCAGCCCTGCCCATTGTGGGGGTGTATGGACTAGAGCCCTGGAGCCCCAGGATTCCTTTAACGGAATACTTCTATGTGGAGCAGCTTTTAAAGGAGGGGTAGGCACCTCCATCCCAGACCCCTCCACCAACCAGAATTATTAACCAATGCCTAACCGCCAACCTTGAATTATGGTGCTGGAGGAGACTCTTGAGAGTCCCATGGACTGCAAGAAGATCAAACCTATCCATTCTGAAGGAAATCAGCCCTGAGTGCTCACTGGAAGGAAAGATCCTGAAGCTGAGGCTCCAATACTTTGGCCACCTCATGAGAAGGGAAGAATCCTTGGAAAAGACCCTGATGTTGGGAAAGATTGAGGGCACTAGGAGAAGGGGACGACAGAGGACGAGATGGTTGGACAGTGTTCTCGAAGCTACGAACATGAGTTTGACCAAACTGCGGGAGGCAGTGGAAGACAGGAGTGCCTGGTGTGCTATGGTCCATGGGGTCACGAAGAGTCGGACACGACTAAACGACTAAACAACAACAACAACTGCCAACCTAACAAGTTGTGACGATTTGCTAAGCAGTAGGCAAAAACCAATGGCAACAGCCAATCAGCCAAATGGCAAAATTCCTTCTGGGCCCTTCCAAAGCAAGCGACCCCATGAAAGGCAAAGCAATGTCAGACTAAACCATTAGAAAAAAGGCGGTGGGCGGGAGGGAGATCCAAAGCACTTTGGAAAAGTGAAACTAACTGCTGGACGCTGAGGTTTTAAGGGTCAGTTCCTGTCAATCAAAAATTGCTACATGCTTTTTACCCCAGCAGCCCAGAAGGGTCCTATCGCACTCACTCCCTCTCATCCAACACCACCCCCAACCCTGGAGATGTCTTTTTAACCCTTCCACAACCCGCGCTCTCCCTGATTGCAGAACGCGCTATACCTGAAGGAGTGTCTCCAGCCCCATCATTCAGCCCAGACACTGAGGTCCAGCTCCGAGGACCTTCTGGTAGTTCCCTCCCTGCGAGAAGTGAAGTTACGCTGAGGATTTGCTCTGAAATTATTTTCATTGGGAGAATTTGCCAGTTTCTGTTAAGGGGGAGGGGAGGGGAACAGGTACCATAAAGTGAAATCATGCCATCTGATCAAATCAAGTAGGGAATTGGAGCTCTGGAAACAGGACAATGCTGGGAACTCTCATCTTCCTCTTTCCCCTGCATCTCCGGGTGTGTTTCAAAATGTATCTAGAGCAGCACAGTATATAATTTGATCTGCTGCATGTCAGAATTAAACTGAATTTGAAGTGGTCTATTTAAAACATACGGAGTATTTTTTTTTGGGGGGGGGACATGCATTAAAGATTCGCACCACTCTAACCAAAGTGACAGATGGAACAATGAGAGAGCAAAGCTTAACGGTTTGCTATATGAAGTCTAAGCTGCGGTGACAGATAGGAACAGTGTCTGCAAATTTGTGAAGTTCAAAAGAGATGTCAGAGGTGACAATCATAATAAAAAGCTGGCTTTTGAATTCTAGTTTCAATCATATTGAGGGAGAATTAAAACAAGCGAGAACAAAGACATCACAGATCTTATAAGCCTAAAGTTAGGTCAGCCTTCGAGTGCTGCTGCATCAGGGAGATGAAAGACAAACAAATGACCCATCTCAGCTTCTGAGGCACTCACATGAGAAGATGAAAAGTAGTTTAGTTCATCTTCAAGATTTGCTTTCTTCAGGTAGGCCTGCAAAGAGTAGACAAGAAATCAAGGTCATTGGCCCACATGAAACACTTTCCGTTCTTTAAATATATAAAAAAATCCTGAATGAAATTGAGTCTAAACTAAAAATGACAGACAAGAGAGGCTTGAGCAAGTTTTTATATTCAAATTGAAAGGACTGGTGCCCCTGCCATCCCCAAAGGACATTAAAGGAAGTCAAAGATGGGAGCGAAATTTTAATTCTTGTGGAACATAAACAGAGGTATGTGGCAGAAGTTGTCAAGTTTTGTTCTGTTGAGACTGAAGTCTTGTATGTCAGACATTTTCCATGCATATGGTGCTGGGTCTGGCAATATGACATGGAATCATAGAATTGTAGAGTTGGAAGGGACACCAAGGGTCATCTAGTCCAACCCCCTGCAATGCAGGAATCTCAGCTAAAGCAGCCATGGCAGATGGTCATCCAAGCTCAGCTTAAAAGCCTCCAGGGAAGGCATGTCCACACATTCGCTGCCTGCAAGTGGCCTCAGGGACCACCAGACATATGAACTGAGGCACTGAAACTCACTGATTTGCAACATCCAATTCTCATTGATGATATCTTTCAGAATTCTGTATGTCAATAGGAGCTGCACATTACATTTAAAGTGTATTAATTTCTTTGACCTCTGTTTATTTGTTTTAGAAATAAGACCACTCTGGCCAGCTTGAGCAGGGTGACATATGGGCAGTGGAAGTGGAAGGAGGGGATGGATCCCACAGAGGGTTGTTTTTAAATATATCGTTCCAAAATAAAACAGGTAACTTGGAGTAAGGTGGCCTTTCTGATGAAATGAAGCAACTTAAAAGAAGGAGAGGAGTGGAAATTATTTTTGTCCACATATTGTAAAAGATCAGAAAGGTATTTGGAGAAACAGCTACTAAGCGGCAATTTAAAAACTGTGACTAATTAAGCAGAAGGAAAGGTGAATATAGCAATAGAGATAATGAGTTAAAGGTTTTGACTGATTACATTGCCAAACAATAAATTCACAGCCTGAAATTGACACAATTATTTGCAAAGCTCTCTATGTAATAAGCATAGTGTTTTATTACTAATAGAGACTTCTGACAAGAAGATTAGAGATGGACAAACCACCTTGGATTTATTCAATATTGCCTCGGCTAAGAAATTTCCCAAGAATGTCAAGAAATGTTTGGATTAGTTCTGAGCCTTTTGTTGCAAAATGATTGGAATCCTTTCCTCATCACTCCCTCTCCTGAACTACCCCTAAATCCCACACTTTGGAGGTCTAATCACTAACTTGAAACTAATATCGCAAGCAAGCTCAAGAGCATCAATGAAGTTCCAGCAGCAGAGGATCTTAATTTATTCTGGTTCCTGATTCAAAAAATAAAACATTGCTGCAGGACTAAGTGGTCCAAATTAATATGTATGTTGAAGTCTGTTACACCAGAAATAATAACAGCTCAAGAGAAATGTCACAAGACATTACAAATGTGTGGCTAAAGGGAAAAAAGAATAAAGATTGAAATTAAGCCAATTCAATATATGTTTTATTTTATTTTTTGTGGGGGTTATAATGGAAATAAAGACAAGAACTGAACAGAGGATTTAGAGAGCAACAAAAAAAAAGTGGGCAAAAAGCTTGTCTCAATTCCAACCAGACTGAGACATTTTCTGTTTAATTTTCTGTATGTCATGTCCTCTTCAGTGAGAAATGAAAATAATTTCTCTTTGACCAAACACAAAAAATTATCTAACACATATTGTCATATTTAAGAATTACTTTTTGATAATCATGCCAGTTTCTATATTCTTCACACTCCATAACTTTTTTATAAGATTCAAGTGCCAGAAGTTGGTCTTTCCCCCCAGGAATTGAAATGAAAGTGGAAGAGTGTTTGAAGTTTCAGGAGGGGTGAGGTTGAAGGTCAAGACCCTTTGTCCTTAGCAAGCATCGACTCAGACTGTATGGCACAATAGTAAATAATAGTAACAATAATCAATGCAATTTCATTAGGTTTAACTTAGTTTTACATTGAAGTTCACTGCATCTACATCCTTCTTGCTTTTGTGTAATTATTGAAAACTTCTGTTAATGTGTTAATTTTCAGTCATTTGGGCATTCTGTATCTGGTCCTTCAGTGGATATACTGAATTGTCAGTCGGAAGGTCGCTTCTTTCAGAACATAAAATTCCATGTGTTGCTGATCTGTGCTTGTAACAAAGATTGGACAAAGATTGGATCTGTGCTTGTAACAAAGATTGTAACAAAGAAGAAAAAGAACAGGGGCACGTAGATGTAGTATTTGGAAGTAGCTAGAGATGAATTCCTACTTAATGAGTTCCAGGGAAAGTAGCATCAAGACTAGACTGAGATTTTTTAAAAAATAAATAAATACAGAAATATCTGAGTAACTAATCTCAGAAAGGGTTGGGGGTGTAGAGAATTATGGAGATTGCAAGGAATTCCCTTGTAACAGTGCACACTTGTTACATGAAGACCACAGAATTGATTCAATTAATCCTTAATATTTAGTTAAACAGAAATATATGGCCCAATTCAACTAAAAAAGTGCGCTAGCCAGAGCCAACACTAAAAGTCATGCTAATACAATGGCTGCTCACCCAGTTTTAGGGTGGGCAGCTATTGCGGCTTGCCATGGCAGGCTCTGATCTCCCAGGAGCAACACAGGGATTAGATGGCCAGCAGCTGGGGAATCCCCAGATTGGCAGGCTTTCCCACCAACTGACTATTCAAATCCTGGGCCAATTGAGCTGGGGTAAGTGGACAGTTCCATTACAGTGGTACCTCGGTTTATGAACACAATTGGTTCTGGAAGTCTGTTCATAAACTGAAGCGTTCATAAACTGTGGCGAACTTTCCCATTGAAAGTAATGGAAAGTGGATCAATCTGTTCCAGGCGGTCCGCGGAGTACTCAACCTGAAGCGTACTTAACCCCGAAGCATGGGTGTAATTGGTTCTGGAAGTCTGTTCATAAACTGAGGAGTTCATAAACTGAAGTGAACTTTCCCATTGAAAGTAATGGAAAGTGAATTAATCTGTTCCAGACGGGTCCGCGGCGTTCGTAAACCGAAAATTCGTAAACCGAGGTGTTCATAAACTGAGGTTCCACTGTATATACTTGGTCCTTCTTGACCTCAGTAGTGTTAGGATCTCTTACTCGCAAGTGGGACCCTGGCAGAGACACATGCCCGACTGGCATGTTCCCTCCCTCCTGGTCAATCGTTCGGGAGCTTCAAAAGTTTTCTCCAGCTCGAACATCACAGTGACTGATGCCAACTGACATCAGCACACTTACGGATCTGCAGAGTTTGCGCAATTGTGTAACAGACCTCAGTAGCTCAGCATTTGGCTAATCTACGTTTATTTACATAAAAACACACAGAGAGCACTGCAACATGGCTCCCTCTCTTTCTAGCATCAGGCAGCAAAGAGAAAGAACAAAGGACAATAGTCCCACTTCAGGAAACCCAGTAACACAAACATCCTGTCTCCATCACTTCCCACTCTGTGGAATGAAAAACATATATCATCATGTAATAGACAACAATCCCAAGACTGCAGACATGGGGAATGAATCTCCAACAAGTAGGACCTAAGGCCCATCTAGTCCCACACTTTGCTTTCACAGTAACCAACCAGATGCCAATGGGAAGACTGCAAGCAAGACTTAGGTGTAGCAGGACTCTTCCCAAATGTGATTCCCAACAACTGGAATTTGGAAGCATATTGCCTCCACAATGGAGGCAGGCATTGTGCCCACTAAGCTGTTGATAGTCATATTCTCAATGAATTCATCTAATTGTCTTTTAAGCCCTTAAAACTGCAGAGTCATGTGGTATATCATGATTCTGCTAATTCTATAAATTATACTTGGGTTCTCGGCAAGAGGAGTAACGGCTGGGCAGGAGAGCAGTACAAGTTGGAAAACTTTGCACATATTACATTGCATGCCAAAATGCATTAATGTTGGTATATGTATTGCTTTAGACTAGTTGTTTTCTTGAAATTCTTCCAATTTACAATTTAAAAAAGAGCAACATTTAATATTGCTGCAAAATTATTCCTCACATTGAAGTGCATTTATAATAGCTGTATTTATAGAAAATGACAGCTAGACACATATGAATGTTATAATTAACTGCATTTTGGCGTTCAAGTATTACTTAAACTATATTTACACATAGTTCTGAAACCACTGCTACATTTTATCACTATGCTAATTACAGAATAGGATGCAAACAATGATGAGTGAACACCCCCTCTCTATACACATAAGAATAATTTGGAGAACTTAGCTAATTTTGCCTAAAACTTTCAGATGTTAGGTAAATAACATGGAAATTAAATTGGTCTAGAGCAGGCATTCCCAAACTACGACCCTCCAGATGTTTTGGCCTACAACTCCCATGATCCCTAGCTAACAAGACCAGTGGTCAAGGATGATGGGAACATAGCTGCCAAGTTATCCCTTTTTTTAAGGGATTTCCCCTTATGCTGAATAGGCTTCCTCGCGAGAAAAGGGAAAACTTGGCAGCTATGGATGGGAATTGTAGTCCAAAACATCTGGAGGGCCGAAGCTTGGGGATGCCTAGTCTAGAGCATATTTGTCCTAATGTAAAAACCTATCATGTTTTCTCTAATGCAGTGGGGGGTGTTAGCCCTATCTCAAACATGTGTTGAAGAGCATGTCCTGCCTAAAGAGGGCACGTGTTGCAGTGAGACCTGGAGACTGTCCTCCTGGTTGTAGGTGGGTCTATTGGATAGCCACAACACCTGATTGGTAGGTCCCTTGTTGCTGGGTGTAATCTGACCAATGGGGTACCGTCTAAACATATCAAGGGACCTATATATACCTATGCACGTGACTCAGAGCTTCCTCTTTTGGCTCATGCATCAGAACAGCAAGAGCTGTTCAGGTGATAGGGATGGTAGAACAGTCTCGCCATCCCTATGTGAAGGGTATTCTGTTAAATGAATCCAGGGACTCAACGTGGTTTGATCAACCCCCGAGAGGGGGTTGTGCCTGTGCCTGAGTCCAGGGGAGCATCTGGGGGGGTGGACAGAGTCTGTTCCCGGGCTTTTCACCTACCTCAGGTGTTCACCCTTGGTTGACCTATGATAGAGCTCTGGGTCAGCGCCACCTGCAACGGTGTAGGGAGCTAGTC
The DNA here is from genome assembly GCF_965207765.1 of Zootoca vivipara. NCBI lineage: Eukaryota > Metazoa > Chordata > Lepidosauria > Squamata > Lacertidae > Zootoca > Zootoca vivipara. Next base: position 24,391,059 of record NC_142593.1, on the reverse strand, counting down.
AAACCAGAGCCTATGCAACCACTCACTTTTCTGCAATCAATAAAGCTGTGGCCTAAATTCTGCCAAAAACCAAAACTAAAAATTGAGTCAAATGTGTGGTTATTTAGGGAGGAGGTCTCTGGGTCTGAACACACAACATTCATAGACACTGAGAGCCATGGGAACTCATTCTTCATAGTTCCCTTTGTGCATGGAATCTGCTATACCTGTTTATGGCTTAAGCAGCCCCTACCCGCTTCGCCCTGAAATGACCCATCTAGTCTCCACTTCAAGTGAAAATAAATAACAAATACTCCCTCCAATTCAGACTCTCCAATTTCCATTTTTGCCTCTCAGCACTCCAAAGTCCCTCAGTCAATTTCTGTCCTTGCCTCCTCAGACTCCCTTGGAAAGGATAAAAGGCCTCCCAGGAGTTGCTGCAGGCAGCCAAAGGCTCAGCTCCCGCTACTGTTTTTCATGTGCTCTACTCACTTCTGCACCCCTGCATTTTGCACCAGGCACACATGCACTCGTAACTACCTTATCCTCTTGAGCGCAGCCCAGTACTTTTTCTTCCTCTGTGCTCCCTCTCACCACCGAGCTCTGGAGGTGCAGGTGAATTGGGAGGCGATTGCAGACCCTCCACGTGTCCCTATTTTCCAGAGATGTCCCTGATTCATAGCTGCCAAGTTTTCCCTTTTCTCGCGAGGAAGCCTATTCAGCATAAGGGAAAATCCCTTTAAAAAAGGGATAACTTGGCAGCTATGCCCTGATTTAGAGAAGCTGTCCCGGTTTCTGATTTGATCCTAGAATCTACCACTTTTCCTTAGGATGTCCATATTTTCATTGGAGAAATGTTGGAGGGTGTGGGACTGGAGAGAAAGGATGACCCCCTTCTCCCTGAGAGTCAATGTGATAATTTACAGAGATTGAGGTTAACTGCTTGAGGAGAGGTGGACAGACACACACACACAATAATCTATGTAATGATTTGCTGCCGATTCCTGCTGGACTGAAGCTTGCACAGTCACGTGTGTGCATGTGTGCATGCATGCACATATACATCCATCCATCCATCCATCCATCCATCCATCCATACATGCATGCATGCATGCATACATACATACACACACATGCTCTCTCCCACCTGTAGATTCAAGCCCTCCCTCTGCCATTGGGGGTTGCACAAGCCTGGAGACTTTGGGTCACTCCTAGGGGTCTGGAAACCCTAGAAACAGCCTTATACTGAGTCAGACCATTGGTCCATCTAGCTCAGGCAGAAGACTTTTACAACCTTACCTGGAGATCTCAGCAATTCAACCAGGGATTTTATTCATGCAAAGCAGATGCTCTGCCATTCAGCTACAGCCCTTCCAATCACTCAGTGTTCCGCTGCAGCTACCAATTCAGATCTTGGGGATCATGTCACAGTACAATTTAGCACTGCAAACATTAACAAAGAGAGAACACAGCCCTTTTTTTCTGTCACCAAAAATGGCAGCATACTGCTCAAATTAGATTTCCATGAATGCAAAGCTCAAGAGTTTTCCCAACCTAAATTTAATAAGAAGGCATTTTTTTTTAGCTGACAAATTCTCTGTATAGAATTCAGAGAGATAAAAAGACTGCTCAGTGTGCAGTTTTATCCTGCCTTTCCCCCCAGCTTAATCATTTAGGAACCAGCCATAAACCTCAAAACAAAGTCCTTTATATAAGCAAGCATACAACCAAGTTGGAGTGAACAGAAGGATGGTGGTAGGAAGATTTTTTTTTCACTGTACACAAATACTTGCGCCATTGCGATTATAAAAGAATAAGGGAAGTGTTCATGGTGAGTTCTGGCATCTCTTCTTCTAGAAAAATAGCACTGCATATAGCTGGAAGAACATCTAAACATCCTGGCTGGCTGTATATGTCATAGAATTTTGAATGGACACCTGAAACTAAATTGACTGAGCAAATGTAGTCTGAGTTTAGAAGTACATGAAATTCCTTAGATGGATTAATTAAAACGATCAGGATTTCTACTGATGTCAACCTATTTCAATATTTTTTTTTGCTACTTATTACATTTATATGCAATAAACAACAATGGACTTAATGGAAACGTAGGAGTATGGCACCTCATTTTTCAAAAGTTCTGAGAATATTAAGCAAGCACATATATGTACTCAGAATTCTCCTAAAGCTTTGATGCTTTGAATTTTATTTACCTGTCATGCAGAGTTCAGTTAGCTGACCTATAATGCACTTTTAAATATATCAGAGGTAATCTCTGCTTACTTGCTGAAGGTTGCAATGCTACTTCGGTAATTGTTCAAACAAATGGCTTTTTCCAGAACTACTGCACTTTATGTTATCATAAAATGCAAAGCTAATAACCTAAAGGAGCATTATCCATCCTCAGCAAACCATTATATGGTAAAGGCTGTCCATAGTCTCTGTTCTGTCACAACTCATTTATTTTCTCAAATGCAGACAAGGAGGAAAGAAAGCATGTCTTAAAAACTATATTCGTCAACTTGTGACTGGCATCTTCACACATTAAGCACCATCCTTGATAGATGAAAATTAATCTAACCAGACACTCGATATTTTGATACTTCTAGTCATGGTTTTGAATGTCTTGCTACTGCTGTCTTATTTCATCAACATGAAAGGTACTTGCCACCTCACCCCATCTTGAGAAGACAGAGTATCTCTTTTCCTGGAAATACGGGATTTGGAGGAAGAGACTCATTTCCTTCTTTGATTTGTGGAAGTCATAATACTGTTTTGAGTTTTGGGGGAGGAAAACTCCCCAGAACCCAATAAATTAACGAATGTCAGAATCTAGCTAATATTTGAGATATTGGAGGGGAAAATACAGGCTGCAGCAGTTTCCCCTGGGTGTAGCCTATGCAAACTAGGTCATTATGAAATAATAGACAGTCGTTATCACCTCAAGAGGAATCCCCCAGGTCTGTGCAAAAGAGAAGTTACTAAGGCAACAGGCAGGTGTGTGAGGTGACAGAAAGGAGACTTTGGGTTTTGGCAAAGGGTTTTCTGGGAGGAAGAAAGGAAGTAGGCAGAACTCCATGAAGGGCAGAACCATTTTGGGAGGCTGCGGAGGAGACATGGAAGTGACTGGACTGTAATGCTGTGCTGCTATGCAGCCCCACTTGAGATATAATGCTGTGAACTCTCTCCCTCTCCACAGAAGACCTTAAGGTGCAAAATAAACCATATATCTCAAAATGCTATGGCCTCTGCTGTGTCTGGACTCTCAAAGGAAACATGACCCTGGGTGAGCCCTGGAATCTCAACAGGAAGTAAGGTAGTGTGCAACAGTCGTTCCCCATTACAGTTGACATTTTCTGAAATACATTCCCAGTTTTGCCCATGAACTGGCGCAGCATTTCTACATGTCTTCAAATCTATATAGTGCACACTGTCCCAAAGTGGTGAGGAATCTGGCCCTTATTATGTTCACACTTCATCCTGCAACCCGTTTCTTCAATGCTTTCAAAACATTACATTGGACTAATATGCAAGATATAGCCATTTCTGCTCTGCAAGCTTTTTAGAAGCAGATGAAGTAGCTGTGATCTAACTGGAAATCTTGTCATTCTTGAAGGATGCATGGTCCTTACTTGATAACAAATCCGTAAGCATATCCCAAGGCTATCAGATATATGATAATATTTCACACAATCCAGCCAGCACATGTTAGTTATGGTTATTTGAGCTGCCACTCAGAAGCACTGCTGGAGAGGGAGGAAGAGGGGATGTGAGACCAGGGAGATGGGGACCACCCACTTGCTCCACATTTGACCCAACTTGATTGAAAACTTCTCTCTCTATATATACTGCTCAAATTCTAATAGCAAATCCTTTGTGGACTATAATAATAAATTACAGTATTAATGAATAAAGCCAAGATAATAGCAACGCTCACTGGAAGTGTGATATACTGGCAAGGCAAAATAGGTTCACAAGGGAACATATCAAATTAAAAACGCAGAGCGTAAGGTTGCTGTGCCGTCTCTTGATAAATTCTAAAACCTTGTACATAGCAATTAATAATGGAAGTACTGGATTGCACAGAGCCATTAGATATAAATTGGCGGAAATTATTCTAGCACCACATACGGGATTAGTAATGGTGAGTTAGAATAAAGTATGACATTCTAGTCACCTTATTAAAAAAAGAACACACAGCAGATGCTGCGGCATTAGGAATTCAAAGAAGCTGGAAAAAAAAACCTAGGTAGCGTTTTGAAAAGGATGAAGCAAAGATCTTCAGCTAGAGATGTTTTCCGCCTCTACTTAAAGTGAACCTAGATGGGTATATATGATAAGTGTCTATTTTAAAAGGGGAGAATATGTTAAGGGTATATCAGACAAAGTCATCAACACAAGATCAATTGCCACAGGATGAGATATTTTTATCCCAGAAATCGGACCATACTTTCATGGGGAAAGGATGGAAGGTGCCAGAGCTAAATAAAGAATACAATATTTATAGTTTGAATTTAATAACCTCCTTCTTCATTTCCCATGACACTTTGACAGCTTTTAAAGGACATCATTTACACATGTATTGCAGGGACAAAGGAAACTATTACAGAATATTGTCTTAACTCATTACCAGCACACCAGCAATAAAGACGCCGGACACATCACCTGGAGAGAAAGGTTATATTTATTCAAATAAAACAGGGAGGATCTGCAAGTAAATCAACCAAATAACTAAATCAAAATATAGTCCTAAACAGGAGGCACAAACTCCCTTCCCACCTGTAGGCATGTCTACAGGCCCTCCTGTCTCCTTGTGGCAAAGGACTGGAAGGAACTGTCCTTCGTCGCCTCGAGAACCTTGGGCATGCAAACTTGACAAGCATGGCATGGCCACATCAGTCTGCCATTCTCCCCATCATGTGTGCCAAGCCCCCCAAAAAACATTCCAAGGCCAAGCCAGCCTTGGGTGACCTACGAGTGCCATTAACACAATAATTTTCTCAGATCTTACAAGTTACTTTCCTATCCAGACTAACAGCCAATTGAACCAATCAAAAAATGCAACTCCATCTGAACTCCCAACTGTAGTAGGATGGGTGCTGGGAGTGAGTGAGTCCTAAAAGCCATTCAGAGGCTCCCCCCCAAAATGCCTCCTCATCTCCTAAAACAGACAGCTAGCAAAGCCCATACTGCAAAGAGGTCCCATATAGCAAAAGAGAAAGGCAGTGAGATTTGGGGAGGAGCCTACTTAAATAGCTTGGCACCTCACCAGGGAAGATTGGCTCAGCTCCACACATGGGCTTTTCCCAACTCAATACGACCCTGAATTGTCTTTGGAGGGGAGTTGTGGTATGGCAAAGACACCCCTCCCTAAATGGTGGGCATTGTTTCACATGCATTTTTTGTCCCTTTTTTTACAGGTGGAGTGGAGGGCACCTAAATAAATCAGTGGCCACTCATGTACTCCAATGTCTTTGTTAGAGTAGGGTTAGGAGTTTGTGGGTGCCAGACACTTAATCCCTGACCCCAGCAAATGTTAAAAGCTAAATAAGCCAGGCTAGCTTCCTGTTGAGGTCAAATCAAATCAAATCAGTTTATTTCAGCTTTAAGCTCATAAAAATACAGAAGCAACCAAGGCACTCGTAATTGAGTTACAATTAATAAAATACAATATGGATAGAAATAAAATATTTGAGAAATATACAAAATGAGGGATAGGATATAATAAAAGAGTTTCAATTTTTGTATAGAAGACCATTACGTCTCTTATAAGACAGGACAGAAGTTAAAAATTTTGCCACTTGCAAGGTTATAAACAGGTCTGTGTCTTGCAATAAGAAGGCAAGTTGTGCCTCTGCCAGATACCCGACCAGTTTTGGGGCTAATGGACTCAAGAGGTTTCTCTGAGCAGCACTATATAAAGGGCAAGTAAACACTATGTGGTGGAGGGATTCAATCGAACGATTATCGCACGAACACAAAACCGAGGCTCGACCCTTGGAAAATCTATGCAAAAGAACGTTGGAAGGAAAAACATTAAAACATGCTTTAATAAAAGCAAAACGATGGCTGGCAATAGGGTGAGAAGATAAATAGGTCGGTACATGAGATGCAGGAATAACGCCCAAATGACGAGAGGAGCATGACCCCCCCCCCCCGACCAAGCATAAGATTGCATTGCATCTCTATATCATCCAAACTTTGATTGATGAATCTTTTTGCCGTGGTAAGATCGTAACTCAAAGATTCTAGGGGCGAGATTCCAAAAAGCAAAAGTTTAGCATGTATTTTACTGGCCCAAGGACTAGTGAACTCATCACACCATAAACATTGGGCTAGATAATAATTGGGTAATCTGTGACAAAGGGTTAGCTAATAATTAAAAACGTGTTTCCACAAAGTTGTCTCTAAAGAGGGGATCCTCAATTCTGTACGTATAGCCGTTCCTGTTGAGGTAATCGCTTGGGAGAGGAGCCATTAAAGATAATGGGCCATTGAGAAAGCAAAGGAAGGGGGCTCTGTGTCAGGTGGCAAGTGGGCCCCTTCCTCCACTTTTGTGTTAGTTAGAAGACAAAGCCAGAATTTGAAGTAGAATTTTTGGGAGCTGGGGTGTGACTGGGGGGGACGGGACGTTTCAGTCTGGTAAAGTAAGCAAGCTGGAGAGAGGGTCAGAGCACGATGGTTGATTTCTGCTTGAATCCAAAGCCAAGGCTATGGGAGAACAATACCCTCTTGGGGTGTTAATGCTATGATGCCCATCACCGTAGGCTCAGATTGTATATATACAGTATGTCAATTAACCATACGTATTGGCAATAAAGTACCTGAAAGAGTATATGCAACTTGGAGGTTGAAGCTTCAGAACTTAACCCACTTGTACTAGGATGTAAGCCATATTGAATCGCAGTGGGACTTATTTCTGAGTAAACATGCGGAGGATTACACTGCAATAGTAGCGGGTAAAAAAAAATTAGTTTATCTTGTGATTTTTGAAAAAGAAAATGTTGGAATCGTGCTGGCACACAGGAATATGCCAATGTCCTTGAGTAGTCATCTTCATCTGCTATTTGCATTATTGCAATTTGAATAAACATTGCAGGATTCCTTGGATTCAAGACAAGGATAAATCAGGTCCAGCTGCTCCTAGTTTTCGAATCGTGCATTAACCTTCCTTTTCTCCATTTGCAATTCTGTTGTTGAATCACTATTGTTTCTGGCAGACTGAAACCTGCCAGCACATACTCATTCATTCTTTGTTTGCCTTGCATATAACGACACTGCTTGCTGAAAAACACTGTGCACAGTGTTGTTGTCATGCTTCAAATGTTCTAAAAATGCTTCCCATTATAAAGTCTCAAAGTAAGTATATTAAGGATTTTGAATTGTTTCTGATCTCTTCATTATTGGAATTTCTTTTGTTGTTTATACGGTACTTTGACAATACAGCCCAGTTCTGTCATGTATTTAATCCAGTCTCTCTTATCTTCTCCTCTACTAACTTCTAGAGTTTTCCCCTATCCTCTTGTAAACAATGGTTTCATATAATGGCAAGAAGGAAATATATTAGCCTAGATCAGTCCTGACTTATATAATCATTAAAACTTAATCACTTACAGAATAATATAGATCAGGGTTTCCCAAACTTGGGGCTCCAGATGTTTTTGGACTATAATTTCCATCATCCATGACCACTCGTCCTGTTCACTAGGGATGATGGGAGTTGTAGTCCGAAAACAGCTGGAGACCCAAGTTTGGGAAACCCTGATAAACTCAGGTTAAACAGATGCGTTAGTGCATTCATCAAACATTGTTTGAGACATCTATATGTACAAACCTGAAATGGGGCAAGAGTTGAATTTGCTAGATGAAAGTACAGCACTTGATGCAAACCTGTTCCCCGCCTCTAATAAAAAGTTATAATCATCTCTAGGGAACCAGAGCTGCTCCATCAAATCAAAGACAGAACTGCTTCTTCAGTGTATTTGCAGGTCAGTTAAGGCACTCATTGCTGGAACTGAGTATCTAGATTAGTGTATGGAAACTAGCCTTCACTAATTTTTTACCAAGCACAGGAGAAGCCAACTCAATTTTGACTGTAATAAGAAAGACTGAAATCTACTGTTTCTGTTGCTTTCTTTCTTTTTAACTACAGTGGTACCTCGGGTTAAGAACTTAATTTGTTCTGGACGTCCATTCTTAACCTGAAACTGTTCTTAACCTGAGGTATCACTTTAGCTAATGGGGCCTCCCGCTGCCGCCGTGCCACCGCCACGCAATTTCTGTTCTGGGTTAGCGGAGTCTGTAATCTGAAGCGTCTGTAACCTGAAGCACCTGTAACCCGAGGTACCACTGTAGTAGTTTTTGCCCTTAAAAAACCTCTACTGTTATTACTTACGTTATTGTTGTTGGTGCTATTGTTGTTCCAGTTATTTTTATTTAGTCTACCATTTTTATTTTTTGCATTGTCAGAGGTCTCAGGATGCACACTGAACTTCACCCTGGACGATTGGGATGTTTGGGTATGGGGAGGGGTACTAGAAAGGGAAAACTGGTGGGGGAATTATTGTTAAATATAAGAGTATAAAACAGGCATCCCCAAACTTCGGCCCTCCAGATGTTTTGGACTACAATTCCCATCTTCCCTGACCACTGGTCCTGTTAGCTAGGGATCATGGGAGTTGTAGGTCAAAACATCTGGAGGGCCGCAGTTTGGGGGTGCCTGCTATAAAACTAAAGCCTTAATAAATAATCAATAGAAATACAGCAATATGCTTTTGCTTTTATCATATATTTAGGACTATTATCTAAAAGCATACAAATAGTTTAAATGGTTACCTTGCTTCTCTTGGTTCCTCTGTCCACCTCCTGTTAGCAAGAAGGCCCAAGAAATGAAGGCTTCAAAAATCTCCTGTTTATGATTCCCCAACAAATAGTAGTCATTAGGAGGCCAATGATATGGAAGTATATACATAGCCTTATCCTCCACACTACAGTGGTGCCTCGCTAGACAAATTTAATTCGTTCCATGGGTCAATTCTTATAACGAAAAATTCGTCTAGCGAATCCCATAGGAATGCATTGAATTTTTAAATTTAATTTTATTGCCCATAGGAACGCATTAATTGAATTTCATTGCATTCCTATGGGAAACTGCAATTCGTTAGACGAATTTTTCATAAAACGAATTCGTCTAGCGAGGCAACCTCCGCTCGAAAAATTCTTTCATTAAGCGAAAAATTCGTCTTACAAGGCGTTCGTCTAGCGAGGCACCACTGTATATCTAAACACACACACATAAACATTATGTTAAGGCAAGAGTAATCTCTTCTGCATATCAGCAGTTGGTAGAATATCCCCAATACCCCTAAATCTGCCCATGTGCATGTGTTTGCTTGAAATACAACCAGTAAATTAGAATGGACAAGGGTAGAAACATGCCTCTTGTGAACAAATGCACCAACTCCATGGGGCTGAGGCCAGTTCAGCCCCCCCCAATATGTGTGGACAAGGCTGAGCCCCCCAATCTTGAGGGGCTGGGCCCAACTGAGCCCCCCCCCACTGTGGCAGAGGGCCTTGCATGTGTGACATCACATGCATTCGATGATCCCCACTCAATGCCACATAGAACTTGGTGCCTCTGCTTGTGAATGCTGATGAATTTCCACGGTTACTTTTTAAAAAATACATATTTATAAATTGATAGATATGTCCACCAACTAATACAGACATGTGGTAAGGTTGATGGGGAAAGAAACAGAAATTGACAGATTCATGCATTCCTTCTCTGCAACCTAGTTATTATAAAACAGCCTCACACATAGACTTTTCTTTCATGTGTTTACAGACCTACAGGATCTCTATCATCACAAGAGTGGTGTAGTGAGGGTTCCCCCTCCCCTTTCCTTTATGTTCCTGATGTGTGTTTCAAAAAAAATGCCCATTCAGTATTTCTCTGAGCAACATACCTTATTAGTCTCAACTTTCAAAAGTGACCTCAGCTTAACAGGTGGTCCCGAAGGACAACATAAAACAGCAGGTCCTGCAGCAATATAGACACCTTGCTGATTCATCACAATTTGCTTTTTACTGCTGGCAACACTGCAAAATAGTACAATATCCCTTGCCAGTTCCTGCGTTACTTTTTAATACATGAAGAGAACTGTTTAACAAGCTAGACAGAAAGAAAGAAAAGTTTGCTCTACTGTTACAAATCCCAGGCAATTACCGTAGCGCCTGCTTGTGCGATATATTGATTACAGATGCATCAGTTTGAGCAGCTCACAAACATTAAAGCAAATCTTGGCCTTCCATTGCAAAAAAGCCCTCAAAACATGCTAAACTATCTCTTTTCCCCTTTACTAGCATAATTGGTTTGGTTTCATGAGCCAATGTAATGGTAATTATAAGACCGCCCACACACTAAAGACATCCAAAAAGGATGTGTTGTGCCAAATTAACTGTGATTGACTCAAATCATGTAAACAGGGCACTTGATATGCCATGCATTATAACAGTGGGCCATAAAACATTGTGTGATGTAATGAAATGAAAATTGGGGGGGGGGGACTCAATCACAATTAGCAAAAAATAAATCATGTACAAACAACATTAAACTCTCATTCTGCTCCCAGTTGGAATGATGTGGGAGGAGAGGCAGATTTAAGAGCCTTTCCACTCCCTTACCACCACTAACCTCATCCCATGGTGTTTACACAGCAAAGTTGATTGATTACCTACTCTGATTGCCATAAAAGCTCCATCTTGTGGCACCCAAAGCCTGCTGCTCATCCTTGCTATATGGCAAGATGAAAATTTGGGGTAGAATAAAGCCTGCTGTCTTTTCATCAACTGCTTTTTCTTCAGGGTCTTGTAAAATAGGAGGATTTGCAGGGCAGAGGGTGTTGTGTACATGAAGTTTACAAAACTTCTGTGGTTCTAATCCATCAACGCCCAAAAGAGACAAAGAAAAGATAATAAAAAGTATAATATCATTGATCTTTCTTAATTCCCACACCTTTATTTTATCACAACACTCAGACTGGTTTCATTGACTAAGATTGCCCTAGTGCTTTTAAAGCAGAGCCTATAAGGAGCACACATCTTGTGTGGTTAAGGATTTGGCTCTTTAAATTTAATCTTGAAACAACTGCACTGAGGTAGGAAGGCGCTGCCAGCTTTTACCCTCCGCAGACTTCCAGGGCATGTGTGCAGCCAATGCCCTTTCAATCAGCGAGGAACATCCCTCAGAGGAGGCCACTCATTGGCTAATTTGAAATGCAGCAGCTGGCAGGAACTCGAGCCAACTAGGTTAAGGGGAATTCCCTCAATAGCCGCCTGGCCATGTGCGGTCTGTTGTTGTTGTTTTTTTTTTTTTACTGCCCCAGGATGGCGACTGAGCATGAGGATCAGCAACAGCCGCCCACCCAGTGGAAGTGATAAGCATCCATTGTCCCAAAGTTGTAGACTGGGAAGCATTGCATCACAACTTCGTTTTAAGATATAGGGCTGACCTAAAAGTAAAAAGTAAAAAGCTGCTTTGGAAATATGGAGAACTGAGCAAGGGGCTGCCCTTGAGACTGACCCAGAAACTCCAGCGGGCGCAGAATGCCACAGTGAGAATCCTTATGAGGTCCTTGCCATGGGATCACGTTCTCCCGGTGCCATACCACCTGCACTGGCTCCCGGTGGAGTACAGGATCAGGTTTAATGTGCTGATTTTAACCTTTGCAGTCCTATACAGCCTAGAGCCCTTGCACCTAAAGGACTGCCTCTCCTGGTATGTTCCACGGAGGACCTTACGGTCTTCAAATAAAAACATCTTGGAGATTCCAGGCCACAGAGAGGTTAGGCTGGCCTTGACCAGAGCCAGGGCTTTTTCGGATGTAGCCCCGATCTGGTGAAATGCTCTGTCACAAGAGACTAGGACCCTGCGGGACTTGACATCTTTCTGCAGGGCCTGCAAGATGGAGCTGTTCCACCAGGCCTTTGGCCAAGGTACAGTCTGACCCCCTCTCTCCTTCTGTAATCCTCATAGAATCCAATTTGATTCTGAATTGATTTTAGAATGTATTTTAATTAATTGACTCTGTGATTTTATGTACACTGTGCTATTTTTACTTGTTGTAAGCTGCTCTGAGCCCGGCTTTGGCTGGGGACGGTGGGATATAAATAAAATTTATTATTATTATTATTAGATTGGAAGAACAAGAAATTTAGAAAACTGAAACTACAGATTTGAACACACATCCAAACCATGGTAAGCCCTGTCTTCTTTATGGCAGTGTCAACCATAAGATTTTCTCTGCCACTGCCACCTCGATGATGGTGCTGCTCACTACCCTCCATCAGGCCCCTGAACACACTTCAGTAGTGGACAAGTAGCAGCACTTTTGAATGGGAACTAAGCTCAGTTTCTATGGATTGAGGCCACTTGCCACCCAAAGTTACCCAAAATGCAGTGCCCCAGCCCATTGATCCTATGTGGACTATGGATCCATGAAATCAATACAGTACATTCAAATCATTAAGTTCCAATCTGCAAACAAGCATGGGAGCACCAGGTCAGTCAACTATGAAACATGGACCAAATAAATTTCCTCTCCAACCCTAAGCTTGAACTTACTGTTCTGCTTCTTCCTGGTATTGCTACCTTTTCGCTTGCCATCCCCAAGTGAGTGAGCAGTGACAGGGGCAAGGAGAAGGACCAGCAGCCTCCTCTAAGCAGAGATGGCAATTTTGACCAGAGGATAAGCAAACAGGCAGCAGCCACAGTGATCAGGTGGTGGTTGGGCTAGTTGAGGAGGGGCTGTGAGAGCCTGTTGGGTATGTTCTGCGTGTATGCACCATGGAAGTTTCAGTAAAGTAGCTAAGCTCACCAAATGAAACAGTTGTTTAGCAGAGTTCATTTTTCACTTCACTTTTACACAAACATACACTACTATATGCATACACTCTATATAGAGTTGTTACAAGTAGGTATCTCTCTCTCTGATCCCAGAGAGGGTTCTTTGCTGTCCCAAGGTGCTGAGCTCAGCTGCTTCCAAAGTTCTTGCAGCTCTTCACAAAGTGTTCAGCCTTCTGCCATGATTCCAATCCGTTTCCTCTGCTCCGATCTCCCACACTTTTCAAGCACAAAACAGTGTCACAGGGTTACGGACAAATTCTGCCCAGTAACAGAGATAAGACAGCCACCAGGTTCAGACAATTTCATTGTGCAGAATGTGTCAGCATTACAAACTCACGTGGAATTAACCCATTAAACACTTTCTTTGACACCCACCCCCAAATGAGACAATGTAAAAAGCAATGAAGTGTAAGCAGTAGGTTTGCAAATGTTGTAAAGTGATATGTTCGCAGATATTGTTAAAAAAAAACTATTATCTCTTTAGGTTTAATAAGTTGTATCTCAGTTTCAGTCCCCAAAACCCAAAATAAGCCAGGGGGCATTCAAGAGCATAGACTGTAGAATATTATACAGAAACAAATGTGCAGAAATACTTATTATTAGCAACCACAAGTCTTCAGAGACTTTTCACCATTAATTGGGAACAACTGGAAACTGGAGATTGGTGTTCAGCTACTGCACTGCCGCTGAATTTCACTTTAGGTTTTTTGTCTCTTCCTAGTCTCTCCACAAGTAGAAACTGCAGTTGATGTACAAGCAATATAGTGGTCATGGTAACCAAGAGTAGCATTTGTGACGGTGCTGCCAATAGCAATTCATCATAAAGTCTAGCAAGAGAATTTTGACTTATAAAAGCAGAAGTCATGGCAATCAGAAATCTAGAGAGTGATAATCATAGCATATTGTTACACAGACCTTCATACTGTGAGATCCAAGGTTAGTTCACACATTACAAAAGAGCCCCACAACTGTCTTTGTGATGCATTCATATGGAGAACAATAGCATGGAAAATTCTAGTTTGCATCATTCTGGATGAATGCAGGCAGGCTTGGAGAAGCATGATGCATCCCAGGAAGGCCCTTTTCTAATGTGTGAACTGCCCTCAAAAACTTCAAAACCACAGATAATTAAAGGGGCATGAGAACAACTCTTTAAATAAAGTGAATAGCAATGACAACAACAGAAAGTTCAGGTGCTATAAACCTCAATGTTCTATAAAATAGAATCTGTTAATGCCTTGACATACATATCTACCTGAAGGAGCCTACTTATATGCAAATTTCAGAAATAAAAATTGCCACAGGTAAAGCAAGTCTAAAAGGTAAAGGTAAAGGGACCTCTGACCATTAATTCCACTTGCGGACAACTCTGGGGTTGCGGCGCTCATCTTGCTTTACTGGCCGAGGAAGCCGGCGTACAGCTTCCAGGTCATGTGGCCAGCATGACAAAGCCGCTTCCGGCGAACCAGAGCAGCACACGGAAATGCCATTTACCTTCCCACTGGAGCGGTACCTATTTATCTACTTGCACTTTGACGTGCTTTCAAACTGCTAGGTTGGCAGGAGCAGGGACTGAGCAATGGGAGCTCACCCCGTCACGGGGATTCGAACCGCCAACCTTCTGATCTGCAAGCTGTAGGCTCTGTGGTTTAACCCACAGTGCCACCCGCATCCCTCTAAAGCAAGTCTAAAAGTGCTAAAAAAAATAACACTTTTGCCCCAGTTTTTAAGCATATTGTTAGGTTTTACCTTACCCTTCCTTTGTTTCCAGAGGATCCTCAGAGAATGCTTACTTCAGAGCAAGCCTAGTGGGTCCTTTCCTTTTGTGCCCAGGAGCCTTCTCATTACATGACTCCTCTCACAGATTCCTGCTGTGTAAACCCATTTTTCCTCTCCTTTCTTTTCTCACCACTAGGACACCCTGGTCCAAGAACAATCTCACCACTGCCTCTCAAATTCATCAAGACAGAGACACTCCTACATTTCCCCTTTTTCTTTGTCGCTTGTTGAAGCAAAGGGTACTACCCTCCTGGACAATTACTATCTGCAGACCTTAAGTGAGAATGGGATGGGAGATGTGCCAAAGCTTTCCTGCCCCCTTCATATTCTGGGCTACGCCTCCTCCCAGCTCCTGCCAACAACCTCTTCTATTGTCGTGGTGAGGCACGGGAAGTTGCTCCACACCTGACCTGCCTGTGTTTACTTCTGGTCATGTTGACTGTACTTTATTTAGGTTGTTGAGGAAGGCAATGGATTCAAGTTACAAGGAAGAAGTTCCAGCTAAACATCAGGAATAACCTTCTGATGGTAAGAACTGTTTTACTGGACTCTCTTGGAAGTTGGTGGGCTCTCCTTCCTTGGAGGTTTTTAAGCAGAGGTTGGATGGTCATCTGCCATGGATGCTTTAGTTGAGATTCCTGCATTGTAGGACAACCCTCAGGGTCCCTTCCCACTCAGCTATTCTGTGAGTTTAGGATCAGTTGCTGGGACTATAAGCAGGGAGAATGCTCTTCCCATAGGCTACTACTGGTAGTTGGCCACTGTGAGACTATATATGGACTAGATGGGGCTTGAGCTGCTCCAGCAAGGCTCTTTTTAAAGGCACTGCAAAGTCAGACTAAATATCTAGTCTCCTCTATACCAATATGCCCCTCTATTAAGAACAGGAGGTGAGGCCTGCCTGGTTGGCCCACATCCAAAAGATACCTGTTATGTAGCAAGGAGCTTACTCTGCAGTGGCACCCCTCCTTGATATATAACTGGCACTGATGGGTTTTCATTGCTTGAGAACTGTGCTATCCCAGTAGGCCAGGGGTAGGCAACATAAGGCCCATGGGCCAAATGCGGCCCAATCGCCTTCTCAATCCAGCCCAGGGACGGTCAATGAATCAGCGTGTTTTGACATGAGTAGAATGTGTCCTTTTATTTAAAATGCATCTCTGGGTTATTTGTGGGGCATAGGAATTTGTTCTCCCCCCCCCAAAAAAAGATATAGTCTGGCCCACCACATGGTCTGAGGGATGGTGGACTGGCCCACGGCTGAAAAAGGTTGCTGACCCCTGCAGTAGGCTTTTATTGGAGCCTTAGGAATGTGGCTGGTTTCCCCCCTCAATGTTGCCATATTTGCTTCTGAGTTGATTTCACCTGCTCTTCTGCTCTGTAGTTCTGTTTATATATTTTGAAGTTTCTAATTGAAGTTACCCCCCCTTTCTTTTTTTACTGTACCATGCCCTGGAATCATATTGGGAGAAAGGGCAGACTAAGAAAGGATTTAGATAAATAAGTAAATAGTCCAACTTCTTGTGATCAACAATATGCTTCTAAGAAGCAAGGAAATAGGGCATGAGGCAATATCTCTCCCCTGTCATATGTCCCCAACATCTGGACTTGTCTCTGAACATGAATTTTCCATTTAGTTGTCACAGCTGATAGGCCTATTTTATATCATTGAGTAACTCCCTTCTGAAACCATCTATGATAGTAGCCCATTGCATCTATGAGCACCAACGATATCTTTTATGCTTCAATTTTTTCAGAGCACTGATCAGCCTTAATTTATTCATTTTTGAAACCACTTTTATCAAGGCAGTTTTAAAAAGGAGTCATTCAAGGCTGATGATAACAATAACAATAGTACATCAACTGGAAATCGTTTGTTTTTAAATGCCACCTGTATGTTACCAAGTAGAAAACAAACTATCCCCGTCCCAAGGAGCTTACAATCCCAATGTTCATATGTACCAAATTAGGAGCTGATATGTGAAACAGCCCACAGTGTCCTTCTGTAATGTAGTAGAATTCCAACAAAAAGAAAAATGAAGGCAGAAATTGCCATGTTTGCTTGTTTATCTCATGTCCAGAGCAGAAATCAGTCCAGGAGATATGATTGGTATTCACTGTTGTTGCTGTGAATCCACAATGCTCCCCCCACGCGTGCACAAGCTGGGCACCGGCAACTGCTCTCTCACCCTCCTTACACTTAGGAGCAAGGATTTCCAAGCTTAGTCTTGGTCCTTCCTTTGGTACACCAGTGCCAATCATGACTGTGTTTACTCAGAGGTAAATCCCTTTTGATAGACTTTGGATTAGGCTTGGGCTGATCCATGTGCTGAGCAATAACAACTGAACAGGTCCAATTAAAAGCCAATAACACTTAGGGTTTTAAGATCTGTGAGGATCTGAGCCCAACTGGAGACACAGGTCAGACTCACCTAGTTGCAGATGAGTAGATGACAGGTAAAATTGCCACATCTTTCATTTTGTAGTAAACTTTCCATAGAACTAGTCTTTTACAGATGTGGATAAGAATAGAAGTGCATTATAGATAAAGATCAATGCTCCTAATCGAAGCTTATTCCAAACCGATTCAGAATGTACAAAAAAGAATGGGCAAGCCGAGGGGCAAGTCCCCTTATTATCCCTCTTAAAAGAATAAACACGCCACAATCTTATTTAAGATATATAAAAGTAGTTTACTCGCAGCAGCAGCAGCATCAGTTCACAGATGGATCCCTGAATACAGACTTAGTTACAGATATATGGTGGTACCTCGGGTTACAAACGCTTCAGGTTACAAACGCTTCAGGTTACAGACTCCGCTAATCCGGAAGTAGTACCTCGGGTTAAAAACTTTACCTCAGGATGAGAATAAAAATTGTGTGGCGGCAGCGGGAGGCCCCATTAGCTAAAGTGGCACCTCAGGTTAAGAACAGTTTCATGTTAAGAACGGACCTCCGGAACAAATTAAATTCTTAACCAGAGGTTATACATGGGAGTCTATCCCATATGGAGATAGTCTCTTTGTCCTCTGTTTGCTAAAAGCCAACAGAGGACAAAGAGTCTATCTCCATATGGCTAAAAGCCAACAGAGCATCTCTGGCTAAAAAAACTGCTGGTCCAACGATGAAGTCCAAAAGGAGAGAGATGGCTGTGTGCCTCTAGTCACATGTAGGAGGAAGGATGCTCCAGCCCAGGGGGAAACAGGAAGTTTTCGACTGGCTGGAACAAACATCCCCCTTGCATGTCCACTCTAGGCAAATGAGGAATGTTGTACTTGACTGCTACTTATGTATCACATCCCACACATAACAGCTCATGTGCAACTGGAGCTCTTTTCTCCTTGAGCAACAATCCAACAAGAAGGTTTGTATGGGTGTGGAGAAAATTTTCAGGCTACGTGCAAACAGCCACCAAACATGAAATGTGTTCAGGGTCTGCCCATGACATTTTACTGCCTGAGGCAAAGGACAAGATGGTATTCCCCACATTCCATGCCCAGAAGTTAAGTGGACTGGCAGATGAATCTTGCTTCAACCCTGGTGAAGTGATAGTAGCCTCTACTGCACCTGAAGATAGCAGGCTAGTACAGGGAGGGGATACCCCCTCCCATAGCATCTTCTGCCTGAGGCAATCATCCCAACTTTGCCTAACAGTAGGGCCAGCCCTGTATATGCTGAATATACTGAACCAGGAGTTTGGGAGTAAATGGACAACTCAAAGAAAGAAGAGGAAAAAGTTGAACAAAGTCACAAAGTATCTACATTTTTAAACTTCATCAGGCAAACCACTGTGACTGTTTAATAGCTGGATCTAGGTTTCAGAGGACTGAGCACAGGGAGAGACGAAAGTTATGGTCCATACACATCGTTCAGCTCTCATTAAATACAACATATGGAGCCTTGGGTCTGAATAGTCCTTGTACTGTTTGTTCTGCATTTCAGCAGGTTGATGATCATCATTGTGGTGCTTCTACGACGTTGCCTTGTGATGTGCTGTTATTTATTATCTGTTTGTTTGTTATCTGTTTCCCCTATGTGAAAATATTCAATAAAAACATTTTACCCCCTAAAAAGATGCATACCTTCTGGGATAGTCCCGATGAGCCTCTAGCCTAACAAATTCCTCCTGTGTGAATCACAATGTCTTTGCCACCACCTGGTGACTGGGAAACATTCTAATGCCATCTTTTATGCTTAAACTACAGCTCTAGTCTTGGGCCGAGCATCAATATTTCAGCTGTGAGACTTGCCTTTTCCAGCATGTTTCTCCATAGGCAGGCAGAGAAAGAGAGAAAGTGCTGCACATTCTCCCACTTCCCAAAGGAACCCCTAGAGTTTATGGTAACAGGCAACACTCTCGTTGCCCCGGGGATAGAGGGGCAATTCTTCATAATTTGATTTTTCAAAGGTATTTTATAGACAAAGTACTTGTTTTCACCTTTTCATCACAGCTTGCTATTTTCCATTTAATACGCTAATTTTTTTTTAATGAACTGCAGCTGCCTGAGTTTAGCTAATGAACATTTCAAATAAAATGTGCTGCAGGCCTCCAAACAGCTGCATTTGCACTAACACTGGCATATGGAGGCATTTTTGTTTTTTTGTTTTTTAAAAGAATAAAATACTACTACTACTACTACTACTACTACTACTACTACTACTAATAATAATAATAATAATAATACTTGGCATTCAAGCATCCAGAAAAATAGAGGATGAAAAAGCACTGCTTTTGGTGACCTACCCTTATTAGTTTATTATGAAGGATATTCTTGGCAAAGGGTTTTTCACATAACAGGCATCAGAAAACCACTTCTTTACCCAACATTGTCATATTCTCACATAATCTCAATTTCTGTTCAGGACAGAACAAGGCCCTTGTAGAACATAATACATTTCCATATTAAATAATACAAAGCATTGTTCTGTAATAAAAGTGTATTTATTATGTGCGCAATGTATCATACATATTTTAAAACTGAGCTACGTCCACCATCTATAATATCTGGGAAATGCTTTCCCCTTTACAGCTTTCACTGCTCCAGGTGGGACCATCTGTTTAAAGGCTGGGCTTGAATGAGTAACCATTTTATGAAATCAGGGAGCCTTTTCAAAGCAGTTGCACAGCCTGGTGGAATGAATGGGGCTTCCTTCAAATAACAGGGCTGGGGGGTGGGGGTGGAGGGGAGAGTTTGAATGACCGAGTGCGGCTTCAGTGAAATCCATTATTTTGTTTGTATGCAGAGCAGTCCTGAGGCAGGCATGAATCTGAAAGTACCTTACCATGTGTGACAACTATATCACACGCAGTGTCTCCTTGCCAGGATGAGCTTCTGCCATGGAAATGTGGTTGTGATGGGAGAGTCTTCCTTGCAGTTGTGGCAATGTACATATCATGCAGTTTTCATATGATACATCCCCCATCTAGAACACTACAACACAGGAGCATGGGACACTGAAACCTGTTAGAAAAAATATCCATGGAATTTCAAAGGAAGGTTAATGAATCTTAGATAATATTTGCGAATTTGGGTGTGTGTGGTCCACACTCCCATAAGTTTTATTTTATTTGTTTACAAATGTATACCCCACTTCTTTGAGGAACTTCCTTCACAAAGCAGCATATAAAAACCAACTCCACCCAGGGGTGTAGCAAGGGGGTGATGGGGGCGGTGCGCCCCGGGTTCCACTCTGGGGGGGGTGACACTCGGCGTACCCCCACAACTCCCATGCCGAGCCTCCAGCCTCCCGGTAAAAAGCCCACTTACTGTGCTGCACTGCGCTGTGCTGCGCCGAGCGGCCTTTTTACCGGGAGGCTGGAGGCTCAGCTTGGGAGTTGTGGGGGGCACGCCGAGTGTCACCCCCCTCCAGGGTAGTGTGCGGCACATGCGCCGCACCGAGCAAGGCTTTCTACCAGGAGGCTGGAGATGGAGGCTCGGGTTTGGAGTTGCAGGGGAGGGGGGCGCTACACTCTACGTAGTGCACATGCGCATGCATCGTTACGTAGCGACGCCCTGCTCCCCGGGTGCAGGGCAATTTGCCGCCCCGGGTAACGCAGCGGCTTCCTACGCCGCTGACTCCACCTGGAAAAAAAAATACAAAAAATACAAAACACAAAATAATTAAACAGACCAGCATGAAAGGGGTCAGGTACAGAAACAGAATACTGTATAAATGCAGTAATGCAGATCATAGTATTAGAGCATAAAAACTGACAGGAATTAAAACCTGCGGAAATAAATTGGCTACTTTAAGGAAGGCATTGGGAGAAAGGAGAGTTTTCAATAAACGTCAAAACCAAGCAGATGCTCAGATTCACCTAAAGTGAAACTGAATTTGAAATGTCCGTCTTCAAGTAAAATACCTGACCATTTTTTTCACAGAGGAGGTGGGAGTTTTGATAAGATGGGCAAAATCTGTCACGTCTCTAATTCCACACACTCCCTCCTGAGTTTTTTTTTTAGCAGCCTGTGCGTGGGGACTGGAACGAGTCCTAAAACCTAGTGATGGGTTGTAGGTTATGGGGCTGGTTGATGCCTTTAACTAGCTAGCGAAGAGGAAGTGAAATTCACAGCAACATAACAAATGCCAGGCTTTCTCAATCCCTGTCAAAATAAGAGCAAGAGTGATGGGTTGTTCCAGCTCCTGTCACATGAGGATAATGCCACAGTGGGGGTTAATGCTGAGCAGGCCATTATTGAAATTTGCAGCACTCTGCCATGAATTATAGAAACCTCTATGAGCATAGTAAATTACCGTGAGCATTATTTGTGCAATCTCGGCTTTGTGCAAAACTCAGTATTCATTGACAGAGAGTTCCACAGTAATGAGGAGCTATAAAATACAGCGCAGTTGCTATTCCCTCCTCATAGCTACCTCAGCCCATTTCCACATCTGCCTATTTCCTCCCCCTTTCCCCGTAAACAGGGAAGGAACATCTGGTGCTAAACCGCTAACATAGCTCTGGGTGTAATGATATGAATTGTTTCTGTTCCCAAAGGGGAGAAAGTGATTTCAGTCTGTTTTGAAATTTCTTTTTGTAAGCCACTGAGCAAGTTTATATCACGCAGCAAATGGAATACCAAGTGATACCAAACCATTTGCCTTCTAAAAGAACGGCCATCCGACGAGTCATTTAAACATACAGTGAAATACTTCATGTGTGTATATTCCGATTGGATGTTAATAACCTAAATTACATTGAGAGAGGGGTCCAGACTCACTTAACTTAGGTCCCGTTGATTTCAATAGAATCTGAGATCAACTAACTGAGTCTAGATCCAACCATATAGATCAGGCATCCCCTTGGCCCTCCAGCTGTTTTGGGACTACAATTCCCATCATACCTGACCACTGGTCCTGTTAGCTAGGGATGATGGGAGTTGTAGTCCCAAAACAGCTGGAGGGCTGAGTTTGGGGGATGCCTGACATAGATATACTTAGTCCTCAATGAATTTTGGGTAATTATCATCCAATATTTTATGTATAACCTATTGATATAATCTAACCTACTGTACATTTGCAGAGCATCAGCTAAACTCTTGACGGCTTAAAAACCGAGCATAATGTAAACAGAGCTATAAACCACACATGTTTATAAACTATGATGCAAAAAAGAGGTGACATTTACACAATGGTCATTTTCAGCCTACACAAAGATCATTTTCCATTGTTGACAGTGTTGCTGTGGTCAGCCTTGGGGAAAACAAATCACAGGAAGGATTGTAGTGTATTGGAAAGGACTGAAAACCTATCTGGTCCAATCCTAACAAAAGAGCGAGATGACCATGTCCCAGTTGTCTGTAGCTTAACCCAGCTGTAGTCAACATGGATGTAGTAGTATATCTTTATTGTTTTAAAATAGATACTGTACATTTATAGAACGGAAAAGGAAGAAAACAAACAACAAACAAACAAGTATACAAACAAAACAAACAAACAAGAAAACAAACAAATAACAATATCATTTATACACCCAACAATGCAAATAATTTTAAAACTTGTAAAGAAAGAAGTTAAAAATGACTTCTAATTAGTCTCACTGTACTTTGTCTATTGATTACCTTATACGGCAGTTACATATTTCTTGTATAGTTTCGTTATACATCCCTACGAACTTATATTTATACAATACAAGAGTCAGTCTAGTTCTGCCAAAAGGTTTCCTTTTATACCATAATTTTTAAAGTATTTAAAGTAATTTTTAAAGTATTTTTAAAGTATTCTAAGGTATTCTTTAAAAATTCTCCACTCCTTATAGACTATTTATTTTGTTTGTCCTCCTATCCTTCCTGTCGCCTTTGCTATCTGCAGGTATTCTACCATTAGGCTTTGCCAATCTGCTGTATTAGGTATTGTTGTATTTTTCCAGTTTCTTGCTACTAAGATTCTGGCTGCCGTTATCCCATACATGAACAATGTTCTTTCTTATTTCCCTATTTCGTTTGGCAATATACAAGAAATTATTTAAATTTACATTTTTTAAAAAAGGCCAGAAATATTGCCAACATGGATGTAGTTGGTCTCAAATTTCCATTGGCCACAACAAGACCAGCCAATATTCAGGGATGGTGGGACTGAAGTCCAGCAACATCTGAACAGCACCACTTTGGCTCCTCTTGGAAGCAATTAAGATCTGCACAACATCTCAATCAGTAGAGAATGAGACTCTTAATCTTGGGGTCGTGGGTTCAAGTCCCATGGTGGGCAAAATAGAGTCCTGCATTGCAGATGGTTGGACTAGATGCCTCCAACTCTAAGATTCTATGGGATCAACACTGGCCTAGGTGTTTGGGGGGGAGTGGTCTTTCTTCCTAACTGTACATATGATGACTATTCAGACCCTCAGGGTGAGTAAATGCCATCAAATATGTCTCCCTGAGGGAAACTGTTCATGCACCACATGATAGTTTGGGGACCCTGGCCTTAGCCTCTTGACTATCACTTTTCATCTCCTGGTGCTTCAGGTTCCCATGGGTACACATTTCAGGAAGCTGGAGTAGGTAACCATTGAAAACCCTTCCAACCCTACAGTTCTATGATTTTATGAGAGCTAGTGAAAGGTAACAGGTGCTCTCCCAAAATATTTGTGGCTTTCCCTTTTAAGGTAGTACCTTAAGGTACTGTATAGTTCTTTGCCACTTCTTTGATTTTGTCACACACACACCCCATGGATGACACCCACCGCCCCACCCACTTCCTATGCCCCTGAATAGGGGAGATGTGGGTTTATGTGTGAAATATCACATTGGATGGGGTGTCAGATCCCCCCCCCCAGGTTATAATATCACTGCTGGTCATTTTGCTTGACACCCATTACAGGTCATGATATAATTAGTTACAAGGGTAGGAGGGAAACCAAAAACGGCTGGAGGTATGTGCAGGAGTGGATTGATTTATATACATTTGTCTCTCTTCAAAGCTAGGTTGTCAATTGCCCTAATTACATCAGCCGAGCACCCATATTGGTCTTATCCAGAAAGCTTAACAATTGTGGCATTATGTTTGTTCTCTTTTATAATGAATTATTTATTTTTTAGGATAATGGGCTAATTATGTCTGTGCTGTGCTACTTTGAAAATAGAGACAATCAATCTACTACTTAGTAAAAGCATTCTGTTTGTTTTCAGCAAGAACTAATGAGCTGGCTCATGTGAGTTGTAGGAGTTTGTGAATGATGTCAATTGTGGTTGTTCCTTTCCACACTCAGAGTAGGCAATTAAGCCATAGAAGCAATTTTAAACAAAATGGAAAGTCTGCCGGCCTTTCCTAGAAGAGGGTGAAAGGTTGTTTTCTGCCGCTCCAGAGAAGCGGACACGGAGCAATGGATTCAAGCTACAAGAAGGAAGATTCCACCTAAACATTAGGAAGAACTTCCTGATAGTAAGAGCTGTTCGACAGTGGAATTTGCTGCCAAAGAGTGTGATGGAGTCTCCTTCTTTGGAGGTCTTTAAGCGGAGGCTTGACAGCCATCTGTCAGGAATGCTTTGATGGTGTTTCCTGCTTGGCAGGGGGTTGGACTGGATGGCCCTTGTGGTCAGTGCCCCTCCTCTCTCTCCCTAAGGTTCTTTATCTATAAACCCAACTTGGACTAGACAAACCTTAAGATACAGGTTGGTCCTCTGATAGCCCGTCAAACAGATGGCTGCCTTCTGCAAGGTAAGGCACACAGCTACCTGAGGCAATGGACAAGTACTCAGAGTTCTGCTGACTCCTGCTATATTCTCTGACTTGAACATCCATCTGCAAGAAGGAGACTGAGACCAAGAAGCGTATTTGTATGTTTAGTCTATCAGTCTGTGCCTCTGTTTTATTTCCAGCCTTCGGAACATGTGTGCATTACTTCTGGAATCAAAAGCAAACAATCCAGCAGCTTTCATCAGATCAAACTGGCCTGAATACTGAATCACCTGCAGTGGTTCATTAGACTCAGCCTTAGCTCATTTTCCAAACACTAAGGAAGTTGACATGCCCCACCCTTAGCCACTTCACAATGCGGGTTCTCCTTCATGGAGAGCATGTGTTGCGGTGGGGCCTAGAAAACTACCCCTGAGTTGCTGGGGTGGGGGCTTTGAGTTGGCCACTGTCCTGATTGGACGCAGGCTGTTGTTGGGGAGAAAAGCATGTTTCAATTTCAGAGGGACAGCCAGGGGTATAAAAGGCAGGCACGTGGTTTATTCCTCCTCTTTGACTGCGTACTTCGGATCACCCGCCCTCCCTCCCTATGTTTAGGCCTCTGTTGACCTTGCTGTGCTTATCATGGGGTCACTTGCTTTGTAAGGGCCCGGTAGGAATTTTTCCATTTGGCTGATTGACTGGTGCCATCTGGTTTTTGCCTACTGCATAGCAAATAGTCACAACTTGTAAGGTTGGCGGTTAGGCATTGGTTATTTTGTTGGTTGTATGAGGGGTCTTGTTGACTGTGTTGGCCCTTCAAGTTAATGCCTATGTGTAGGGGAAATTCTGTTCGGGAATACAGGGGCTCAATATGCAATGTCCGTAACCCCCGGTCGGGGGCCAGGGCCGCGCGAGAGCCCCTGGGAGCCTGAAGGGAGAGGGGAGGGCTAGCACACCCGGCTCCCTGTCTCTCCCTGTAGGGTTTCCCCTTGCTGACTTAAGGCTAGTTCTGTCCTTAGGGGACAGTTGGTGAACCAATGCCTACGCAACCACTCACATATTTTGTATTTTAATAAAGCTGTGGCCAAATTCATGCCAAAACCCCAAAACAAAAATTCTGTCTGTGGTGTGAATTATTTGAGGGGTGGTTTGGGGACCTCGAAACGCAACAGTAAGGTAAATGTAAAATCTCACCCCCACCAAAATTCTAAATAAATTGTAAAGTGTTCTGAGAATGAAACAAAAATGGAAGCTTCTTTCACACTGGAATAAAACCTTCAAGGAATCGGAGCCCAGCTCAGTCCAGCCATAATGGCCTCAGTCCAGATCAGATGGCCAGTGTGACTGCTACTGGTAAATGCAAAGTGATCAGCGAACGAGGCTGTGTACACAGTGTACCTCAAATGTATAATCCAAAACACATTGTTTCTCTCAAGGAATTTTGGGCATTGTAGTTTACTGAGTTACAATTCCCAGCAACCCTTAACAAACTACAGTCCCTGTTAGATAAAGCAACCATGGAGATTTTGACAAAGTGTAGGAAAATTAGATGAAGGCTGCATTTCATGAGATACGTTGGGCTTCTCATTAGTTCCTTTTGGTCCTGCTCACAGAAGTAATAAGCAAGAAAGAATAACACCCTCTCCCATTTCATCATTTAAAACCACATATGTGCCCTTCGTATTTGACGCGGAATCTGTTCTGTACTCAGCTGTCCATATCTTATTATTCCTTGTGAGAAGTGGTCCCATAGAGTAGCATATTTTGAAGTTGTGGCAGATCAAGTATTATGCCTCCAGGCCTCTCTTGAAAGAGATTTTCTTTAAAAGGAGGGGGGGAAGAGGAGGGGAGAAAGAACACCAGTGCACCTTTCTCCAAAATGGAGGGGGAAACAGTTGGAAGTACTCCCTGAAGAGAGTCACTGTGGCAGTTTAATTCACTCTTTTCAAAGGGGTCTTTGACTGGCAGTGAAGCATAGGGATAAGGAAGGACATACATGAAAGCGTGGGAGTCTTCTTTTGCGGTGATGATGCTTCAGTGGAAGAAGACTGAAGAATTTGCGAAGCTGGCAACTGTGAGGTAATTGACCTCAGGAACCAAAGTGAGCCTCGGTAACAAAAGTGCATGCTCTTCTGCATCACTGCATGCCAGAACTAAAATGGCTCCCCGAGCTCATTGAAAACAAAGGCAGGGTTTGACAATGATGGGTAACATTTGACCATTTTCCTGACAAGAGCTTTGAAGGAGAGCCTGATGAGCCAGTTGGTGCAATGCTCAAAGACCAATTCCCAGAGGAGAGGGGGGGGGATCCGTCAGCACATCACCAGGACTTCTCTTTATGCCCATTGTGCATGTTAGCTCATATCCATTCCTTAACAATGAAAAGTATACAATGCAGCAGTGAGAATGAAAAGACTGGACAGCTTAATGATTACTATGGTTCAGATATTTTCCAAATAACTGGAAAATGACGAGTGTGGTAGTGGAATATGAAACATACACTACTTACACATGGATGCTTTAAAAATGTTCAGGTGTGCGGTATTTCTTTATCTTGAAATACCTGGCCACAATGATCTGAGTACTTAGAGAGTCCCTCATATGTCCACTGCAGTCCACAGCTGAGTGAGACAACAGAACCAGTCTATTATCCTATGTGCATTTAATTGTGAGTAAATCCCACTGTACACAGTGAGCTTACTTCTGGCACAGTGTGCATAGGATTGGGGGCACATATCTTACCAGTACAATTACATGTCTATGTCTGCAGCTCCGTGTTTCCTTTGCACAGGGACCATCTTGCTTAAAAATCTATCATTAGACACAGTGGTTTATTAATTCATGCATTTAGTCTAAATTTAACAGCAGTAGTTTAGTTTCCTACATATTTTATTCATTGTGAAACTACCAGCTGGTATGTTGGTTCAGCATTATTATTATTATTATTTATATACCGTCCTATACCCACGGGTCTCAGGGCGGTTCGCAGGATAAAATCAGAATATAAAACCACAAAGTACATAATCAACATCAAAATGACAAAAACAACCTAATAAGCCCCAATAAATGGGAATAATAGTGAGTTACCTTTTTGGGTGATAGGGAGAAAGAAGGATGAGATAGACCACTTTACAGACCAATGTTAACCATTTCTAGACCAACAGCAATAATAGGTGATAAATAAATGTTTGTTGCCATTACTAACACTATCACATCCACTTAGTGTAAGATTCCTTTCATTTTCTTATTCATCCATTTTATATACATTTTCTCCCAAGGATCGCAAAGTGGTGAACATGGTTCTCCCCTTCCCATTTTATCCTCATTAAAAAGCTGTGAGGAAGGTTAGGCTAAGAGACAGTGACTAGCCCAAGGTTACCCAGTAAGCTTCATGGATGAGTGACGATGCGAACCCTAGTCTCCCAGGTCATTGTCCAACACTCTAACCACACACATTAGGAGTAAAAGCCATAGCCAACACCAGTGAGACTTTTATGGTTTTAATCCACATAAAGTGGTTTTAATCTACAGAAGAAATAAGAGAATGCAATATATCCCATGAGTTATATATAGGATGGGTTCTTTCTCTGAATCTCTCTTGCTCTCTCTCACACACCTACTGCAAGGTCAAGGAAGTGCTGGTCCGTGTGCCAGATGTGGTCCACAGGGCCTTTGAATCCAGCTTTCAGGTGCCAAAGCTCAGCCACACCCAACCAACCTCCTAGCAGCCAGGCCTACAAAAAAAATAGAGCTTCCATTTATACAATTCCTTTCATTCTTCGGGTGATTGGGTGGGATGTCAGCTTGGAGAAATGATTTAATCCTCTTGCTGCACTCCAAAATCCACCCCCAGTATAGCACTTAGGCTTGGGGGGGGGGGAATGTGAGACCAAAGGGGAAACACCATGAGAGAAAGGAGAAAGAAAGCTAAAGGGGGGAAGAGAGCAAAAGAAAGGGAGAAGGGATGTGAGAGAAAGTCAGGCAGAAAGGGGTGGCAGAAAGAAAAAGAAGGCCGCCAACAGTTTGACCTTAGCCTCACCTGAGGCTCCTGAGAGATTTTCCCTGAGTAGAAAATGTGTCACATTACATAAAGGTTTGCAACCTTGCTCTACTGGACTACAAAAGCATACATGAAAATATGAATTCTAAGAGCACCTTGAAACTGTATAAAATGCTATACAAACACGTGAACTGTAGTATGAGTGCACAGCAGTCACAACAAGAAGCCTTATTTTTCATCTTCAGCACGTGATGACAGGTTATAGCTAAATCCCATAGGAATAGCTCCGCTAAGGATATTTCATAAGAAGAATAAAAAGTGATGGCTTAGTTTTGGGTAGGGATGGGCGAGAAATTTAATTCAATAAATAGGGTGAACTTATTTAATTTGCACTGTCTGAAATTACACATAAACTGAAACAGTCATTGTTCAAGATTCACACTTTTCTGAATTTTGCACTACAGTTCTCCAGCTACATACCGTAATATGTACAAAAACATATACTAAGGTGTAGTGTTCATAAAAATGCACATGTTCATAAAAATGCACATGTTGATGAAAATAGCATTAAAACACATCATCATCAATATGTTTTACACCCCACACCTTCCTCCAAAGGAGTCCAGAGAAAACTGCATTTTTCTGGTCTGTTTTCTTAAAGTGTGATGTCCAGGACTGCACAAAGCACCCCAGGTCTGATTGGCTCAGATTAGTGTTGTGCCAATACCTGCCCTCAAAATTTCTTGAAAATTTCTCTTCCCGTGCAAAAGAGCGTTTTGCTTTTCTGCCTCATTAGCAGGGCATGTTCCAATTATAATGCCAGAACTCGTGGAGAAGGTGGGTAGAAATAAGTTTTTCTCCCTCGCTCATAATACCAGAACTTGGTTACATTCAATGAAGAGAAAAGATGGAAGTTTCAGGACAGACAAAAGAACACACTTCTTCATGCAATGCATTGTTAAACTGTGGAATTCATTTCTACAAGAGGCACCGATGACCAACAACTTGGACGGCTTTAAAAAAAGGACCGGGCAAATTCACGAAGGATAAGTCTATCAGTGGCCACTCACCATGTTCTATCTCCCCTTAACTGATGGGAAATGTTTTTTGGGGGGATGATTCAGAAGCAATTTTCATCACTCTTGCAGAGCCGTAGATTTACTGCTGAGTAGGATGATCCCACAATCTCTCAACTGCTGGTTTTGCCTCCAAGGTCTTGTTAGTTAAAATAAATGAATAGAGGACGCAATCGTAGTTTAGTAGATAGAATTCCCTTCACCAATATTCACTGTAATAAAAAAAACCCTTAAGATGTACCCTTAGCAGCACACATAGCAGATATAAGAATCACTAATATGTCTTCACAAGACAGCAAAGAATCCCCACAATACACTTATTCAATATTTAGAACCTCTCAGATAGTGCCTAAACATTGGTGAATGCTTCTGAAAGGAATGGGAAGGAAACGCATGTGGGCCTTGGGACTATTTTGGTTCAATAATGTCAACTGACAACAGCTCTTCAAAGCTTCAAGAAGTCTTTTCCTGCCATGCTACTTGACCATCTTCAGCTACACAGGTCAGGATTTAAACCTGAGATCTTATGACCTCCATGACTGCTTAGCTAAAGCAGAAGTCTTGTTATCGAAGAGTATTTTATAATCCCTGCAGTCCATACTACACAAAGGTTTGGATTCCACCTAGTCTTCCATGAATTGATGGGCTTTGGTTCACAGATAGGACCAAGATCCAGGGGAGAATCCTACTGATGGAAGCGGGAGAGGCCATTTTCACCAGTTTCCCTTATTCATGTAGCTCACTGTGCTGCCCCTCACCCTGGAGGATCTGCATTTTTTCAGGGGTTGTAGAGAAAAGAGGGACATGGAGAGTGTCACCCGTCACCCACTCTGCACTGGAAGTTTGTTTGCCCTCCTCAGGCGGATGGCTTTGCAGGCAGGCCCCACGCCTCCCCTGTGAAGTGGCCTATTGTTGGCCAAATCATACTCCTACTGCCAAATTGGCCAATGGTGCGGTGCCAACTGACCAGTAGCACCATGCCCAAGGATGGATAAATACCTGGACAGCAGGGTCTTTCGGCCTCTCTCTCGCCACACCAATTCTCCCACCCACCCACCCACCCTCAGATTAGGGTGTTTTACCAGTGGTATGACCTTGCTATGGACAGAGTTGGTTGCCGTATTCAGGGGCTGGGCAGGAATTTTTCCCATCTGGCAAATTGACTCCGCCATTTGGGTTTTCGCCTACCTCATAGCAATCGCCACAACTTCGTAAGGCGGATAAGCATTGGGTAAGTCAAGCCTTGGTTGGAGGGAAGGTTGTAGCCTCCGCCTGCCCCTCCACAGGTAAGGGTATCCTGTTAAAAGGATCCGGGAGGAGTGACTCCTGTCTGATGCCCAGGTGGGGGCTAGGGCCATACCACTCCTCCAATGGGGACTGCTTGGGAGATGCCCCAATTTGATGTAAGTCATAGGGCATTCCCCCCTCCCCCACTGGCTTCACCCTTCACCAGCAGACGAATGGGAATGACATACACCGTTGCTTACCTCAGTGCCTATGGCCTTTCACATCTCTAACCAATAAAGTTGTGGCCTTTTTGATCCCAAAACCCACTATGCTGTGTGTTGTCTAGTTATTTGCATCTTGGGGTTAAGGGTGGACACAGGGCCTCACCACACAAGAAGCATTGCAACTCTGCTCAGGGGATGCTCTCGCCAGCAGAAGCAACCCTTTGGTTCCCAGCAAAGGGATCTGCTAGATCAGTGATGGGCAACCTTTTGAGCTTGGTGTGTCAAAATTCGCCAAAAAACCGAGCATAACTCGGGTGGTGTGTCACTTCGAGAAAAAAACCATAATTTCACGATATTTATGGTTTAAATAACACAAATGTATAATTGTAATATATAACTGTATTTAATAAACCAAAAACTAATTATTTAACTTACCTGCTTAGTGACTTCTTTGTTCACCTGTCAGTCGGTTTCATTTGTTGGTCTTGATATTATTTAACTTGTGTGGGGTGCTGTGAAATAGCATATTATTTTACTGGGGAGGCAGGGGAAGCACACACCCCCTCCAGTTTTAAACAGGTATTTAAAATACTTTCTTTTTCTAGCACAGTGGTTCCCAACAAGTGGTCCGCGGACCCCCAGGGGTCCGTGAGCTATGCCAGAGGGGTCCACAAGATCACCTCCCCAAGATGTGCGTACCGAGCGGCGCGCGCGCCACACACTGCTGCCGTGGCGTGGCACCCCTAGCAATCCGCTCCGCCGACTCGGGAGTCTCCTTGGGTCTCCTCAGAGGAGGAGGCACCACGCCGAAAGCCCCAGAGCTCGCTTGCCTCCTTCCCGCCCTCTCCCTGCCTGTGGCCAGCAGCTCCAGACGCTGTTCTGTGGAGTTTTTGGCGTGGCTCCGCCTCCTCCGAGGAGACCCAAGGAGACTCCCGAGTCGGCGGAGGGCGGCGGACTCGCTGCTGGGCGCCCCTGCTCCCTCAATTCAGGACCCGGTGGGAGGCTTTGAAGCGGGCGCGAGGTCGCCTCTTCACCTCGGCAGCTGCGCCTTCCCCTCCCCCACCCCATTCCACCGCCCACCCCCAGAGAGAGAGGGGGCCACTGTTTTTTGGGGTGGTGGTCTTACCCCCTCTGTCAGTGAGGGAGCAGTGCGGGCGCCTTACAAATCAGCCCCCTTTGCACAGAGGGGTGACTGGGTGGGAGAAGCCCATGGAATGCAGGCGCTCTAGCCCCGAAGAGGCTGTCACCTTGCTTGCAAAAGCAACAGCCTCTCCCGGGCTGAGCCGCCTGCCTGCCTTCTGTTGCCTCTCCTTAAAGCAAGCGAAGTACGGTAATTGCTTTAGAGGAGCCCACGGAACGCAGGCACTCTAGCCCCGAAGAGGCTGCAGCTCTGCTTGCAAAAGCAACAGCCTCTCCCGGGCTGAGCCGCCTGCCTTCCCTGCCTGCCTTCCGTTGGAACGCAGGCACGGAAGGCAGGAGGAGCACTTTTGGGATGCCCCATTCCCCCCTGCTGCCAGTTACCAAGCCTGCTCCGCTTGCTTTGCTGCGAGCTGGGAGGGGTGGTGGTGGACGGGAGCTCCTGTCAGTCTGTCCCTTCTCCCAGCTCGCTGTACCAGCAAGAAAAGCAAGAGCCGCTTGGGCGCGGCTCTCCCTCCCTCCCTCCCTCCCTCTCTCCCTCTCTTTCTTTCTCTGACTCCTTCCTCCCTCCCTCCCTCCCTCCCTCTCTCTTTCACCCCTTCTTTCCTTAGCATTTGCTAATTTCCACCCGCTGCTTCTTGTCAGCTTCTTCTCTTGGGAACCTTTCCTAAAAATGGTCAACAACTTTGGGGGTCCCCCGCCTAAAAAAGGTTGTCAATTCTTGGGAATTTTTTTTTGGGGGGGCGCCGGAGGGATCTTCGCACCACGGCGCTGGATATATTTCACTCAGCCAAAATTGTTTAATAAAAAGGTGCTAATGGAGCCAAAAGTTTTTTTCTGCTGACTAGTAGGCAGGTAGAGATTTGCAGTCAGATTTCAGAGTGAAAGTTTCAAGTTTGGAACCTAATATTTCAGAAATAATGAACTCAAAGGACAGATTTAACTCATCTCATTAAGAACTGAAAATTAAAACTAACTGTATACTGATGGAGTACTCTGTTGTAACTGTAAAAAACGTATATAAAAGACTCTTAATTTGGCTCTCACTTTTTAATTTTAGGATTAGGAATTAATGGGGGTCCTTGTCACAATAGCGGCTCGATGAGGGGTCCTCGAGAAAATTTTGTTGGGAACCCCTGTTCTAGCAGTTTCACCGCTCAGGTTTTCCCTTTCCGAAGCTTGTTTTTATGCAAATCTGGTCCTGAGCATGCCTCAGTCCTGGGCTCGCTGTTGGCTTGGGGCGGTTTGTCAGCGTTTACCAAAGCCCTCTGCGTCGTGCAGTTTCTTTTGCCGACACCCGGCTTTTCCTCCGTGCCATCACTTTCCTATATCTCCTTGGGGTTCAGAGAGATATTGGAGCCTTAATCCCTCCTTTTCTCCAGCTGCCAGCCACATTTTCAGCCCATTGTAGAGAGAGCTGCAAAACGTGCATTTGAAGGTGGCGGGGATCGTCCTCGGAGCGACGATCCTTGGGCGAAAAACCGGAGTAGCTGGGAGCAGGGCAAGAGGGAGAAATCCTGCCGCGGTCTGCTTGAATCAGGCAGGCCACACACCCCAGCCGACCGGATTGGGTGGCTGGTGGATGACACGCCCAGGATTCCCCCCAATCGTGCAGGACTCTTTGAAAACTTTGCCCTATCCACTTACACATTGCCTGTGAGTATCACCAAGTGCTTTCTTCCAGTCCTTATCTTTGCAAAGCAAGAATCAAGTGGACTATTTTGAGGTGTGCTGATGCCACAAAGCCAAGCCAAAAAGGACAGGTGTTTACTGCTTACATGAATGTATCAATAACCTAAAAGATATTTGAGAAAAACATTTGACCCACAATATCTAATCTAAGTACAAATTAAAGCATAACATAAATTAAATGTTTATTTTCCTGACTTGTCCTGCGCAGGTGGCGTACCTTGATTGCTATAGCCTCTTTTATTAATTTTCCACCCATAGTTGACTATCAGGACACACCTCCTCCTCGTTCTCATTTAAAATCAAGCAGTAAAACCTACTCCATTTCCTCCAAGTTTCCATTACAGTCTGTCACAAGAAGCTTCTGGGATCCTTAATTGTGAACATGACACTCAGCCATCATTAAGAAAAGCTTGTCAACATATTAAGTGGCACAGCCTCTGTTCTAGGTTCAGCTGATGCTATAAAAGAATCCAACTCCAACTAACTGGGTTAGTATATTGCCATATATAAAACAAAACAAAAATATGCCAATAAAGAGAAAAATGTTTAAAAGTTTGTGTGTCCAAAAATATTTTACCATAATTGTAAATTTTGTTTCTGGGGGGGGGGGAAGCATATTGCCACAGTCCCCTAAAAAACACATACCCCAAAACTCCCTGCAAGAAGAAATATAGTATAGAAAGATTGGCTAGAATATATTTCTTTGGGAGCTTAGCTTTCTTCTTGTAGGCAGGTTACTTTCAAATATGTATGCCGTGGAGAGAAATCTCTAGCATTTGCAGACTGGTCCTATCCAGGATCTATTCTTTTCTTTTAAAAAATATTTTTTATTAAAGATTTCTTGAATTACAAAGGTGTGTCCAGTGTCACTCATATTTTAACATGTATCATTTTTGCAAATCAGTTTCATTTGTTAAGACACTAAGAAGAAAGAGGGAAAACGAGGTAGATTGGGGATGGGAGGGTGGTTGGGGGCGAGAGTAGGCGACAATGTTTATGTTTTGCTTAATATATGTAGGGCTTGATGTGAGCTTTGTTTGTGTTGGTACTCCTTTATTCGCTTGTGTTCTTTTCATGGTGAGAGAGATTTGGGTTGGCCAAGGGTGTAGTTGTTCATTTGTGATTGACTATGATGGTCTTTGTTTTCATGTGTGAGTGAGGTGGGTGGGTATTTTTGGGTCAGGTTAGCCATACTGATTTGTATGCTGGTGGTAAATTTTTGTCATTATCTTGTTGGGCTGTGTGTGTGTGATAAAGGGGAACCATACAGGGGTGAAGGCATCCTCTTCTATTTGTCCCCGTGCCAGTTTCAGCTTGTTGGTTAGTTTTTCTAGTAAGGCTGTTTCCCATACTACTTGGCACCATTGGTCCATGCCTACTCCTGACAGGTCTCTCCAATGCCTGGTTATGACATTCCTGGTTGCTGAATGTAGGTGGGTTATGAGGTCTATATGACCTCATAACAGGATCTATTCTGTTGTCAAATGATAAATGGGTACCCAGCTGTTTGCAGGGGATTCCTATAGCCATCTCCTTTGAGGAAATTTGACACCTTCCTATTTACGGATGGAAAAGAAGGCAGGCAGGCAGGAGTGAGCCAATGTCTAGAACATTTATCAGATCATTCAATGGCAAATAAGTATTTTTTTGTGAAAGCAATTTTTTTTAAAATAGTTATTTTGCTATTAATTCAAACCCAGTAGAAATGGGTGCTTTCCATTTCAAGCCACAAATGCATTTACTTACTTACTTACTTACTTACTTACTTCTGTTTTCCTTCCTTCCTTCCTTCCTTCCTTCCTTCCTTCCTTCCTTCCTTCCTTCCTTCCTGAGATACTTGCAGGGCTGTTTTTTCAGGTGGATGCCATTGCCATTAAAAGAGAACAAGTGAAGCATTCCTGGTGAGTTCTGGCACCCATTTCTCTTTGTTCTTAAAAAAAATGTTATCAAATTGCGCTTGTGCTGGCAGTGGGCAATTGTGCCTTATTCACTGTGTGGGCTGGCCTGCTTGCAATTGTGCATGGCATTGATTCATTTCTCATTTCTTGCTTGTTTGTTATTCAAACAACAAACAGGCCATTTAAGTGGTCGAAGGCTCAACTAAAACAAAAACAAAAATAACAACGCAATCCAAATTAAGCTGAAAGGAATGGGACATTTTAACTGACTGATGCTTGAGACAGTGGAATATTGTGTAGGCTTTGGACAAAGGGCATTGGACTTGAGGGCTTAGCTAATGGTAAACACTTGTCTATAAAACTGCATCATATATATCTGTGTGTTTGTGTATATATGAGGGAGAAAGAGAGAGAGAGAGAGAGAGAGAAAGACTCCAGGTGGTTAGCTCTGGAGAGCCTAACGAGATGCTTCCCATTTTTCTTCATCATGACATTTATGGGCAAAGAGGTACATTGAAATACTTACACCTGCTCCTCCTGATGAAATTAAATATGGATTTATGCCAGCTATAAAGTATGGCCCTTTTTTGATCAATTTGGTTCTGCTAAGCAACTGGATACAGGGGGAAATAGTAAGACCGATAAAAGAATACGGAAAACCTGACAGTTGTATACTGTG
This sequence comes from Zootoca vivipara, assembly GCF_965207765.1. Classification (NCBI taxonomy): domain Eukaryota; kingdom Metazoa; phylum Chordata; class Lepidosauria; order Squamata; family Lacertidae; genus Zootoca; species Zootoca vivipara. Next base: position 24,354,349 of record NC_142593.1, on the reverse strand, counting down.
CAAGATGAGGAAGACATCCAGCATCAATGCTAACAGCACATTAGGGCTCCCTTATGTGTTTTCAGATTTCGTTTTACTTTTTCATTGACAAGGCGCTGGATTTCTTTACTCACCGCCTTACCATACCATCGAAGGTAGATAGCGATTAATAATTGACTTGCACTTTAATAAGGCAGACAAATGGTAACTTACTAGAATGATATTAATGATAGCACTAAATCAATATGCTGTTTCCTTCTCCTGAGAAGTCAATTATATATATATTACTCAGCAAATATTTTTTTCTTTTAATGGCTCATCTTGGGAAACCTGATCATTGACAGCAAGCATGCCATAGCTGCCCCTGAGGCTAGAATTCAATGAACACTTACCTGGGCGTAAGCCCCGTTGAATGCAAAGGGACTTCTTACTACCCCCTGGGATTGCATTGTCAAGCTGGCAACCCAAGTTTTCGTGGCAGGGATGGGGAATCTGTGGGCCTCCAGATGATGTGGCTGGAATGCAACTCCGTCATCCTTGATTACTGCATATTCTGCCTGAGGCTGAAAGGAGTTGAAGCCCATCAATAATTGGAGGGCCTGCTCCAAGGATGTTGTCAGCTCTCTGCCTGCTTCACAACAGTTTTATTAGAGAGAAGGTGCAGGGAGACGCAAAGAAACAGAAGGAATTGAGAGTTGCAACAAACTCCACAAGCTCACCTTGTTCATGTGAAATACAGAAGACATCTTAAGGCAGCCCTGCATAGGGAAGTTTTTAATGTTTGGCGTCTTATTGTGTTTTTTATATTTTGCTGGAAGCCATCCAGATTGGCTGGAGCAACCACGTCAAAGGGGCAACATAAAACAACAACAACAACAACAACAACAACAACAACAACAACAACAACAACAACAATGACGACATAGGACAGAGTTAACAATGGCCCAGAATTTCACCAGAACAATGATTTAAATGTATTGCTTGTCTATTTTAACCAATCCTTTAGGCAATAGGAGTAGCCCTGATCTTAAAAGAGATTCTAAATCCAAGCATATGAATATTTTGAAGTGTAAAAACCAGGGGCTGTGCTCTGAAAGAATAAAATCTTTAATACAGCAAGCAGTAATAATGATTCCATACCTTCTGCTTCAGTATCAAGTAATTCCAGCTGTGATATGGTATCTTCCTAAATAAAACGTGGCTCAGTCACAATCACAGTTGCAGGTTTTCAATTGCTGCTGGACCATGCAGGGAATGTATACAAGTATTATTAGGAGATTTTTTTAAAAAATGGTGGCATTTTATAATGTGATGATTGTGTGCAAGTAGGGCCAGGGGGTTCCTATGATCACATGCCAATGTAAAAACAATGAGTGTACGGCTGGCTATTATTAGACTTTTAGAAATAACTTTTTTTAAAAAAAAAAAATGCTTCTGAATTGTTCTGCAAGGGCAGTGGGTCATCTCCTACCCTGCCCCCTCTCATTTCAGAATGTATGTGTACACCCCAAATTGAAAAGCTAAGGAATGCCTACATGCACAAATCACTTTGTTTTTTATAGCAGCAGCAGAGCAATTAATAATCCCAGTTTAATGGAGTGTTTGACTGAAGCAAAATGAAACAGGAGCAATAACATTCACTTTGTAAATACAGACTGAAACGGCAACGGCAAGTCATAACCGTAAACGAAGGCTAATGTTACGGAACGTTTATTTAGCATCACAAATATATGTATTTGGATTCAAATGAAATCCATTTGTACATATATGCCAAGGATAATGAAACAGTTAAGACTAATCTTGATGGTTTTATTACTAGCAGGAATTCCAGGGTCCCCTCTTAAAGGGGTTGTAATATGGGTGTCACTGGCCATACACTGAAAAGTTGTCAGTGAACTACCCTGTGGGGGGGGGATATGGGGTGGGTTTACCCTGATGTGCCCCAGTTCCCCCGGCCGGAGAGGTTGGAGGGATACATGCCCAAGGCCTAAGCCAAGGTCTTCCTACATTCAGAAGTTTAATAAAGTTGTAGACTAATTTTAATTCCATAACACGTTGTCAGGGTCTTTATTCCTTTCTTATGATTCCTGGGGGCTGGGGCTGCCCCAGCCTGGTCACACAAAAGCTTGATTCAGATTGGTTTGGCATTCCCCACCCACACCCCTAGTGTGAAAACAGATGGAGGCAGTACCAGCAATGGTGGATGTATCCATACATCCCCCAATACATTGTGGGTTGACATATACCAAGATCTCAATTATCACCCCCCTTCTTGATTCACCTGGGACATGGGCAGGGAAGACAGGGCATGGACAGTCTAATCAAGAGGAGAGTTTTCAAACTTGTCTCAAGCAACCACACTCATCCTTATGGATGGCAGGTTGTAGAATAAATCTAGATTGAAGGCAGCATGTTGAAGATGAGCATGCATGATTCTGCACTGAGGAATTCTCCTTCTTTGTGCTGTAAATGAACACAGCCTTGGCGAACTTCTGCAGTGTTCAATAGGGCATCTGTTATTTCAGATTCCAAGTAAAATGGATGAGATATGTGATAAAAGGGCAGGACCTTTGGGCATTAATGTGATTCCAGAGGATTCTAGGAGCACTTTGGTAACATCTGTTTTAAGAGATCTTCAACTTTTACCTCTGCAAACTAGCTGGAGTAAGCATTTCTCCTCTGTCTCCCAATATCTTCTTTAAAAAATAAATTAAAAGTCTTCATATCAAGGGAGGGAGAAAGATGCCAACTCACCATGGAAACAAACACTGTGAGAAAAAAATAATAAACATATGATGGGGCATAGACAGCTGTGCTTCAGTTTGTGGATGGTTGGTTGGCTTGTAAGCTGGAAAATACAAAAAAGTGTGTGCCAGATAAACAGCTGCAAACACACTGCTTACTTGCATTCACAAGGCTTAACTGGATTACAGCAGACCTCCGGTTGGAGAGCTGTTTAAAAGGGACACGAAGAAAGAGGCAAACTTTGCTTAAAGCTGCCGTTCTATACCCGCATCCCTGGCATAACTCAGTGGAACTTACGTGTGAGTAAATTTAAACAACCATCAGAACATACGTCTAATATCCGTTGACTTCCCACCCACCCTTCTATGGTGTTCTTTTCTTACCTTATAAAGCTGCAATATTAGTTATATTTTACCCATTATATGATTAAACTACCACTTCTCATCAGCTGCTATACTTCAAATCCTGCATACATTTTAACATAACCATAATATTTTTTTCAAATATTCTACAAAATATTTCTATTCTTCAAGATTTTTTCTCCTTCATTCTGTTCTTTAATTCTCATAGCTAATCTAGCCATCTCAGAATTCTCCACCATCCTCATAAGTCATTCTTCTTTCATTGGGACTTCCTCTTCTTTCCATTTTTGTGCATAGACTATTATTGCCGCTGTCGTAGCATACATAAATAAATTAAACAATTCCTTCAGAAGCTCTAGTTCAATTATACCTGAGAAAGGTCTCAGCTTCTTTGGGCATCATCACTTTAAACATTTAATATATATATATTCATATAGGTCATTTCCCAATAGCCTTTCACTTTTTCTGCAAGTCCACCAATGTCCAAGGTTTTCCCTAATTGGTTTGTTGAACTTTGTTTCAACAAACTTCAAAGGCAATTTACAAGTTGCTCCTCAAATACAATAACTGAGCAATTTCTTAAGAGAGCCAAATTCTTCAAAATAAAATAAAATAGGATTTCAAACATTCCTACCTGTGGTCCGGGCAAGCGTGAGCTGAACTGACAGAGCAAGTGCACTGGCATGTTGTCCCAGCAAAAGATCACGTCCGTGGGAATATTTTGTTTTCTGATTGTGTTTTGTTTTAATATGTTTTAATATGACCTTTTTGCCTATGTGCCAGTGTGGTGTAGTGGTTAAGAGAGTCAGTGTGGTGTAGTGGTTAAGAGCGGTAGACTTGTAATCTGGGGAACCGGGTTCGTGTCTCTGCTCCTTCGCATGCAGCTGCTGGGTGACCTTGGGCTAGTCACACTTCTTTGAAGTCTCTCAGCCCCACTCACCTCACAGAGTGTTTGTTGTGGGGGAGGAAGGGAAAAGGAGAATGTTAGCAGCTTTGAGACTCCTTCGGGTAGTGATAAAGCGGGATATCAAATCCAAACTCTTCTTCTTCTTCTGCCACCTTGCAGAGCAACATGGTTCAAAAGGCAGATACAGCCATTTTAATAAGCAAATAACTGTTTCCTCTCTACAGATCTGCTTTTACTTGGATCCTTTGGACACAATCTCAATCAAGAATTACATTTCCCAGTGCTATGAGCAGTTGAGAACACCCCAATCCCGTTTTTGCATGATTGGAATGTGCAGCCCACTGTACAACATCCATTGCACTGCCCATTTTTAGTTTCTATCACTAGATGACTAGGGTTGACATATTCCCAATACAGAACATCCAGTGCGAAGTTATATGTCCATGTTTTCCTGGACATTATGCCAATTCGGCAAAAATCCGCCCAGATGTGTTCACAAAAGCACAGATGTATGGCAGCCCTATAGATGGCAGACTTTGGGTCTTATTTTTTCAGAAACATGCCCTTTTCCATCTATGGTTCTGTGATGTCTTTATTGCCCCACTATCACACTCAAAGCAGTATTTAGCGCACACAATAGAACTGATCCACAGAAGGCAAACTGCAAGAGAAGTCCTGATGTTTTCCTTTAGCGGGTCTGAATATATCTTTCGCAAAGCACACACACACACTGTGTCCCAACTCTTCTGTTGTTTATTTTTGGGGGGGAATCATGCTGAATTAAATTAAGCACTAATTATAGTACTTGTGGCCGCTACAATGGAGGCATCAAAGAGCAATAATTTTAGGGCTGATGCTTTTACTTTTTTGACCGCTTGCCCTAGCCTACGGAAAGGATTCATTCAGAGAAAATAGGGAGGGGAGAAAATTAAATTGCATAATGGGAGGGCTATTACTCGAAATGACATATTAAAAGTTATGACCCGGCGCTGTCCAGGTAATTAGCCTTCTTAGATTGTAATTTTATGTACCTTATGCTTATACTGCTGATTTAGCTTTAAATGATAATTTAATGGACTGAATAACCTAGATTCAGATTTGATACTGAGGACCTGGAATAATTCCCAGCCATCTTAGGTGCTCATTGTAAATGCACCTTTTCAATGCCCTATTTTATTACCTGCTGACTGGAAGCACTGGAGAACAAACAAATCAATAAAAATAGAGAATTCTCTTACAGCTGTTGGACAGCGGAGACTTAATAACTTTGCTTAGGAGCTAAACACAGAATTGTATGAGCAAATGCCCAGGGCACTGTTTTCAAATGTGTGGAGTTATGAATGAATTAATAAAAGCTGGCAAACTTTCAAGCCCATAAGTTATTCCCCCTCCCTCATTGCAGTCATGATTCCCACCTGAAAAACCTAAAACCTAATGAGTAGTAATAGCATAATGCCTGTGACAATCTTTACAGTCCAAGTACACACATATGTCTAACCTGAAAAGAAGAAGAGGAGAAATATGTCTGCATCTTTAACGCTAGGGGAAAATCTCAACTGAGGTACTTACTGGAATAATACCAGGCTTTCCCCTTTTCTCCATTTCTTCCTGAAATGAAGATTGAGAGGCAAGCGGAATCCTATCAACAGAAGAATGGGGCAAGTAGTGCTGCTTGTGACAATGGGAGGGATTTGTGTAAGGGAGCCTTACCTAGCCTGCCATCCTCCATATGTTTTGGACAACACCTACCTTCCCCCTGAACGTTGGTCATGCTGGCTGGAGCTGATGGGAGCTGAAATTCAGCAACGTCTGAGGGACACCAAGTTGGGGAAGGCTTCTCTACTGGGATGGGAAGAAGAATCCTGCTTTGAGCCCATGCTGTCCTGGAATGAACCCTTTCGTCCTAAGTGACTTGCTCATTAGTATCATTTTACCACATATCGCAGAGCTAGAGAACTTCAGGTCAAGGGGTCAAATACAGCCCTCTTCCTGTGATCCTCAGGAATATTCAAACTGTGTGGTAATAATTTTTGTTTGCCTTGATGGAGGATGGGCTTCTCTCTCTCTCTCTCTCTCTCTCTCTCTCTCTCTCTCTCTCTCTCTCTCTCTCTCTCTCTCTCTGTGTGTGTGTGTGTGTGTGTGTAGAAATTAGAGATGTGTGATGTGTACCAGCCAAAATATTTGACTTGTATCTTTAGGTTTGGGAAACAGCTCATTTTGTATTGAATCTTCTCTGTGTCTTTCCACTTTGGCGCCTTATCTCAGACCATATTAGGTCAGTTAAAAACAAAGCTCTACTTTCTCCCCGTTCAAAAATAATCAGAAAAATAAATCCAACCACAACATTTTCCTCCTTTCTTGCAGAAGTGGAGAGACATAGCAGCCCCTCCAGAGTAGACTAAGCCTACCAACTGATAGCCAGCAATAGTGTGAGGTGGAATTTTTCATAGGGGAACAGTTAGGGCCAGAGCTACCAGCTTGCAAGAGTGATGGGGGTGTGGATGTTGCATGTGTGGGCATCACACTTCTCTCTCTAAGCTGAGCAGAAGCTTCCTGGGCTTCAGGAAGAAGGCACCAGGAAACATTTAGGAAACTAGCCTAGTTTCCCTAGTCCACTGACCACACACCACTGATAGGCAGTTGAATCCAGGGTTCTTTGTGCAGGACACATTTAAAGTTTTATTTTAAAAACAAAACAAAGGAAAGGTCTGTAAATTTATTTTATTCTTTTTCCAGATTCAATCTGCAGGCATGGCCACCGAGTCTGAGGGGATAAAGCCTGCCAAATTTCACAATGATAACTGCAGTAGTTCTCCTGCAACGGCAGACTTCACCATTCAGGTCAGTGGCCAACAATGGGTGAGGAAAAAGGCTCATGGATCCTCAGGAAAGACTGGGTTGGGGGAAATGTCCCACACCCAGCAAAAGCTCTCTTCTAAAATGGTGAAAGGCAATGATCTCGCTACAAGGTGAAGAAATACACAGAATCATTCAGGCGATTAAAAGAGTGCCATAATGGCACAACAGTGCAGGACTTAATAAGCTTTTAATGTCACCCCAGAGTCAGTGGAGATATTACTGATACCATAATCCCTCTGATTTAAAAGTACTTTGCATAAGGGTGGAAAAGCAGAGCGGGCACTGTTAATTAGGTAGAGGCTCCTTTCTTACAACTTTTGAAAAGTGATTTATATATATTATCATTATCAGATTGTCCCCATTTCTAAATTGCTTGTGGAAGTATGCAGGCATGAAGGCATTTATTTATTTTTGCTCAATCTGATTTTCAGTTTGGGAAAAGGCTATAAACCTGCGAATATCCCTTCATGTGAGTTATTATAGCAATAGTGCGAGCAGGTGTCTCGACCATCTTGCGATTCCCACAAGTCAGATCAGAGATAGGGAGAGCAAAACAGCTAGAAAATTGTTACAGGAGAATAATCCCAAGGCCTTCCAAAAAGTGGGTCGACAGTAAGGAAACATATTCAATTAGGCTCCCAATAATTTTATTATGGACTTGTTTCCTCTCTTCGCATAGAAAACTGGAGAATGCCTTGATTGATGACTGTAATATACCCAAGCAATTGCTGACGCATCCAGTTTTACACAAACAGAAACGGAAAAGGCAAAATATGCATGATAGACCCTGATGACAAATAAACATAAGCTAGCTAACCGTAGAAATAAAACCACACAAAATGGCATGGGGAACTTACGCAGAACATATAGATCAACTGGTAACTCGAAATCTTCCTTTCATAACTCTTCAAATTGATCATGCAGTTCAATGGAGCCAAACAGCCACTGAGATATAAAATAGGAGAGACCAAAATAGCATTGAAGCTGAGGCTCCAATACTTTGGCCACCTCATGAGAAGAGAAGACTCCCTGGAAAAGACCCTGATGTTGGGAAAGATGGAGGGCACAAGGAGAAGGGGATGACAGGGGATGAGATGGTTGGACAGTGTTCTCGAAGCTACCAACATGAGTTTGACCAAACTGCGGGAGGCAGTGGAAGACAGAAGTGCCTGGCGTGCTCTGGTCCATGGGGTCACGAAGAGTCGGACACGACTAAACAACAACAAAATAGCATGGGACACACACACACATTCTGAACTAGAAGATTGGATACTCAATTTGGTATGAGTGTAAGAAGAGCATGTGGGACCAGGCCTGTGGTTCATCTGGTACAGCATCCTGTTCTCACAGTGGACAACCAGATGTCCATGGGACATCTGCATGCAGGACCTGAGCACAATTGCCCTCACTCTTCCTGCAGTTTCCAGCAGCTGGTATTCTATGAAAGGCTAGCTATGAAAGGTAAGGACCTGTGAGTACAATCTACTCTATAACTGACAGTGGAAATCTTCTGGTTGTGCCAAGGTGAACTAGTCGTCTGTGGTCAGGATATTTTCCTAGGGGAGGCATACACTAATATAATTGACGCACAGTGGGATCTACAAACAAGGGAGTCCTTAAGATTATACAAGCAACAAGCTGTCGAATGTGTATGCATTTTCTAATACATACTGAAGTATCTACTCTTACATCGAGAGATGAATTTGTACACAGAGATAAGCAATAACACCTCTAAGCTCCCACTTCTTATGTCTTGACTCAGGACATGAGTATTTTTATAATACTGTTCCACACCTGCTTGCATTTGTCGGTCAATTTTCTCCCATTGAATTTGCTTGTTAAATTTGTATCCTGCCTTTCCATGAAATGATGCTCAAGGCAACTAATGGCAGCTATACAAATCCAATACAATAAAATAAAAACACAGAAATAAAATACAAGGTAAAACTGCAGAGAAATAAGGCAGATCAGCATACATAAACACAACCACCTAAAACCAATTTATGCCACATTTTCAAGTCAGTTTATGAGATAAAGACCTGTCTAAATAAAAATGCATTTGCTTGCTGGCAGAAGGTCATCAGAGATGTGAGTACTAGGTCTCATAAGGAGTTGCAAAGCCTGAACAGCGACTGAAGAGGCACTCTCTCAAGTTGCTGCCAAATGTGCTTCAGATGTTGGCAGGACATATAGAATGTATAATCTGGAAAATGAATATGAGAAGTAGCTGTATTTAAGGAATCTACCACTTCGCATGTGGAAAAGAGCACCTTTAAATGCCTCTTCCTCCAAGGAATAGCACCCCTTTTTATGGAGACATAAATGCATTTGTGGATGACTGACATGTTATAACCAGATACTTGGAGAATGCCCTAGAAATTTCCTGGGCCTGTTGTTGTTCAACATCTTTATAAACAACCTGGAGGAATGAGTTGTTGTTGTTGTTGTTGTTGTTGTTGTTGTTGTTGTTGTTGTTGTTGTTGCCGCCTCTGTGACAAACCCTCCAATATGAAAATAGGGACATCCATAATAATAATAATAATAATAATAATAATAATAATAATAATAATAATAATAATACAGTAATGATAATAATAATAATTTTATTATCTATACCCCACCCATCTGACTGTGTTGCCCCAGCCACTCTGGACGGCTTCCAACATATATAAAAACACAATAAAACATTAAACTTTTTTTTTTAAAAAAAACTTCCCTATACAGTACAGGGCTGCCTTCAGATGACTTCTAAAGGTTGCATAATTACTTATCTCCTTGGCTCAGGGGTTGCATAGCTCTATACCCTCCAACATTTTTCTGATGAAAATAGGGACCTCCTACCATACCCTCCAACATTTCTCCAATGAAGATAGGGACATGTCGGGATCAAATCAGAAACTGGGACGGCTTCTGTAAATCTGGGACTGCTCCTGGAAAATAAGGACACTTGGAGGGGCTGTTGTGATAACCCCAGCCACTACACAAATTCCAACCTTCATCTCAGACCTTTTTTCGAGTCTAGCAACCACCACTTCAGACTAAGAAAAGGGACAAATATTTCTGTGTTTAAACCTTGACAAAAAAAAAGGTATTAGGAATGAACGTGTGGAGAAGCAAGCACAACTGTTTCCCTATAATAATAATTTATTATTTATACCCCGCCCATCTGGCCGGGTTCCCCTAGCCACTCTGGGCGGCTTCCAACAAAATATTAAAATACAGAAATCCATCAAACATTAAAAGCTTCCCTAAACTGGGCTGCCTTGAGATGCCTTCTAAAGGTCTGGTAATTGTTGTTCTCTTTGACCACTGGTGGGAGGGCATTCCACAGGGTGGGTGCCACTACCGAGAAGGCCCTCTGCCTGGTTCCCTGTAACTTGGCTTCTCGTAGTGAGGGAACCGCCAGAAGGCCCTTGGTGCTGGACCTCAGTGTCCGGGCAGAACGATAGGGGTGGAGACGCTCCTAATGTGGCAGGCAACAGTTGGACATCCCTTGCGAAGCCAAAATATATTTTCTAGGCTTCTGAACAATCAGAGACCAACTCATTCCTGCATGTATTATACAGACATCTATTCTTTTCAGTACACATTGGATGACATCTCATTACCGTGTCCATGGGGATGGGCTACAGTTGAACAGCAATGAAGGGAAGAAGGGAAAGAAGCAGACAAATGGAAATAGGTGAGGCAACAGACAAAAGTAAAAATCCCAAAGAGTAGAGAGACAAATTTATACATTGATTATTACACATATAGCTCAACTGAACTGAATTGGACCAATTCAGGGAGATCTAGGCTTCAACCAAGTCAGATGGAGACAGCCCTAGATTGCCATGGGTCAGTTTGGGTGGCTCAGGGTGATTTGGGTCTATCAGGGGGTGGAGTGTTTGTGAAGCAGCACGCAGGGGGTCAAATTCTCCACTCAACAGGTGCTGAGCACTTGTAGGGGCACTTGTAAAGCAGCACCCACAGTACTGAAAAGTCTTGCTCTTCACCAGGAGAAGCGGAAAGAGTCACAGTGCTTCCTTCTCCTGAGTATGTTAAATTTTTCAAACCCTAATTAAAGATTAGCTTTCCCCACCCCATGTTTATTCTCACAGGAACCCTAAGGGGAAAGTGAGGCTGAGAGAGTGAGTGGCTGAAAATCAAGTCCAAAAGCACACCAGTGCAAGTAGATCAATAGGTACCACTGTGACGGGAAGGTAAACGGCATTTCCATGCGCTCTGGTTTCCGTCACGGTGTCCCGTTGTGCCAGAAGTGGTTTAGCCATGCTGGCCACATGACCCAGAAAGCTGTCTGTGGACAAACACCAGCTCCCTTGGCCTGAAAGCGAGATGAGCCCCTCAACCCCATCGTCGCCTTTGACTGGACTTAACCGACCAAGGATCCTCTGCCTTTTTTCTTTTTTTACCAAACATTTTTCTCTGGGGTCACACTTTCAGAATAAAAATTTGCTTGTGCAACACAGAATTTATTGATAAGAAATGCCTTAGGGAAGAAAGAAACAACTGCTAGCAGTGCCTGATATATAACACAGAGCACAATATGTTCATGAGAGATCCAGATAGTATAAAACAATGCAGCTACGTAAGAACATGAATCATTCCCAAAATATAATATTGCCCTTGGATCTTCCTGTCACACTTGCCATCCTTTCCTGCCATACCCTTTGAGAACCACTGCTCCATCCAACTATATACTCAAGATGGCACAAATCCATATTCAAATGAATGTTGGAACTGGCTCCAAACCACTCACTCAACAATAGCCTATTTTTACAGCCACATGATTGCCACCATCTGGCTATTATTTCACTATTAATTTATATATGCTACTCAGTAAAGCTAACCCCAGCCTTCTACTGAAAGGGTTAATCAGATATGGGATATAGTACCATGCAATTTATATAATGTACTCTCTCTGTGTGTTGCCATTTATTGGGCTCTGTTGAAGTTGGATGTACGAAATATTATATGTACAGATTGTATAAAACCTGGCCTAAAACTTAACATTTGGCTTAAATTGCAACTTTTAGTCCAGCAGGCCATTTGAAGGTCACATGCTCTAAATCTAATTAGTTTCTTTCACATATCACATGTTTTTATGCCCTCATCGTTCAATAGGAAACTCACGTGTCTTCATGCTTCTCCTCAACATGCAGTTAGTTACCTGTATACTTAACTCAAAAGCCAATAAAAACCACACACAGATGCCTGTGACAGATGGTGTAGCAGATATTGAGAAATATCTTTTGCTATAAAATTAGCAATATTGACAATTATGGAACACAGTCCGTCAGAGTAGAGTGCAGAGAAATGTCAAGGGTTTGACTAAGAGAAAATGGTCCTTTTTAAATATATAGGAAACAACAAGCTGACATGGCCTGAAGCTGGTGGGTTTTATTAACCCAATGGGAATATATTCCATCTCAGATTGAAAACACAGGATGACACTGTTGTGACTCCCTTTGGAAGAATGAGTTAGGCGGGTAGATTACTGAGGAATTAAGATTTCTAGAGTCCGTTGCAAGCAGGAATGTTAGGAAATATTGCACATATGTTCCAGATCCAAAAGCTACCCCAAACGCAGGGTGAGGTGAACAATCCCCTTCTCACATCAAAGAATATTTGGGCTTACAGTGGCCAGCATGAGAAAGCCGCTTCTGGCAAACCAGAGCAGCACATGGAAACGCCGTTTACCTTCCCGCTGTAGCGGTTCCTATTTATCTACTTGCATTTTGACGTGCTTTCGAACTGCTAGGTTGGCAGGAGCTGGGACTAAGCAACGGGAGCTCACCCCGTCACAGGGATTCGAACCGCCGACCTTCTGATCAGCAAGCCCTAGGCTCAGTGGTTTAGCCCACAGCGCCACCTGGGTCCCAGTAATCAGAGGTACCACTGTACTAATCATTCACTGAGAACACTTCAAAATTTAAGATGGTCTTTGTTGCTCCCACCCCATCCAGTCTCTTCTTCATAATAAAGGAAGTGTAATTGGTAGTCTGGCTCATTTGATGCTGGCTGGCTGGCCGGCCTGCCTGCTGGACAAATTCCACAGCTTAAAATGATGCCCCAGAGCACATCTAAAGTGTCTCTATTACAGGTGTGAATTTCAGGCCTATTTGGGCCTCATAGTGTCCCCAGACCCCACACTCCTCCATTGCTGCATGGGGCACAAAAGTAAGAGACAGGTCAGGGTCATCCCTCCCATTAGGTGGAGTGAAGTGCACATGCCTGGCAGCAGATGTTGAGGGATTGGGAGCAGACAGAGGTATGCACGCTAAAGAGTCTGGCCTCCTGCTATGCAGCCCTGCGGCCCTCATGTGCAGTAAAGAACTCTGTCCCATCACCGTGTGGAAGTAGAATTCAATCACCAGTCTGGAAGCTCTTGATCATGAAATGTGGGGAGGCACCATCATGTTGTTCACCTCAGGCAGCAAAATATTTCCATGGCACAGTAGTGGAGGGTTTTGTTTTGTTTTTTGTTTTGTTGTGGCAAGCTGCCACAGGATGTCTTCTCGTTATTCAGCCAGCATTCTGGAATAATGTACTAAAAATCCCCTTAAACCAAACACTTTTTCTTCCACCACAAAAAAATCTCACTTTTGTTAAGGATCCAGAATGGACCCACATTATTTCCATTTGTGTGGTGTGTGTACATGCATTGTCTTGCGACTCTGCGTGGAGGGGTTGGTGGACATGGTTTGGGAGACATTTATTTCCCTTTGACCAGTGCAAACTGTGAGTTTGTAAGCTAAGTGCAGAGGAGAGAGATAGATGGTTCTGAAGAAAAGTACAGCTCGTGGCAGCAGTCATTGGCTGCAGACAAAATTTCAGCACATAACCAGGTTCACCATAGCCCAAGCAACCATGTGCTTCCTCCTCTGATCTCCTAAACTCCCACAAGATTAGAATTCCAGAATACTAGCTCTAAACACCTGCATGGGAACCTACATCAACTGTGGTGTCAAGTTTGGACACCTCTGCAAAACAAAGTTACTGTAACTCCCATTTGGACTTCTGAATCCCCCCCACCCCACAAACACAAGAGATTAGAATTCAAAGGGCAAACATCTGCAGACTGAATAAAGGGAGTTGGCATTTGATTATTGATAGCTAAGCAGCAACACTCCACTGTGGAAGGAGCTGCATAATAATCTACACTTGGCACCTATCTGAATCCATGACATTAACCATGAGAATGCAAAGCTTCCAACTTTTATGTAGTTTTATTTCCATCTATATGGGGAAGAGAATGAAAGGACTGGGAAAGAAGGGAAACAGGAAGAGTGTTTGGGAACTTGGGCAGAGTTGATATTTTGAATACGACTGCTAATCTTAATGTGTTAAAAAGACTTTTAAAAAAGATATTCTGTTCAGTGATGAGAGTGAAAGGAGATCAGTGGAAAATGGAATCTATTTTAGAACATGAATTATAATCTAGTGAACTAATATACTCGAGTATAAGCCTACTTTTTCAGCACAAAAAATGTGCTGAAAAAGCCGCCCTTGGCTTATACTCGAGTGAGGCGGGCGGTGGCAGAGAAAGGCACAGGACCGGGGGTTCGGAGAAGCGCTGTGCTGCGACTCTCCAAACCCCCGTCCTATGCCTGCTCTGTGCATGGCGGTGTAGAGGGAGAAGCGGCGAGGAAGGGATCCTTCCTCCCCACTTCTTCTCCCACCCCGCTGCTGACAGTTGGAAAAGGCATAGGACGGTATTTATTTTTATTTTTGAAATTTACCAGTAGCTGCTGCATTTCCCACCCTCGGCTTATACTCGAGTCAATAAGTTTTCCCAATTTTTTTGAGGTAAAATTAGGTGCCTCGGCTTATATTCGGGTTGGCTTATTCTTAAGTATATATGGAACCAAACAATATAGCAAAGACAGTCTGAGGAGGCCAGGGACATTTTTCTATTAAATAGTGTTCAGCATAACCCTAGGATTTAAAGCTTCAGGGGTAAGATATTTACATACTGGCTTTCTGACAGCAAAGCTTATCTCTGTTATTGAAACAGTGATCCTGTGTGTCATTTTCCTGCTCCTCACAAATAGCTTCTTAAGGCTGCAATCCTATACCTGGAGGTAAGTCCCGAGATCTCTAAGAAGTGACTTCACCCATCCTACCTGGAGATGCCAGAGATTGAGCCTTCGAAAATTTCTTACTACTTTACTCATTTAAAGCATTTTACCAGAGCAGCTTACAAAAGATTCATAAAAACAAGATAGTCCCTGCTCACAGGCTTTCAATCTAGAAGAGAAGACCCAAAAACGGAGGGCAGGGGAGAGATTAGGTGGAACTAGGAAAGACAAAGCAGGTGATCTACCACCAAACTACCACCTTTTCTTAACCTCTGTGAAATTTTGGAAATTCTACAAGGCAAAAGTAGATTGTGGGCTCCTCGAAATAACCTGTTTATTCAGCATTCATTCTTACTTGCTTGCATAAAGCTTATGCGCGCTTTAGATCATTTGTTCTGATTTGTTTATGGGGTAGTTATATTATGATGAGTGTTCATTCTGCATCCATTCTGATTTGCTTGTGCGGTGTTTATACATTTTCCCATTTATCATTCATTCCTTTGCACTGGGGATGGTTGAGAAATTTGATCTAGTTCATATTTAAAGGGGTCTAATTTGCAATATCTGAAACAATATGCAAACCAAAACAGCCATCCTTTGACATTGGCACTTCCTTGTGTATATTAAGGGAAATTTGAACTAAAATGCTGGATAGTTTCATAAGATTCTTCTCAAAAGCACAATCACAAACTGATGTGGATAATTGAAGGTTAGAAAAATGAGAAACTGGAAGAAACCAAATTTGATAGATTCATCTACACCTGTCCCAAACATGTCCCAGTCACTTTCCAAACCACAAAAAGCATGGTGTTTTTAAAAAGTGGATTAGTTGTGCTAGGGTGACAGAGGCCGGATCTAGACACATCAAAGAAGTGTTTCAGTTTAAAGTGTTGTAAATTTAAACAGGGAAAACAGGTAGAGAAAAACTGGGCTCCACATCGCCATCTTGTGGCACAATGTTATATTCCATATACAACACATATAAATTGCTGCTCTTTTTTTAACCAGTCTAGCTGAGTCCAGAATGGACCAAATATGCAAACCTAAACTTGCAGTATGCACTTGAACCCTTCCTGCAGAATACTACGGGACCGCCTCTCCTGGTATGCCCCGCGGAGGACCTTAAGGTCCACAAACAACAATAATCTGGAGATCTCGAGCCATAAGGTGGCTAGATTGGCCTCTACTAGGGCCAGGGCCTTTTCAGTATTGGCCCCAACTTGGTGGAACGCTCTTTCACAGGAGACCAGGGATTTGTCATCTTTCCGCAGGGCCTGCAAGACAGAGCTGTTCCTTCTGGCCTTTGGGCTAGACTTAGTCTGACCCCTGTGTTTTTCCTCCCTCATGGTTTGGATTTATGGACTACTTAAAATGAGGCTGCATTTTAAATTTTAATATTGTATTTTAATCTGTATTTAATTAATTGCTTTTTTATGTTTTATTGTAATTTTATTGGTGTTGGCCGCCCTGAGCCCGGTTTTGACTGGGGAAGGCGGGGTATAAATAAAAATTTATTATTATTATTATTATTATTATTATTATTATTATTATTATTATTGACAGCCTGAACGCACCCTTAAGAAACATTTGCTGCTGTCTGCATCTGAACTTGGAAAGCTAGATGGGCTCTAAACTGAGACTATCCTACCCATTTGCATGATGAAGCAAAGGTGGGCAAGTTTCCTCAAATGATCTCAGTTGCAATCCATACATGGGCTCTCCCCATATCACTTCATCGTTTCTCCTATATTTCCATTGTGGTATTTGCTCATGAATGCAGTCTAGAGGCAAGCAGTTATTAATTAGATGACTAGCCAAAACAGGAAATTTTGGGCTGGTCTGTTGTCCCAGCTAGACTTCCTGGTTCTGGTTAGTACCAGACTAGATTCTTACAGCAGGTCCGTCTGTTGCCCAGTGTTAAAGAACCATACCACAACCAGAAGCTTTAAAGAAACACATAGAGCCCCCACGGGACCCCCTCCCTCCATGACATAGTACTTGCAGTGTAGCCTGGAATAGGCTGGTGGCTCACTCCTCCACAGTAGGACAGAGAGTAAGATTCCTGTTGCCAGATGTGTTAGGTTGAAGCCTTTCTACTTTACTGTTCCAAAGTACAAAACCATTAGATGGAGTTTTTTGCCTTGCAGATGAGCCCCTTTAAACCGGTCAAACATAGATACTCTGTTTTCCCAAGGTACTGCTTGTACTCCGGTAGAACTTCTTTATCATCCTCAACAGAAATTCTGCCTAAGTAAAACTTCTACAATTGTGTCTTGATTGGGAAACACTGGAGCTGCAGAGCCTGGTTGGCAAAAGGTCATAAATTTCCCAGCAGAACACCATTTTAACGAGAAAGTGTTTAGAGCAATTCCATATAACAGCAGGGAAGGTGTCCAGTTGTGATTAACAACTTTCTTGTGCAGAATCTTCGCCGGAGTGAGGAAATTGTGCCATTTCATCTTGCCCTGTTACATTGATGTTTATTACATTCGATGATCCCTTTCTTCCCAAGCAGCCACTGTGTTATTGCTCCTTTCATCTTAAATTTATTTTTTGCGGCTGCTGTGTTAATCTTCTTGTTACTCACTGTTTCAGATTTCTCATTGTGATTTACTTCTGTGTTATTATTTCTTACACATTTTTTTTTTCAAGATGATTGGTCCTTTGGGTTTATGCTACCCAGCTCCCATCCTCCAGTGTGGTCACAAGAGTCCCCAGCTTAAAACAATTGGTTGCCTATTGATTTATGGCTGTACAAGTATCATATGTGAGGAACTCAGCATTCTGCTGGCACTGCTAATGAATGTATTCATCATGCTTCATTGCTATGATGGCAGTGTGGAAGGAAGAATGGTGGGGTTGGGGAAAAGGTCTAAGGAAGTGGAATTAACAATCCCAATGACTCTCGAAAAGCTGTTCATGCATTAGGACACCTTTTTAAGATACCAGTCAAAGGTGACTATGGGGTTATAGCGCTCATCTCGCTTTCAGACTGAGGGAGCCGGCATTTGTCCACAGACAGCTTTCCGGGTCATGTGGCCAGCATGACCAAACCGCTTCTGGCACAACGGGACACTGTGACGGAAACCAGAGCTCACGGAAACACCATTTACCTTCCCACCACAGCGGTACCTAGTTACCGGTATCTACTTGCACTGGCATGCTTTCAAAGTGCTAGGTTGGCAGGAGCTGGGACAGAGCAACGGGAGCTCACTCTGTTATGGGGATTTGAACCGCCAACCTTCTGATCAGCAAGCCCTGCACCCCCATATTTGTCCATGTACCTCAGTACAGTCCACACTGACTGGCTTATGCTCTCTAGGGTTTCTGTCAGGGGATACCAGGGATTGAACCTGGGACCCTCTGCACGCAGAACAGATGCTCTTTCCCTAAGTTCTGGCCCTTTCTTGTCCCATCCTGTAGCTTCACAGAATATAATGGAAGGGGGTGGTGCCCTTTATTTCTTTTCTCATAGTATTCTAATGACTCTAGAACTGGCCTTCTTTATTTGAAATTTCTGCATGGCAACCGCCTCGTGCTTTGTACTGTACAGTTTGGTCCCCTGTTCCATGATCTGAGGACAGCCTTCACCTCTCCCACTTTTCGTTTCATTCCCAAACCTTAATGGCTAACTAATGGCCTGAAATATCTTTCCATTTGTCTTCAGCTGTTTCACTTCCTTTGTTCATAAATGATTTTTTTTTATTGCTTTCCTACAGCAGCTGGACATCCTGCGACCATTAGAAGGCATAATTATTATTATAAATGTCAAAGAAAAGGCATAGAAATCATTTACAATTTAATGCTAGAGAACCACCGGGGCATGAAGTCTCCCCGTAAGCCAGCAGCTGCCACTCCAATCCTTAATCCATAATGGTCAATGACGTTGCCGGAAGGGACTCTAACCCCTGTCTGAGTTTAGCCAAATATAACAGCAACTTATACGGCCCCTTTTGTAATTGCATAGTTATTAGTTTGCATTGGAGTGGCGTTTCCTATTAAATCATGCTCCCCCACCCCCCACCGCCACTGGTACTTTCATCAGGAACATTACATGTGGCACATTCGATGAAAGCTTAATATTTTATAGTATGTTTTTTGTTGTTGTTAAAAATAAATGTCTCGCGGTAATGCAGGTTTTCTCAAATAAACTCCACCTGCTACAATATATTTCCCTCTTCTGATCCCAATGCACCAGTGTAGACCCTGAGACATATGCTTCTTATAGGAAGATACTGGAGTCGCAGAGGCAGGCAGGCAATCTTTTATTAAGAGGAAGCTTTTATCTCTGGCTACTAAAGTTTCACTACATCACTGGCCTTTAGGGGGCATGTGAAGCAGATCATTTGCATGATAATTGCTCTCACTGTCGCTGGGGAGCTTGACTATGTGGAATTGCTGTCATTAGTACGAATAGAAACAATGATCACCCCAAACTGGGAACACAGCCTTACCATGCTAAACTAAGCCCCATCACAGATTTGCTGTAACCTTTTATTGTTTGGGGGAACTTGGAAATCAAAAGCTGGCCAGATATTGCTATCAATAACTGACTTGATGATAATGAATTTGCTGCACTTGGGCAACAAGAGGAGACAGGACAAGAGAGAAGGGATTTTCCTTTTCAAAGGGTAGGTTAATGTTTGAAAAAGGTGTGCCTAGAAAAGGTGGATAATCCCCTTCCCCTGGAGGGAAGAAGCTGAATAAACACCTCACAGAGAATATTTCAAGAGGAGTGAAGCTTGAGAGCAATGGCTAGACTAGCTAACCTTTTAGACATCTTCCAGATTAACTCTGTGGTTCTATGAATAACTAATCGTGCTATTTCTAGTTGCGCAACTCACGTGATTGATTGCTTAGATGTGTTATGTCTGGTTCATTTCAGAAATGCCCCGTACGGACGGATATCAGTAGCAGCAACTATAAGGTAGCTGCAAAACTAGTTTGCATATGCAGTTATGCTCCACCACGGAAGACCCTAAGTTGTACGAGAGATATTGTAAAATGATATCAAGATATTGTAAAATGATATCAAGTGTTTACATCTATCAAGTCATTCGTATGTATACCTGTTCACACAGATCGGACACCTGTGCATGAAACAGGGGGTGCCTTTCACAGCACTCAGGTCTGTGAATAAATTATGTCCAATCATGCTTTCAGGCCGAAAACCTCCTGCCCTACTATTTGGCAGAGTGAGGCAATCGCCTCAGGCAGCTGACGCTAAGGCACACAGTGGTGGCAGTCACCCTCGCCATTCCTTCCGGATGCCCTGACTCTTCATTTATGTTGGAGATTAGGACTATGTACCCCACCCAGCCTGCATTGCACCCCTTAAATTCACCTGGTATCCTCAGGTGTAGTGGAGGAAGACCGTTTTGAAGTGAGAATCAACTGCCCATCCAGTCAGCTTCATGTTCCTCAAAAACCATTTCATGACAGTGGAGGACACTATTTTCTTTTCTTCTTATATGATGTGGCAGCAGGCTTTTTATACCAAATTCTTGTAGAAAGATCAAAGGCTTTCTCCTATACAATAATCCCAGTTTTGGTCGGAAGGACTCATTTGTGTGAAATGAGTCATGCATTCAAATGCTTTTAGGGTTGGCTCCTATGTTCTGAAGCTGGTTTCTTGCACAGCCTTGTTCTGCTCTCTAATAGGGGTCCAAGCATCCTCCTATGGGCAGCAAGGAGAACATTCAAAGGAGCCAATTTGCTCTTAAGAAAATGCACAGGGAATAGCTTTCTTCCATAACTTTATTGCACTTTTCCAAGCCCTCATGTAAATGGAATGGAAGATGAAAGTCTCCTTTATCTGGCGAAAATCTGCTTACAATGACTATTTTCATGCTTTTGTGCCATTATTCTTGCCCTATATAGCTTATTCCCCAGTTAACTCTCTTTTTACCCAACGATTCTCAAACCAGTTACCTAAAATAGAAAGCAGCAGAAGCTGGAAACTGGACTCCTTCAGTTGAATCCTCACTCGCATATCAATGAAACCCATCCTACATTATGTATTGTGTCTTAAATTATGAGTTAGCCTCTCTGTGCGTATAACTTTATGGACTTTTTCAAAGCAGGGGTGGGGAACCTCAGGCCTGTAAAACAAATGTGGCCTTCCAGGCCCATTCAGAGCTTGTCTGAGGCCAAGAACCTGATCCTGTACTCCACTGGGAGCCAGTGCACCTGGTATAGTACTGGATGAATGTGATCTGTGGCGAAGACCCCGTAAGGAATCTCGCTGTGGCATTCTGCACCCGCTGGAGTTTCTGGGTCAGTTTCAAGGGCATCCCCACATAGAGTGAGTTACAATAATCAAGCCTGGAGGTGACCGTCGGATGGATCACAGTGGTGAGATCAGGGCGGGAGAAGTAAGGGACCAACTACTTAGCGCGGCGGAGATGGAAAAATGTGCCTTTGTTGTAGCTGCAACCTGTGCCTCCATAGAAAGGGAGGCATCAAGGATTACACCCAAACTCTTGACAGAATAAAATAAAAAAATATTTAAGCTGCTGATTCCCACTCCTCTGCCTCCCTTGTCCTTGCAGCTCCTACCCACACACAGTTGGCAGTGTGGGCATTGCTACTAGAATTGTGGGAGGTGAGGGTTATTGATTGGCCTGTTAGATTCCCTTTTTTCCCTTTTTGCCCTGATTTCTAATTGGCCGTTTTGGGTATGCTCTTCTGGGATAGCTCAGTTGATAGAGCATGAGACTATTAAGAGTCTCAGAGTTGTGAGTGCAAGCCCTGCATTTTTTGGGGGGGGGGGGAGAGATTCCTGCATTGCAGGAGGTTTTACTAGATGACCCTCATGGTACCATCCAACTCTATGATTCTATGAATTTCTATGACTTTCTTTTCATTGGCATTTAGTGTGAGCAGGTGAGTAGAGTTTAAGAAAGTAAGGTGTAAGCGTCCTGGGGTGAAGAGCACTTTCCAAACACCTCCCACTGGATTGTCAAGACCTTGGTGGGCGGACTTTTGAGTCTGGAATGTACAACTTGAAAGATACAACCCAGATAGCGGGGGCAACATGCACAAGTTAGCTATTCAAACCCACACTTCCTCTAGCAAGGGATGGGGAAATGCCCTTCCATCCTTCCTGCTGGATTGCCAGGGGAATAGACGAGTGCATTCTCATCTCTCATGCCCGCCAACATTTCTCCGATGAAAATAGTGATGTTCTATTCCATAATAATAATAATAATAATTTATTATTATTTATACCCCACCCATCTAACTGGGTTGCCCCAGCCCCTCTGGGCAGCTTCCAAAATATATGAAAACAATAATTAAACATTAAACATTAAAATACTTCCCTATACAGGGCTGCCCTCAGATGTCTTGTAAAGGTTGTATAGTTACTTAGCTCCTTGGCTCGGGGGTCGTATAACTCCAAACCGTTTCAACATTTCTCTGATTAAAATTGGGACACCCTACCACACCCTCCAACATTTCTCAGATTAAAATAGGGGTGTCTTAAGGAAAAGCAGGACATTTCAGCACCAAATCAGAAACCGGGAGGTCCCTGAAAGATAGGGACACTTGGAGGGTCTGACCTCTGTTATCTATCATATTACACCTGTCTATACTTTTCTTATTTGGTTGAAATGGTGGCATAATGTAATGTGATGAATATATATGGAAGGGAGCCTACTCCACACCAAAATGTGCATCTACTATACCTGAACTGAAAGTGAAAGGTGAAAAGCAGTCTCCGTTAACTTCCCCTCATCTTGAACCCTTTGCAGTGTTTTCCTCTGGCAACTGGTTCCAGAAAGATTATCCCACAATTTTGCATCTCTAATGAGTATAGTGAGTCTTCTGAACTGGAACCAGAGGGAGCTGGACATCGCTAACCCATTTCCATCTCTTCCTTCACGGGAATATTGGCAAAGTAACAATAATAATAAAAAGCTAAACATAAAAAATAATTAAAATCATAAAGCAAGAACAAGCTGCTGAGCATATTTATCCCTATGGCTTTTAGTCTAATTTTAAAATGCCAGCCTAACAAGAAGAACCTATGATTCTCTATCCTGAATTTATTATTTTTGCAGCATTGTGAATTATGCCTGGATTATCTTCTGGGTGAAAAGTATCCTTTGTTTATGGTGGGGGGAAAAAATAAATAAAAGAAGACAATTTGCATGATAAAGAAGTATACTGTTTGTTGTAGTTCATTTCTCTTCACATCTCATAACATTTTTCCCCCTGTTTATTTAGCAAGAATTTATTTATTTATTTTCTGTCTTTTGTGTTTTGTTCTGGCTCAATGTGGCACATTCTTGCTTTCTTAAAAGTGTGGAACAGGTGCAGCAGTTATAAATATTTCCCTCGTGATGCAGGCAGTAATAATTGGTAGCAAACACCCCAATTTCAGACAGCCTCTTTGCTGATTTGTGAACAGTTTTCTTCCCTCTAATAAATCCATTTCTCCTGAGTGACAGCCAATTAATTCACCTTCCCAAAGACCTGAGGCAAAGTCCCTTGCATTGTTGGCACCAAGTCATTATGTGATTTCCTGCCAGTGTACATGGTACTTTAAACCAGAGTGAAGAATTAATTTCAGTCTAAGAAATGGCTGCAAATTAGCCCAGCCCTGCTAGATTTAAAGATATTTTAAATACAGAAACCTACTTCTGTTATGTGTTCACTGATACTTCCATTGTGTCCCAATTCTGTGTGAAAAAATCACCCCAAACGTAATAAATTTAGTGTTTCTTTTTTTACAAAAAGTGTTTTTAAGTACTTGCAATGTAATCTGAGGACAGCCTTTCTCTTGCCTTTATTCTTTTGTTATGGGTGCTAGGTGCCTGGAGAAGCTATCTTGCACAGCTCCCATTACACAGATTAAATATGGGTCTGCAATCTCCCCCTGGGATTGAGATGACATGCCATAACAGTCAGAGATTGTACAGCATTCCTGATAGGTAGCCTCTGCTTAGAAACCTCTAATGGGGAGATACACCACCTTCTGAACATGCCTTTCCACTGTCAAGCAGCTTGTACCATTAGGAAGTTCTTCCTAATGCTTGGGTTTATGGTTTGCATGAACCCATTGGTTCCAGTTCTGCTATCTGGAGCAACAAAAAATAAATTTGCTCCATCTTCTCTGGGGCAGTCCGTTAAATGCTGATTTGCATTTATAATGTTTCTTAAGTGTTCTTCATCTGAAGATTCCAGGGTGGTGTGTTGGAAACTGTTCAGGATCGTATGAATACTAGGGTGTGAGTGTGTGTAACAAGGTAAGAAAACAAGGTGTAATGTAAAACAAAAACAAAACAAAATGGCAGCTTGAATATTGTTATAATATTACCTCTTAATCACTTCTTCTGCAAGCTAAACATATCCAGCTTCAACCTTTCTACATGTGACTTGCCTCACACATCTCAACCTTGTACTTCTCTAGGGTATCCATCATTCCTAAGTGATGGTAGAGATAAAAGGCCTAACCCCAGAAAATCCTGGGCTTGGATTTGGGAATAATGTCCACAGAAACACCTCCAGGAAATCCTTGTTTCTTGACTGAGAGGATTTGCAACAGACTGGGATGTCTTGCCTGTCTAATATCAGAGGTCCAAAGTTGGTAGGGCCAAAGGAGGGTGGGCATAGTCTTCCCAGTCTCCTGACACACATCCCAAACAAGGAAGAAAACCGTGCCTGTCCTGGAGCTGACATAATGAATTTCCTTCTAAAAATAAACCAAGACAAGGAAAGAAGAGTGCAGGTGATTTCACTATAATTCTGCCCTGGCAATAAAAAACCCAGTTTTGTGTTGGATCAAGCAGTTCAACTGCCTCAGTTCCCTATCATCACTACTACTTTAGGATTGCACTGTTCATTGTTTAAAAGATAGGTGAAAAACTAGAACATGTGGTTTGTGTTATATCTTTCATATGTGTGGGCAATTAGGGCCCAAGAGGGATCAAATTGA
Source organism: Zootoca vivipara (assembly GCF_965207765.1). Taxonomy (NCBI): domain Eukaryota; kingdom Metazoa; phylum Chordata; class Lepidosauria; order Squamata; family Lacertidae; genus Zootoca; species Zootoca vivipara. The sequence goes on along the minus strand of NC_142593.1, from coordinate 24,329,476 downwards.
CTGTTTTGTATAATGCTTGGACGTGTGCCTTAAAGGATGCTAAATGGACTATAGCAAAATTTGTAAACCATGCAGGAGAAATTACTTGTCTTTTAGATTTCACTTATTGATGGAATACACCAGAGCCTTTATGTGCTATTTTATCTTCTGCTTATTAATTGCCAACATTTAGCCTACTACTCTGCACTAGTGGGCAGTGCAGTGGGGCTGCACCTTTTAGCTGACCTCCTTTGGGCTGAGTCTCTGCTGCATACGGGGACAGAGAGAGGTTGGCGAGTTCAGCCCAGTGCAATCGTGCCAACAGGAGGACCAAATTGTTACTGCTACTACTTGTTATTGATCCGTGATTTATCCTATCCCTAGCAAGGTAACATTCCTGATACAAGACAATACCTGCTTCACCTGTCAGCACAGTTCCTTCAAAATATGCAGGTCCACCTACGCCTTGTGGTAAACTCAGCCTGTGCGGGGGATCTTTCTGTAGTGTGGAGATCCTTATTCAGACATATATGAATACCAGGGTATCATTTTTAAAAACCCGCAAAACATTAAAATGCCAGAGAAAGGCATAGGCAAGCTCAGGAGAAGAATCTGAAGGGCTAAATAGAGAAGCCTGGTTGGGCCCTCCCAACCTCAGGTTCCTGTTTTGTACTCCAATGTGTTAAATTTCTGCTTTGGGGCTTGATTGGGCTCCTGTCAATCTCTTCTAATTCTAGCTGCTGGCCCTGTTATATTCCTTTTGTGCTCCCATGGAGTTTGGTCATAAAGGAGCATCTGAAATATGTGGCCCATTCCCTGGCATCAGGGTGGGGGCAGTCTCAACCTCTTGCCTCAGGCCAAGCTGTGTAGGCCAAGCCTTAATGGGACTGAACACACACCCAGAGGTGGGAGTACAAGCATGAATTTCACTGCTGCTGTCCATGGTGCTGGAGGGAAAGCAAGCAGTGAGGAGGAGGCCTGAATTCATGCATTGGGCTCACTGGGTTGACTCCAATTCTAGTAAATGGGTGGAGCTTTTCCCTCCATCTGGCTATGTTGCAATAATGTAAGGTTGTGTTTGAAAGACTGGCTATGTATTGTTTTCTCCATGGACCACAATACAAAAGTTCTCCAACCCTAAATCTCAGGAAATACCATTTTGTAATAGCTTAGGGCCATAGTTTGGTGCCCCCCCCAATAAAAATAAAAATCACTTCCATTGTGTTTCAATACATCAAAAATATACATAATAATTCATTGTGAGCATAAGGCAAAAAAAAAAAAAAACCAGTTAACACATCCAACATATTTTGTGTAAAATCAAATTTCAGAGAGATGTAGATCATTCCTGGATTTCAAGACAGCACATTTTACTATGCTGGTATGTTCAGCTTTTCCTGCATTTGCAAAACAGCCAAATCAAAGTATAGTGTTTTCTCAAATGTTTTAAGTAGTCATAAAAGTCACTGTCATCATTATCTCCTTCAAGGTCAGATTCAAAGCCATCCTCATCAGCTTACTTGTCACAATGTTGTGCAATTGCTGTGCATGTCAAATCATTTTTCACTCAGGTTCCATAGTTTAACTGTGAGCAGTGAAGCTTTTTAATACTGAGTTGGTAGGTTTTACACTGTTATTGTATATGAATGAGCCTTTTGAAAAGAAAAGCAAGCCTTCAGGCAAGGTGATATCTCTGTAAAAAAAATTGTTAAGATCTTTCTTCCCTAGTGTAAACATCTGATACTGCGTTGACCAAGGTAAAATTGCTAACTCCTCAGCCAAAGATGTAAGTTATAGTGGAATACATAAAAACAATATTTAGAGCTACTACAGCCTTTTATTAAAAAGAGGGGATAGACATTGCACTTCCACAATCTCCACATGTGGCCGTGTAGGCTGTGAAATTCCTTGTAAAACCTCTGGCACTGAGAAAACAATGAAGGTTGTGATCCTCTCTTTAGACTGGACTGCATTTTATGAAGTCAAATCTAAAATTCCACTTCATACCTGTCAGATCCTGTCAAGTATGAAATACTATTGCATGCCAACTATCAACTAATACCAGGTGTCAAACACTGAGATCAGTTATCATCAATTGTCAAATTCAGGTAAGAAACATGAATATATTGCATATGTTGACTACTCAGAGAATATTCAGTATCAAAATTCTCAGAGGACAATTTTGAGGAGAGTTTTCTCTGCAAAACATCTCAAAGAGGTGATTTCCAAATGAAGAACCCCCACTTTGCTGCTGCTCATCAGTTTATGGCTCAGCCGGACAGAGATGGAGAAGATTGCTGGTGAACTGCATGCATGGTTTCTGTACATGTGTGCTGTGTGTATGCATTATGTGCTGTACATGTGTGGTATGTGTGTGTGTGCTATACAAGTGTGCACATATGTATGTATATGAAGGTGTTGTGTAGTGCACACATGTGTGAGAGTGTGTGGAGTGGCCGCATCCACCATCAGCTCTGGCTCTGGTCTCTCTGGCCACACCCATTTTTCTTTGGCTCCACCCACTGATGAAACACAACCCCCTAGAACTCTGGCTATGAGTCAATGTAGTCCTCAGACTGAAAAGGTCTTTCCATCCTTGATTTATAACTTCCTTTTAAAGCAGTTCACATGAAATAATGGAAATAGTTAACATTTCATACAACAGCTAAGCAGTTATGGTGACATAACATGATCTGCCCTGTGCTTCCCTTATGCCACTTCCTTCTATCGTATTCCACATAATTAAGCCAAGGGCCTGCTCATGGATGCCTTTGTTGAGTTCCTGCTAATAGGCATTTGCCGTGTGAGTTTTCCCACTTTTACTCCAGGGATCAGCGTGTCCTTTTGTCTGTCTGTTCCCCGATCTCCACTGTATATGCCACATTTTGATTCCTGGCCTTTGCACGGTGAGGTACAATATGCTCCTTTGCCAGGGAAAAGAAAAACCTTAGCAAATGTCAATTACATTTCAGCACATTCGCCTAATACGGAAGAGATAAAATGGGGAGGGGAGGAAATTGTGCAAATACAGTTCTTCCACACTCTCTGCTGATACTCTGGAATGTACGTTGAGGACACCCAAGGACATAGACGATTGCTTCAGTGGAGCAGAATTTCCTAACCAGAACCCACACCTAAGAAATCTTTCATTAAAGAATTCCCCACTTAACAGTGCATCTGTATTCCCATCGATGCACTCGCAGGGAGAGAGGATGACAGTTATCTAGAATGATACTGAGGTGAATGACTTTCTAAATCACTCACTTGAGGTTGTGGCAGAGAATGCAAAATCCTTCCATGCGGTTGTTTGTTGGGTTGGATGGAGACTGGCCAAGTCAAAGCACAAACCTGATTTATGTCTAGCTGTTCTGCTGTTCCTATCTTCTCTTTAAAAACCGTCGACGCAAAAAGCAGCATATAGCCGCTTATTTTACATGGCAAGAAAACGGTTCAGCGTGTTCATTCTAAAGCTGTTCATATTTCCAAATGGTAATTTCTTCTTTGTCCTCCTCCTCTTCTTCTTCTTCCATGTGCAAAGAGAAAGGCTTGGTACAAAATCAACCTTTAGTTGTAATGAGATTGCATTTAAATTAATGCCAGTGTCAGAGGCTCTGTAAAGACTTCAGTCACTGAAGCGCTGCAGTTTAGGGGTTTTTTAAAAGCAGTTTTGTAGACATTGCTTTGCCATGCAGACAGTACGAGCAGTTGTTAAATCATTCCCATCTGTGCACATGGAGGGTGTGCTTTCTGTGGCGGTGTGCATTAGTTGCGTTGCTCGCTCCCCTTTCAAACCCCATTGCATTCCTTTAAAAAATCCTGCAAGTTTATTGATATTCTGAAAAGCTAATAGCTCAGAATTCATTATATTGCCCTCATTGATATTGACACATTCATCTACCCCAAGCTACACTGAGGTCTGTGTGTTGGCTTCCCACAGGCATCTGGTTTGCAGCTGATTTGCCACGAAGCATGGTAGATGGGTCTTTCATCTGACTTAGCAGGGCTCTCCTATTTTTTATGATTGCTATTTTTCTTATTGCTAGTGAGCTTTCTCTCTCTTTTTCTTTTTTGCAAGTCATATAATTGGAGCAGGAAAAAGGAGATGTGCAAATCAAGTAATGCGCAAATGCATTGAATTATTGGGGACAGGGAGAGTGAAGCTCAGACAGAGGATATTTTGGTAGGGGCTGTATCCCCTGTTTCATGAATGAGTCGCTGTGAAATTTATAGAAGCCCTCTTAAAATAAGGCAGCCTCATTCAGGAGATTAGGGGCCTCCTGATGTGTCTTAAGTGTCTCTCAAATACTTTACAACCCTAAAAAAAGTCTAGTTCTTACAGTCCCTTTTTTACGACCAAAATACTGTACCATCATCTCATCAGACCAGTTAAAATATAAATATTCCACCAATATGACTTTATATGAAGAAGGAAGAATACCAGTGACTGGGACTATAGCATGTTAATGAACAAGCTTCTTTCCAAATACGCTGTCTCCATGGTTCCATATTATTTTTATTGTTTCACAGAAATTGCATGTTCCTTTTTAGCTCTTCTTGATTTTTACCTGTTCTCGTTTTTTAATCTCTTGACCTCACATTTCCATCTCTGAGATATCATTTTCCTCTTGACTCAACTAAATATGAAAATGTAGTTAAAATTTACTGCAAATGACATCAGTAGGCATGCATGCAGAAACAATCCATCCCCAAGATTCCTCCAACTATTAAGAACAGATTAGGTTTTTTAAGATTCCCCAGATTTCTATTAATGCGTCACTTTTACGCTCAGCATCATCGATAATAGCTTCCGTCGGAGAGAAAGTAAAAACGAAAAGCTGGCTCCCTAGTAGAGACAATGCCATCATCCCTGGCATTTGATAATGAATCCATATTTAATTCAGGCAAAGAAGCCAGCGAAGCCCAGAAAGGGCATTATGGGTTATTCATTTTGTACAATAACTGATGTGGACAGCTTTAGTAGAAAGAAGGAATAGAGAGAATTTTGAAGAACTTTTTATCGCGTTGTGCTGATGACGAGCCCTTTGCATTTGGAAGTGGGAGGAATTGAATTTTCCTGCTTCTATCACTTGCTAGCCATTGGCTGTAACCCTCAAGACAGCTTTCCCCAACCTGATGCCACATGCAGAAGTTGACTTCATCTGCAGTTGAATCTTATTTCAGGACTGTCAATAGGACAGTGTTCTTCACCACGCTTGAAGACAGCGGCCTAGTTATGAGCAATCACAGCCCTGTCCTCTAATTGAAAGATAGGCCTCCCAGCAATTGCCACCTGACATGGTCACCTCACTCTAGTTATAGACGGGTGCTTTGGGAAGGCTGCCTTAAGCAGAATCATCCACATTGGGAACACTCCAGATGCTAAAGTTAGGGTTGCCATATTTCAAACCAGTTCACCATGGGAAACCCAAAAGCTGTTGAGCATCTTTTAGACAAATGCCAAAAAAAAAAACCATGATTTTGGGGTTGACTTGACAAGGATCCAGGACAAACCACTCCCTTCTGAAAATTCCCCCCAGAAGTCACTTCCCAGAGGTATGGCAGCACTAAATTAACTATTCTATAACCCCTTCATGGATCACTGCCTTGTCGTAGCGAAGGGGCTTAAATAACTTAGAGAAGTTATGTTTTGACCAAACGTGATCCACCTGGAGAAGGAATTGGCAAGCCACTCCAGTATCCCTGCCAAGAAAACTCTATGGACAAATACAACAGGCATATAAAAGTTATGACGCTGGAAGATGAGCCCCTCAGGTCGGAAGGCGTCCAACATGCTACTGAGGAAGAGCGGAGGACAAGTACAAGTAGATTCAGAGCTGATGAAGCGGCTGGGCCAAGGCCGAAAGGTCGCTCAGTTGCGGATATGCCTGGAAGCGAAAGGAAAGTCCGATGCTGTAAAGAAAAATATTGCATAGGAACCTGGAATGTAAGAACCATGGATAATGGTAAGCTGGATGTGGTGAAAAATGAGATGGCAAGAATAAATATTGACATCCTGGGCATCAGTGAACTAAAATGGAAGGGAATGGGTGAATTCAGTTCGGGTGACTATCATATCTACTACTGTGGGCAAGAATCCCGTAGAAGAAATGGAGTGGCCCTCATAGTCAACAAAAGAGTGGCAAAAGCTGTAATGGGATACAATCTCAAAAATGACAGAATGATCTCGATACGAATCCAAGGCAGACCTTTTAACATCACAGTAATCCAAGTTTATGCACCAACTACCGGTGCTGAAGAAAGTGAAATCGACCAGTTCTATGAAGACTTACAACACCTTCTAGAAATGACACCAAAGAAGGATGTTCTTCTCATTACAGGGGATTGGAATGCTAAAGTAGGGAATCAAGAGATAAAAGGAACAACTGGCAAGTTTGGCCTTGGAGTTCAAAATGAAGCAGGGCAAAGGCTAATAGAGTTCTGTCAAGAGAACAAGCTGGTCATCACAAACACTCTTTTCCAACAACACAAGAGACGACTCTACACATGGATATCACCAAATGGGCAGCATTGAAATCAGATTGATTATATTCTCTGCAGCCAAAGATGGAGAAGCTCTATACAGTCAGCAAAAACAAGACCTGGAGCTGACTGTAACTCAGATCATCAGCTTCTTATAGCAAAATTCCAGCTTAAACTGAAGAAAGTAGGAAAAACCACTGGGCCAGTAAGATACAATCTAAATCAAATCCCTTATTATGGAGAAAGCTAGAGAGTTCCAGAAAAACGTCTACTTCTGCTTCATTGACTATGCAAAAGCCTTTGACTGTGTCGACCACAGCAAACTATGGCAAGTTCTTAAAGAAATGGGAGTGCCTGATCACCTCACCTGTCTCCTGAGAAATCTCTATGTGGGACAAGAAGCTACAGTTAGAACTGGATATGGAACAACTGATTGGTTCAAAATTGGGAAAGGAGTACGACAAGGTTGTATATTGTCTCCCTGCTTATTTAACTTATATGCAGAATTCATCATGCGAAAGGCTGGACTAGATGAATCCCAAGCCAGAATTAAGATTGCCGGAAGAAATATCAACAACCTCAGATATGCAGATGACACAACCTTGATGGCAGAAAGTGAGGAGGAATTAAAGAACCTTTTAATGAGGGTGAAAGAGGAGAGCGCAAAATATGGTCTGAAGCTCAACATCAAAAAAACCAAGATCATGGCCACTGGTCCCATCACCTCCTGGCAAATAGAAGGGGAAGAAATGGAGGCAGTGAGAGATTTTACTTTCTTGGGCTCCTTGATCACTGCAGATGGTGACAGCAGTCACGAAATTAAAAGACGCCTGCTTCTTGGGAGAAAAGCAATGACAAACCTAGACAGCATCTTAAAAAGCAGAGACATCACCTTGCCGACAAAGGTCCGTATAGTTAAAGCTATGGTTTTCCCAGTAGTGATGTATGGAAGTGAGAGCTGGACCATAAAGAAGGCTGATCGCCGAAGAATCGATGCTTTTGAATTATGGTGCTGGAGGAGACTCTTGAGAGTCCCATGGACTGCAAGAAGATCAAACCTATCCATTCTTAAGGAAATCAGCCCTGAGTGCTCCCTGGAAGGACAGATCGTGAAGCTGAGGCTCCAATACTTTGGCCACCTCATGAGAAGAGAAGAATCTTTGGAAAAGACCTTGATGTTGGGAAAGATGGAGGGCACTAGGAGAAGGGGACGACAGAGGACGAGATGGTTGGACAGTGTTCTCGAAGCTACGAACATGAGTTTGACCAAACTGCGGGAGGCAGTGGAAGACAGGAGTGCCTGGCGTGCTTTGGTCCATGGGGTCACGAAGAGTCGGACACGACTAAACGACTAAACAACAACAACAATAGCCACTCAACACTTTTGACAATTTGCTGATGTGCTAATAATTCTCCCCCCCCAAAAAAAAACTTTAAGGTTTTTCTAAATTCAAGGGGAATAAATTCAAGGGGTCTAAATAGCCTTTGAAGAGATCTTTTGAAGTGTATCTTGGGGGTTTCTTTGGCTAACAAATTGGAATAAGAGCTAGTTCCTGCAGTGATTTGCCTTTTAGTTCTCAGGACAGATTCTGGTGTTAAAGCAGACAAGTATACCAGAAAAAGTTTAGATTTAGAGGGGGAAATACAGTGATTATTTTCATAAGTCATTATCAATTTTTTAAGCTGAATTAGCATGAGCCAGCAAGGTCAAAGAAGAGACCCACACCCACAGAATTGAGCCCATTTTTAAAGCTGGAAATTGAGGAATGTGTTGTACCTTACATTCTTGGCAGAGATTGAGTTCCAACAGATATCAAGGTAGTTGAAGTCTCCCATGACTACTATATCTCTCCTTTTTGAACATTTGGTAATCTGCTCTAGGAAGACATCACCCAAGTCTTCAGTCTGGTTTGGAGGTCTATAGCAGACACACACAGTGAGGTAACTGTAGTGAAACCGGGAAAGCCTCATTTGCCCAAAAATTGGTTTATGCATAAATGTGGCATTGTGGGACAAGTGGAATTGTAGCATTCTGCAAAAGGAGCAGCTGGCTCCATTAAGATGAATTCCTTTTCACCTCTCTGTGTGAGCTAAATTGTCTCCTGACTCCAAAGCAGGATGAGATGCAATCTGATTTATAATGCAAAGTGAGAACTTGTTACAGCTGCTAGAATGGGATGTGGATTGGGGTTGTAAAAGACCCAGGAGGTTATCAAGCCCTTTGCAATTTACAGGCCTGGTACATGTCAAAAGAGGCTTGGGAATTTAAGGAGTGTTCCGGACTCAAGGTCTCTGAGACTAAACAAAGTTCAGCTGTGCTAAGTTTCTGACAATCATGAGATATATGTTCATCACCCTGCTATTGGTAAATTCATAATTAAACGCACAAGGGGATTGGTCCCTAACCTGTGTCTCACATGGGGATCTCAAAGAGAAAGGTTTGGGGAATTCAGGTGTTAATTGCTCTTAGCTTCGGCTCTTAGCCATCGCTCTTAACTCTTCACCTTTGCTCTTTGTTATGGCTTTTTGGCTGAGGGCGTCTGGCGGGGTCCCTTTCTTGATCGCAAAGACTGTTGTGAGTATGTTTTTAGTTAGTTATACTTTATAATGTTTTTATTTTCTGTTTGTAACCTTCCAAGAATTGTGTAACCTTTTAAGCTGACTTTTGTTTTAATAATTCCTAAAAAGGGACCTTTTGTTTCTTGTGCCTTTGACTGGGGAAGCTAAACCAGTGCCTAACCTTTCGGACACATAGTGGCTTTACCTGTGGAATCTCTGCCTGCGTCAGGGTAAAGTGGCTCAGGGCCATGTAACCCGGTAAAAGTGGGATTTTCTTCCTTAAACCCCACTCTAGGGCTGCACAGAGAACAAGGAAGTGGTGGCAGTTCTACCTTTTGGACTTGTGCTTTTGTAAAGAATGGTATCACTCTTCCCCTTCTTTCCCAGTTCCTCTCAGTGTCTAGAAGGACTGGATAAAAAGGGTGGAGATTGGTAATACTACAGTAACTGTTGTTTCCTTATGTAACATTTTGTTTACCCATATATACTCAATCTGCCTTCCATGTCAGAGGCCATGAATATCTTTACAAGTGTATACATCCTTTACATATAATACTACTGTTCCCCCCTTCCTGTTTGGTCTATCCAAGTTTGTACCCTTGATTTCTATATGATTTTTATAGAAGGCTGTGTATATATGCTGAAAAGAAAGTGAGGAGGAAAGGGAGAAGGAGAAGAACCATAGGGACAACAGGCACTGCAGTTCTTTGGATCCTTTTGGTTGGGGACAAGCTGTGAGATCTGCATGGCTGGTGAGACTGTGCAAGAATGAGGTTTTTATGTGGATGATTTCTAAGAATCTATTTGAGAGAAATTACTATACATTGTGGATGCAGCTTCTAATTCTGTTATTTTGCTTAGTTATTAATAATGGTGTTTTGTTCAGTTAATCATATTTTTGTCTTTTACTTTTATATCTATTTTTATGTTTAATATTTTGTTTCCCTGTCAGTTATGCGGGTTTAAATATATATTTGGCATTTCACTTTGAGGATTTTTAATATGATGTTTCAGATACACTTCCATTTGTAGCTTGATACTTTGAAAAGTAATTTTGAAATGTGTCCTTTAAAAATATATATATATACATCTCCCCTTAAATTTTCATCTGATAGCACTTGTGCTCTGAACATGTTCAAAGGCAGCTGTACAAAACAGTCCCTTATCCTGCCAACAACTTGCTCACTTCAATAAAAGACATTCAAATTGTCAGAAATCAAAGCAGGAGATTTATTTCATATTTATGTTAATAAACACAGAAGATGAAAAGCAGTGCAAAGATGAAGCAAACAGTTTGGGGACATTTGTTGTCAAAGAGACAAGAACACGAAAATGCATATGTGAAGTAATATTATTGGAATCATATCCAATATTAGACAGTGATAAGGTGAACAGACCATAAAAGGTTCAATCCCTGGTTCTCCTCCTCATTTCATCCTCACAACAACTCTGTGAGGTAGGATAGGCTAAGATATGCTGACTGGCCCAAGGTCACCCAGTGAGCTCCATAGCTGAGTGGGGATTCGAACCCTGCTCTCCCAGGTCATAGCCCAACACTCTAATCATTATGCCACACTGGCTTTTAGGGAGGCATTAATTTGTCTAATCCTGCAGGAGGCCTCATTGGGGAAAGTGCACCTTGGTTTCAGACCAGTTTCAGTTTAAGAACAGACTCCCAGAATGGATTAAGTTCGTAAACCACTGTATACAACTTTTCCCCCAGCAAAAAAATATTCTTGACTTCCCGCCTCTTCTTTCTTTTTTAATTCTTTTTATTAGCTGTTTTACTATACATATGTTTTTATTATCTAAACTTCACTATCATTCAATCTCTCAGTAATCCACTGTTTATAATACATACAGTCATACCTCGGTTTAAGTACGCCTCGGTTTGAGTATTTTCAGTTTAAGTACTCCGTGGACCCGTCTGGAACGGATTAATCCACTTTCCATTACTTTCAATGGGAAAGTTCGCTTCAGTTTATGAACACTTCAGTTTATGAACAGACTTCCGGAACCAATTGTGTTTGTAAACCGAGGTACCACTGTACATACATACATACAGCCCGTTGCCTCTTCAGTATCCAACCATTCCTCCCCCACCTTTATCCTCTGATCTGTCTTCAGTGTCCCACCACCATACCAGGGACTGGCTGGGTGACAAGGAGTGGTGGGAGGCACCAGTCGAGGAACCCCCCATGGGAGTCACTGAGTGGGAAGGCTCAGAGCCCACACACTCCTTGTCACCCAACCAGTCCCTGACAGAGAAGGGCAAGGCAGCAGGGAGCTCAGCACAGTGCAGGTGCGGCAGCAGAGCATGGTGCCCCTCTTGATAACCACCAGCAGCAGCACAGCTATGCGAAGCCAGGGCAGCTCTGCAGCCCCACCCAAGCTGCTATGCCAGCCACTACTGATGCAAGCATCAGTATATCAGTGCAATCTCTCTTCAGACACTTGACATCCACACATAAAGGCGCTCTCATGAACGAGCCAGGTAAGCCTGCTCCCTAGATTCCAACACCTCTTTCTTTTCTTTTTTTTCAAATAATATTTGTTAATTTTCAAACATTTCAACACAAAAACAAAAAAGCAAAAATAAAACATAATCAAAAAAGAAAAAAGGGGGGGAATATCAATTCTTACATTAACTTGACATTGTGGACTTCCTCGATTTCCCCCCCCCCCCACTGGGTCCATTTATTAAATCTAAATTAAGCAATTTTCCTTTATCATCTTAAATCATTCTAACACAATTTTTCCATTATTTCACAACCAATTCTAATCTACACAAAGGGGGGGAAAACATTGACTATCCTCAACCTATAATTCATTAATTAATCCAAATCTGAATTTATTTTCCCATCCATCTCTAATCCTTCCTTTAGCCTCACAATTTATACCCCCAAAAGTTTCCATACATTCAAATATTATTTCTTCTATCATGATAACCTTTAACCACATTTATCTAATTCTACCCCCCCCCCTTCCCCTGGACTCCGGATCTCCCAGATGTATCAACCAGCTTCATAAAACGTTCCAGCTTCGGACCATCTTAATCAATCAGAAAATAACCCATTGTTGTTCCTCACCCTATTCCTACTCTTTCGCCACCTGTCCACCACTCTCCTTTCTTTGTCCCCCTGCTGCCCCTCCCCCAATTTTCTAACTGTAGCACAGTACCATCCACATATGTTTCCACTTTTCAGCCTTATCTCAATTTTCCCCCTCAGTTAAGCTCAGGCCCCAGCATGGATCCTGCCCTCCCTCTCTCACTGGGAGGACATTATCCCATGCTGGTTCTTCTTTGAGGACTCCTTGAATTGAACATAAGTCTTGTTCCCCCTCTCCCACTGGGGGAACAACATTCCATACTTCTTCCTCCTCTTTTTAAAGTTCAGTTATATTGTCCAGGACTGATGGTCCAACACCTCTTTCAAGCACCTGACAGGTGCTGATCCCTGAAGACCTTCTGCTGTTGGGTGTGTGTTGCCATGGGAGGGTGTACGGTCAATGGATGTAATGGGACTACCCAGCCCATTCATTAGAGCCCCTTCACACACTTGCCATGAATGCCTGAGGAGGTCTATTGTATCTCCCATTGCTGAGGTGGATGGGAAGCTCTTGCTCATTCAGGAGCTCTGCTCCTCCACCCAAGGAGACCCTGAAACGGGGCAAAAACTTCATAGAACCCTAGAGTTGGAAGGGATCCTGAGGACTATCTAGGAATGTGCAGCTGCCCCATATGAGGATCGAACCTGCAAGCCTGGCATTATCAGCACCAGGCTCTCTAAACAGCTCTCTAACCAGCTTTAGTGAATGAATTTGATGTGATATTCTATTAGTCCATATAAAACTGTTGCTTTACTGAGTTACTCTTTCCAGCAAAGGGGGGGGGAGGGAGAGGCAAATTAGACTGGGTGAGTTTCTTCCCATTTCTGTAAATCAAGAAGCATATCACTTAAAAGCAGTATATGTAATAGATGTTTTTTCAATGAAAGAGGGTGCTGAAATGTGCAGTCAGCTATTTATAGGTGAAACCACAAAAGCACTCTGTTGATATTAAACTCATTTCTCGCCTTTTGTATTATACAGCATAATGGGAGGAAAATCTCAGCAAATAATTCAGTGTATCCTGAACACATTGGCATGTAACAACTTCTGGTGTACTGTTTCCTGCAAGCTTTGCCACAACTGAGGGTCAATTTGATGTGACAGTGGCATGACCCACGTGTTAAGAGTAGTGCTGTGCCAAAACCTAATCTCCAATTTCTCAATAGTTTTCTTCCCCTGTAAAAGTCCACCATTTTAAAACTTTTGGTGGTGGGAAGTAAAAATCTCTGCCTGCATCTCCTCCTCCCCACATTTAAAACCATGATTAAATACGCAGTCACTCTATGAGTCCCTATCCTTGGATTCCTCTGGGTGGACAACTCTGTGGGCAATCTGGAGATGCCCTGGCCCACTCCAGGAAAATGTTGGATTAACCAAAATCACCCAATGGTTTGGGATCAGATTTGTCTGAAGCCAGTGGACAGCCCTACAATAAAGGTAAAATTGAGCACATGCTAGGGCGGTACTGACTTTCCCCTCATCCTGCAGTTTGCCACTGAAGCACTTTTCACTTGGTAGGGGGAAAGCAGCTGGGGCAGGAGATTTGAGAGGGAAAGGATGTACATATGCAGCAGTGAGCCACAGTAACATGAACCTAATACAGGACAGGGGAACTAGTCACTCTCCGGATGTTGGGAATTGATCCCTCATCAGCCCCAGGCAGCATGGCCAATGTTCAAGGATGTTGGATGCTGCAGCAACCACAAGAAGGTGCCAAGTTCCCCATCCCTGATCAGCTGCCACCCCATCTGGGTTCACAGTATAAATTGGGCCCCGAGATATTCAATCATAACATCTAATTAGACCGATATTCACTAATTGTGCAATGCACCATCCTTTTCAACAGAAATGTGCTTAACATAGCAGCAGGACTTGGCGGAACAGATTTACATACTGCATCTCTCTTTTAAAAATAAAATAAAATAGTAACACTAACCATAAAAATGAGGTGTCCGTTCTGGTGTATTTTCTTTGTTATAATAATTCAGTATGTGATGCGCTGTTATTTTACCATACTTTTAAATGACGTGTCATATCTGGGTTTTACTCTTTTTATTTCTTTTGGATAACAACAATGGTTGTGATCTAGAAAGCAGCAGGGGAGAGCAGATGCTGTCTGTTTTTGCTGCTTTGCAACGTACCTTTTTTAAAAAAGCTGCAGGGAAGAAGTTCAGAAGGTGGCTGATCAGAAAAAGAAAATAGTATTCATGCTATATGCACAGGCTAGCTGCTAATAATTAAAAGCAGTAGCTTTTTACCAAGAAAAATCCAGCTTTTGAGATACGAGTGTTTCTAATGGAGGTAGTCCTTTCAGTGAAATTTTACCTCAGCCAACTGAGGTAGGGGCTGGAACCATATCTGTTGGTGAATAAACTCTATTCCAATTGCTCCGGCGTAAACAAAGTGTGGTGTCCCTCTGCTGTCCTCCACAATCAACATGGCAACTTAAGGTGTAGAGGTATCCTTATCAAGGCCAGGCATGACTCTGGAATGAGGACTTATAATAATTTCTCCGTTATTTCTAAAGAGCTGTTGGAGCAGCACTCTCATAGATGAGAGGTAACTGAGACCAAAGGGAAGTGGTATCATTTCATAAATCACCATTTCAAACCTTGATTGTTTTATGAAGCAACTAAAACCAGATGCAATTACTTATATTATATGTGCTGGTTTGTAGCTCCACCTCGTACTTTTGCTTATATAGGAATAGATATATATAACTTACTGCCTGCTTCATCTATAATTTAATACTTGGATCTTTGGTATTTGGCTTGTGGTGAATTTAGAACAAAACTATATTCAACATCGTAGTTTTTTAGTCCTTCTTCTGAGAGAACCATTTCCAACTCTCAGAAGACACGCTACAAAACACAGAATGGAATAACAGCCTGACGTAGGGGGTTGTATTTTTTAGTCTGCTGGAATTTATGGTAATATATCCTGGAAATATATTGAATAGATTTTCTATATTTGGGTTGTATGCACATAAATTATTAAACAATAGAGACACACCTCAGCTGCCAAGGACTGCGTTCGGGCATACTCAAACAATTTGAGTCAACTAGCAGGGGGTTTTGACTTATTTTTTCTCTGAATGACAGAATACACATCCTTCCCCAGGCCTTTCTAAAAATCTCTATGATGAATACTTCATTCCAACTTAAATTTTCACTTCCTGAAACTGTGTGAAAATCAAAACACAGCCATCATTCAGATTCACACTTCTCTGAATTGTTCGGTAGCATTCTCCCGCACAAACATGCATTTATGAGGGTAAAGCAGTACTTTTTCTGGGGTATTGCAGGTGTATGCATACCCCTAAACATTTTCTGAACCTAGTATGGTGAATCATCAGTTCCATTGCTAACCCCCAATGGCAGCCTCATTTCCTGTCACGGGGTTTCCTGAGTCTCAGATGGAAGTGAGCATTTATGGTGATTTTATTGAGTCAAAATGAGAGTACCCTTAAACATTTTAAAAAAAATTTTATAGAAAAAAAGCACTGGGGTAAAGCATACATAAAAATGAAAATAACATGTACTAATTAATTATATTGGGGAAATTTTCTTTGTAAAAAAATAAATAAAAGAATAGTGTGAAATTGCAAACAGAAATGTGTATGTTTGGAGACATTCACAAAATGTTGGTGAATTTTCATGGAACACTGAGTACTGAAAAAATAAAATAAAAAAAATTCCTTCAGTAGCACCTTAAAGACCAACTAAGTTTTCAGTAGCACCTTAAAGACACAACTAAGCATGAGCTTTCATGTGCATGCACACTTCTTCAGATACACTGAAATAGGAGTCCCCAGGCGCTTATGTGGAGAAGGGGTGGGGTGGGGAGGGGGTATCACTCAGAAGGGTGGTGGAAGTGGGTGATTGACTGACTGATAGCTGTTGATGACTGAAAACGACTGCAAATGGTTTTGCATGAAAAAGCAAGGGTTGAGATTGCTGAAGATCGCTTTATCATGTATAGTGAGATAAGAATCCTATGTCTCTGTTCAAACCAGGTCCCTCCATGGTTTTGAGCTTGGTGATAAGTTGTAATTCAGCAACTTCTCTCTCCAGTCTATTTCTGAAATTCTTTTGTAGTAAGACAGCTACTTTGAGATCTTGTATAGAATGTCCTGGGAGATTGAAGTGTTCTCCTACTGGTTTTTCTGTCTTTTGGTTCCTGATGTCAGATTTATGTCCATTGGAGAGAAACCAAAATTGACATGTTCGCCCATCCCTAGCAGGGAGCTTGAACAATTGCTGTTAGAAGAACATGGGCCAGTCTTCCAGGCTAGCAATGCAGGAAACGAAAGAGAACAGGAAGAGCCAGTGAGGAGCTTCATCAGCACTCACTATGAGTGACTTACCACCCTGGCCACCTTTCGCTATACAGTGGCACCTTGGTTCCTGAACTTAATCCGTTTGACTCCCGAAACAGTTCAAAAGCCAAGGCGCGGCTTCCGATTGGCTGCAGGAACTTCCTGCACTCAATTGGAAGCCACAGAAGCTGCTTAAGACATTCAGCTTCTGAAAAACATTCACAAACCAGAACACACACTTCTGGGTTTGCGGCATTCAGGAGCCGATTTGTTCAGGAGCCATGCCATTCGACATCTAAGGTACCACTGTACTAATATAATCCTTAGATAATGTATTTGCCACACCAAAATGTCACACAATGAAATTTGGATGATATCTCTAGAGTGTTTTGGCCCAACAACAGTGTTATAACTGCTAATAAACAATGGTAAATTCATCTTTACCTTAGCATGTGCATTTGCAATACATGTGAATTATTCAAATCGGCAGAGGTGACAAGTGACAAGGCCTGTCAAGGACTAATAGGGAGAAATTATAGTTCTGTCTTGGTTGTATTTATTATTGTGCTTTTTATTTTAATGTAAGCTCCCTTGGGGACTTTGGTGGTGAAAAGTCAGGATAGTATTTTTAAATTAATGAATAAGTATTAATTATTTTACTTGGCAACTAAACCAAGAGCCATACAACAACTAAAACAAGGGGCACAAAATCATGACACAAAGCAATCTGTTGACCTATAATTACTGGCAGCCATACAGTCGATAAATCCCTATGTAGATGAAGTTAATCATTTCAGTTAGATTTCCCCATTCTTAAAAATATAAACAAAAATGTTAAATTTATAGTGGGAAGTTTTTAAAAAATACCACTGGTTTTGCAGTTAATAGAGGAATGGATTTTAAGTGTTCTTCTAGCATTCTGTTTTGAAACGCCCACAAAACATAGTGCAATACCGTATATGTTCGCTCCATAACACGCACCTGACCATAAGACGCACCTAGTTTTATAGAGGAGAAAAAAAATATTCTGAATCGAGGAGAGTGATCCCCGCAGAGGCTTGGGAGGGAAGCTGCACACCTGCCACCCATATGGTTGGTGGGGCGCAGCCTCTGCAGGGATCGCTCTCCTCCCGCAGAGGCTTGGGAGACTTTCCTTCTCCCCACTTTTTTCTCCCCCTCCCCAAGCAGCACAGGCCCCTTTTCCAGACTCCTCCTCTCTGTCCCTTTCGCCCAAACTCCTCAGGCGATGTCTGCAATTCCTCCCCTTCGCTGCTGCCTCTCCTTTGCCTTCTAGCACGACTCTCCACTCACGGCAACCTACCTCCTCTCCCTTCGCCCTGAGTCTCAGTCCACCTCCTCTCTCTCAGCAGCTGCCTCTTCTCACCATCCTCCGACCAACATCCCCAGAGCCACCAGGGGAAAGGGGAGGCTGGGAGTGTGAGGCAACGTTGCACAGCCTGCCCGCCGCTCCCAAACCTTTCTGGGGCTTCAGGGGAAAGGGGAGGCCACCGGCAACCTGGGAGGGGCGGGGCAACGGCACGTGCCGCACTAGGGCAGTTTGGCTCCAGGGTCCACACATTTGCTCCATAAGATGCACATACATTTCCCCTTACTTTTTAGGAGGAAAAAAAGTTCGTCTTATGGAGTGAAAAATACGATAATTTCTGCAACATTTCTAACGAGCCATGTTTCCAAGGGTGTGGGGAATCATTAAATTTAAGAGCTTGCTGTATCAAGCCAATGGCCTGTCTAGTCCAGCAGCCTGTTCTCACAGTGGCTGACCAGATGCTTGTGGGAAACCTGCATGCTGGATTTGAGCACAAGAGCATTCTTCCAAGCTGAGGTTTCCAGCAACAGGTACAGAAACATTGCTGCCTCCACTCCGGAGGTTGAGCATAGTCATCATAGCTAATAAAAGTTGATAGCCCTCTCTTCCATGAATAATCCTCTTTTTAAAGTTATCTAGGTTGGTAGCCATCACTGTGGGAGCGAGTTCCATAGGTGAACTACGTACTGTTTGAAGAAGTAATTTTATCTGTCCCAAATCTTCCAACATTCAGCTTCATTGGAAATTCATGAATTCTGGTGCTATGAGAGAGGGCCTTTTCCCTTTCACAGAGCTCCAGTTCTCAGAGTTCTCTGTGAAAAAGGATTGATGGTTAGACCTCTGGCAATTGTAGCTCAATGCGGAGACTATGGTTGCTGTTATTCACTTAAAAAATTGAACGTTAAGACTTTTACCAAAATGTGGGCAGAAGGATACCAGTACAGAGTTTGTATGATTATGATTACCGAGGAGGAGGAGGAGGAGGAGGAGGAGGAGGAGGAGGAGGAGGAGGAGGAGGAGACATTGACTTGCACTCTGAATGAACAACTCTGAATAACAATTCTAATCACCCTTAACAAACTACAACTTCCAGAATACTTGGTGTGAAGCCATGACTTTTTAAAGTGATATCATAGTGCTCTAAATGTATGGTGTGAATATAGCCTTACTGTCACATCCCATACTTCAAGCAATCTACTTCCTTTCCTCACCAAACACAAACCCTATAGAGGGTTCAATATACCTCCTTAAAAATGCCAATGTGGGGCTCGTGCTCCACACCTGGGAGGCAACTGATCCCAAAATACGCCCTTCTGTCATTCAATCTGCTCATCCAAAATGTCTTTTACTATTTATTGTAGCCTTCAGGCTCCAAACTGTGCCTAATGCAGCCCAAACGATGTTTGAGCAAAAACATCCGGGGTCTGTAAATGAAATGATAAGCTGTTCATTAGCAGCACTAATGAGACATGCTGAAATCCAAAGACTAGATGGTTATTCCATTGAAATCTGTCTGACTTTGATGAAATTTCTCCTGGGGGCTTTATCGTTCCCTAAGTTGTCTTTCTAGAAGGGAACAGTGTTATAACTGGGCAGGACAATCCTATGAAGTTTCTTAAACTGCATGGCATAAATAGCGGTTTTGATGCAAAGGCTAATTTAGATTTCTAAACTTGGCCGAAGCAGCAGCCGCAGAAGACCCACATGCTACAAAGAGTCTCTAGTTGTGGTACTAATAGGAAGTTCAGACAACCACACACAAATGCTTGAATATTGTAATAATATGTGAGGCATAAGCAACGCTTAGCAAGGCATCTGAAGCAACTGATGGTTGCTGCTTCATGCATGGCAGAGAGACATTCTGTAAAATACCTACTTTTGAGTCACCACCCTATGATCAGTGCTGGTACCAGGCTATTTTGCACCCTAGGCAAGGCTAACTACTTGCACCCCACACCATTTTTTTTATTGATAACTTCAATTTTCAAAAAACAGATACCTTCTAGAAAAAATGAAAAACACAGGATTTGAAACTGCTAAATTTATTTTTACATTGCAAGAAAAAGTGCTACGACAATCTGGTTATCTTTCTCGAATACAAAGTAAAATGGATTAGTGCACAAATCATTTTGAATAATCTTGTGAATTGTGATGGTTTGCATGTCAGTCTCTTACAAGTTTCAATCTCAAGCCCATTGACTTTTCACTTTGCATGCCTTTACCTTTGCAAATTTTGTCACCTATTCCTTCAGGTCAAGAGCTGATGATTCGGCGTGTTCGGTTGACATAGTTGCCAAGCCAACTGGTGTCTTGTGCAACATTGTTGAACGTACGTAAGTTTCTATAAGTGCTCACCACTTGCCACTGACCCTGGAAGTGTGAGAAGCTTAGAGCAACGGGAACATTCAACATATTCTCCAGGAATTTTTGTTGTAGTATGTGGAGAAGTAGTCGTTGTGGCATCACACACATTCACAGCACAAATATTCAGCATCAGTGTCTTTATTTCCATTGTGCGGC
Organism: Zootoca vivipara; assembly: GCF_965207765.1. Classification (NCBI taxonomy): domain Eukaryota; kingdom Metazoa; phylum Chordata; class Lepidosauria; order Squamata; family Lacertidae; genus Zootoca; species Zootoca vivipara. The sequence continues at coordinate 24,309,182 of NC_142593.1, read as the reverse complement.
GATGATCCCCCCCAAAAAAAGAATTCTTGCAGTCCTTAAGTATATCGTCAATATTTTTTTTTGTTGATACTGTATATATCATACAGGAAGCCAAATAGGAAGTTATATCATTTCAGCAGTGGGAATCTCTCCTCAACAGATTGTATAGCCATGTCTAAGACAGTATAGTAGAAACCTACTTAGAATTTCTGCTTTGGAACTTGCAGTTATATATTACATAACCTCCAATCAATGCTACATATATACATAAAAAAAACAATCCTAATGTATGAATTACTTCAAAAATAAAAATTCTTCAAAATATAAAATAAAAGTAAAATGTTATCAGTAATTTATGAGATATAACTAAAACTGATCTACTGTATATAAAACGGTGTCCCTCAAAGGTCAGTATTGTGCACTTCTGAGGTCTGTGCCCTAGGTGGCTAGTTAATTTAATGACAGCACTGGCCCTTCCTATGGCAGAATGGCCAAGAGTTCCTATTTCCCAGGGACAGTTATGGAATTACAGAAACTGTACCAGTTTCTGATTTGATCACGGAATGTCCTGCTTTTCCTTTGGACGTCCCTATTTTCATCAGAGAAATGTTGGAGGGTATGGTAAGGTGCTGTACCATAAGTAGAATTTTCCCAGATGATCTATATGATTTTAGAGGTCTATACAGAAGCAGGCAGTCTCTTAGGTAACCTTGAGCCCAAGCTGTCCAGGGCTTTACATATTAACAACAACACCCTCAACATGGCCTGGTACGTAGCTATCTCAACCCAGGTGTAATATGTTTGTGTTCAGGTGCTCCACTCACCAATGTGGCCATAGTTTTCCACACCACTGTGCAAGCATAGCCCCTTTACACACCAAATGGCAAGGACATGACTGCTATGCTTTTCATTGTGGGGCCCTGCAACTCATCTCACATCTTCCTGCAATTCTTGGGACATCATCGGAAACCCTCCTCCATTATTTCACTTTCCTAGCTACATCCACAGCCCTGGGGGTTGTTGCTACCTCCTGTCCATCACCACCATAAATACTGTATGGTCCTTCACTGAATATGTGCTGGAGCAGGCAAAATCAGGTCCTAACCCAGTGTCCGTGTGTTTTCACTTCACCATCACAATCCTTGAAGTTGATGCACCCATACAAAGGTGGTAAAACAATTTTGTTTAACCATCCAGTTCAACTGTTTTTGCAGCCATTTCACAGAACTGAATAGTTTTCACTTCAGACATGTTTACAGACTAAATGCCAATACTGAAAAATGACTGCACACTATGTATAAAGCGGGAGTGACTAATGCAATGCTGGGTGTGCTCTTTCAGTTGTGATATTGGCAAGGGTGATTGGTGCTCCCCGAAAGCAGTTCAGAAAGGGAGGTGGTTATTTTCTATTTTTACCCTGAAGATCAAATGAATAGAGGTTTGGGAGGAAGTGCTGTGTTTCTTGCTTTTTGATAACTGACTACAAAGATTGCCAGCCCTCCTCACCTCTCCCAATATGCTAGAAAAAATAGTAATCAAGGCCATATCTGAATACTCCGCTGAGGCAGAGCAAAACAACAACCCCCCACAAAATGCTAGCAATCAAAAGAAGCATTTTTAAAGTGCTTGCCAACCACAAAGGTCAAGGATGATGTTCTGTTTGAAAAGCATCTTTTGTTTTCTAAAATGTTGTGTACTTTCCAATTTAATATCATGAAACTTTACCTCTTTGTTCCTTTAGACATAGGAGAAAATATGCATGAGAAGACCATTTGGCTGCAACGTAGCTGGAAGAGGAATCAAATATAACTGTGAGGAAACTGAAATAGCATCCATTTGAGCAGGTGAAATAAAGGATGTATCTCCCGAGGCTATTTTTCATTATTTTATTTCATAACCTTATTAATTCCAATTTCTGTTTACTGCCGGCTGTACTGAAATGATACCTTATTTCAATGCCAAACACAGTGCAAACACCTCTCAGTAACTCTCGCCTTGCCCTGTAGGACAGCCTTACTCAAACTGGTGCCTTACAGATGTGTTGCTGGAGTGCAACTGTCCATCATTCATGACCATGCTGCCTGAGACTGGTGGAAGTTGGACATCCAACATCTGGAGGGTACCAGGTTAAGGGAAGCTGCTGTAGGATGTGTCTTGGTTTGTTTGTGAGAGACATCTCTTGCTATTGGTTTGCAATTGCATTTTTATCACTGGGCAACTGCTCTCTGCTTGCAGAACTCTGAAGTCTTTATATTGCAGTACATTGTATTCTCTGGGTCAGTGTTTGTTGAGATAGACAAATAGGTGGTTCTGTTTTTCTCTCTGATTGTTGCATCATGAAAATGTCCCTCTCTAAAGTATCCAAGGCCATTATGTATATTTCAGTCGAAGATCAGTTCAAAGTGAAACTCATGATTGCAAACTCTCGGCTTATAAACCCAGTAAGTGGAATGGGAAACATGTATCAAAAGGTAAAGATAAAAGTCACTCTTCAAAGCCTCTCCCTTTTCCATCTTCTTCTATCCTGGCTAACAGAAAGCTCTAAAAATCTTACCATTTTTTTTTAAAATCCCCCCTTCTTTATTTCTCTGAAATCCACATCATAGAAGATGCCTGCTGGAAATAAAATGCATTTTTATGGTAAAATTTCCTTTTTTGTCTTGATGATGTACATTATCTGAGACAAGGAAGACCCCTGCAGAGAGAAGACTGAGTGCTCTGATTTGGCAGCATTACCCCCCACCGCAAACAAACTGTCAAAGCAAGGCAAGAAAACCGAAATGTGTATATTACAAAACAAGCATGTCTAATCATTTGCTTTTGCCCTTTCACACTCAGAGGTTTCTGTACAGATAAATATAAATGCAATCCAGATTGCTGGAACTCCACTTTCCCCAGTCTTTTAAGGCTAATAATAAATAACACAGAAGATACATAAGAGGAGCTTCTGATCTTTGCTTTGTTAATAAAACAAAAGTATGGGAGTTACCAATTTAATTGGAGCAGTAGTGCCTTTTCTGAGGGTGGGGCATTAATTCTTCCTTCGAGCCATTTTCTCAACTGCGTAGCTGGCACTCCTGTTGATGACTTTGCTTGCTGTAGGTTGGCAAAATGGGTAGGACTATTGACACAAATATTCCCAGGTGCCATTATAGCCTTGGGGAGCCTGGATGGCCTCATGGTTTTCCAAAGATCTCTGCACTACGAAGCAGATCAGATGGCAGCTGGAGTGTAGGTGGTGAAAATCCCATGACAAATACAATGGGCACAAGTGCTTAACCAGGCATCCCCAAACTGCGGCCCTCCAGATGTTTTCGCCTACAACTCCCATGATCCCTAGCTAACAGGACCAGTGGTCAGGGATGATGGGAATTGTAGTCCAAAACATCTGGAGGGCCGAAGTTTGGGGATGCCTGGTTAAGCACTTGTGCCCATTGTATTTGTCATGGGATTTTCACCACCTACACTCCAGCTGCCATCTGATCTGCTTCGTAGTGCAGAGATCTTTGGAAAACCATCAGAGCAGTAACAACTATCAACTCAAGAGGCTCACTGCAATAGTTTAGGGATTTTGCAAAACTAAACAAAGCTTTGCAGAGCTCCCGCAGTTGACACCGCAAATGATACGGGCCCCGTGACAGTGTTTGGAGCACAAGTCAAAGGTTATGGGCAGGGCCGTCTTGAGCAGATCGCGCGCCCTGGTGCTGAGGGGCGGAGATCGCTCTGCCGCCCGCCCCGCCCTCGCAGGGCGCAATTGGTTTCCGCGCTGCTTTGCCGCGCGGCGCCCTCCTTGCCAGGCCGGCGCCCAGCTTACCAGCCCCCCGCCATGGTGCACTGTGCCACCGGGGGTCTATGAAGAGCCGGCCCTGGTTATGGGATCAGTTTCAGTTATTGCAACTTGAGGATCTGGACAGAACATCAGCAGCCTCTTTCAGCCGTTGCCCATCAGACTTTTCAGTTCTAGCAGATACTGATGGACTAGATGGGTTTGAGCAGTGGGTAATAATGACTTACTTCAGGAGTAATGCCCATCACATTGAAAGAAGTGGTGGTCCAGCTCCTGTTGGAGAGGCTGTCCCAGGATTCTGAGGTTTTAGATAACTGCAGCCCAGTCGGATATCTGTTTCTTGGGCAAAGTGAACTGCAGATTGAGACATATTATCTAAACCCATTTCAGTCTGGCTACAGGCCCAGTTATGGTGCTGAAACTATTGTGGTTGCCCTGATCGATGACCTTTGTTGGGAAAGAGACAGGAGTGTTTCTTTCTCTTGGTTATGAATCGTCTAGACCCTTATTTGGTCTGGATATGATAGATTTCTGCTGCTATTTGCATTTTCTGATCTAACCTCTCTGTTTTAGCTGGTGGGGGGGGAGAGAATTCAGAAGTTCAAATGAAACTTAGTTCCTTTGTTCTTCTAACTTATTTCTTTATTTTGTATCTTTTCCCCATTGCCATGCTTTATTTCTGCCCCGCTGTAATGTTAGAGGATCAAAAAGGTGTGAGAAGTTGGCTCGGAGCAAATTTAAACCTCATTTTGCAAAAAGCATTGACAGAAAATGCTACAAACAAAGAGATAACTGAATTTGGGGCAGCTGGTGCTCATGGTAGCAGACAAATGACTGCATCTTGCACTCATGGGGAAATTGTTGACATGGAAAAGAAATAGTTCATCATGTGGATCACATTGAAGATAGGCAGCCCAGACTAAGGATTGGAGAATCTTTACATTTCAGTTTCTCTCCGTTTCTCAGATTTCCAATCTTAAATTCAGTTGTCTACATTTCCGTTTGTGATTTAGTTATTTATTTTAAGAGGTCCTCATAAAAATTCACCAGCATTTTAATGCAAATCTCTCCTGATAAAATCTTGTTTATATGCAATTTTGCCCAGCATACACATTTGTGCAAACATTTGTTGCGTGTTATCATTCTCCTGCCAACCTAGCAGTTCAAAAGCACGTCAAAGTGCAAGTAGTTAAATAGGTACTGCTCCAGCAGGAAGGTAAACGGCATTTCCGTGTGCTGTTCTGGTTCGCCAGAAGCGGCTTAGTCATGCTAGTTACATGACCCGGAAGCTGTACACCAGCTTCCACAGCCAGTAAAGCGAGATGAGCGCCGCAACCCCAGAGCCGTCTGCGACTGCACCTAACAGCCAGGGGTACCTTCACCTTTACTATCATTCTCTACTTCAGAGTAAACATGCACAGGATTGTTCCATGAGAAGATTCTGCTGACAATGGAATAGAAGCTTTGCAAGGGAAAGGTTTGTGGTAGTCTGTAAAGAGAAGATTTCAACCCAGAGAGTTTCCTTGGTTCCACTTCTGTAGTTCCATAGAAGCTGATAAATCCTTCGCTGTAATTATTCTATCTTTATATCATAATTCTTTGCTGCTCCTGCTTTACCTCAGCTGCCTTTTGACATTGTGTAAACATGCCCTGACTTTAATTCCTAGAATTGAGGAGCATGTGTGCATTTCTGATTTGTATGCCATTCAGCTTTTACAATGACAAAGTTATAACTTAATATACATTAGCAGGAAGAAAATGGTACATTGTGTGTTTCTATGCGAAGGGCAACTGGGGAAGAAAATTAAGAGAAGCTTGGGCCGACCGATATTTATATACTTTGCTGAAGAAATGCTCATAAGATAAGAAAGGACTCCAAATTACTGCTTAAGCACTGAACACAGGTTTTTTTTATTTTTTAGAGATTGGCTTTATGATTAAAAGAGGCTTCTCAGCAGCAATCCTAGTAGATAACAAGTTTACAATGATAAATGCTAAAGGCAATGGTGAGGTCATGTCCTGACTGGTTATATCTTGCTATCATATCAAAATGCACATTCATGACTTAAATCCCCTTGAGGTTGCATTCTTTAATAAAAACCATTGCACCCTCCCACTTTCAGACTTACCCTTCTTTGAATGCAAAAAAGGCAAGTCAATTTTTTTATTGCTTGGTTTACCTCAACCTAAAGGGTCTCTTGCCATTTAATTAAGACTTTGGACGAATATGCTCTTACTGTCAGTGCAAGTGTTATGTAAGTTAGTGAATAATGTACAATGTGAAAGCTTTCATTCAGGGAAAAGAAGATTGATTTTGTTGCTTTCTCGTGAAACTCACCATTTTTCTGTCTAACTTGCGTTACAAGTTTGTTATGGGGGGGGGAACCCTCTTATTTCAACTTGTGCTCCTCCTTATAGGAAGGACTGGACACAAATGTGCTCAAAAAACTAGATTTCATATTTGATTTACTTGCAAGATTTTCAAATGGCTTGCTATCAGAAAACATCAAAACGAAGTACAGAAATTAGAAAATATATAACATTAAAATCAGTAGAATACTGTAAAAAGCAGTATATAAAAAAGATAGGTCTGTGTTCAAAATGCTGGCAGTGGACAAAATAAATAAATAAACAGAATTAATCTGCTACAGATTGCTACCCTGAAAACAACCGTCTTTATGCCAAATAGCTATGTTTATTTTTAAACAAACCTGTAGGGAATAAAGGTTACTATGGTGATGATAGTAAATATCACATCGCCCTTCGAATTCTGAACACCACGCAAAGTGGAAAAAAATATTATAAAATGGCCTCTCTTTACGTTCAGTCAAAGAATCGTGGACCCATAGGTTTGTAAGAAATGAAAAGACCAATGGCTCCAGCCCCTTCTTCCTCTACTTCATCAGGGCAGGTCTATCCCGATAAGAACTCCCCAAAGACCAACCTATGCAATCCAGATCAGTGTGCCCCAAGGAGAGAGCAAGAGCACAGAGAGACAGGGTCACCATCAAATGTAAGCATCCTTGGGCAAGTGCTGAGGCCCACAACCCAATAGAGGACCCCCTGCCAATCTCTGGATCCTAGGGCCCTGCTGTCTCTGCCTGTTCATCTGAACTCTTTGAGCAAGCAAGCTGTGGGAAGAGAAGGACCAGTTCCATTTGCACACCTTGTCCTCTCTTGCTTTCTCTGTGACATAAGTGTATGTGCAGTGGCAACAGTGGCAAGGAAAAGGTAGATGGCCTTCAGGCCCCACCCTTTTCCTTTAGTTGTAATTTGATTTAGATTGTTTTTGACTTTTAAATTGCTTTAAACCCTTCTCCCCAGAACCTCACAGTAAAGGGCAGAAAAGAAATCAAATTACTAATAACCCAAAAAATAGAATGCAGGCTTCCTCAGCCTCGGCCCTCCAGATGTTTTGAGACAACAATTCCCAGCATCCCTGACCACTGGTCCTACTAGCTAGGGAACATGGGAGTTGTAGGCCAAATACATCTGGAGGGCTGAGGTTGAGGAAGCCTGATGTAATGGTTCAACTCAGGGGGATGACCCACGCATATCTTGGCCAAGGAGCTCCCACACCTAGAACTGCCATTGAAGACCCCACAGGAAAGAGAAAGAAAAGCAGAAACTTCAAATAATGGGACAAAGACATGTATTATAAAGACTACAATTCCCATCATCCCTGACCACTGGTCCTGTTAGCTAGGGGTGATGGGAGTTGTATTCCCAAAACATCTGGAGGGCTGAGTTTGGCCATGCCTGGTTTAAACCCTTACAAGTCTAGGACCCAAAAGCTAATCTACGTTGAGACTTGAAAGAGATTCCTTTGGTTCCAGCACGGTCACCACAAGACCTCAGACACAAAGCGGCCCACCCAAAGCTCTCAAAACTCCACCACTTAAGTTAATTCTGAACTCTTTGTTGAACTATTGTAACTCTGTAATTGCAAACTGGTCAACTGATCCAGCTATGTTAGGTATAGATAGAACTGCATTCATGCAAACTCAATTTACATCATACAAAGAAACATCTTAAACAGAAGCAGAAATCGCTTCATTGTGAGGGCTTTTACGTGAGCAGTGTCTTATGTCTAAACAAACTGCAGAGAAAACCTTCCATTGATTGATATGAATATGTTGCAAAAGGAGGTGTTTGGCCTGAAAGCCATGATTGGAACATTGGTGGGGTTAGTGGAGTTGGGGATTCTGAAAGCAGTGCCACAGACAAGTTGCCCTAGCAAAGAAAATAAATAAAAGGATGGTTTGGTGGAACTCCAAGACTGGGAATACCCAGAGCTTGATGACTCCTCCAGATGATTTAACAACCCAACAGCTAAATGATATTTTTTAAGATTGGGATATGAACTCAGAAACACATTTTCCTGCTTGAAAAAGAGCCGAGTTTGGATGATGCATTTTCCATTTTATACCTTACCCACTCTGAGCCAAGGATTTTGATTATAGATGAATGCTCCATCTCTTACACTCAAATGAATGATTATGGTCCCCTGCTAAAATTAATACTAACAACTTCCAACATGGAATCTACTGATGAAACACTTGATGCTTCTGCAGAGCTTCTCACTCCTGCAACAATTTAGTCTGGAGGAAAAGAAGAGGTCTTCTGAGGTAATAAAAGTGATCATACATAACTGACCAGCAAGGAATTTTAGTGAAGAATGAGAATAGACTCAGAACTCCTAGCAGGAATGGTTCCCATTTGCAAAAACAGCATGTCAGAGCATGTTATTTGACCAGACTCATGTCTGTTGCATTAAGAAAACCTTTCATGGAGCTCTGGTTCCAAGTGATGCCCACAGCAGTTATGGGTGGCTGCAGGGCCGTCCTAAGTGTATCTGGTGCCCTGGCGCCGTGGTGTGAAGATCCCTCCGGCGCCCACCCACCCTGTTGTGCAGCGTGGCTGTCTGGCGGGCACAGCGCACAGTGAGGCTGCTGCAGGCACAGCAGTGCGGCGCCCTGGCGCATTGCGCCACCCAGCCTTGCCTTAGAGCTGGCCCTGGGTAGCTGGTACAATATGGTTGGGCCACTGTGGAGAGGACCAGGGGATGCTAATTGAAAATTGATATATCGTTTTAAAATATTAATTTAGTTAATATGTATTTTATTTCATGAAGTCTATAACGTGAATATTTCATCCATTATTTTGTTCTGAAGCTCCTGAACTTGTCATGCCTAATAAAGGTGATTGATTGATTGATTGGTACTATATGGTTCCATATATGACAGACTCTGCACATGTGGCCAACCTTACTCGTTGATCTGTCCTTTATACAGACATCCAAGAGACCGATTCCTGAAACCTTTGCTAACTCTGGGAAGCAGGCTTACTGTGGCTGAAAAGGTTCGTTTTTGTGTGTGCAACACTAACAGATTTGTGATACATAGATTGGCTCTTTATGCCCTGGCTGCAAGAAAGATTAGAAAGAGAGAGCTGGACAGCATTCCAATAAATTGCACAGGAGATTTGGAGATCTAACGGAAGTTAAGCTAGGTATGAGCTAGCAGATGATATTTATGAATTCTGACTCCCTTTCTTCAACTCATCGATGCTTTGTTTGATGTAATTGCTGTATGCTGTATGTTATGATTTGCAGTGTTGCAAATTGAAATGGTAGAAATTGTTATGGCCTTTGACTAATACAATAAACTTTGTACTGATTGATTGATTGAGCCAAGAGGAGCCTGATTTCAATAGGGAGTGATCAGGAGGGTATATATTGCAGTCACATTTTCCGTGTTTGTCTACTTCTATTTAACTAAACATTTGCTGCATTCCACTATCATTGGTAGCAGCTGACAGCCCTGTCAGTAATAGGTCATGGCTGCAAAAACAGGAAGATCAGCAGCGATTCTAAGCATTCTCTCTAGTGAGTGCATAGTGACCCCATCAGCTTGAAACCATGACCTACTATTTAGGAATCCCAGGGCTAAGCTGTTTTGGGCACAGGTACCCTCCATTTTAGCTACTCGGCTGCACTGCATATTGAGACTCCCCTGTTTGCTTTGGTCTCATTCTCATCCCTTGAAGAGAGAGGGTCAAAAGCAGCTTTTGCTAATGCCGTTTTGTATGGGTGTGCACATACACAGAAGGGGAGTCAAGAGCAGGGGAGGATTACTTCATTTCTAGCTCTACCAGTCTTAAGCATTTCCTTCTACTTTAAATAAGCTCTTGTTGGATTTTCTACTTACCCCTAATGGTTTTGAAAAAAGGAATCTGATTTATGCTGTGGATTTACTGCTGTGTTATTTGGAGGAGGGTTTGTGGCTGCAGCTCAATAATTCTGCCTTAACAAACCTTGCAGAACCTTTTGTGTTGGAGAAGCAGCAGTGGGAAATATCAAGCACAAGGACTTAAATCACTTCCCCCTCTTTAATACATTTTTTTTCTTCTGTCTCTCTCCTGAGTTCTCAGAAAGCACAATGCAGAACCCATTAAACACCACCCGTAAACATCTGTTTTCCAAATGCTATCAAATGAATGGCAGATATTTACAAATTGTTTTTAAATGGGTGAGCCTTTTTTATACTGTCCCCTTGCAGTTGGTATGGGATCTGTGGCCTGCGATGTTAATGGGGTTTGTAGTTAGAACAGTGCAAGACTTCTGCATCTATCAAGATTCAAAGTGCTCAAGTGCTTCCTTGCCTAGTGATTTATTGCTTTCTCAAAATGTCTCTGACAGCCATATGGCGTCTCTGTTAAGAAACTATTACAAGATTTAATGTGCACACATAAAGCTAATATGATCATGTGGCTCACGACAATATTCAGGTTCTTATTTTTCTTTACAATATTTCATTTAAATAACAGCTATCATTTTGGGATCATAAATCATGCAGCCAAACATTGAGAGATGAAATGACTACTCTTAGCATTCAAGAAAATGGAGAGCATAAGATACAAGGAGGAAAGATAAGTCAAACAGCCTTATTCTGACAGGTATCATAGGTGAACCTAAGCACGTATAATGCTTGATGTTTAATGCTTGATGGTTTTATTAAGTTTTTAGTTATGCTGCAAGCTGCCCAGAGTGGCTGGGAAAACCCAGCCAGATGGATGGGGTATAAATACTATTATTATTATTAGTAGTAGTATTCCACTGAAATGAATAAGAATGGTACAAAATTGTGGCTGTTCTCCTGGGCAGCTTTTGGTCATTTTCAATGAGACATACACAAGAGAGTTCTTCCCTGAGTCTCCAACCTTGAGCAATCAGTTGCCCGTGTTTCTATCTTACAAAAGCAATGGGTGCCAGGGACATCTAGGCAGATCATATCACTGAAATCTAGAGGCGTGTATTGGCTCTGTATGCAGCTTGAAATATGAATAGGGGTGATTTGGGTTAGGTTTCTACAGTATATGCTCAAGTCACATCCTGCCATTAACAAGGTGTCTGAGTTGAATCAGGCACTCCCTAAAAGTACCAAGTTACTCTGCAGCCTTGGGTGCCCCCTCCCCAAAATTGCATTTTGTCATTTAAAATAATATGACAGCTGTCTTTTTTTAAAAAAAAAAGCAAGGCCAAACTGACTAGAGAAACACACTGAGTTCAAGTGGTGAGCGGATGGAGAAGATAGGGGTGGAGTGAAGAGATGGCTAGATCTTTCATTTTGATAGACATCTAGGTTTAATCATAGTAGATTATAGTCTCTGGGCTGCCCAGTCGCAGAGATATGGGGTTGGGATGCTTGCTAACTTTCCTGATAAATTAGAATAGGGTCATTCCTCTTGGCCATGAAAAGGCTGCAGGGCTTTTGTGTGATTTATTTCTTCCTTTGATTTTAATTATTGTCTGTTTTCCAAGCAACACCTACTTCAATTATTTGCTGTTCCTTTCCATTCATTTTCTCCTTTTTTCCCTTAGGTTTTTTTGCAGATTTCTCTTAGACGCTCTGTCCCCACCACCCCCAGCATATACATAAGTGTATTTGTTACTTTTATTCATTTCCAGTCATTTTGTTTTTCTCCTGGTTTAATTTGCTTGTTCAGGGCTTTACCCTTCTCTCTTTGGTTTTAGAATACCAGTTGAATTATTGTTGTCTCATATTATTTAAATTTGTATTAAGGTTTTCTCACCTTCCCTCCCTATGACTGATACTTTCCCCCACTTAGCTGAACCTTCTTGTCCCTGAAATAAGCTTCCAGTTGTGTTGTTGATTTCCAACCCATTTCTTTCCACTTACCTAAGGAAACCTCCTTTGTGTCACCAGCTTTCTGACTGATTACTCACAAAGCACTGGGGGATGAAGTTAATTGATTTCTATTTTACCCACCTCAAAACTCAAAAGTCTGACTTTGCAAGAAAATCACTTCACCTATTATTCTGAAAGTTGTCAGGCTTCATCTCCTCAGAAAGGACAGCCGCTCTTGCAAATTGCACCCAATTCTGGCAGAAAATTTAAAAAGTCATTTTTTCTTTTCTTTTCTTTTCTTTAAAAAACACCTTTAAAAAGTTCCCTGCAACAATAACAACAATAACCTTGCAGGGATCTGACAGGCTTAATCCATTATGGAGGGATGTGTTTCCCTGCAAATTTCATCCACTTCTGCAAAATAGAAAAAAGAAAGAGGATATGACCGTTTTTAGATTTTGCATTATTGTCCATAGAGGAAACAGAGATTTGGATTTAACAGATGAGTAGAACACTGTAGGGACAGATCGTGAAGCTGAGGCTCCAATACTTTGGCCACCTCATGAGACTCCCTGGAAAAGACCCTGATGTTGGGAAAGATTGAGGGCATTAGGTGAAGGGGACGACAGAGGACGAGATGGCTGGACAATGTTCTCGAAGCTACGAACATGAGTTTGACCAAACTGCAGGAGGCAGTGCAAGACAGGAGTGCCTGGCGTGCTATGGTCCATGGGGTCACGAAGAGTCGGACACGACTAAACAACAACAACAGAACACTGTTCTGATTTGATCAATTTGAGCAATCTGGTAAGGTCTTGTATGCATCCAGACACTATATAGTAATGTGGTGTTTAGTCTTCACTTTGTAAAACACGTCTCTCTTGCTCTCTTGTCTCAGACTCTTCTCAGAATTAGGTAACAACTTCATGAAATGGTCAAGTGAATGAACAATAGATCTGTTAGTCTTTAAGGAGCCACACAACATGTTTTGCTGTTTTGTTGTAATTCTTTACACCACACAGGAACTTGGCAATGGCTGATGCTGCTCTTAGAACAATAAAGATAAATGAAACATTTTAAAAGTTAATTTCATATGCAGATGCTTTTTTTATATAAAGTTCCCTGCTGCAATATGACCTTTTTTCAACTGCAACTTATGCAATCACAGAAATAAATGTAAAAAATGCTGAAGTTAATAACAGGAAAGAAAAGGTGAAAGTGAAATCATTTCATTTCACTTTAAAATAATGGCTAGTACACTGGGCAACATACCCTATAATTAAGGTGATATTGAACATTCGTTCCACCTTCAATTTTAAATTACTGTCACATGCTGATTTGAAAAGGAGGTTCAGGAATGGGAGGTAAGAAGGTAATCAAATAAGTGCACCTTCTATATTTTTCTTTCTTAAATGTGCTACTTGAATTTGGGACATAGGTGCTGAGAAACCAGCTGACGTTACTAGCTATGATATATACTATTGAGATGAAAATCCACAACCAGTAAGCAGCACTAAGCATGCAGCAGACTGTAAATTCTTGGAGCATTTGCGTGTGGAGACCCTCTATCCCAGGCCTAGAAATAAATTCAGACATGACTCATATTTTTGGTTTGGTTTTTGGCAGAATTTAGGCCACGACTTTATTGATTACAAATCAAATGAGTGGTTGCATAGGCTCTGACTCAGGGCACACCTGGAGTTAGCAGGCCAGGTATACACCTGGGGGTGGGGTTGCCCGACTGGCGCACGTCAGCCGGGCCCTGATTCCCCCACGTGTGCCCAGAACACTGGATTAGGGCAACCCCACTTGGGGGAATACCAACCATCGGTCCATGGATTCCCTTAAGAGGAAGACCTGAATATATAATTATAGGGTGGTACAGGATCATACCACCCTATCAGCATGAACCAGAGCCTATCCACCAACCTTACAAGTTGTGATGATTTGCTACGCGGCAGGCGAAACCCAAATGGCAACAGTCAATCAGCCAAGTGGGGAAAATTCCTGCCGTGCCCCTGCAGCAACGGCAGACGGCACACGACGGCATAGCAAGGTCAAGCAGGTGTTTCGATGCAGCTCAACCGGAGAAGGAGGATCTCTAGGGTGAGCTCAGCGTTTAAATACAGGTCCATCTGACTCTTTGATTGGCAAGCCCTCAGCCCAATTGCACCCAGTCAGATGGACCACCAATCGGGTGTTGTGGCTGCTCCAATTATCCCGCCCCAACACCTAGACCTGGTCTGCTGGGACCCACCGCAACATGTGCCCTCTCTTGCAGGGAGGACCCAATTTGATCCCATGCCAGTCTCCCTGGACCTGCCCAACACATCTCTTAAACATGTGAAGGTTTTAACATTTTTTGAGAGTCTATCCATAAAAAATATAAACTGCTTTTAAATTTCAAAATGATGTTTTAGTACTGCCGTGGATACAATAAATGTTCATAGAGTTGGAAGGGGCACCCCAAGGGCCATCTAGTCCAACCCCCTGCAATGTAGGAATCCTGCCCGCAGCCATCCCTGGGTGGGCTTGAACCACCAACCTTCGGGTTAACAGCCAGATGCACTGGCCCATTGTGCCATATTGGTTTGTTTTTCAAAAGCAGGAGGTACAAAAAGTAGGTCTGAACACCAGAATAAATCCCCCCCCCTAGACTGATAAATGCACATGTATACTATGTGGGTGGCCTTGTATGCATTTCTACATTAATCAAATATAGCTGTTTGGATTTGAAGAAGAGTTTGGATTTGATATCCCGCTTTATCACTACCCTAAGGAGTCTCAAAGCAGCTAACAATCTCCTTTCCCTTCCTCCTCCACAAGAAACACTATGTGAGGTAAGTGAGGCTGAGAGACTTCAGAGAAGTGTGACTAGCCCAAGGTCACCCAGCAGCTGCATATGGAGGAGCGGGGAATCAAACCCGGTTCACCAGATTCACCCGGTTCACACTGGCTCTCACTGAGCTGTGGCTCAGAACCATAATATCTCAAGGTCCACCTCTCTCCATAGGAACCTCCCTAGACCCTGAGATCATCCTCTGTAGCCCTCCTTCATTTGCCTCCTCCACATGAGGTCAGGAGGGTGGCAACATGAGAACAGACCTTTTCTGAAGTGGCTCTCCTTTTGTAAAATGCTCTCCCCAGGAAGGTTTGGTTGGCGCCTTCATTGTACACCTTTAGGCATCAGGCGAAAATGTTACTCTTTAGCCAGCCTTTGGCAGATTGATATCCGATGCCCTTTAAAAATATGTTGTGGAAGAGGAGTTACCGAGTTGTCTTTAGATTCAGGTAGGTGGCCGTGTTGGTCTGACGCAGTCGAAATAATAAAAAAGAATTGTCCTGTAGCACCTTAATTGGTCTCTAAGGTGCTACTGGACAATTCTTTTTATTTATTTCAAGTTGTCTTTGTTTTTGTTTTTATTATGTATTTGCTGTTTTTTTATATTTTGAATTTATGTTATGAACCGCCCTGAGATCTATGGGTATGGAGCGGTATACAAACTTAGTAAATAATAATCATCATAATAATGTTGTTAGTTTTTTGCTGGCCAATCACAGGGGAGCAAATTACTAGTCATGCCTTCATCTTTGGCAATGCAGTTCACCTGTGTAGAGAAGTAGAAGGTATCAAATCCAACAAAGGAGCCCACCTTATGCTTAATCAGGACATCGGTCCATCTAGCTCAGTATTGTGTACACTCATTGACCGTGACTCTCCAGGATTTCAGACGTGGGATATTCCTAGCCGCCTGGGAACTAAACCTGAAAGCTTCTGCATGAAAAACAGCTGCTCTACCAATGAACTATGGTTCTTGGGTTGGAATCATTCATCCCCTGTCAAATAGAGAAACATTGGCCATCTGATTAGAGGACCAGCACACACAGCTCTTTGCTTTCCATGTGTTTCTGGTTCCAGTACTTTCTCGGGAAGAGGGATTGGCTGTTAAGTCACATTGAGAATTGCAGCTATGCCCACAGTGAGGTCTTGGATTTATTTCTAGTGCTTTGTACTGATTAATTCTTATACTGTACTATAGAAGATGAGGTGACGAGATAAAATGTTGAATTAAAATATATAGGGATGCAGTAAAGGTAAATACCTTAATGACTCGAGAGGATGACAGGCGGAAGCTTAATGAGTTTGTGTTTAATTGTAAGATTTTGTTTTTTGTATACTATGTTTGATATATATTTGGTTTGTTTGATTTGTTCATTTGATTTGTATGTGTTTAATTTTAAAATTTAAATAAAGATATTTAAAAAGAGAGAGAGAGATAGAGAGAATTGCAGCTATGTTCTGGGGAATGGGGATCTTCTAGAAACACTCAGCACTCTTAGCAAACTACAATTCCCAGCATTATTTGGAAGAGCCCATGAGTGTTGGGCAGTACGGTACCACTTTGAATGAGTGCATATATTTTGTCCTGTAACCATGGATAACAATTTCCTCCACTTTTTAATATGGTTCTGTCCAAGTATTTTGTGCCTTGATTTGGCACTGTAAATTAAGCAACTTGCTTCACTGTAGTTTTCTTTTTTTCACTATGAGACAAAACCAACAATAAATGTAATCATCCTCCCTTTAAGTACCCAGTACGTCTCCAACACCCACATGTAGTAAAGCAGAGGGAGACAAAATTATATTTCCCTTCCTCATTAAGTGTTTAACAGTTCCAGGCTAGAGCATCTTCCAAGTGTACTATGAAACAGAAAGCAACAGATGTTGCTGCCATTATTGCTAAGAATGAGAAGGATCTCGGGTAATGCCACCACTTGAAAGAAAACAAAACCATGCATTTTACTTGACTTTAATTTGCCAGCTTGACCCTGCAAAACACTGACATTTGGGGAATGTGTGGCTAAAAGACAATTCTGTGTATCCAACTATTCAAAGATGCCATCGGGGTAAAGACAGAAGGGTTTGAATAAAGATGCTTGGTGTTTTTAAGGACATTACTGACTCTCTTTATGTCAATAAAGTTTGCAGAGTGGTGCCATGAAAGCAGTTGGTGAGAGAGTGTGGTATAAAATTGCCTGAAATTGGTTTTGATAAGTGTATCTTGAGGACAAGACATAATGCAATATAAACAGAGAAGTGACTCAGATCAGTCTACCAAAGAAAATTACATTCTGCCCCCTTGAAGCTAAGCAATCAATATGGGAATCTGCTTCATAAAGTCATGGCGCTTCCAGCATAAAAAAAAGCTAAAGGTCATCTAGTCCAACAAATAGCAATAAGTCAGGTTCCACAAGTTATATATTCGTAACTTTGAAATGTTTAGGTCTGGAGGTCCCTGACTTCTGTATCAAATATAGAAATTTAACAGCCTGTTATCAAGAGTGTCAAATGCAAGAATCAACAGGGACCAATATGTAGAATAATGGAGGTGTTTCGACTCCCAAAACGTTTGCACTGTGTTCTGATGAAGCAGCAGCTGAACCCTTTATTGGCATCATAAAGAAACATTCAAAACAAATTGGCCAGTACTGTACAATCATGTCGCCATATCATCAGTACAGTCACTTGCCTAAAGGAAGAGGAGGCCAGCAATCAATTTCACCTCTGTGGGTCTCCAACAATGGCAGGGTATTGTAATGAACTTCAGCAGCAAATGATCAAATAGAGGAACTTAGCTACTGTCTTAGTCAGCTCCTGGTCTCTCCCCTGTAATAGGAAGCACTTCTTTATTGCGGGTTAAACAGAAATTGAAGGTAATTGGGATTAGATTCCTGTGTCCAAGTGAGTTGAAAATAAAGAGGGGAACATGTTTTTCTCACAGCTAGAATTAGTTCCTGATGCTCTATTTCCCATAACCTGGTTTTTAACATGGCTTTGGCGATTGGCACCTAGGAGATCCTCTGAGAGCCCAAGTTGTCGTATCTTTGTGCAAAACAGTTGTAACCCTGGGGAAGGGTTTACACACCATGGCACAGAACACAAAGAACACCTCATCTGCAGATCTGACCAAATACAGAGGAATATTTAGATGGTGGCTCTCTAAGAACTGTGGGCTTTAGGAAGGGGTTTAGAGAAAAAGGCCACACTTTGAATTGGACCAAGTTGCTTATATACAGTTGGAGTGATATGCTCCCCCAGTCCTTTTCCTGGTCAGAAGTAAACCCCAATACCCTGTACTGAGTAACCATGGCTAATTGAAAATGAAAGTGAAAGTTTTCAATATTGTCTCCATAGCAGCAGTGGAGAATGAGAGCAGAGTTTATGGTTTAGCATTATGCACAACCAGACCTCTAGCTTGAGCATTACAGTACAATTGCTGCTGGGAAAAGGAGGTGGTTGGGGTAAAATACAATGACTTTGCTAGAGGCCTGCCTTCAGGAGTGAGCCAGCAGTAAATCACACTGTGCAAGTTGGAGCTAACTCTTTATTAGCAAGAACATGATCTGCACAGATTTGGTAGAGTGTGAGGCCTAATGAGTGCAGCAGCTCATCTCTAGTATGTCTTGCCAAATGGAACAGTTGCTGAGACTGAAAGTCCCAGTTTCCCCACAGCCATCTAAGTCCCCTCCTCTCTAGCATTGTTCCCAAGCAATCAGAAACTGTGCCTGCATGAAGCCAACCTCTTCGCTGCCCTTTCCATGCCTCTTCTGGTTCTGGGAGACCAGAGGGGTGGGGGACTTGTCACAGCAGGAGGGAGGGACATCTGTGACTCTTCACCACCCTCACTCATCTCTGCCTCCTGGCCTCCCTCCAACCCTGCTTCAGTTTCTGCCTCTGATTCTGGACTTCTTTCTGTCACAGCCTCTCCCAGCTCACTAAGCCTTCCAACACCCTTTTCTCCGACACCTGCTAGCTAACAATACATTGTGGAGCTTTCTAGAACCAAGACAAGGCCTAAGGCTGATTACTGTTTCCCTTTTTTTCTATGTCGATAGCTCAACTGTAGGGGTTTATAAATCCCAGAATACAGTTCAGCCACAATTCTTTAAAATTTAATTAGGTTAGGATTGTTAAAAGCTAGTAATAGCAGACTCATTAAAAGCTGCCTTTATCTCATCCCAAGCAGTTGAAGGATAGCCATGTTTCTGTGCAACAATAGATTTGAAATTTTAATATGCTGAAGGTTGAATCGCTTTTCCTCCACATTTTGTACAGAGATTTATTGTTTGTATCCCAGTAAGGACTTTAATATAAAAATGGCAAAGGACAAACACTTAAAAGTAAAGTTCAAAACCTTTCTGTCAGGTCCACAGAGAAGAATAACTAAATGCCACTTTTAAAGTGTGCTTCTTGCTTGATATTAGCTGAAATATCAGCCAGATAGCTACTGTGCAAACATTTAGTGCATTTGTCCTTTGTGCTTTAAATATTATGCCTGTTTTATATATTTGCAGGCAGTCCAATGACATACGGAGGGTTGAAATTCTGAAATAATAGTAAACCATGCATACTAATAAAAACGGGGTGCAAAGTTCTTCTATCAGTGACTTAACACCAAATACAAGCATATTGGACACTGAAGGAAGTCAGCTGAAAAGTGACTAATAATAATAATAATAATAATAATACAAGAAGGGTAGACATGCTGCAACAATTAACAAAAGCTAGCCAATATGTCTTGAGACTTATTAAAGACTAAGGGAGCTTGGTAGAAAAACTAGTGGGAGCTTGATAGAAAAACTAAAATAGAAAGAGTATTCAATTATAACAGCATAAAGGCTTTCTCCTTTAGGTATTTTTTTTTTATTGATTGTCTGTGTCTGGTTTATTTACTACAAATTATTAAATATTATCTCTTTAGTTGACCTATGTTGGGTTAACTCCTTCATTCTTGTCTCAGCAGAAGATACACTTGTGTATCTTTCCCATCCCAGCTCAGCCAGAACCCAGTTGGCTGAGCTGAGCTTGGTGGGTCTTAAGCATAACTTACACCAGCTTTATGTCAGCTTCTTGTGTATGGGATTACTACTTAAGACTGCAATCGTAATCACACTCACCTGGGAGAGAGTCTCATTGAATTCAATATGACTTATTTCTGAGAACTAAGGTCTGAGAACCCTAATACAGCCCTAATGAAACTGCAGAATAACCTGAATGGATAAGGAAAAGGAAAATCATTAGCATCAGAACTCAAAATGCTGATAGGCACTAGATACAAGTTCTGTCTGGACTGGCCTGTAGCTTAAGACCAAATCCCTACAGCAAGCTGTAACTCACTTTACAATTTTTCAGGAAGAGTAAGTGAGTGAGGTAACTGACCTGAAAATGAATAGCATTATGGAAGTTACTGACCATATAATTGCCACTTTGATGATGAAATGTGATGCTGAGTAAATAGTCAAAGCTGCAAAAATCCAGAAGATTAATGTATCGGACCAGCTTACAATCATAAAGTCCTATTGAACGCAATTGTGCTTACCTTGAGGTAAGTGAGGTGAGGGTTGTAGCCTCAATATCTGTAAGTAAAGGTAAAGGGACCCCTGACCATTAGGTCCAGTCGTGACCGACTCTGGGGTTGCGGCGCTCATCTCGCTCTATGGGCCGAGGGAGCCGGCGTACAGCTTCCAGGTCATGTGGCCAGCATGATTAAGCTGTTTCTGGCAAACCAGAGCAGCACATGGAAACGCCATTTACCTTTCCGCTGTAGCGGTTCCTATTTATCTACTTGCACTTTGACGTGCTTTCGAACTGCTAGGTTGGCAGGAACAGGGACCAAGCAACGGGATCTCACCCCGTCGCAGGGATTCGAACCACCGACCTTCTGATCGGCAAGCCCTAAGCTCTGTGGTTTAACCCACAGTTCCACCTGCATCCCCTCAATATCTGTAGCTACTCTCTAATAGGAATCACTTCAGTGGGACAAATATTGCATTTGAGATCAATTCTATAAAAGTTGACTAGTTAAAAAGAGGAAGGAACCAAATGTTGATCAGAACTTACTGAATTTAGTAGGATGGTAGCTAAGCCTGCCTATCTCTCAATTAGTGTCTTCCTATTCTGCACAAAGCCCAAGAAAATGTACCCCTACAAAAAAAGTCCCTGCTAATTATCCTAATAAGTTTAGTTGGATGCAAGATGGAACTTGTAACAGAGACTTATTACCATAGAACCTTAGAGTTGGAAGCGATCCCAAGGGTCGTCTAGTCCAAACCATTGCAATACAGGAATCTCAGCTAAAGCATCCATGACAGATGACCCTCCAACCTCTGCTTAAAAACCTCCAAGGAAGGAAAGTCTACAACCTCCCAAAGGAGACCGTTCCACTGTTGAACAGCTCTTACTGTCAGAACATTTTCCCATATGTTTAGTTGGAATCTCCTGCAACTTGAAGCCATTGGTTCAAGTCCTACCTTCCAGAGCAGGAGAAAACAAGCTTGCTCCATCCTCCATGTGACAGCCCTTGAGATATTAGGCAACCAGAAGAAATCAGTTCTTAGGCAACCAGAAGAAATATATTGGGGAAAATAGCACCCTCGGACACACAGGGCCTGAGATTAGAAATTCTGGATCATCACATTTCGTACAACTTGGAAACATACAAGCAGTCATTAGAATAACTGTATGTGCTTTTTATGCCTTGTCACCACCAGGAGATGAACTGCATATTTTGGTATGACCAGCATACCCAAATATGCTGAACCATTTTCAATGGTAACTCTAGCTCTCTCAATGTGTCACTCACATGTAGAGGGCCAGTATAGGGGAAGCAGACCTTGCTGTGTGTTTTGTCTAACCCCCACCATCAGTGTGCTGAGCATAACTTCTGCAGGAGGGTAAAGAAAACTCTTTGCATGATTTAGCACTCAGGTCTGTCAAGGTTCTTCCAGGGCTATCATGGCACCAAGAGAGTACATGCAAATAAAAGTTATGCTTTCTCTTCAGCTGAAATGTTGTGCTTAGCACAGAAAGAGTGGGGTTGCCTGAGTGCCCATTAAAGTCCAGGGGAAGACATCATTAGTGTAGGTTTCATGAAGTAATTCTTCCCAAGGGAGTTCAGAAAGTGTGGACAGCCACAGAGGCTGAAGAGCACTGGATAAATGTTTACTGGTGAAATGGAAATGAAGCAAGCACAGAACAGATACAAGTCCCTTGGCACCTCACAACAATAAGGCAAAACCTCACACTTGCTGAAATTATAGAGTGCCTTCATAATGAGACAGAGGAGGGAAACATTTGAGGAATTGGAGGAGAGATTCTTCCATGAGACAAGAGGCTAACTTCTCACAGAAATGAGCAGAAATATGTTGCTTGCTGGTGTAATATATGTAGGCACTATTGCAAAATGCAGTAGCAAGAGTAGTCAAGGAAACCCATGGGGTGGATCCAAAGGTGCCACCATCAGTTCATGGAAAGCTTCTTGTAGAAGGGAGGAGGTAATTTTCCCACAGGTCTCACAGTACTTTGGACAGTTCCCCAACTTCCGGGAGCACATTTGCATGAGGAGAATCAGAAAAAGAGAGAGAAGGTAGTACAGTATATCCCTACAAAAGCCAATAGTATCCCATTCAAAGAGTGGAATTCTGCCCACCAGGGCCAGTCCACCCATGAGGCAAGGTGAGGTGACCACCTCAGGCAGCAGGATCCACAAGAGTATCAAATAGCCATGTAGATCTTTATTTCCCCTTTGTTCCTGATGCAGATCCTCACTCACCCCTTCTTCCTTGGCAAGGAGGGAGACACCTCTTTGTAATACCAAATTAGAATTTGAAACAATAAACCCCTTACTTAACAGAGTGGTGTTCTGGCTTTGCTGCTGTACCACTGACCCAAAGGCATCCAAGCCATGATTAATTGCAACCCACATTCCATAACTAATGTAAAAGTCATAGTAGTTTTATGGTTTCAGTCATCAATCTTGAAAGTGATGTCACTTTCTGAGTTTTTCCCATCCCTGTGGCAAAGACAAATTGAGTTAATTTTATCACTCATTACTTTGAACCCTATAGGAGACTATTGTTTAATTTGTACTTTTGTTTATTTCATCAAATCAGTCCTAGAAAATACAGCCACAGACAATTGTACCATGAAATACACATGTGGGTGTTATATTCTGTCTCTGGATCCATGCATCTGGGGGAAAATAAATCTTTATTATGATATAAATAGTGGCCCAAATATGTCTGGATTAGCAATACTGTCAGTTTAATTCAATAGCTATATTGGTACAGTTTAATTCAATAGCTATATTGGTACATATTCATTTGCCGTTGACGTTTAGTTGTTGCCCAAAAGTCAAAATGCTATGAATTTTTGTTTTAAAGAAAAAGTAATGCATGCATGATTTGTTAGCTAATGAAGTTGGAAGTTAGTTCAATTAAGAGATTTGAGGAATTAATGGGGGAAAAAACTATAATGAGCTGAGTATAATTCTGCAGCTCCCAAGGCAGTTTACAAATTCAGGCAAGTTCTTGAAGTAACTTCATCAGCTTGGAGAGTAAATTGGACTAAACAAGCCTACAAATTATAGGGTTGTGATTTTATATAAACCTACCTAGTATAAATAAAGTTAGGCCAATTCATATGTCAACAGATCCCACACGATCACCTTTTTGAAGGTGTGAAGAGGGCTCTAGTTCCTCAGGAAAAGTACATTGTTTCACTAGAATCTTGAAGAAAAAAAACATTTCAATGTGGAGTGAGCATGTGGCTCTCTAGATGTTGTTGGACTACAGCTCCCATGATCCTTGCTGATAGGAACCCAACATCTGGGTGGGTTCCTCACTGCGACATACACTAACAGAATAAATGTAGTTTTTATACCAACTTTTACTAACCTTCATTTCAGCAAATACCATTGCCACTAAGCAATATACATTGACAATTAATTGCTTGCCCTCCACTTTTCAGAAGTCCTTCTCCTCTAGACTTCAGCTTCTACATAGTAAGAATGTCTGTCTGCTCGTGGTCCACTTATACCCTTTTTCAAGAGAACAGAAAATATATTACTCATGTTCATTTATAAGGCTACTTCATTTTGAAAACCTGGAAGACAGACAGGTTTCTAATGCACACAGTATGATAAATTTGCTTGTCTGCTTGCTTTATTATTAATAATCTTAGCAGTGCAGGTTTTTCTATTTCTTTTAATGCTCATTTCATTTTCATGGCCATTAATTTGTGAATTCAAATGGGGAGATCCTCATGAAAAGGACTCTGTTTAACATTTTATGTTGTGTACTGATTTGATTTATGAGACTGTGCAGCATGAATATTGTTCTCTAACCTTTCCTTCTGTTGAAAGCAGTTTGAATTTCATTTTCTTTGTGCAATTTAAGCATAGCTGTATAGGATGGTCTTCGTACATCTTTGTAATTATTCCAGAGTATGACATGTTGAGAAAAGTGAAAGAGCATCTTGATGGGTTCAATTAGACTAAATAATAGTTTTCTTTCTTTTAGAGTTGAAGCACCTAGAGAAATACAACAAATGCTTGTCTTCCATGTGTGACAGGACAGGTCAGTGAGGAAGGACATTCATATGTCCCTATCCTCCCAGGTGGTGCTGTGGTTAAACCACTGAGCCTAGGGCTTGCTGATCAGAAGGTCAGCGGTTCGAATCCCTGTGACGGGGTGAGCTCCCGTTGCTTGGTCCCAGCTCCTGCCAACCTAGCAGTTCGAAAGCACGTCAAAATGCAAGTTGATAAATAGGAACCGCTACAGCGGGAAGGTAAACGGCGTTTCCATGTGCTGCTCTGGTTTGCCAGAAGTGGCTTTGTCATGCTGGCCACATGACCTGGAAGCTATACGCCGGCTCCCTCGGCCAATAATGCGGAGATGAGCGCGCAACCCCAGAGTCGGTCACGACTGGACCTAATGGTCAGGGGTCCCTTTACCTTATCCTCCCAGCAGTGGAGTTTCTGCCACTTACCAGGAGGGGGAGTGGGGAGGGTGAGGTGGCAGGCAGGCCAGCACTGTGCAAACACATCTGTGGGAGCTTCAGGTTGGCTCTGCCACCATGCCTACACAGCACCAACCTCCTTGCCACCTTTTCCCTCATAGTAAATGGCAGGAACTCTGCTGCTGGGAAGCCAGGTGCCTAGTACTGCCCTTCTTCCTCAACCTCTCCTGCTGTATCTTATTACCTTCTGTATGTTATTGCCAAGGCAATGCCTTTATTGAGCCCAACAAAATGTCACATAATAGCATGGAACTCCTCATCTGGCTAGATGACAAAGCAAAGATGGAGGAGAGGAACCAGGTGGCTGATGATGTAGCCTTTGGTTCTGTATCAATAATGTTCTATGTAGGCTTCAGGTTGAATATAGGGATGCTAGGAAGGAGATACATACAATGGTTGATCCCCCATTATTGAAAATGTAAGGTGCACCTGTTGCCAAGGTCTGTCTCCATCCTTAGTTACACAAGACACACAGATTCCTTGGTAGGTAGAAAACAAGAATAGACAGTTGTTAGCAAACCTTGAACATAATTTTAGATAGTGTGTTAGGTACTTAAAAAAACTAATATGGTTTTGGGAATTCCCCCCCCCCCCAAAATGTGCTAACATGGCTTCCTTTACTTTGTATGTGACATGTTATCCCATGGCATAACAATGTTTTATATGCTCTGTGTATAAATTATATTACAGTGGTACCTCGGTTTTCAAGTGTCTCGGAAGCTGAACATTTCGATTTCCGAACGCCGAAAACCCAGAAGTACCGGTAAATGCTTCCGTTTCGAATGTGCCTCGGAAGTCAAATGGATTCCACTGTGTTTTTCTTCTTCTTCTTCCAATTTTCTCAATTGAAACTGCAGGCTGCCCTTTGCACCTCAGTTTCCAAACATTTTAGAAGCCAAACAGTCTTCCGGAAAGGATTACATTTGAAAACCGTGGTACCACTGTATCTAAAACCTAGCAACTCGTTTCATCCAAAATTCATAAAGAGTTCAATTCAGTGCATGGCCCTGAAAAATGTTAGAGCTCCAGGTGTGTTCTTCTTCACCTGGACATCCAACATCAATGAAAGCAGCAATACATCATTCAGAGTGGATCAGTACAGAGGCTAGACTTCTTCCCTTCACGTCTCACAACAGTTTAAATTTGCTGTCCAGGGCAATGGTAGTTTAGCTGTGGAAATGATTCATGTGAATGCTCTTTCACACTGCAGATAGTAGGGTTTCAGCTCACCACCTTGCTTGAATTTCTTTCATATGTAGAGATGGGGAATTTGCAGTTCTCCAGATGTTATTGGACTACATCTCCCTTCTTTCTTGACCATCAGCCATATTGATTGAGGCTGATGGGAACAGAAATCCAACATCTGGAAGATTTCTCCCCATCCCTGATCTAGGAGATTGTGAACAGCAATCTTTCCACATAGCACTGATACCCCATCAAATTCACACAGACACCCCATGATGATCTATGTAGCTTTATTATTTTATATAGCATGCCATGACAATACATAGGTTTCCCAAAGTGTGGCCTCCAGGCCCATCACCAGTTCTCCCAAACATACCTGTTTGTTCAGATCCTAACTTCCTGATTATCAGAATTTCTCACAGCCACACTAGGAAAGACAGTATCCTTAAATCAACTTACATTTTCTTGTTGGGGTATAGGTGCCTTATTTAGGATTCATGGAAACTTCAGCCAGTGTTCACAACTAGGCAGAGTTCATTATGCATACACGTAAACAAATCCCAAGTGAATTAATTTGATATAAAATGTTCTTTCACTTTATTCCTTGTGGAGGGATGGATAACAGAAAAAACACCAATCAGAGGCACCAGAATCTTGACAGTTCTTTTCTGAAAGAAAGAACTCCACTCTCTTAGTTGCAATCCCCGCTAGTGCTGCGTTCTTTGGAAATGACAGGCTGTTGCTGCCACCTTCTAATTTATCCAGGTATGATTATAGCAAATGCTGCAAAATGGGTACCAAAGATTTTTGTTTTATTATGTGTAAATATGACTTTCTACTTTTGAGTGTAATTTTTTAAAACACTGGAATTTGGAGACCCATTTGGAACTCTAAAGGGTACAAAGGCAGACTGTCACACCCACCCCTTCAAATAATATGAATTGAATGTTCAAGCTTGTGAAGATATGCATTTCAGAATTGCTGCTGACAGGTTTTCATTGGCTGGTATTCTGTGATAGGAACGTGACATGCCAAATAGAAAGATGTACGATTTTGAAACATGTAATAAATGAATCTTCATTTCTTCCATCAGATCAGGTCAGCAGTGGATGGCATGGATTAAATACAATATTACAGGAAACTGTTCATTTTACTAGTTTTGTCAGATTTAAGTCAGTACAGAAATGCCATCTGCAGCACAGTATATATAATCCCCTACACACACACATTCTTTCCTGAAACAGAGATTTCCTTAGAGCAGAAAATGATACAATGACATCTCTAAATTACATCTTCTGTTGCTACTTGCTACTTTTTTAAGGGGAGGGACTTTCCCATGAAAATGTTATTGTTTTTTCTGACCCTGGCCCCCCGCTTTCCTTTTGCAAACCTCCATTTTGTTCTCACCCTATGCTCAAACCATATATGCGCAAGCAGTATTTGCTTTATATCATCTTCCTATGGGATGAAAAAACCGGTAACCGGAGGTTAATGCTTAGTTCTGGCAGCAGTTTTGGGGGGGATTCTAAAGCTTAATGGAATAATAATAATTGAAAAGTAAAGAGAACAGGGAGCTCCTAGGAAATGCTTGGAGGGACCGTTTCAAACAAAGAGTTGCAACTGCCCAATTTCCATTTTTAAAGGTGCTTTCATTGACAAGAATTAAATGAGAGGGAAGCAGGAGAGCGACGTCAGAGATGAGCTGTTCTTGCATCCAGGCAAAATATGTAGATGAAAATATTTAATGTCTCAATAGGGTACTTCAAGATATGGCGCTTTCAAAATTCCTGAAATGAAGCAGGAGCCCAAAGTGCATGCAAAGAAAAACATCTGCCAGTGTATGTGCAATGAGTGTGTTGCATATTTTTAGTACTTCAGTGAATGAGCATCATGCTGGTGTTTATTGGCTTAAGTTAATTTAACTTTTTTCTTCTTAAAAAGAAAGGAGTGCCCTTTGGTACCTACTCTTTCTCCAGCCAGAATTGCCACAAAAGCTGAAGAGTCCTGACTCAAAACCTTTTACAAAAAAAAACTAATGGCTAACACTGATAACGGGACGCAGCTAGCGCTGTGGGTTAAACCACAGAGCCTAGGGCTTGCCGATCAGAAGGTCGGCGGTTCAAATCCCATTGCTCGGTCCCAACTCCTGCCAACCTAACAGTTCGAAAGCACGTCAAAGTGCAAGTAGATAAATAGGTACCGCTCCAAGCGGGAAGGTAAACAGTGTTTCCATGTGCTGCTCTGGTTCGCCAGAAGCGGCTTTTGTCATGCTGGCCAAATGACCTGGAAGCTGTACGCTGGCTCCCTCGGCCAATAACACGAGATGAGCGCCGCAACCCCAAAGTTGGTCACGACTGGACCTAATGGTCAGGGGTCCCTTTACCTTTACCTTTAACACTGATAACAAGTGGGATTTGTAACAAAAGGCCAGTGTGGAGTAGTGGTTAAAGGACTGCACCTTAGAGGTCAAGGTTCAAATCCTTCCCTATCAAATTTACTGGGTGACTTTGGGTCACTTCGTTTGTCTCAGTCTAATCTACCTCACAGGGTAGTGGTTAGGATAAAATGGGAAAGAACCATGGGTGTAAGTCCTATTCAGAGTAGACCCATTGTAATGAATGGACATAATCTATTTTAAGACCACACATTTAAATGGGTCTCCTCTGAGTAAAACATCACTGTGTCCAACCTTTAGCTCCTTGGCAGAAAGTTGGTATACTAATATAACCGTTGCAGTGTGGAGAGACGTTGTTTAGGGTTGCAGCCAAACTCCCTCTGCCATTTTCTATCCTTTATCTAACAGTCAGCCTGCATCCCATCAACACTGGGCATGCTCAGTACTCATTTGAGTATTTGGCGGAGGGATTCTTCCACCCATTCCATCAGATCAGTGCAATGCGAAAGCAAGATTTGAAAATGGCACTGAAGTGCGAGCATTATAATTAGGAAAATTAATGCAGCACACCACATTTCTGAAAGTACCTACACTCCAGGACCAGTTTTATTTGTGACTAGCTGTACCCTCCCACGCGTTGTTGTGGCTCAGTGTGTCAGTGCGTAAAATGGAAAATAAAGGAAAGAGGAAGTATACCTTTAAAAGTTTTAGAAGATCACAATACTTGTGGGTAGACAATGCTCCCCGGGGCAGTCTAGATCTCGGTGGGTGGTGCAGCCTACGGGACCTGGCCTGGCTCCCGGGGCGGCCTTGCTCTCAGTGGGTGGCACGGTTTCCGGGGCGGCCTGGCTCCCAGGGTGGTGCGGCTCCATCGTCCGGCCTGGCTTTCGGCGGTTAGGAGGAGTAGGCGGGATTATGGGACTATTGGCACACAATGGTGTCTATTCTTTTGATGCCCACTGGAGGACGCTATATTTTTAGACAAATTCTGGTTTTTACCTGTCACAGGTTTGATATCTGTCCACTCTAAGTGCATGCAAACACTCGCATACTCTCATGTGACGTTGTGTCCAAATTTGAGCGCAATCGGTCAAGCAGTTTCAGAGAAAAGTGGAATATAACAAACATGGAACTTTTACATTTCTATATATATAGATAAGCAGTGTTATGAGGGAGGTTCTTACTGAGTGAGTCAGGCATAGGCAAACTCCGGCCCTCCAGATGTTTGGGACTACAGTTCCCATCATCCCTAGCTAACAGGACCAGTGGTCAAGGATGATGGGAATTGTAGTCCCAAACATCTGGAGGGCCGGAGTTTGCCTATGCCTGGAGTGAGTGATAAGAAATGGCTATCCTAACATGATCCCAACCACATGGTCCCAATTGTGTGAGGGAGGAAAGCCATGCTTCGCTCACTTGCCCTATCCCTTTTGTAGTCAGGTATGTGTGACTCAGCTCTGATAAGCACATTCTCGGATCAGACCATAGATAGTATTTTCCACTTGTGAAAGTTGCTGCTCTTCCTTTATTGTTGGGCCTTTAAAAAAGAAAAGGAATTTATTCCTGTGGTACCACCCATTTTGGCTTAAGCAGTGTTTCCTTGAAAGGGCCAAGGCCTGAGGAGAGGATAACAGCAGCTTGCACTGACACCTATGACAGGAGATTTTATTCAGACCTGCAAAATAAAATCTGTTATTTCCAGACACAAAGGAGAGGCAGTCTGTAGGATGGAGGCCAGTGCAGTTTCAATACCATCTGCCTCTCTCTAATTGTATACCTGAGAATAATTCTTCAGAGAACAGGAAAAACCCACCCACCCCATTGTGTCTGCAACAGAAAGGAACAACACTACCGCCAAAATATCTAATGGTACTGAGAAGACACATTGGAATATGGTTTATGGACTTGGGAACTCCTCCTGACCTCTGGAGCAAGACATTTCATTATAACATTCAGATAACATTTAATTGTAAAATGTTTAGTGCCATAGCACTGCAAAGGAAATGGCACCAGTTCTCAGTAAGATACAACGAGGGGACAATCACACAGGCTCCAGGATCTTGATGACAACCCCTTAAAAAATAATAATAAAAGAAATTATGGTTCTGGGAATGAGGCTCACATTGTGAACATCAGATCTGACAAAAGGATATGATAGTGACTAGTCATGAATGTTGAGGAATACATGTATTGTACCATGATAACTTGGATGGCCTTGGGTACTACGCACCTTGATTGGGGTACACCACACCCCTTGATTCTCCGCTTCAGGTGGCAAAATGCCTTGGGCAGGACCTGCTTCTCCTAGCTGTAAAACATGCTTCAATGTGCAGGGTAAAAATTTTAAGCACCTAGGAAAGCAACAATATAAATAACTGTGTATTTTACTGTTACTATTATTATTCCACAGTTATTTTCTCTGTGGTGAAAGTGGATAGAGAGATGTATCTGTCCGTCTCTTGCAACACTGGAACTCAGAGGCTACAAGGAAGCTGAATGTTAGAAGATTTAGGGTAGATGGAAGAAAGTACTTTGAACTGATAGTAGTAGATCTTATGGAAGAATAGTAATAATCTTTCAGTGGTCAATTGGCTTTTGTGGTCAATTGGCTCCTCATCCATGATTTGCTGGGCACACCACTGCCAATCACATTAAACTTGAGCATTGGCAAGTTAATTACCTCCAAGACAGGGAGCCAATGAACTAGGGAATTTGAAGTGGGTTTTCAATGGGCATCTCACAACTGAGGTTACAAGAATTGCTAGTCACTTAAAATAAAGCCAAAGAGTGTTTGCAGACTTCCTTTCGTTATCTCTCTCTTTGATTTAAGGTCTAAGAGCAAAGGATTCTGTTAGCTTTTGCTGAGCTGTTAATACATCTGGATGAGGCATAAAATAAATGCTGCTGAAAGCAATTGATGGCTTCTGTGCAGACAAATGAAGTACAGCAGATAAACAAAAAGAGCCAAAATAAGATTATTTTAAAACTAATATTCCCCTATGTCAAGCTGTTTCAATGAAATAGAACAGAAGTAATCCTTCCATTATTTGATTTCCCACTTCCCTATATACTTTTATAGCCCTCAAAGGCATCCACAAATTCCATTGTATACTAAAGCAGGCTTCTTGTATTCATAAAATTGAAATGCTGGCATTTTTGATATGGCATGAAAGATGCAAAGACAAAAACGTACAAAAATTAGGTTAGGTATTATAGCATGAGATCAACTTGAAGACCCAGTTCCAAGACAGAGATTGCCAACTGAGGTTGCTGACTATCTTGCAACCCAGATCTGTCCCACACCTTAAATGAAATTCACAGAATTATGGAAGAAGAAGAAGAAGAAGAAGAAGAAGAAGAAGAAGAAGAAGAAGAAGAAGAAGAAGAAGAAGAAGAAGAAGAAGAAGAAGAAGAAGAAGGGGTAATATACCCCGCCTATCTGGCTGGGTTTCCCCAACCACTCTGGGCAGCTCACAACAGAACACTAAAAACAGAATAAAACTTCAAACATTAAAAACTGCCCTAAACAGGGCTGCCTTCAGATGTCTTCTAAAAGTCAGATAGTTGTTTATTTCCTTGACATCTGATGGGGGGGGGGTGTGCCACAGGGCAGGCGCCACTACCGAGAAAGCCCTCTGCCTGATTCCCCGCAACCTCACTTCTCGCAGGGAGGGAACCACCAGAAGGCCCTCAGAGCTGGACCTCAGTGTCCAGGCTGAACGATGGGGGTGGAGATGCTCCTTCAGGTATACCGGGCCGAGGCCATTTAGGGCTTTAAAGGTCAGCACCAACATTTTGAATTGTGCTTGGAAACGTACATAGTGCCTAATTTTTATATTTTATTTGTCCCTCCTACTTCTTATTTTGTGTAACATCTTGCCTGCTGTTGAGTTCTGAAGAACCCATAACCTTGGAACAATTTTCCGTGCTGCCTGACTGTGAATTTTGGATTTTCTTTCTTTTCAGTGAGGTCAAAGCTATTACTTACTGTATGCTTTTGGTATATGTGATACAGCCATATTTTGTGTGGTTCTTCTGCCCTCTTCTAGCTTCCGGACATGAAAACCATATTAATTAACAATGTTCACAAAGATTTTTTTCCCTCCTGCGCTAACTCTAGCCAACATTTAGATACAGCTGCAAATGCCTCAGTGTTTAGCCCTCCTTGGGTTTCATTTTTATCAGTGCCGATTTCAGCCATGTGATGTGCAGAAATCTGTGGCACACCGAGGCAAGATAAGGGATGGCTTTTCAAAGCGAAATATAAAGAATTGCATATGGCTTTTATAATGTTAATGTGATATGTGCATAAGATTCCCAGAGCTCTGCTACAGTGCTTCTCTCTGTCTGGAATGGTGAATTCCACAGAAGAGCTCCCAAACACATTTTCTTTGAAATGTAGATAAGGAAGACAATGGGGCAGCGACTGCCTGTTGGATGTAGCACAAACAAGCATGAGATGAAAACATCAGAGCACATTTCTCTTTGCACATCAGATAAGATGGCTGTAAGATGACCCAAATGCCTTAAAAACCTATATTAGGAGTATCGAACCATTGCTGCCTTGACATCAACAGCAGGCCCTTGTCCCATCAGGAAGAACTCAGCCCATCAGAGGCTCAAAACATCTGTTGTCTGCAAATAAAAAAGGAGAGGAGGTTGCCAAGTACTTGGCAGGCTACAATACATGCCTTGTACGTGCCATTTGGCTCATGAGTCACTAGTTGTGCAGACCTGATATGCAAATATTATAATCTGTAGTCAAGATGATGCAACACTGTTTTGCTGTTGTCAGAATCCGTTCTCTTTTGTGATGAGGCAGGCCAAAGGGTGCTGTAGATGCATGGCTACAGGTGCCACGTTGCCTATGTGGTTCTGAAGCAGACATGGGAACAAAACACCCACATAAGAGATTGTGACAATTGTCAGTTTGGGCAATGCTGTGATCCTACCAGCCTCCAGGGAGATCTTTCCTGGTCTCTCTCTTGAAACATATGATCAGCACTTACAACAG